>NC_138345.1:65521551-66213633 GCF_046562875.1 Panthera onca
TCAGGGTCTCATATGATGCTGAAAACAAACAAAACACCTGTATTAATGAATGGAATTAATTAATGAATGAATAAACATATTTAGAGTTTTCACTTTAATAGGAATCTCATCTAACGAAATCTTAACTAAATGAGATCTTAATGGTTAACTTTTTTTTTTTAATTTTAAATGTTTATTCATTTTTTTGAGACAAAAAGAGACAGATCGCAAGCAGGGGAGTGGCAGAGAGAGATGGAGACACAGAGTCTGAAGCAGGCTCCAGGCTCCGAGCTGCCGGCACAGAGCCCAACGTGGGGCATGAACCCACAAACCATGAGATCATGACCTGAGCCGAAGTCAGATGCTCAACTGACTGAGCCACCCAGGCACTCCTTAATGGTTAACTTCTAAAAGGCAGTGTCTTATTTATAATTACATGCAAAATACTAACTCAAATTAAACTGAAAATGATCTTTAAGTTTACCAACTTCACTTCCCCAAAAGAAAGAATTACTACACATAGAATAGCCTAGTTGATTCCAAACAGGTCAAAACTCCCATTTTGCAATTGGACTTCCCAGCATACCTAGAATCACAGTAGAGTGAACACAGGGTCTGTCAAGAACCTATAAACTTTCTCTACAGAAATGGGTAATGACAACAAAAAGAACTTGAGGGGGGCACCAGTCCCACAGGAATCTCTGTTTGGGAAGAAGTCTAAGAGCAGAAGCCTTAGAGCTAGCATTTTACAGTAGCCAGGCATTCTAAGAGAAAGGTTGTTGCTTAGAAAATGGGGAACTTGAGGGGCGCCTGGGTGGCTCAGTCGGTTGAGCATCCAACTTCGGCTCAGGTCATGATCTCACAGCTCGTGCGTTCCAGCCCCACGTTGGGCTCTGTGCCCACAGCTCAGAGCCTGGAGACTGCTTCTGCTTCTGTGTCTCCCTCTCTCTCTGCTCCTAACCCACTCGCATTCTGTCTCTGTCTCTCTCAGAAATAAACATTAAAAAAAAAAAAAGAAAAGAAAATGGGGAACCTGTTAAATAATTACTCCAGAGTATCAAAGGAGTAGAAAATCCATGCTTTGGTCTGCTTTTCAGCATTGACTCTTCTTTTTCATTCTCCTTTTTGGCTGTATTGATTCTTGCTATTTGAGGGAGGAAAGGAAGAACGTCATTTATATAACATTCAGTATTAGGTCTGCTATTGTCATTGGTGGTTCTCAGGACCTGTTACTCATGGAAGAGAGAGAATGTAGTCAGAGAGCAAGTGCCCTAAGGAGAGGAGCAGCATTTTTTGACATAAACTTTGAAGACACATAAACCCAGGTATTGAGGCTAAAGGGCCCCTTAAGCAGCTACATGTTCCACATGCATCTGCACTTTACTTCAGCAGCAGGACATTGCACAAAGCAATGATCAGTGTATTTTATATATTTATTTTGTGAAATACTCTCTGTTTACTTCCATAAGCTGCCACCCACATTGGCTATCCCAGAACTTAGAACTACAAGATTAGAAGTAGCCATGACTGGAGAATTTTTCACAGCAGACCCAGAAAACAAGATACCAGAGTCTTCTTGATATTTAAGCCTAAAGGCAAGACAGGAAACATTTGGAAGAATATTCTCTGTCTCATCACCATCTTGACAACATTCTCTTAGGCATGAAGGAAAAAGTTGGAGATGTGATAAGAGAGTGAGATGTTGGTAGGATACAGGGATCTCTGTGCCCCTGTGCTGAAGGAGAGACCATGGTTGCATCTCCAGAAGTGTTTACATATCTGAGAATACAGAGTACTTTTGCTCCACTTTTTGTCTGAGACCATGGGAATAGGATCCTTGAAGAAGTTTCCATCCCAATGGAGATGGCTGTATAGGGAATCAAAGACAGCCTCATGAAGTTTTTCACACCATTGAAGTGATATTGGAGAACAACATAGTGTTTCTGTGCTTTTGAAAACGTTATGAAAGTGAAGTGAAACTCCACTTGTGGTCCATCCCTTGTGGACTCCAAAGGGGTTCATCGATGACAAGAGAAAGCTGCTGCAATGTAGATCTAGCAGCCAGAGGCCAGGCAGGAACACAGACACCTAGTGGTTGTTAACAAAGAGAGAGAACCATGCCCAAGAACCAGAAGGGACTGTCAACCTCAACAGATACCAACATAAATACAAAGGACTGCCATGAAACAGATACCCTTCCCACAGCTGCTGCCACAAGAGTCTCTTAGAACTTATGCAATACTTTGGAGATGAGCAGAAAAGGATGGCAAATCCTGAGCTGATGAATTGTAAAGTCCAAAAATTACTGGTCTTTACCTTCTAACAATAAAATAGACCATAATCTCTGATTGGCGCATCTGGATTAAAAATATGTATATATCTGGCACACATTTTTTATTATATTGGTGAGCACATAGGAACTGAGGCAATTTCCAAGTATTCCTTCTCCATCACCTGGCACAAATTAAGAAGGTTGTTAATACTTTTTGGTGAAGAGATTATGAATCAAGAGAAATTGCTATAAACCTTTGCCAGAAGAGTAAATTGTCAGAAACACTTTGGAAAATGATTATCATATAAAGTTGGGTGTGTGTGCATTCTATGGTTTAGTCCTCTTACAAGAATACATTCCTGGAGATAATCTTTTTTTTTTTTTTATTCCTGGAGATAGTTTTACAGAAAACCCATGTAAACATTGTTCTTTATCTACAAATTGGTAAAAACCCAAGTATTGATCATCAAATGTACATAACTTAGTATTTTTCACATAATAGAATATTAATATAGTTCATTCTATTCAATAAAAACAAAAGGGTTTACAACGAAAGGGAAGAGTATGCAACACATTTTCATTCGAAAGAATTATAGCAAAAAGAATTCCTATGTAGCCACACAGATGGAGTAGAATACTGTCAGTCAATACTAGAGAATTTCCTTATCCACCCTTCCACTCTTCTCCAAACATACTATTTTGATTGTCAGCACCATAACATAGTTTTGTTAAAGTTTATTTTGATATAGAAGAATAGTACAAAGAGTTCCCATACGCCATTAACCTAGATACACTAAGTCTAAATTTCTAAAAGTGCAATTGCTGGCTCAAATTGCTGTAAATCCGAATACAGTGTTGTCACATAATGCCAAATTACCTTCCTTAAGGGTTGCATCAAATTACATTCCTACCAGCAATACATGAGAGTTCCTGTTATCCCAAGCCTTGAGGAACAAGAATATTGCCTGCTGGTCTTGAATTTGGGGCACTGCGATAGTTGAGAAATGGATCTTAGTGTAATTTAATTTGCGTTGAGCTATCATGAGTGAAGCTGAACACCATCTTATATGTTTAAGGCCTCTTTTATACCATTTTATATCATTCTTTTCCATTATTTATTTTTCTTTGGCCCATTTCTCTAGCAGGTTTCTGGTCTTTTTTCCCCTCAGGTTTTAAGAGTTCTTTTATATTGGTTTTAATATCTCTCATTCTGTTTCACATGTTGTACTTACTTCCAATGTGTCTGTTGTTTTTCAACTTTGCAGAAGTCTTATTTTTTTAAAAAAAAATGTAGTTAAATTTAACAATCTCCTCTTTTACTAACATAGATTTTGAACCCTAGTTAGCCTCTTTTGCACCCATCTCTCCCCCTGCCCTTCTTATAAAATTTCAGCCTTTCTCCCCTATTTATATCACTGTTTGATCTGGAGTTTATTCTTGTATATAGTGTGAGGTATATATATATATATATATATATATATATATATATATATATAATTTTTTTTTAATTTTACAAATGGCCATCCAGTTATCCAAGCACCATTTATTTAAAAGTTTATTTTTACCCTAGTGATTTGCAATGCTAGTTTTAATATGTACTCAGTTTCCATATTCTAGACTACCCTATTTTTTATTGTCTTTTCTCGTATCAATACCAAAAATTTTTAATTGCAAACACTTTATAGTCTGTTTCCATATCTGGCAGGACTGTTTCCTCTCATTTATTTTCATTCTCAGAGATTCCTAGCTATTCCTGCATACTCATTTTTATGTATATTATGTATGGGTTTTAGTGTCGGCTTCTCTAACTGTACTAAAAAAAATGGAGACAAACATCTTTAAGGTGATAATTTTTTTCTAATTATTGCTTTAAAAAATCCAGTGAGTGGTTGCCAGAGTGGAGGGAAGAGGGGGGAAGGTAGCTGGCCACAAAAGGGCCCCACAAGGGATCCTTGTGATGGGGCTGTTCTGTATCTTAATTGCAGTGGTAGACACACAAATCCATACATGTGACAAAACTGGTTTTACTAGTTTATTATTTTTCAGAACATGCAACATTCATATATTGTTCTTCCATTCTTACCACAACTTTGGTTTTAGTTCTACAATTAAGTATATTAGTTGCATCAATTCTTTTGGTTTTCTAGTTGTGTATTTGTTGGGTGAAGTACATATCTCAATAAGAGCTCATAGGTAAAATATCCCTTCAGTTCATGAACGTTTAAGATTGGTTTTCTGTACCTTTGATGCTTGCAACATAACTTGGTTGGTTGTAGAGTCTTTGATTTATTTTATTTCAATTCTGGAAATTGCCTCACTTTATGTCTAGGATCTTCTATTCAACCTTGTATTTCTGAGTTTCATCTATATTACCACAGGTGGTAATTGACTTCACTGAAAGGTATTATTTCATTCTGTGAATGTATCATGTATTATTTTATTCATGGACAATTGATTTGTTTCCAGTTTTGAACTATTATGAATAATGCAGCCTTGTACAATTTTATACATATCTCTTGGTGCCTATGTTTACACCTTTTTTTGGTGTACAACTTCTTTATACAACTTTGCAACTTCTTTGTCATAAAGTACGTGTGTATTCAATTTTAGGAACTACTGAAAAACTTTTTTCAAAATGTTTGGACACATTTATGGTGGACAACAGCAGTACATAAGAGTTCCCTTTGCTCATATTTTCACCAACACTAGCTTTCAATTTTCAGCTCTCTTGTGGGTATTCAGGGGTATTTCCTGAAGCTTTAATATACATTTTCCTGATTACTAATGAGAACAAACACTTTCATGTTTCTTGGTCATTCTCTTTGGTGAAAGGTCTGTTAAAATCCCATGCTCATTTTTCCACTAGGTTGATTGTCTTCTTAATTTTTTTAAAATAACTTGTGAAAAGGTCTTTATATGTTCTAGAAACAAACTTTTTGTGAGTAGTAGATATTCTAAACAACTCTTTTTCTATGGCTAGCTTTTGACAGTCTTATTGGTGAATATTATGGACAGCAGTTCATAATTTCAATGTAGTCATTTTTTCATTTTCTTACATTAAAGTCTTCTTTTAAGAATGTCTATTCCTCCTAAAATGTTAAGGTGATCTGCTATATTATACTCTAGAAGCTTTATTGTTTTGTCTTTAACATTTAATCTACTTGGAACTGATGTTTGATTATGGTTGAGTGATCAAAATTTATTTTCCTTTCATGGATATTTGAATATGCCAGAATGATTTATTGAAATTGACCCATTTTTCATTGCTCTCTGTGCAGCCGTTGACTAATGCAAGTGGCCATATATGTGTGAGTCTCCTTGCATAATCTCTTTCTTTCCATTTTTTTATTCTTGTACCACTAAATTTCAGAGCAGAAAGAAGATGCTATTATTTGCAAAATTCAAAGCAATAAGTGGTACTTAAATTCATTACATATATTTATTGAAATATGTACAACCTTCTTTATTTAACATATACATATTGAAAGAATAAAGTCCTATGTAATTTCCTGCAGTGTTCATTTATTCAAAAAATATTTTAAAGCCAAACGTTCAATCCTGAAACAAACTCAACTTAGTCAACAGGTATTATCTTCTTTATATATGCATAGATTTAATTTGCTCATATTTTGTTAGGAAATTTTTTCCCTGATCATTTTTGTGGTTATATCGATGAAACTCCTTGTAATTTGCTTATATTACCATTCTTCTACTGCTATTTTCAGGTTTTGATGTCACAAATAACTTGGCCTCATTAGATAACTAAAAAGTGCTTTTCTTTAATCTGTGCTCTTAAAGGTTGATTTCATATCCTTTTTTGATGGCTTTCTTTTTTAAATTTTGATATTACTATCAGGTTCACAATACAGTGATTCAATAATTCTATACATTACTCATTGCTTATCGTGTGACGTGTACTCTTAATCCCCTTCACCTATTCCACCCATCGCCCACCCACCTGCCCTCTGGTAACCATCAGTTTGTTCTGTATATTTAAGAGTCTGTTTTTTTGGTTGTCTCCTTTTTCCTTTGTTTTGTCTCTTAAATTTCATATGAGTGAAATCATATGGTATTTGTCTTTCTCTGACTGACTTATTTAACTTACACTCCCTACATCCATCCATAGTGTTGCAAATGGCAAGATTTCATTTTTTATGGCTGAGTAATATTCCATTATATATATACTGCCTCTTCTTTATCCAATTTATCTAGCTATAGACACTTGGTTTGTTTCCATAATTTGGATATTCTAAGTGGTGCTGTAGTAAACATAGGGGTGCATATATCCTTTTGAGTTAGTGTTTTTGTATACCTTGAGTAAATAACTAGTAGTGAAATTACTGGAACATATGGTAATTCCATTTTTTAATTTCTTGAGGAAACTCCATACTGTTTTCCACACTGACAACAGCTTACATTCACACCAACACTGCACAAAGGTTTATTTTCCCCACATCCTTACCAATACTTGCTCTTTCTTGTGTTTATTTCAGCCATTTTAACAGATGTGAAGTGGTATCTAATTGTGGTTTTGATTTGCATTTCCCTGATGATGGGTGATGTTTAGCATCTTTTCATGTGTCTGTTGACCATTTGTATGTCTTTGGAGAAATGTCTGTTCATGTCTGTATATTTTTTAATTAGAGTTTTTAGGATGTTGTGTTGTATAAGTTCTTTATATATTTTGCATACTAATCCTTTAATGGATCACATTTACAAATATCTTCTATTCAGTAGGTTGTCTTTTACTTTTGTTGATCCACTCATTTCTTGTGCAGAAGCTTTTTATTTTGATGTAGTCCCAATAGTTTATTTTTGCTATTTTCTATAGCAAAATATTATTTTGCTAGTTTATATTTGCTATTTTATTTTGTTTCCCTTGGCCAAGGAGATAGATCTAGAAAAATGTTACTACAGCCAATGTCAAAAAAATTACTGTCTGTACTCTTTTCTGTGATTTGTATGGTTTTTTTCAGGCCTTTAATCATTTTTGAGTTTACTTTTGCGTATAGTATACATGGTCTGCTTTCATTCTTTTGCATATAGCTGTCCAGTTTGCCCAACACCATTTGTTGAAGAGACTGTCTTTTTCCCATTGCATATTCTTGCCTCCTTTGTTGAAGATTAATTGACCACAAAATTGTGGGTTTATTTCTGAGCTTTCTATTCTGTTACATTGATTAATGTGTCTGTTTTTATGCCTGTACTATACTGTTTTCATTATTACAGCTTTGTTGTACATATTGAAATCTGAGATTGTGATACCTCCAGTTTTGTTCTTCTTTTTCAAGATTGCTTTAGTTATTCATGGTGTTTTGTGGTTCCATACAGATTTTAGGATGATTTGTTCTAGTTCTGTGAAAAATGCTGTTGGTATTTTGAAAAGGATTGGATTAAATCTGAGGATTGCTTTGGGTAATATGAACACTGTAGCAATATTTGTTCTCCCAATCCATAAGCATGGAATATCTTTACATTTGTTTGTGTCATCTTCAATTTCTTTTAACAATGTTTTATAGTTTTCAGAGCATAGGTCCTTTTACCTTCTTAGCTAAATTTATTCCTAGGTATTTTATTATTTTGTTGCAATTGGAAATGGGATTATTTTCTTAATTTCTATTTTTGCTACTTCATTATTAGTATCTAGAAATGCAACTGATTTCTGTATATTGCCTTTGTATCTTGTGAACTTATTGAATGTATTTGTCAGTTATAGTAGTTTTTTTGTGTGTGTGGAGTCCTTAGGGTTTTCTGTTTTCTATATATAGTATCATGTCATCTTCAAATAATGAAGGTTTTACTTCTTCCTTACTGATTTGGTTGTATTTTCTTTTTCTTGTCTGACTGCTGTGGCTAGGACTTCCAGTGCTTTGTTGAATAAAGCAGTGAGAGTGGACACTTTTTCTTGTTCTTAACCTTTTCTTGTTCCTAATCTTTTAGGGGAAAAGCTCTCCATTTTTTGCCATTGAGTATGATATTAGTTGTGGGGTTTTTATTTACGGCCTTTATGAAGTTGAGGTATTTTCTCTCTAAGCCTGTTTTGCTGAGGGTTTTTTATCGTAAATGGATGTTGTACTTTGTCAAAGGCTTTTTCTGCATCTACTGAAGTGATCACATGGTTATAATCCTTTCTCCTGTTGATGTGATGCATCACATTGATTGATTTGAGAAAATTGAACTACCCTTTTATCCCTGGAATAAACTGCACCTGATATTGGTGAACAGTTTTTTAAAATGTATTGTTGGATTCAGTTTGTTAATATTTTGTTGAGGATTTTTGCACCTATGTTCATCAGCGATATTGGCCTATGTTTCTCTTTTTTTGTAGTGCCTTTATCTTGTTTTGGTATGAGGGTAATGCATGCCTCATAGAATGAATTTGGAAGCTTTCCTTCCTCTTCTAGTTTTTTTTTTTTTTTTGAAAAGTTTGAGAAGAATGGTTATTAACTATTCTTTAAATGTTTGGGAGAATTCACCAGTGAGCTATCTGGTCTGGGACTTTTTTGTTGTTGTAGTTGCTGTGTTTGATTACTGATTCAATTTTTTTAATGTTTTATTTTATTTATTTAGAGAGACAGAGATAGAGAATGAGTAGGGAAGGGGCAGAGAGAGAGGGAGACAGAATCCACACCATCAGCACAGAGACCTATACGGGGCTCATATCCACAAACCATGAGATCATGACCTGAGCCAAAATCAAGTGTCAGATGCTCAACCACTGAGCAACAGGCGCCCCTATTAGTGATTCAATTTTATTGATAGTAATTGGTTTGTTCAAATTTTCTATTTATTCCTATTTCACGTCTTGGAGATTATATTTTTTCTAGGAATTTATCCATTTCTTCTAGGTTGTCCAATTTGAGGCATAGAATTTTTCATAAAATTCTAATAATTGTTTGTATTCCTATGGTGTCTGTTGTTATTTCTCCTCTTTCATTTTTAATTTTGTTTATATAAGTCCTCTCTTTTTTTGATAGTCTGCTTAAAGGTTTGTCAGTTTCCTAGAACTTTTCAAAGAACTAACTCCTTGTTTTATTGACCTGTTCCATTGTTGTTTTTAGTTGCTATTTCATTTATTTCTGCTCTAATCTTTATTATTTCCTTCCTTGTACTGTTTTGGGGTTTCGTTTGTTCTTCTTTTTCTAGCTCCTTTAAGTGTAAGGTTAGCTGTTTATTGACAATTTTCTTGCTTCCTAAAGTAGACCTGCTCTAAATTTGCCTCTTAGAACAGCTTTTGTGGTATCACAGATATTGGACTATTGTGTTTTCATTTTCATTTGTCTCTGTGAATTTCTTTGTTTTCTTGTTTGATTTCTTGGTTGACCCATTCATTGTTTTGTAGCATGTTGTTTAATCTCCAGGTATTTGTATTCTTTCTATTTCTTGTTATTGATTTCTAATTTCATAGCATTGTGGTCAGAAAAAATGCATTGTATGACATTAATATTTTTAAATTTGTTGTGACTTGTTTTGTGGCCTAATATGTAATGTATTCTAGAGAATGTTCCATGTGCACTCTTTAGCTTTTGGGTATCTATTACTGGTTTTTGGTTTGTGGTTATCATTAGATTTGTATATAACATCTTCTACATGTAGCAATCTATATTAAGTTGATGATTGCCTAAGTTTGAATCCATTGTAAAATCACCAAATTTTTACCTCCTCCCTCCACCTTTTAGGTATATGGTGTCATACATTATACGCAGACTTTGTGAATCCCTTGACTGACTTTTATAGATATGCTTAATTTTTTTTTGTGCTTCCTACTTTTCTTACTTTTACTTATGGTCTTTTCTTCTACTCACAATCTTCTTTAACATATCTTGCAGGGTGATTTAGGGGTGATGAATTCCTGTAACTTCTGTTCATCTGGGAAACTCTTTATCTCTTATTCCATTCTGAATGATACCCTTGCAGGCTTTTTTGGTTGTAGGTTTTATCCTTTCAGCACTTCAAATATATCATGCCACTCCCTCCTCGCCTGCAAAGTTTCTGCTAACACATGAGCTGATAACCTTATGGGGTTTCCCTTGTATGTAACTGTTTTCTTTTGCTGCTTTATTCTCTCTTTATCACTACTTTTTGCTATTTTAATTACTATGTGTCTTGGTGTGGTGCTCCTTGGGGTGATTTTGTTCAGGGCTCCCTCTGCTTCTTAGGTCTGAATTTCTGTTTCCTACTCCAGATTCAGGAAGCATTCTGATATTATTTCTTCAAATAAAATTTCTGCCCCGCCCCTTTTTTTAATCTCTTCTCCTTCTGTGACCCCTATGATGTGAATATTTTTATACTTGATGGTGTTGTTGAGGCCCCTTAATCTATTCTCATTTTTTATTTTTTGTTTTTTCTCTCTCCTTTTAATTACTCAGTCCTCTAGGTCACTGATTCATTCTTCTGCTTCCTATAGTCTACTATTTATTCCCTCTAGTGTATTTTTAATTTATGTTTTTGAGTTCTTCATCTCTCTTTGGTCCTTTGTTATGTTTTCTATTCTATGTCTCTGATATAGGTATCAAAGGGTCTCACTCAGGTCCTCCACTCTTAAGTCCAGTGAGTATCTTTATGATCATTACTTTAAATTCTCTGTCAAGCCTATTACATATCTCTATTTCATTTAGCTCTCTTGCTGTGATTTTGTCCTTTTTTTTTCCTCTGGGACATATTCCTCTGTCTCTTAATTTTGTGTAACTCTCTGTGTGTGGTTCTATGTGTTAGGAAAGTCAGCTACATCTTCCATTCTTGAAAGTAGTGGCTTTATGAAGAAGAGGTCCTATGGTGCCCTGCAATGCAATGTCTCCTGTTTACCAGAACTGGTGCTTCAGGGTTGTTTCCTGTGTGTGTTGCATGCATCCTACCCTTGCAGCTGAGCCATGTTTAACTTCAGTCCAGTCATTTGCACTGGCTCTTTTTGCCTGTTTTGGGCAGTTTGGTCCCTATATTTTTAGTGGGCCAGTCTGGGGCTATCTTGGGCTTGAATTGGGTTAGACCAAGCATTTGCAAGAGCTGCAGTAGCACCTAACTGTAGGGTGCTCTCCCTCAGTTGTCTCCTGTGAAGTTTTTGTTGGTGAGTGGGGCCTTCAACCAGACCACATGTCTGTCCCCAGCTCACTGCTGAGCCCACAGTTGAAATTATGTTTGTGGTTTTCTTCCCTTCTCTCTGGGGCAGGAATCACTTTGGGATGGTGCTTACCCCTATCAGGGCTGCTTGTACACTGCCAGGTTTGTGATACCACTTTGCATGGACTCTTGCTGTGGGTGTATTGGAGGGTGCAAGTTTGCAGGAGAACTCAGAGGTGGGACATGCAGTGTTAGCAAAGATTGTTAGATCTGCTGTGGGAGGAGATGTGGAGCCACTTTGGAGTATTCCTGCCAGGGCTGGTTTGAGGGGTAGGTCTGTAGAAGAGTTTGGGGGCAGGTGTGTGCTGTTAGCAAGCTAGGTAGAGTGTTTTGGGCTCTGCTGTTTCCTGCAGATGTCCTTGTATCTAGGCTGAGGGATGCAGGAAGGAAATGGCACCTACCAACTCTTTTGTTTTTGGAGAAGTCTCCCAAAGATCCCTATTCCTCCAGCACAAGTTCTGAGATTAGCAAATAAATCTCCTTGTTTACACCAGGAATTTTCAAACTGCTTCTTCTGTGCTGTATCTCAGCAGTGCTGTTTGTTAGTTGGTCTCTTTAAAAGCAGGGACCAAGTTTCCTTTTGCCTCTGGCTCTCGAGAGCCAAGAGTGCTGATTTTTAAAATTCTAGACATTAAGCCCCACTGATTGTACTTACTCAAGAAGGCAAGCCCCTCTGGTTTTCAATGCCAAATGTTATGGGAATTCATCTTTCCAGTGCAGGTCCCCTGTGTCTGTGATGCCTGGTTTGGGGTCTATTCCCCACCATGTCTTTCTCCTTCCTACCCTCTTGGATGTGGCCTCTTCTCTACATTTAAGTGTGGAGAATCTGTTCTGCCAGTCCTTGGGTCGTTTTCTGGGTTAGTTATACCGATGTGGGTGTTATCTAGGTGCATTCCTAGGATAGGGTGAGCCTAGGATCCTTATATTCTGCCATATTTTCTGGAAGTTTTGATGTATATATTTTTAACTATTTTGGATAATTCACTGGTAATGTAATGTTGACTGTTGAGTTGTGGGGTTTTTGTTTGTTTTTTGTTTTGTTTTGTTGTTTTATTTTTTGAGGATGGTTGAGTCTTAGAAAGAGTATGAGTAAAAAATTCTAAGTTCTGGAAAACAGTGTACAATATGATATTACTTGTATAAAGCTCAATAAGCATAGAGAATCAGTACATACTTTAGGAATACATGATATGTTATAAAACAATAGCTGTATCTTAAAGAGAGAATATTAAAAATATCAAGATTATGGTTACCTTGCAGTTGCTGCCAAGGGAGAGGAGTGCCCACGAAGATGCAGTATTCTAGGCATTAAATTATTTAAGCATTCCTTTAATTATTAGCTTTACAACATATATATATATGTATGTATATATATATATATATATATATGTTTTACATTTATGTTGTGTATCAAATATTACACTATAAAAATTTTAAAGTAAGTAAATATTAATAGGGAATATTTGCCTCATCTTAAATGACTGAACTTTTTTTAATTAAATTGTTGATTTTTTCAATAATTGACTAGGTTAAGGTTTTCAGCCATCAAATGGAATCAAACCTCAAAGTGGACATTCTACTCAAATAATAAAATAGAGCATGTTGCACTTTTACACCCCTGAGTTTTTTTGTCTGGGTTTTTCCTATTTACTGTAATTCCTTAATAGGTATTTAGTAAATATTGATATAATGAATAAGGTAGTTGATTAAGTTATGACATTCCAGCCTATTAGGTGAAAATGTGGAACTAAATAATGAATAAATAGCCCCTAAAATTCAAGAGGGAAGATTTTAATTAACAAAGGAAAAAGGGTGAAAACTTGCTAGAGGGACAGAAATTAATCTTATACAAGTGTGTGAAACTTTAAAATGTCCTTGCAAAGAGCAAAGTAAGGTCTTTGAAATACCTAGGGAGAGGAGCTCGTTTGACAGTGAGAAAATTAGAATAATTCTAGGCATAGAATGTTGCCTAGTGACTTATTAAGCTTTTTCCTCTTGATTTAAAAGATCAGCCAAATGCTAAAGTGCCTGATGGAACTTGGCCCAGCTTCCTAAAATTGCTAATGATTGATAGCCACCATTAAAAAAAAAGAATACAGATATAGCAGCGTTAAAATAAAGGCTGAAAAATTATTTCCTCACTCACAAAATTGAGACAAATGGCAAACATTTTCAGGCATATTATTTACCTAAATATTTCTGAAGTTAAATGGGTAAGTTTTTTCAACCTACTGAGAAGGTAAAGTAATGGTATAAATGAGGAAAATATGCAAGACCATGGGTAATCCACCAAGAGAGAACCTGTTGCAGTAAGCAACTGGGTGTGGGAACCATAAGAAGATGATTATGTGTTAAGTGCTCTATCCACAGCTATGGGTCCTTAGAAGAAATCACTAAAACAAACAGCTTTCAGAGTTTCATCCTTCCATTTCAGGAGTCAAAAAAGAATTTAAATTATAGAACAAAAACTTACACTATATCTAGGGAGTTGGGGTTGTCCTGTCTGCTATCAACTCCTCTACTTACTACTGTGAATATCTTTGGGAAAATAGAATTCCTTCATCAGTGCAATACACAATAATCTGCAGACTAGCAGAACAATTCTGCTCTTTTTCAGAGAGTTGTTGTAAACATCAAATGGGATACATGAAATCTAGAGTTATAAAGGTCATATAAATATATTATATATACATATAAACATACACGTTTTATACATATATATATATGTATGCATATGTATGTGCACCTAATGTGTATAGATATATACCTGTATGTGTGTGTGTGTGTGTATATATTATATATACACACAATTATATATATATATATATATATATATATATATATATATATACACATACAAACATATAAAATCATGTGAAAGGACCATATGTGATGTATTAAGGAGAATTGTTCACCAAATTTTATGATAAGCTGTTACTGAGTCATGTCTGCTAATTATCCAATACCTCTTTTCAAAATACCAAGTTGCAGTATTTCCACATTATATTTTTTGACTTAATATCTTGTTTATTTTAAAAGATCAAATTATATTTGTTTTATCACAGCCAAGTTTTTATATTTAAGAGCTGAGTCTGATAGGTTACATATATTAAAAATTGAGTGAGCTCTTGCCATCCTAGAGAGACATCATATTAACATGTTATTGATATAATACTGTGCATCTGGCCTTAACTCTAGTGCCTAAATTTAGTCATCCATTCACATCCAGTTTTCTTGAAAAAATGAAGATGCATATTTTATTTGTTTAAAGATATGTAGTAAGGTTTTTTTAATTTATTTTTTTTTAATTTACACCCAAATTAGTTAGCATATAGTAAGGTTTTAAAGTCAAACAGATTAGGTTTAAGTCTGTCTCCTCAGATATGTGAGTGGGTTCTAAAGTAGTATCTAGATACTAAAGTAGTGTCTTTAGTCTCAATTTTCTGTCTACTAAAAGGGGAATCTGCATACAAACACAGTCACTTCTTTGAAATTCTAATGTTAAATATTATGAAGAACAGAAGCATTTTGTAACTTAGTTATTGGAAAATGAACTAACATGAATCCATTCATCCAGATAACCTGACTTGAACTGATGTAAGACAGCTTATAATCTTTACCTATACCACTTAGTGTTAATATGCAGACATTTCACTCTAGAAAGTAATGTGTTTTATTAGATGGTTCTGCTCTAGATTCTGCTGGAGGTGTTACATTATATAAGATACAGGCTTCTGTATTACTTTTCTAAAATTCCCCAAACTCTCATCCCCAAGACATATCTGGCCCTAATATGGACCTATTATGCTTTCCTTGTCAATGTTCTTATGGGAATTACATGTTATCAGTGTTAAGCACCTGGCAAGCTTTCAGGGTGCCCTGAGATGGGGTCACATTGGAGTCCCTAGGGAAGGAGGATTCAGAATTCCATTTTCCTCATAGCTGATAGAGAACATCAGATATCCTAGCTGTTAAACCTGTTGGGATTTTAAATTTTAAAAAGCTGTCTAATTGGTCTATATGCTTCTACTCAAACTTCTAATAAATTTCCCCACACTGTGGCAAAAATCATTCTTTTGGAAGAAAAATCTGATACCCGTTTGCAGTCCTTCAAAGCCTTCCCATCAATCTTATAGTAAACACAGAAGCCCTTACTTTGGGCGCAAGGCCTTTGCAGGACCTTACCCTGTGTGCTTTACCCTGTTTACCGAACACTAGCCCTTCAGTCCCTCGTGACTGGTTGTACCTTCCCATCACAGGCCCTGGCACAGGGCTGTCTCCTGGGTTTTTAAAGCTGTTGTCACTATCTACTTAGTTAACGTCTACTCATTCTTCCAGAGCAAGCTCAAATGTAGTTGTCTATGGCAAGCCCTCCAACATTCTTCTATCTTTTAACTCAGCCAAATCTCCCATCGAAACTCTCATTGCATCATAGCTGTATCCTTTGCAGCAATTCCCATAGTTGTGATTTTATATTTGTGTTAATTGTTGGTGAATTTCTCTTTCTCCCCCCCAGTATACTCTGAGGCCCTTAAGTTAGGTGTCTTTTTTTCTTCTTATTATTTTTCAATAATGTGCCTTTATTTTTTATACAGGTACAGAATAAGCAACACTGTTTGTGCTACAATAAATATATTGAGCTTTTAGTATATAATTTATTTTTGCTTTATATGGTTTTTTGATATTAAATATAATTTATGACCTTGCATTTTGTACATGATAGACTTCATTCTCTCCTTGCTGGGGGAAGAGTGACTCTTTCAACCTTCTCAGCCAGCACCCGGGGCGGTGTCTATGTTAATTAAGCTGAGAAACACCTGACTGCTATCTCTTTTTTTTAAATGTAATTTATTGTCAAATCAGCTAACATACAGTGTGTAAAGTGTGCTCTTGGTTTTTGGGGTAGATTCCCATGGTTCATTGCTTACATACAATACCCAGTGCTCATCCCAACAAGTGCCCTCCTCAATGCCCATCACCCATTTTCCCCTCTCCCCCAGTTTGTTCTCTGTATTTAAGAGTCTCTTATGGTTTGCCTCCCTCCCTTTCTGTCTGTAACTATTCTTTTACCCTTCTCTTCCCCCATGGTCTTCTGTTAAGTTTGTGAAGATCCACATATGAGTGAAAACATATGATATCTGTCCTTCTCTTACTGACTTATTTCACTCAGCATAATACCTTCTAGTTCCATCCACTACATAACTGCTCTCTTACCAAAGGGTCATATGAAAGGAAAAAATGTGTTGCCCACCAGATACAGTTTGCCTCAGAGGCCCAAACCAAACAGTTGTATTATTTGCTCAGTTGAATTCCTCGAGAATTTCTCTGATTATTTTTTGGCAAATGTACAACACAGTTCAAAGCATATGAGGATAACTCAGGTACTCTGGTCATAAAATTTGCCTGCTTTTGTTCATACTTTGTAGCAAAATCAATACTCTAAAAAGTTTGAGTTTCAGGCAAAGAAACTTTAAGGGTTTATGTAATCCCAGAACTCCCTAGATTGTCCTAGAATGGCCCAGAACAGAGAGACCTGAAGATTCTCATAGTCTATACCAAAAGATGAATCAACACACATTGTTTAGGAACAGAGTGGTCAGCACTATGCTTGGAAGGATGGGAAGATTTATAAGTAGCTACTAAGTGCACATTAAGAATATCAAAGTGGTTAGACAAACTGGAGACACGTAAACACTTCCTTGTTGGCTCTTGACAATGTGCACATCATATGACCCTAGTTGACAGAAGTCCCAGAGTACTATGGCCATATCAGGCCACACTACTGTCAGTGGTGAAGACCTGATACCTGCAGCCTCAGCTGCTGAGCTCCTGAGGGCAAGGCCAAGAAGTATTTTAGAAACCCTTCATCCTCTCCCAAGTACACATTTATTTATATCTTGCAGGTTTACTTGTGATCCATTAGAAAAGATTTAGATTTAGATTCCCAATCTTGGGATTCCCAAGTTGTGACATAAACCCACTATGTCTACAATATCTCTCTGGGCTGCTCTGCATCACCCACATGGGACCTGGTAACAAAGGGAACATATGCAAACAGGAATCTCGGGCTTCTTGCTGCACTGAATAATAAAGTCCTTTGTCTTGACGTAGGTGTCTTAAAGTTTCTGTCACAGCATCTATGACACTGGAAGACTAACATGCTCACATCCAAATAGGGTAAAAATCACAGATCCTTTCAGTTTTTTGTATTATCCTACTCTGCTATCCTCCTGATAGTAACAGTCTCTGCTTACTAGACGTACTTTCTTCTGCTCTTTGCCTGCATCTTAACAATGAACAGTCTAATTCAAGCTATCTTTAGTAAGGCCTCAGGGACTTGTGATTTGACCAAGGCCCCTCTCTCAGTAGTCCCACCTGCTGGTCCATTTAGTTACCTAGCTTTCACTCTCATTTTTTCGGCTGCAACCAGATTGATCACTGTCTCTGTACTCATTGACAATTTAAATTAAAATGATGTTACATTATGCATACCCCCACCTACCTTACATAATGGTGAAGGTGGTATGTTTTATGCCAGGGTATTATCAAATATATGTGAAAGGTGAACTCTCTTCTACAAAATAAGAGAACAGTCTTATTTCTAGCTAGCTGCATTATCTATTAAATGTAGCACATGAATGGAAGAATAAATTAATAAATATCTAAAGCTTTAATCCTTAAAGATCAACCTTTTTATTGTGGTAAAAAACACATAAAGGAAGTCTACCCTCTTAACAAATTTTTAAGTGTATAGTACAGTGTTAACTATATGCACTTTGTCATACAGCACATCTCTAGAAGTTTTCAGCTTGTGTTACTGAAACTCTATACTTGTTAAACAGCAACTCCTTGTTTCTCTCAATCCCCATCCCCTGGCAATCACCATCATTCCTTCTGTCTTTATAAATTTGACTACTCTAGGTACTTCATATAAGTGGAATCATACAATATTTGTTCTTTGGTGTCTGGTTTATTTCAGTGACAATGTCCTTGAGGTTCATCCATATTAAAGAATATGACAGGATTCCTTTCTTCTTTAAGGCTGAATAATATTTCATTGTATGCATATACATATTTTTTATTTTTTTATTTTATTATTATTTTTAATATGAAATTTATGGTCAAATTGGTTTCCATACAATACCCAGTGCTCATCCCCACAGGTGCCCTCCTCAGTACCCATCACCCACCCTCCCCTCTCTCCCACCCATCCACCGTCAAGCCTCAGATTGTTCTCAGTTTTTAAGAGTCTCTTATGCTTTGGCTCCCTCCCTCTCTTTTTTTTTCCTTCCCCTCCCCCATGGTCTTCTGTTAAGTTTCTCAGGATCCACATAAGAGTGAAAATGTATGGTACCTGTCTTTCTCTGTATGACTTATTTCACTTAGCATAACACTTTCCAGTTCCATCCACATTGCTACAAAAGGCCATATTTCATTCTTTCTCATTGCCAAGTAGTGTTCCATTGTGTATATAAACCACAGTTTCTTTATCCATTCATCAGTTGATGGACATTTAGGCTCTTCCCATAATTTGGCTATTGTTGAAAGTGCTCCTATAAACACTGGGGTACAAATGCCCCTATGCATCAGCACTCCTGTATCCCTTGGGTGAATTCCTAGCAGTGCTATTGCTGGGTCATAGGGTAGATCTATTTTTAATTTTTTGAGGAACCTCCATACTGTTTTCCAGAGTGGCTGAACCAGTTTGCATTCCCACCAACAGTGCAAGATTCCCATTTCTCCACATCCTTGCCAGCATCTATAGTCTCCTGATTTGTTCATTGTAGCTCTGACTGGCATAAGGTGGTATCTGAGTGTGGTTTTGATTTGTATTTCCCTGATGAGGAGAGACGTTGGAAAAAAGACAGTCTCTTTAACAAATGATGCTGGGAGAACTGGACAGCAACATGCAGAAGAATGAAACTAGACCACTTTCTTACACCATTCACAAAAACAAACTCAAAATGGATAAAGGACCTGAATGTGAGACAGGAAACCATCAAAACCCTAGAGGAGAAAGCAGGAAAAAAACCTCTTGGGCCTCAGCTGCAGAAATTTCTTACTTGATACATTTCCAAAGGCAAGGGAATTAAAAGCAAAAATGAACTATTGGGACCTCATGAAGATTAAAAGCTTCTGCACTGCAAAGGAAACAACCAACAAAACTAAAAGGCAACCAATGGAATGGGAAAAGATATTTGCAAATGACATATCAGACAAAGGGCTAGTATCCAAAATCTATAAAGAACTCACCAAACTCCACACCCGAAAAACAAATAATCCAGTGAAGAAATGGGCAGAAGACATGAATAGACACTTCTCTAAAGAAGACATCCAGATGGCCAACAGGCACATGAAAAGATACCATATTTTTTAATCCATTTATCCATCAACAGGTATTTAGGTGGCTTCTATCTCTTGGCTGTTGTGAATGATGCCACCATAAATATCAGGGTGCAAATACTTACTCAAGATCCTGTTTTCAGTTCTTTCTGGTAAATAGCCAGAAGTGGGATTGCTGGATTGTTTGGTAATTCTAACAATTAATTTCGAGTAAATTTAATAACTATATCTTAGTTTAATATCAAGTTAATATTCTCATTTCTGAATTTTTTATCAAAAGTTCTTGAACCTGAGAATTCCCATGAATTTGCTACAATTCAGTGAAGCATAGCTAGGTCTTTTTCTTCCATCCTGGCAGAGCTAACTTCATACCTGCTATGGAGCTCCAATGAGGAGGCATTTCCTTACACTTTCTCTGTATCACATTCTTCCAGTTACAAAGTACTCGGCAGTTTGAGATCTCTCTACTTCATGAGACTCACCCAGCCTTTCACAGGAACTATTTCCTCCTTTCTAAGTAATCCTCTCTTATAGTGAAATAGAAAAACCATATCTAAAACCTCTTCACCTTTTCCTGAAATTAGACCACAAGTTTGCAATTAGCCAATAGAGCAGATGGTTGCCTGTGGCAGAATCCTGGCATCCACTACAATTGGACTGAATTGAAGGATCAGTTTTATTGGCCCTATAATTTCTAGATGTGAAATCAATTTATGATCACTGCTTCTTCCCTCAATAAATATCAATGTTTTCTGTCTATTTACTAGGCTTGTGGGTCTTGAAAAGTTACTTCTTAAACTTTGCCTGTACGTATATAATAGGCAGTTCACTAATTACTAGAATTAGGAATGATTAGGTCCAACTTCCTGTACTGAGTACAATATCAAAACTATTTGCCCTCACCCTGCTGGCTGACATTTCTAAATCTTTCATTTGTTACCTTGGTTTTGCACCTCATCCCTAGGAGTTTATACTGGCACTTAAAATTTTTTCATTTGGTTTCAAATATTTTGACAATTCTATTTTAAAATCCAACAGCTTTTGTCAATGGAAACATTTGCATTGTGCTGTGCAAGGAACATTTTAAAGTACCCAAGGGAGCCCAAAGCATCCCACAAAAGATAACTCACTTGCAATGTCTCTGAGGTGATTAAGGGAATCAGGACATATGTGTTTCTGGATGCCAGTATGATGGGTTCACTGGCTTTATCAGTAGGGTGGATAAGGTCATTGATAATTATACACTCTATTCATGACTCATTTTTATTGAGTTTCATAAGCATATCTGGTAACTATTATGCTCCTATCAGTCATATTCTCTTTATTCTTCCTGGATTTATCACACCTGCCACAAACATTAATGTGCCTAAAGTATAACTGGCAATGAGTGCCATGATGCATTTGATGTTTGAGAAATAATGAAATGTCAGTTCCATTATAGAACAATGTGGCATTTAATGGAGCTATGCAGAGTTATTTGCATTACTATATCACTGTAATGATGTTGCTTGCAGTCACAACTGACAAAAATATCACTGAATGTTAATTCAGATGAACTTTAAAGTCAGCCACATGGGGATTGACCTGAAATGAAAGTTTCTGGTCTTTGCCTTGAAAAGAGCCTGCCCTTAAGGGTATCATTAGAGGTTCATCCCAACCTCTCAGGCTTCAAAGTTGGAAAGGTGTGTAAGAAGAGAAGACAGAGAAATAGCATAAAACACATTCATGCACATGCCTAAAGAGCTATTGGTTTTCTTCAAGTTGAAGCTATGACCTTGACCCTTATTAGTTGGTGCGAGTCTAAGCAACCAGGGTACTGATTGAGACGTTAATGAGACTAATGTTTAGAATGTATTCACAGGAGTGTAGGCTTTGCTTGCAAAAAAAAAATTAATTTCAAATAAAAGCTTCTCAAAAATCTCCTCAAACACATGAGCCAAGAAGTACCTTTAAATATAAAAGGAGCAAACCTTTCCTATATTTTATAGGTTCACAATGATTGGCTAGAAATAGTTTCTCTATTGCCCAACTCCTCCAAATTTAGAAATATTTATTCAAACTAGAATATATCCAGAATTTCAGTTCAATAATATACATACTGAAGAATAGTTTTAAAAAAGCTGCCTATTTTTGCTGTTATTCTACAAGGAATTATAGTTTTTTGTGTGTGTGAGAGGCAGCTTACTAGAAGGTAGCTGACACTCGTTATGCAACTTTGACCATGTTCTCTGTTCTTTTTAATTCCCAAAGTTAGATTCATAATGTTAATACCATATTATAAATATCTCATAAAATTTAAATTTCAAAGTTCTCTGCCTAGAAGAGATATTTAATAATAAAACAAAAAAGATTTTAAAAACATAAAAAAGATAAAGTATTTTGTAAAAGAACACTTTCAAATATTCAACAATTTACTTTCAAATATCAAATAATTCATGAAAAAAATAAGATCAGATGGTCAAATAGATGCTGTTGCTTGGTCATCTGATTCTTGGGCCTTTCATTTCTGTGCATCTTTAATGATAATGACCTTTCCTTCTAGTCTACCCCAGCCTCTGCACTGTGACCACATCCTAGAACTTCTCAACATGAGAAACTGTGCTATGATTAAAATCCTGAATTGAAATATGTCACTTTTGGACTATAATATCCAACCTATCCAAATTACTTTACTCATACCATTGTGTTAGAGCTGATATTTCTCTACTTTGTAATGTTCAAACCATTGATCCCGCTATGCATCAATTACCATTTTTACTATACTTCCCTTTTGTTAGACTCCATGGTGTATCATTAAAACCAGTCTGTAGGAAACAACCTACACTCTCTTGCATATCTCTACCTTTGCCATAGATATCAGACCATAGTCTAATCCTGGAAGAACTCAACAACCTGCCTTCTCTTGTCCACATCTGAACCACTAAACATTGCTGGGGAGAAAAAAAATCACACAACCAAGCAAACTGGTTTCACAGTAAATTCATTATCACAATCTGTAAGTACTTATCACATTGCATAAATAGGCTTGATATTGCAAAAACCAAGATAGTTATTTCCTGCATGGTCCTTTCTTCTAAAACCTCTTCTTTTGTCTCTCTCTCAACTGACTTTGTCTCGCACTTTAATAGATTTTCTTTTCAAGAAAGCAAATGAAATGCATTTATTTATATCTGCCTCCATTTGAAACCATTGCAAGATAATTACAAATAAAGTTTAAAAGTTACATACATCAGAGATGACTACAAATTTGGAAGATGAATGGTGGACAAATGAGCAATAAGCGATTTACTAGAGACAATTCTGTGCTACAGAAAACATTTAGAGGAAGATGACAAGAAGAAAGCACATTTTCAGCCCAAGAAAAACTCATAAGTTGGAGGCAGAATTTGGGAAACTAGAGTGAATAGAAAGCAGAAAAATTAGTTGAATTTCAATGAATTCACTAAAGAATCATTCGGACACATTTGCCACAAAATACTATACAAAGATAGTTGACTGTCCATTTCTCACCCGAGCAGGAAACAAGGGGTTTAAATTAGCAAGATTGTAAAAAATTAGTGTACCATGCTAAAAAAAGGAGAATCATATGAAAATTCAAAAATTGAATGGTGAAATTGCCAGCTCCATTCCTGTGCTCTGTTTCCAGAACATTTGTTACTATGTTTAATTCTTAGGTAGAAAAATTGGAAGATCTCTGAAAAGAGAATGGACTTAGAGAAAAGAATTTTAGATGCACTCTTTGAAAGTCCATTAATGAATGTGATCTCCATCGTACAGAAAAACTGCCAACAGGGGTGCCTGGGTGGCTCAGTCAGTTGAGCGTCCCACTTTGGCTCAGGTCATGATCTCGCAGTTTGTGGGTTCAAGCCCCACCATGGGGCTCTGTGCTGACAGCTCAGAGCCTGGAACCTGCTTCAGATTCTGTGTCTACTTCTCTCTCTGCCCCTCCCCGACTTGTGCTCTGTCTGTCAAAAGTAAATAAATGTAAAAAAAAAAAAAATTTAAAAGAAAAACTGCCAACTAACCAGCCCACAAACCCAAAACTCCCATGCAGCTCTTCGTTGCCACCTTTTCAATTTTGCACTGAGAACTGCATATCACCAGACTTTGAGCAACACGAATGTAGGATTAAAACATTACCAGTAAAAACAAAATGAATACAGGAAAAATACATGGAGAAAATAAGCAAATGCACAAATAATAAAAATTTAAAATATATAAATAATATCTTGACAGAAGTAAAAGATAAATTTCACCCATGACAAAAGACAGGATGCTTTTTTAAAAGAACTGAGTCCTGTCAATCGATGCAGAAAAGGCATTTGACAAAATTCAGCAAACTTTCTTAATAAAAACCCTCGAGAAAGTCGGGATAGAAGGAACATACTTGAAGATCATAAAAGCCATTTATGAAAAGCCCACAGCTAACATCATCCTCAATGGGGAAAAACTGAGAGCTTTTTCCCTGAGATCAGGAACACGACAGGGGTGTCCACTCTCACCGCTGTTGTTTAACATAGTGTTGGAAGTTCTAGCATCAGCAATCAGACAACAAAAGGAAATCAAAGACATCAAAATTGGCAAAGATGAAGTTAAGCTTTCACTTTTTGCAGATGACATGATATTATACATGGAAAATCCGATAGACTCCACAAAAAGTCTGCTAGAACTGATACATAAATTTAGCAAAGATACTAGCAAAGATATATTTTGGCAGGATACAAAATCAATGTACAGAAATCAGTTGCATTCTTATACACTAATAATGAAGCAACAGAAAGACAAATAAAGAAACGGATCCCATTCACAATTGCACCAAGAAGCATAAAATACCTCGGAATAAACCTAACCAAAGATGTATAAGATCTGTATGCTGAAAACTATAGAAAGCTTATGAAGGAAATTGAAGAAGATATAAAGAAATGGAAAAACATTCCGTGTTCATGGGTTGGAAAAATACATATTGTCAAAATGTCAATACTACCCAAAGCTATCTACACATTCAATGCAATCCCAATCAAAATTGCACCAGCATTCTTCTCGAAGCTAGAACAAGCAATCCTAAAATTCATATGGAACCACAAAAGGCCCCGAATAGCCAAAGTAATTTTGAAGAAGAAGACCAAAGCAGGAGGCATCACAATCCCAGACTTTAGCCTCTCCTACAAAGCTGTCATCATCAAGACAGCATGGTATTGGCACAAAAACAGACACATAGACCAATGGAATAGAATAGAAACCCCAGAACTAGACCCACAAAAGTATGGCCAACTCATCTTTGGCAAAGCAGGAAAGAATATTCAATTGAAAAAAGGCAGTCTCTTTAACAAATGGTGCTGGGAGAACTGGACAGCAACATTCAGAAGGATACAACTAGACCACTTTCTCACACCATTCACAAAAATAAACTCAAAATGGATAAAGGACCTGAATGTGAGACAGGAAACCATCAAAACCCTAGAGGAGAAAACAGGAAAAGACCTCTCTGACCTCAGCCGCAGCAATTTCTTACTTGACACATCCCCAAAGGCAAGGGAATTAAAAGCAAAAATGAATTACTGGGACCTTATGAAGATAAAAAGCTACTGTACAGCAAAGGAAACAACCAGCAAAACTAAAAGGCAACCAATGGAATGGGTTAAAGATATTTACAAATGACATATCGGACAAAGGGCTAGTATCCAAAATCTATAAAGAGCTCACCAAACTCCACACCCGAAAAACAAATAACCCAGTGAAGAAATGGGCAGAAAACAAGAATAGACACTTCTCTAAAGAAGACATCCGGATGGCCAACAGGCACATGAAAAGATGCTCAACGTCGCTCCTCATCAGGGAAATGCAAATCAAAACCACACTCAGATATCACCTCACGCCAGTCAGAGTGGCCAAAAGGAACAAATCAGGAGACTCTAGATGCTGGAGAGGATGTGGAGAAATGGGAACCCTCTTGCACTGTTGGTGAGAATGCAAACTGGTGCAGCCACTCTGGAAAACAGTGTGGAGGTTCCTCAAAAAATTAAAAATAGACCTACCCTATGACACAGCAATAGCACTGCTAGGAATTTACCCAAGGGATACAGGAGTACTGATGCATAGGGGCACTTGTACCCCAATGTTTATAGCAGCACTCTCAACAATAGCCAAATTATGGGAAGAGCCTAAATGTCCATCAACTGATGAATGGATAAAGAAATTGTGGTTTATATACACAATGGAGTACTACGTGGCAATGAGAAAGAATGAAATATGGCCCTTTGTAGCAACGTGGATGGATCTGGAGAGTGTGATGCTAAGTGAAATAAGCCATACAGAGAAAGACAGATACCATATGTTTTCACTCTTATGTGGATCCTGAGAAACTTAACAGAAACCCATGGGGGAGGGGAAGAAAAAAAAAAAAAAAAGAGGTTAGAGTGGGAGAGAGCCAAAGCATAAGAGACTCTTAAAAACTGAGAATAAACTGAGGGTTGATGGGGGGTGGGAGGGAGGGGAGGGTGGGGGATGGGTATTGAGGAGGGCACCTTTTGGGATGAGCACTGGGTGTCGTATGGAAACCAATTTGACAATAAATTTCATATATTGAAAAAAAACAAAAAAGAACTGAGGAAGGGGTATCTGTTGGCTCAGTCAGTTAATCATCAAACTCTTGGTCTCAGTTCAGGTTTTGACCTCAGGGTTGTGCCGTGGGCTCCGTGCTAGGTGTGGAAACTATTTTAAAAAATAAAATAAAATTAAATTAAATTAAATTAAATTAAATTAAATTAAATTAAAAATAAGCTGAGGGAATGGGAATAAAAGGTACAGAGTAGGGAATATAGTCAAGGATATTGTAATAGTATTGTATGGTGACACTTGTAAGCATAGCATAACGCATAAACATGTTGAATCACCTGGAACGAATACAATATTGTGTGTCAACTATACTGAAATAAAGGGGAAATTTAAAAAAGATCTGAGGGAAAATAGAGATACTATAAACAAAATAAAAATGTTTTATAAGTACTGAAATGTACTTCAGGAAATATCTTTGAAAATAGATAAAAAGTAAAAACTAGGAGAAGTACAAGTGAGGAATAATAGGGAAAGTCAAATATATTATTGAGAATGCAGTTCCATAAAAAGAGAAGAGAACAAAATTGAAAGAAGGAAATTAACCAAAAAAAAAAAAATCAAAGATATTTCCTGTAACTGAAGAACATAGTATTCTAGGTTCATAGAACCCACAGTGGGCCTCACCTAATGACTAAGAAAATATTTTTGAAAAAAGCACATTATCATTACATTTCAAATCCTATAGACACACAAAAAATTATAAAAGTTTATATATGGAGAAAAGAATAACAATTTATAAAGAAGGATCATAAATTAGAATTAAATTAAAATTCTCAATAGAAAAATCTAGATAATAGATGACATTAAAGGAAAATATTTTCCAGCATGGAATTTGAAAATCTGTAATTGAAAAAAATTATTCAAGAAAGGCAATTTCTTATGAGTATTGTAGAACTATTTTGTAATAATAGTTTAAATGTAATGAAAGAAAAGGAAAGGAAGTAGAATTCATGAGCCAAAACTCTCTCAATTCTTCACTAAATCTTCCGAAAGTCTTAACTTACCTCTACTTTTTCTTTCTCCTGGTTACAGCTTATAACATGTTTCTTCTATAAAAGGCCAAACTATAAAGCTACAGAGAGATTTCATTGCTTCTATTATACTTCTTCTTTATCACCAGGCCCTTCATCCTTATTAGTCATTTTGATAAGCACAGAAATATTATAACAAATGCTACCTTCAAGTTCTGTAGGTAAACCACTTCAAATCTTACTTATTAAGATTTTAAATCTTTAAATCATTTCTTATTCTCCAGATTCATTCTCATATCTGCTTACATATACAACCAAATTTGTTGAAAGAAATACTCATCCACTCTACCTGTATTTTCCCCCAAATTGTAATCTTTATCTATTTATTTTTGGTATTTTGTTTAATTTTTTAAGTTTTAATTTAAATTCCAGTTAGCTAACATAGAGTGTACTATTAGTTTCAGGTGTACAATGTAGTGATTCAACACTTCCATACAACACCTGGTACTCATCACAAGTGCACTCTTTTGTCTCCATCGGCTATTTTACCCATCCTCCAACTCACCTCCCCTCTAGTAACAATCAGTTTGTTCTCTATAGTTAAGAGTCTGTTTCTTGGTTTACCTCTCTCTCTCTCTCTCACTCTCTCTCCCGCTTTCCTCATTTCTTTTTTTTTTTTTTGTCTCTCAAGTTTCACATATTCTTTTTTTATGGCTGAGTAATATTCCAGTGTTGTGTGTGTGTGTGTGTGTGTGTGTGGGTGTGTGTGTGTGTGTATATACACACCACCTCTTCTTTATCCATTCATCAGTCAATGGGCACTTGGGCTGTTTCCATATCTGGCTATTGTAGATAATGCTACTCTAAACATTGGGGGCACATATATCCCTTTGAATTAATATTTTTGTATTCCTTAGGTAAATGTCTAATAGTGTGATTGCTGTATTATAGGGTAGTTTTATTTTTAACTTTTTCAGGAACCTCCACACTATTTTCAGGAATGGCTGCACCAGTTGGCATTTCACCAGCAGTGCAAGAGGGTGCCCCATTCTCCATATCTTCACCAATACCTGTTGTTTCTTGTGTTGTTGATTTGTCATTTAGATAGCTGTGAGGCAATATCTCACTGTAGTTTTGATTTGTATTTCTTTGATGATCAGTGATGTTGATGTTTTCACATGTTTGTTAGCTATCTGTATGTCTTCTTTGGAAAAATGTCTATTCATGTCTCTGCCCATTTTTAATTGGATTATTTATTTTTTGGGTGTTGAGTTTTGTAAGTTCTTTATACATTTTTGACACTAGCCCTTTACTGGATATGTCATTTGAAGATATCACCTCCCATTCCATAGGTTGCCTTTCAGCTTTGTTGACTGTTTCCTTCACTGAGCAGAAGCTTTTTGTTTTGATGAAGTCCCAATAGTTTATTTTTGCTTTTGTTTCCCTTGCCTCAGGAGACATATCTAGAAAGAAGTTGCTATGGCCAGTGTCAAAGAGGTCACTGCTTGTGTTCTTCTCTAAGATTTTAATGGTTTTCTGTCTCAATTTAGGTCTCCATTCTGGTTTGAATTTATTTTTGTGCATGGTGTAAGAAAGTGGTCCAGTTTCATTATTTTCCATGTCATTGTCCAGTTTTCCCAACACCATTTGTTGAAGAGACTGTCTTTTTCCCATTGGATATTCTTTCCTGCTCTGTTGAAAATTAATTGGCCATTTAGTTGTGGGTCCATTTCTGGGCTTTATATTCTGTTCTATTGATCTATGTGTTTATTTTTGTGCCAATATCATACAGTTTTGATCACTACAGCTTTGTAATATGACCTAAAGTCCAGAATTGTGGTGATTCTGTCTTTTTTTTCCTTTTCATTGCTGCTTTGGCTGGCTATTTGGGGTCTTTTTGCATCCATGTGC
Organism: Panthera onca; assembly: GCF_046562875.1. Classification (NCBI taxonomy): domain Eukaryota; kingdom Metazoa; phylum Chordata; class Mammalia; order Carnivora; family Felidae; genus Panthera; species Panthera onca. The sequence continues at coordinate 65,550,760 of NC_138345.1, forward strand.
CTTGAGGATATTGTCCTTTAATTATCTTCTTTAGTGGAGTCTGTATCTGGTTTTGGTATTAGGGTAATGTTGACCTTATGGAATGAATTTGAAAGTTTTCCTTCATTTTCTATTTTTTAGAATAGTTTGAGAAGAATACATATTAACTCTTCTTTAAATGTTTGGTAAAATTTGCCATTGAATCCATCTGGCCCTGCACTTTTGTCTGTTGGGAGATTTTTGATTACTGATTCAATTTATTTGCTGGTTATTAGTCTGTTCAAGTTTTCTACTTTTTCTTGTTTCAGCTTTGGTAGTTTATATGTTTCTAGGAATTTATCCATTTCTTCCAGGGTGTCCAATTGGTTGGCATATAATTTTTCATAATATTTTCTTATAATTGTTTGTATGTCTGTGATGTTGGTTATTCTCTTCTCTCATTTGTGACTTTATTTATTTGGGTCCTTTCTCTTCTTTTTGATAAGTCTGGCTAGAGGTTTATCAAGTTTATTTTTACAAAGAACCAGCTCCTGGTTTCATTGATCTGTTCTGTTGTGGGTTTGTTGTTGTTGTTGTTGTTGTTGTTGTTGTTGCTGTTTGGGTTTTTTTGTTGTTGTTCTCTAGGTCATTTATTTCTGCTCTAATCTTTGTTATTTCATTCTTCTGCTGGCTTTAGATTCCATTTGTTGTTCTTTTTCTAGCTCCTTTATGTGGAATGCTATATTGTTTTCTTGAGATATTTTTGCTTCTTTAGGTAGACCTGTATTGCTATATGCTTCCCTGTTAGGGCTGCTTTTGCTGTATCCCAAAGTTTTTGAACCACTATGTTTCATTTCCATTTGTTTCCATGTATTTTTTTCCTTTATTTCCCTGTTGACCCTTTTATTATTTAGCTGAATAATCTATGTATGGGTGGGTAAAAAAAAACCAATGAGATTTGACCAAAAAATACAAAAAACAAACAGACAATAAAAAAACTTTGAAGGAAAGAATAATTATCAAGAACTGTAAGACCAATACTTCCCAGAGCTCATACACGGGAAAGAAGTACCTAGGCCCCTTCCAATCAGACTGGAGACACATTTTGAAAACAGGAGAGAGGCCTTAGAAGTAGATTGATCGTTTTACAGAAAAGGTTTAATACTCTTTAAAGGAAAATAATATTCAGCACTTGACAATGTAAAATTCAAAATATCCTGGTTCCAATAAAAATTATTAGGTACAAAAAGAAAGAGGAATATGTGGGTAATAACCAGGGAAATATCAATCAATAGGAATAGAAATAATAGAGATGGCAAAATCAGCAGATAAAGTCATTAAAACAATTGTTGTAAATATGGTCTATAGGCTCAAGCAGGTAGAGCAACACAGAAGCCTAATGAGGAGAAAAGTGGAAGATATAAAACAGAAAACCAAATAAAATTCCTAGAGATAAACAATAATATATCTGAAATGGAAAGGGGATTAATAGCAGATTAGTTATTGTGGAGAAAAGATCTAAGAACCTGAAGAAATGGCAATAGAATCTATACAAAATAGAGTATACAGAGGGGAAAAAAAAGAGAGAAAAACAAAGGAAGTAATAACGACCAGTGAGAAAATATCAGTGATCTAATATGCGTGCAGTTGGAGTCCCAGAAGAAGTAGGGGGGTAAAGCTTTTTTTTTTTTTAATGACTGAAATATTTATAAATCTGGTGAAAACCATAACTTCACACACACACACACACACACACACACACACACACACACACTCATACGACTGCACTAAGGATTATAATAGTAAAATTTCTGAAAACCAGCAAAGAAGAGAAAATTCTAAAAAGCAGCCAGAGGTAAAACACATATTGCATACTCTGAAACAGACCAAGAGTAGAATTTAGAATTTAGGTTGGAAACAGTACAAGTCAAAGACAGTGGAACTTCATTTTTAATATGCCAAAAGAAAAAAAAAAACCCTGTCAACATACAAGTATTTATTCTGTTAAAATATACTTTAAAATAGAGGAGAGATTTTCAGATTTCTGCTCAGGAATTTAGAATACTGAAAGAACATTGCCCCCACACTTACAAGAATAAAGAAAAAACAAGCTTTAAGTTCATGACTTTTCCTGAACCCCTGACAGCTAAGGTGCCAGGGCAAGAAACATGTTTAAACTATAAGGAGAGATAGCTGCCTGCAGGGAGATATAGGACGCAAACCCTTGCTTAAATGGGTCCACATTTGTAAGAATTTTGCTGGAATAATTAATAAACTGGTGGGGGTCAGTTGGGGGCTGGTGAGAGTATATGGAGACCCCGGAGGTCACAGATGTATAGGAGGAGTTTGTTCCTACTTGCCATCATTTTCTACATAAATTCTACCAGGTACTCACATAAAAAGTGATAAGAGTCCCAAGAAAGGACTTGGGAGAGGAAGAGCAGCTACTGCAGGAGGCCATGAATTTCAACCCAGGACATTCTCTCTTACCTTTGTTACAAAACAAAACTTCTGTAGGACACAAGGGCAATCCTAGGGTACTGGTGAATAACTCTTGCACTGGGTAAGAGAACAGAAAAATACTCTCCACCTGGGAGAGGGACAGGTATTCAGGGTCCAAAACCACAGAAGAAAGGCTAAGAGCATTTTTGCTCACAATAGCAGAGATGTATTGACCATTGTAATGAATCAATATTGATGGTATAATTTTAGGGGCATCCTTGAGGATATTCCTAATACATGTCATAACCTGTCTGCAACATAATCTTAGTAAGACAAAAGATAGGGAATAGATAGCAACCAAAGCATGAGGCTCCTTTAAAAATCTGCAAATGTGGGGGCACCTGAGTGGCTCCACCAGTTAAGCCTCCAACTCTTGATCTAGGCTCAGGTCATGACCTCACAGTTCGTGAGCTTGAGCCCCCGCATCCCAAGAGCCTGCTTAGATTCTGTCTCTCCTTCTTTTTGCCCCTCACCTGCTTGTGCTTTCTCTCTCTCTCTCAAAATAAATAAATAAATTGTAAAAAATCTGCAAATGTGTTATGAGTATGTTCTGGTTATTCCTTTTTTTTCTCAAGATGGGCAGAGGAATTTCCTTGCTGGAGAGCTATGGCTATATGGTAGGAAAAACATGATTTGATTTTATACTCCCAATTTTAGAATCTCAAATTCTCTCTTCAGTAACAAAGGTGTACATTTCACTAATATTGTTTTTAAAAGAAACCTCTAAACCTTTACCATTTACTCAGAAGTAGCAGTATCCTTATCATCCATAAGCTTCAGGGTGAAAAGTGAACAGAAATAATAAATTCTGTAAATTGTATTTTTCTCCTGTTCATCCATAGTTGCTAGTTTTCAAGTTTATTTCTCTTAGACTTATCCATTTATTCATGTTAGCACTCTAGAATTCTTTGTGCAACATCTCTCCCTTTGGTTATGTATTATTATTGTGCTAGAGATATGTCATCAAGTGATATGATAAAGTACTCAATAAATAAAAGCATTTGTCATTCTTTCTCTCTCTCTCTCTCTCTCTCTCTCTCTCTCTCTCTCTCTCTCACTTTCTCTCTCTCTCTAACCAGAATCAGCAGAGCTCTCAGAAACCCTCAAACTTCCACGACCTGAAGTATTGCCATTTTTCCTGATGGAAATAAGATCTATGCATAGATCTGGGATCCACAGATTATTTCCTTGTGAGTTAATAACAGACTGTCTCTGTGTTTGGAAATGTTACTTCCATGCTTAGATTCATCTCTATTACAATTGGTTAAAATAAATTGCTGCAGGAGACTACTATGATACCAACAAGTACAAGCTGATATTTTCAAAACACTCACCTAACCAGCCATTGCACGATGAGAATCCTAGAGTTTGGATATGCTGGGAAAGACATCATGTAAATACTACATTTGAGACACAATAGAAAAGAACTTACATTGTTAACAACAAAAAGCAGTAAAATTGCAAAGCAATGATCCTCGGATGCATTATTCCCAAATAAAAAGAAATACATCACTTTCTCCTGGCTAATAGATGTTCATTCTATTAAGAGACTTCAGATAAGGATTCTTAGGAATTCTCTAGGAACTGACAACTGTACAAGCTGTACTGCAGCTTCCACACAAGGTGACAGAACAAAAGTGGATCCCTTTGGCACAAAATGCTAGAGAAAGATTACACAAAGATTATCGTAAGCGACTCAGCTCTCATCTTAGCTTTCATGACACACATAGCTGCAAGTGAAGGGGTTGGGAAAAAATATTCCATGTGAGTGATAACCAAAAGACAATAAGATTATTGTAATCTTTCTCTAGCATTTCAGAAACTTTACTACCTCTTTTTTCCCTTTTCTTTACCATTAACTTATTATTATACTTTGATACCCTTTATATCTGACTTGCCTTCCTCTCATTCCTTTTAATGAACTACAGAATTATTTTGTTTCTCAGCTAAAACCACTTGTTTAATCTTTAAAAAAATGAAATTCCTTATTATGCCTTATCTTCTGCCTGGCTTGGTTCGCTTTCTCCTTCACCCACCAAACTTCAATCACACTGGCCTCCTTTCACTTCCTCATTCTTGGAGATTTTTTCTTACCTGAGGACCTTTGTGTGTACTTTTGCTGAAATGCTATTCTGCTTGCTGGTGTGATAATCATAATTAAGAGACCAGTGATGCCTCTTGTTGAAATGTTACCCTGCTCTATTACACAGGCCTAAGTAAGCACTTTTGTTTTAGGGGTATTGACTTCTATTAGTCAAGGTTCCCCAGAGAAACAGAGCCAATAGTATATCAGAAGACGTTAATACTGTAATGGTGGTGCACAAGTCAATTTCAAATCCATTGTAAAAATTAAAAAAACAGAAACATTAGAAATAACCCTAACTACAGTTGTAATGGATACACAATATAAAAAAATGTAAATTGTGACACTGATAACATAAAGCATGTATGTGAGAAGTAAAAGTATAGCTTTGTATATCATCAAAGTTCAAATGCTAGCTTAAAAGTAAAATGTTGTAACTACAAAATATTTTATGTAAGACTCACGGTAAACTCACATTAAAACCTGTAGCAGATACCCAAAATATAAAGAGGATACCACAGGCACATCCCTGTAGAAAAATCACCAAATCACAAAAAGATAGCAAGAGAGGGGGAAAAAAAATAAAAGGAACTAAAAACAGTGAGAAAACAGTTAACAAAATGACAGTAATAAATCTTCACCTATCAACAATTACTTTAAATATAAATAGACTAAACCCCGATCAAAAGACATAGAGTGCCACATAGATTTAAAAAAATAAAATAAAAAGAACCAACTATATGCTCACTATAAGAGACTCAGCTCTCACCTCAGCGTTCATGACACACATAGACTGAAAACAAAGGGGTTAGGAAAAATTAATCCATGTGAGTGATAACCAAAAGACAAAGTATATTAGACAAAAGAGACTAAGTAAAAAATTGTCACAAGAGTTAAAGGGGTCAGTTCAATAGTACATTATAACAATCATAAGGATATATGCACCCAACACTGGAGCCCCTACGTATATAATGCAAATACTAATAGATCTGAAGGGAGAAATAAACATCAATACAATAATAAGAGACTAACACCCCAATTTCAACATTGAATAGATCATCTAGACAGAAAATCAGTGAAGAAATAGATTTCAAGAACACTGTAGTCTAAATGGACCTAGGAGCCATATGTAGAATATTCTATCCAAAAGCAACAAAATACACATTTCTCAGGTGGACATGGAACATTCACCAGGATAGATCATATGTTAGGACACACAAAAAGAGGTAATAAAATTAAGACAATTGAAATGTAAAGTATCTTTTCTAACCAAAATAGTATGAAACTAAAAATCAACAGTAGGTGGACAATTGGGTAATTCACAAATACGTGGAAATTAAACAAAATACTCCTGGACAACCAGTTGATAGAGAAGAAATCAAAAGAGAAATAAAAAAAAATATCTTGAGATGAACAAAAAATGGAAATATAACAAAACTTATGGGATATAACAAAGGCAGTTATAAAAGGAAGGTTCACAGTAATAAAACAATTTCTGCATCAAGAAAAAAAGAGAGATCTCAAATAACCTACTTTATACCTCAAGAAAGTAGAAAAAGTAGGATGAACTAAGACCAAATTTAGCAGAAGGAAGGAAATAATACAAATTACAACTGAAATAAATGAAATAGAGACTACAAAAACAATAGAAAAGATCAACAAAAGTAAGAGCTGCTGTTTTGAAAAGATAAATAAAACTCTGTGGTTATACCAATAGCAAAATGCTAATTGGAACATATATCCTCATGTAGGAATAAGGTTTTAACCTTAGAATTCTAAAATGAATAAAATGAATTTGGCAAAGCACCAAGAGAAGTTGTTAGCTGAGGAAGACATTAGGTTGGACATAATGCCAATCAGGCGTAACATTACAGTGTTTTGAGATGTTAGTTCTTGTTATCTACAATGAATTTTTACTTTCATCTGATCTCTGATCACATGTTCAGTTTTCCCAGTGCATGCAGGAATACTTGACCTGCATAATGTCCATTGTTTACTACTAACTAAAATGTCTGCTCACAATACCTTTCTGCTCTTCTCAGATAATAAACGCCTGGGAATGAAGGCCCAATTAAATCCCCTTAAGGCCAAAGCATAGCTAAATGTACCTAGACAGGGCCTAATTTCATGCTTTCTTGGATTTCATCTCCAGATGAAGGCAAACCTTGGTTCATTACACCACCCTGGTAGGAAAGGAGGAAGGCAGTACAGCAAGAAATAATGTCTGGTCTTTTTCCTTCTGCATTTCTCAAAGATTTCCCCCCGCAATGATGTAGGTGCCTTGTGTTCATTTTATTACTCATTAATTTGTTTGATTAATATATTTATTATGTGCCTAGCAAATGCCAGACATTGCATACTAAGTACTGGAGATTCAGTGGTGATCAAAACCATGGTCTCTGTCCTTCTGGGGCACAGAGACAACAGAAGGAGAAAGACATAATCAAATAATAACACAGATATATACGAATCACAATTGTGAGAGTGCTCAGAAAGAGTCCCCACCTTCTCATACTTCTTAGCACAAACCCCAATCCTTTTCTGAAGTGAAGAATTTGTTAGAAATAATAGAGGATATGGGGGTGGAGATAGGGTAGGTTCAGCCACTATGTGCAGATACATGTTGGGAACAGAGGAAGCAGAGGGAACAGATGATGATAATAAAGAAATATGCCTTTGGTATAAGGAGTCAAGTGGTTCATTAAAGATTGGCAGAATTTGTATTTTCAATGTGATTAATAAGTTAGTGAATTGATTAAAAAAAATCAATTTGGCAAGTGATATCATTGCCAGATGAATCTATACAGCAAGTTCAGGACAGTGGGATGTGGAGCTTTGAAGAGCTGGGAAATGGTAAATGAATTTTTGGAGCCAGGTCTGGCACTTTGTAATTTGAGACATCATGGTGTTTCCGAAGGAGACTAGTCAACCTTCTGTGTGAGAATAAATGACGTTTCTAGCCAACCTCCAACAGGGTGGCCTCTCGTTATCATCACAGAGAGAACAGATTGTCTGTTTAGAAAAGAAACCTTGGCCGAAGAGGATTTCATTAAGAGGAGCCTTGGGGTAAAATTGTGCCTACAGTTTAATAAAAACAAACTTACTTGGTGGGAAGTGGGGGAGAGGGGAGAATGGACTCAGTTGTTCTTGCTCTTAATTCATGCCCTTATTTTAAATTAACTAGTTGAAATGCCTATTAAAATTTTATGGACTTGCACTCCTTTCAAAATCCTTGGACTAATTTTTTTATTATACTATTTTCCATTCAGTAAAAGAACACAATAGGATCTCAGAAGGCATTTGTTGATAGATGCAAGTATTATATTTGTGTTTCAAATTATTACTGCTGTTGTTATTTTTTCATTTTTATCAAATAAACAGGAGGCTGTAGCAGAATCATATTGTAAAATACATAATTCATGCGTTAAGAATACAGGATGAAAAGGATTGCAGAGCATTAAAGATGAAAGTCTGAGGAGAAAATTTGAATATATATTTGGATTCAGTAATGAATGACTTATAAATGGTATTTGCAACTTAGTTTTTCTTTTCTAAAAAATGAAAATACAAATATTTATCCATACTGTGGCAAATACCATTCAGATTTAAGTTACCCACATATATACTAGGCTGTTACTAGAAAGTTCTCATATATAAGCTATAAATATCCACTGAAGTCACAGTGTTCTTTGATACTATAAATAAAATTTATAATCCCCATCTCACATTCCTTGAGAAGCCCTATATCCTCTATGTCATTTCAGTGAATCCTAAAGCCTTCCCTTTTCTTGGCCACCTCTTGTGTTTTTTCTTCCATGGATTTTTTTTTTGTCTCATTTCAACTTCCCATGCTGCTGCTGTTCTGCCTTATTCATATTAACCCAGATGTGGAATATATAGGTGTATGTGTGTGTGTGTGTGTGTGTGTGTGTGTGTGTGTGTGTATATATATATATATATATATATATATACATACACATATATACATATATACATATACACATATTTACATATATACATATGTGTATACACACACACACACACACACACATGTATGTATATGTATACACATTCCAGAACTCAAAGAATACATGAAATTTTGCATATGGAAACTCCAACTCCATTTTTCAGGTTGCTCTCCCTTAGCTCCTTCCTTTCACACACCTTTGGTCCATTAGCAAATCCTATGAGCTCTACTTTCTGAATATGTTTGAACTGTGTCCATTTCCAAACATTGCTTCTGCCACTCTGTTCCAAGACCTCTTGCTGGGCTTCCTGCCTTTGTTTTCAGTCTATTCTCAACCAGCAGCCAGATTGATTCTGTCGAAACATAACCTGTCGCTTTTCTGCTCAAAATTCTCCAACGGCTTTTAGCTCACTAAGCACGGAAGCCAACAGCCACTAAACCCCTATGTGATCAGATTCCCGGTTACTTCTTTGACAGTCTCTGAATCCTCATCCCATCACTTGCCAACCCCAGCTTCACTGGCCTATATGTTGTTTCTTGAAGATCCCAAGTACATTCCCCCCCCACACTTAGACTTTGCATGTGCTGTTTTCTATGCCCAAAATGCTCTTCCCTCTAGTTCCTTGATAGCCAGCTTCCTCATTCCTTTAAAAGAACTTTATCTCTTAGAGTGCCTAGGTGGCTCAGTTGGTTGAGCACCCAACTTCGGCTCAGGTCATGATCTCACAGTTTGTGAGTTCGAGCCCCACATCGGGCTCTGTGCTGACAGCTCAGAGTCTGGAGCCTGCTTCATATTCTGTGACTCCCTCTCTCTCTGCCCCTCTCCCACTTGCTCTGTCTCTCTCTCCAAAATAAATAAAAACATTAAAAATTAAAAAAAAAAGAAGTTTATCTCTACAGTTAGGCCTTTCCTCCTGACATTAAATAAAATGTAGCACCCTCACATGCCAGAACATTTTCAGTGCCCAATGTGTCTCTTCTTTCTCTTTCTTCCTCATCCCATTTCCATTATCATCCCCTAATTTTTCAGAACAGCAAAATATCTCTGACTTACACTGTTTTTGCAAATCATGCTTTGAGATCTGAACTTTTTTGTATATGCAGCTTGTCAAGAAATTTAGCTAAACAAGAGATTACCTGATTAGAAGAAGACAAAACTTTAACTTGAAGTCAATGGTGATTTTCAGCCCTGACTAATACAGTAGTATTTTTTTCAAGAATGGAAGTAAAATCTAGTAAATTAATAATAATTAAATTTAATATATCGATGATCGTAAGTAACAAAATAATAATACCTTAGTTACTAACAAATTAAATGTAATTAGTAATTGAATTATTTGTAAAATTAAAATTACAATATATGTAAATAGACTTTAGCCAGTTAAAAGACATGAAATTTTCAGATTGGACATAAAAAAAAAAAATCCTGATCTATCTTGTCTATAAAAGACACAGTTTTAAAAAATGGGGGTGGGGCCTGGGTGGCTCAGTCAGTTGAGTGTCCAACTTTGGCTCAGGTAATGACCTCATGGTTCTTGAGTGCAAGCCCCACATCAGGCTTTGCCATGGCAGGAGGCTGTTTAGGATTCTCTGTCTCCCTCTCTCTGCCCCTCCCCTACTCACACTCCTCTCTCAAAGATAAATAAATAAACATTTTTTAATAGAAAAAAAACTTGGGAAAGTCTGAAAGAATAGAAAATGATATACATGGTAAATATTAGCCAGAAGAAATCTGGGGTGGCTATATTAGTTCTAAGACAAGATAGGCATCAAAAAGGTCACTACATAATGATAAAAGATTCAATTCAATGAGTAGTTATAGGTCTATAATAGTTTTACCTAAAATCCTTGAGGTAAATGTGTTTCAAAATTTAGCAGTTACAGTTTTATGTGTGGTTCAAATTCCAAACTTGGTGATTAATGGAACCAGCCGTAGTTACTAGGCTTTAATAGAACTGATAAATGAGGGAAAGAAAGGACAAAGGCAAAGGGATTAGCTAAAAATAAAATGGATTAACTAAAAAGGTTAGAAGAGATCTCTCCATCTCAGAAAGAAAAAGGAATGGGGCAAACAGATCACATGAATGTTCCACAGGAACTTCAAAGGAAGCCTCTAAACATGTATGTCCTAGGCTCTCCTGGAAATAGCTTAGTAATGTGTGTAAGTCACACCTCCACTTCTTTGTTTTTCTACTTTTGTTATTAGCTTATTTGACATCAGATGGAGAAATGAGTTCATTATGCTCCTTGGTTTATGGCACGTATTAATCTTTAGGTAGGGAAAGTTCCCTCTCTTGCCTGATTGCTTGATTTTCTTTCATCTCCATTCTTCATGCTTAATCTTCTCACCACCATGGACAATCATCTTAATTTCTTAAATATTCATCTTTTTATGTGATTATGTTATTGGAAAATGACTGCTGCTACTTTATGTTCGTGTATCTTTAATTTACTTAAATGATACTATTATATTTCTCCTTCTGTTTCTTAGAAACAGAAACAGACATTTAACAGGGATGAGATAACAAGTAGCCCCCAAGGAAGAAAATAATCCTGGAGGGAATTGTCATTTGATTAATTTACTTCCCCTGTTGTCTGACTAAACTTCTCACAATTGAATCCTTTGTCTGTTTCCAATAAAAAAGAAAATTTCACTTTTATTTAAATTTGCTTAGTAAGTTTCTCTTTCTTGCTGCAAAAGTAGATGCCAAACAAGGAAAGAGAGTATGATTAATTTTGTTATCTTTTATTCTGAGTACATATGCACTGTGGTTATTAAAGTGATAGATGAAAATTGGCTCCCTCTTTCCACAGTGAATATATAAGAAATAATTAATAGAAAGCAAACTAAGACAATAACACATTGTTAACTGTGAGCTACTTGGTCTGGTAGACCCTGAGATACTTCGATAAACAAACAATTCCCTGGAGTAAAGATATAATTGAATCTTCAATATACCGAAGGACTAAACAGGTTAGTCTTCTCTGGGGAAATCTCAGATGAGGGAACAATGGCTAACTCCCCATCTACATTCAAAAACTATTTCCTTATGAAAACTACATATTTGCCGGCATGAAGGACCTTGGAGAAAATACCACATGCACAAATATCCCTTTTATAGAATAGTTTTTGTCACTATAAAGTAATATGTATTCATTTTGGATACATTAGGGAGGCAGTATGTTGGAATTAGGAAATTGCAGAGAATGATGAATATTTGAAATATTTGTTTTAAGCAATCACAGAAGCACCTTCTTAGGGACACATAAACATACTGTTTAGCAATACTAAAGGCAAAGCTGAGCTTAAATGGGAATCAGATCATTTGTAGCATTTTCAGTCTTGATCTTTCTCCAGTATTGTTTGGAAGCCTGGGCAGAGGAAGACAGAGGAAGGCTTGAAGGGTGGGATCCAGCTAGGAGGCAAAGGCCCTCAGGGCACTGGCACTAGACTGGTTGGAGTGGTGGATTGTGTGGTCCAGATTAGATAGAATAAGGGGCAGAGACCTAAGTGTTGAGAAGACAATAGAGGAATGAAGATCATAGGACTTGTTGGAGTCAAATTGGAATAAGAAAGTGATATGACCATAAATATGGTCATTTTTCACTTTTCAAATATAAAATGGATGTTAGTGATGACAAGAGTGTGTCTATGAGCATAAGCTACTATGGTAAAGTGGAGGTGAATGCTTTTGGAGTCACAGAACTATGAACTTAGAGTATGGATAGATAATTAACCACTAGACTACCAATAGAATTTGAGAACAGAAATGAACAACATTAATTGAGATTCCAAAGTCATTGATGAATAGATGAAAATAGTTTTGGTGGTGGGCTTGTAAATGATAGCAATATTGAAGGATGCAGGAAGTATGACTACATGACCTAAATGTAAAAGAAGTCATATTATTTATACTACAGTAGAAGAGTAATGGTTTCTTGCCAGTATTAGGAATTGAGAATAGAGCCCTATTTACCTTGTGCATTTACCTTTGGTAAATCCTTTGGCCCTGCCATCACATCTTGTGCAAAAGTCTAGACAGAAAACGAGTTCTTTAAGTCCTTTGGAGGCCAGTTTTTCTTTTCATAATCTCAGTAATGGATCATATTAATGATTCCTTGCATGTCTGTTGCTTCTTCGATTACACCACTAGAATCCAACTCATTGTAAGTCCTGGATACACACCAGCTTTGCCTATCACTGGCTTCCAAAGCAAAAACCGTTGTCATGCTTTACAGAAACTCATTGTTCTCTTTTGCCTTTACAGGCTACCTTAAATAACCCCTAACCTCACTGGACAGTGAGATGAATTAAAGAAGATTAATAGTTTTATTATTTTTATTTAGTTTTTAAAGTCTATTTTTGAGAGAGAGAGAATAAGCGGGGGCAGTGCAGAGAGAGAGAGGGGGAGACACAGAATCTGAAGCAGGCTCCAGGCTCTGAACTGTCACTGCAGAACCTGATGCAGGGCTTGAACTCGCAAACTGTGAGGTCATGACGCAAGCCTAAGTCAGACACTTAACCGACTGAGCCACCTAGGCACACTAGAATTAAAGGAGATTAAATACTGCTTATATCCACAAAGCTCTATTGGTATGTGCCCTCACTGGTTTATATTCATACTGCACCAACTTGGCTTTCTCCATCTATGAGTAGAAATAAAAAACAACAGAAATAATGTTTTGAGGCAGCTTGGAACTTTTGCAACTCTGTATTATACATGAAAATGACAGAGAAAGCAAATATAGTTACTTGAATTGTGAATAACTTATTCTGCAAGTGTTTCACAAGACAATGAAGCATTTCCAATAAATTTTAACTTGATAAACCAGCGATGTCTTGCAATACAAGTAGTATGTGACAATATGACACTGAATGTTGTGTGATCACAACTGAGCCAATGGTTCTTCTCTCTCTCCCTCTTTCTCTCTCCCTCTTTCTCTCTCTCTTTCTTTTGCTACATAGTTGTGGGTGATCTTCTCCCATGCTTGGATACTTGGTCTTGGGCCACGGTGCTGGGCAGAAATCAGTGATTTTTCAGAATGTTGAAAGGTGCCCACAACTGGCACTAGTGTATTTTTTGTCACTTCAAGGCACCTATGGACAGTCTTTGCTTTTCCATACAAGAGTAAGTTTAGGAATGCTTTGCTTCATTCTAGGTCATTGGATAGTTTCCTTGTTAAAGTTGTAGAAGAAAAAGATTACATTGAGCCAATAGATACCAGTGATTTCATTACTGATAGTGGAAATTGTCCTACACAATAACTTTCCTCTCTCTTTTCTCCCTCACACCAGCCACGAAGGTTTTCAAAGGTAAACGCAGGTTAATTTATTTTTCTTTATGTTTTGTATTTTCTTTATTATTTTGTATTATATTACAGAATTGTAATCATTTTTATATAAATACTTTTGGGTTGTGGAACGAATCATCGGAGTTTCCATTATTTCTTGTGGGGAATTCACTTTGATATACAAGTGCTTTGGATTACAAGCATGTTTCCAGAATGAATTATGCTCACAAACCAAGCTTTTACTGTATTTTCCTCCAGGGTGTGGTGGCTGCCAGGTGCAGGCACTTATGTGATTTCTAGCCTCTTTCTGTCTCTTTCTCCAATTCTCTTTCTCACTCTCCTCCCTCTCCCTGCTCCCTGCGCGTGCGCACACGCGCGCGCACACACACACACACACACACACACACACACACACACGAATATATCCCAGGCTCTGACACTCACACATAATGTATACACATAGTAGAGATCAGGTATCCCAAATTCTGACTTTAAGGGCCAGAATGGTAACATACATCATGGAGAATCCAAGTTGGATATAGGGAGTAGATAAGCACATAACAGAACAAGAGAATGTGATCCTATCCGACGACATGCACATTCAAAACTTTTAAATTCTGTTGCCTGAAGATAAATATCTGCATAGTTGGCTGTCAGATGTCAGTTTTCAGTCTCAGTAAATATGGAAAATTATAAAGAAATTGTCCACTAGATCCCTTCCTTTATCAGATACATATTTTATCAGTTTGCTTTTAAATGTCATAATTGCCACAAATATTTGATAATCACTCATTATCTAAGTATGAATAAAGTAAATCAACTATGCAATGGAAATTCACAAACAGAAACCCAACTTAAAAATCATAGACCAGTGCTTTTCAAAGCGTGGTCCTCAAATTATGCTAGTTCCTAACCATCAGTCAAAGGTTTGGAAAAGAGTGGCAGTTTTCAAAGGAAAAAAAATATTATAGATATTGTATTCACACACATGTCACAAACTTGAAATATATAACAGTAATTATGCCTTTTTTGGAAGCCCTTTATATGTGATTTTCATGAATAAAGATTATTTATGCACAATAAAGCAAGTACAGTTGGAATCTTTAGTGTCTTATAATGAATACTATATACAAGTGTGTCCTTGTATAAAAATACAACTGTGTATTTTTATCTCACTTGCCTATTTTGTAGTATTTTTGTTAAATTTGATTTTTTTTCTTATAATTAAATGTTGTGTTATATCCTCAATGGAGATAATAGATTAATGGCTTGAGAGTTGCTCATAGAAATAAAAATGTTAAAATAACAACATAAATAGACAAATTGTATGTTAGGATATTGACTCTGCTATTTTAAATGAAAACAAATGGCATTGACTTACATAGAGTTAAAAGGGTTTTTTTCCTCTTTTCTGTAAAATTCTTACCTGGTCGAACATTCCAGGAAGGTATGAAAGCTCTGCCTGTGAGGTCATCTGAGTGCCCAGGTTCTCTCTGGAGAGCTTCCCCATTTCGTAGGTTGTCATCCTCATCATTATGGTGAAAAGTGACTTATTACCATAATGTCTCAATTCTGGCTCTCAGAGTGTGATAGAGGAGGTGGGCGGGGCATGGGAGGAAAGAGAGTAACTTCATTTAAAGGACACGTCCCCCCAAATTATACATTATACTTGCTCATGTGCCATTAGGCATCAATTAGTTACCTGACTATATCTATTTGCAAGTAAGGCCAGAAAAAATGGGTAACCATGTGCTCTGACAGAAACAAAAATTAATGTCAGAAGCAATATTAAACAGCCCTGTTAAAAAAAAAAAAGAATATGAGTTTGTATGTACAAGCACAAGCAAGTCTGGGATTGTGAGGGATTATTACAAACAGCTGGAAAAGTAAAAGTTGAATATAATAAAGATGACAATGTATTAAACCTAGACTGTATTAGACTAATTATCCTTTTGCCTTAGTCTCTAAAAAGCTGAAAAATATAGCATTTTGTCTACAATAATTAGAATTGAAGGCTTTCTATCAATTTAAAAATAAGTGTAGTTACTACTTTGATAAACAATTGACTTTGTAAGGAAAAATTCTATTACCAATTTTTACTATAAATTGAATGAATTTTGAGTGAAGCAACACAAACTGGAAGCATCATTCAAAATCGTACTTTTATAGCAAAAATGACCCAATTATACTCTTGGAGAGAAGCTTGAAAACTAGTCTAAAAAATTATAAATAGCAATAGCCAAGGCAAAGCAAAACAAACCACACACTAAATACGTTTATTAAATAATAGAACAGCATCTCAGTATTGTGAGTCATTCAACATGGATCATCAAATTATTTCATGATTTACCAGCAGATAATTTAATTTGTAGATGGGAAATCCTTAATATGTAAAGTTTATATAATATACATATGGTATGTACATGAGAGTTAAGTCCATGATATTTTTTTTCCTGTTTATTAGTAATATCCTTTGGTAGAAAAGTTTATTTTTTTTCATTTAGTCAATGGTTACTTTGTGAGTCATGACGTAGAGTGAATTGAGATCACACATAATCACCATTATTTATTTGAGTGGAAGAAAAATGTTACTCATAAGGTTGAATTCCCATGCCATTCCACACTTTATTTGTCCAAAGTGGACAAAATGACTCAATATGCCTCTTAATATTGGTCCATGGGAAAATTTTGATGGCCTGAAATGAAGGTTGCTTGCTTGAGAGAACAATTGGTTTGGCTTCTAGCAAGACCATGGTCAAAGTAACTTCCAGCTTACTCTAAATTTTCAACCTGGGATTTTGGATCACATCAGGAAGAAATCTGTGCTGTAAAGTCAGATGAGGACTAATCTGTTTCAGCAGTTTTTCTTTTGCCTCTGTTAAGCTTTAAGGTTCAAGAGGGTTGCTTTACCCAGCAGTCTCTTAAGAGACTGTGGGTGGGGGTATTCCTTATTGATTTTCCCTTACAAAATGGGCTCTTTAGGTTTCCAGGTTTTTAGGGGGAGCACCTTCTTTTGGGCTCTAGACTGATATTTTTCTCCGGTTTCCAGGAGGATATAAAAAGTAAAATTCAAATTAGCTTATTTCTTCAAAAGCTCCCAGTGTGAAACTGGCAGACAAATTCCATTAACTGTGTAGTATACAGCCTAAATAAGTAGCTAAAAAGAAATTCAAATCACCATATTAAATGGTGAGATGGCAAAACCAGATAGCCTTTATTTAACAAGAGCTGGAAAAGCTGAAACCAGAAAATGTAGCTAGCGAATACAGCTATCAAAACTGACATTCCCCTCTGTAAAACATAAAATAATCTTTACCTTTGGTGTCAGAACCTATGTTATAATATGGTTTGAGGCTCTGAGATCTTTGGAAATCTAGAAGGCTATAGAATCAATTATTTTCTAAAGTTCAGAATATACATTACACATGATTTGTAGAACGTACCAACATGTATTGTAGATGTACTCCAATTGGGCAGTTACAACTGGAGAAAAAGAGTGGAGGAGCTAGGGCACTGTTAACTCCTGATTATTTTTGCTTTTCTTTTATTTTTTTAAGTTTATTTACTTATTGTTTAATTTACACATAATTTAGTTAGCATACAGTGCAACAATGATTTCAGGAGTACATTCTTTAATGTCCCTTTCCTATTGGCCCATACCCCTCCCCCAACCCCTCCAGCAACCCTCTGTTTGTTCTCTATACTTCAAAGTCTCTAATGTTTTGTCCCCCTCCCTGTTTTTATTTTATTTTTGCTTCCCTTCCCTTATGTTCACCTGTTGAGTATCTTAAATTCCTCATATGAGGGAAGTCATATGATATTTGTCTTTCTCTGACTAATTTTGCTTAGCATAATTTCCTCCAGTTCCATGCACGTAGTTGCAAATGGCAAGATTTCATTCTTTTTGATTGCCAAGTAATACTCCAGTGTGTGTGTATGTATACACACACACACACACACACACACACACCCCACACCTTCTTTATTCATTCATCTGTTGATGGACATTTGGGCTCTCTCCATACTTTGGCTATTGTCGATAGTGCTGCTATAAACATTGGGGTGCATGTGCCTGTTCGAAATAGCACACCTGTATCCCTTGGGTAAATACCTAGTAGTGCAATTGCTGGGTCATAGGGTAGATCTACTTTTAATATTTGAGGAATGTGCATACGGTTTTGCAGAGTGGCTGCACCAGTTTGCATTCCCACCAGCAATGCAAAAGTGATCCTCTTTCTCTGCATCCTCACCAACATCTGTGATTGCCTGAATTGTTAATGTTAGCCATTCTGACAGAGGTGAGGTGGTATCTCCTTGTGGTTTTGATTTGTATTTCCCTGATGATGAGTGATGAGCATTTTTTCATGTGTCAGTTGGCTATCTGGATATCTTCCTTGGAGAAGTGTCTATTCATGTCTTTTGCCCATTTCTTCACTGGATTATTTGTTCTTTGGGTGTTGAGTTTGATAAGTTCTTTATAAATTTTGGATACTAACCCTTTGCATGATATGTCGTTTGCAAATATCTTCTCCCATTCTTTTGGTTGCCTTTTAATTTTGCTGATTGTTTCCTTCACTGTGCAGAAGATTTTTATTTTGATGAGGTTCAAATAGTTTGTTTTTCTTTTGTTTCCCTTGCCTCCAGAGACGTGTTGAGTAAGAAGTGGCTGTGCCCAAGATCAAAGAGGTTTTTCCCTGCTTTTCCTCGAGGATTTTGATGGCTTCCTGTCTTACCTTTAGGTCTTCCATCCATTTTGAGTTTATTTTTGTGTATGGTGTAAGAAAGTGGTCCAGGTTCATTCTTCTGCATGTCACTGTCCAAGTTCCCAGCACCACTCGCTAAAGAGACTGTCTTTATTCCATTGGATATTCTTTCCTGCTTTGGCAAAATTAGTTGGCCATACATTTGTGGGTCCATTTCAGGGTTCTCTATTCTGTCCCATTGATCTGAGTGTCTGTTTTTGTTCCAGTACCATACTGTCTTGATGATTACAGGTTTGTAATACGTCTTGATGTCCGGGATTGTGATGCCTCCTGCTTTGGTTTTCTTTTTCAAGATTGCTTTGGCAATTTGGGGTCTTTTCTGATTCCATCCAAATTTTAGGACTGTTTGTTCTAGCTCTGTGAAGAATGCTTGTGTTATTTTGATAGGGATTGCATTGAATATGTAGATTGCTTTGGGTCGTATCGACATTTTAACAATGTTTGTTCTTCCAATACAAGAGGATGGAATGTTTTTCCATTTCTTCATGTCTTCTTCAATTTCTTTCATAAGGTTTCTATAGTTTTTAGTGTATAGATTTTTCACCTCTTTGGTTAGGTTTATCCCTAGGTATTTTATTGGTTTGGGTGCAATTGTAAATGGGATTGATTCCTTGATTTCTCTTTCTGTTGCTTCATTGTTGGTGTATAGGAATGCAACTGATTTCTGCACATCAATTTTATATCTTGCAACTTTGCTGAATTTATGGATCCGTTCTGGCAGTTTTTGGTGGAGTCCTTTGTTTTCCATATAGAGTATCATGTCATCTGCAAAGAATGAAAGCTTGACTTCCTCCTGGCTGATTTGGATGAATTGGTCTGTTCAAATTTTCTATTTCTTCCTGTTTCAGTTTTGGTAGTTTATATGTTTCTAGGAATTTGTCCATTTCTTCCAGATTGCCCATTTATTGGCATATAATTGCTCATAATATTCTCTTATTATTGGTTGTATTTCTGCAGTGTTAGTTGTGATCTCTCCTCTTTCATTCTTGATTTTATTTACTTGGGTCCTTTCATTTTTCTTTTTGTTCAAACTGGCTCAGGGTTTGTCAATTTTGCTAATTTTTTCCAAGAGCCAGCTCCTGGTTTCATTGATCTGTCCTACTGTTTGTTTGTTTCGATAGCATTGGTTTCTGTCTGATCTTTATTATTTCCGGTCTTCTGCTGGTTTTGGGTTTTATTTGCTGTTCCTTTTCCAGCTCTTTGAGGTGTAAATTTAGGTGGTGTATCTGAGACCTTCATCCTTCTTTAGGAAGGCCTGGATTGCTATATACTTCCCTCTTATGACCATCTTTGCTGTGTACCAGAGGTTTTGGGCTGGTTTGTTATCATTTTCATTGGCTTCCATGTACTTTTTAATCTTCTCTTTAACTTCTTGTTTAGCCCACATTCTTTAGTAGGATTTTCCTTAGACTCCAAATATTTATCTTTCCAAAATTTTTCTTCTGGTTGATTTCGAGTTTCATAGCATTGTGGTCTAAAATTATGCACGGTATGATCTCGATCTTTTTGTATTTGTTGAGGGGCTGATTTGCGTCCTAGTATGTGATCTATTCTGGAGAAGTGTCGTGTGCACTTGAGAAGAATGTGTATTCTGCTGCTTTAGGATGAAATGTTCTGAATATATCTGTTAAGTCCATCCAGCCCAGTGTGTCATTCAAAGCCATTGTTTCCCTGTTGATTTTCTGTTTAGATGATCTGTCCATTGTTGTAAATGGCGTGTTGAAGTCCCCTACTATTATGGTGTTCTTATCAATGAGTTTCTTTATGTTTGTGATTAATTGATTTATATATTTGGGTGAATTCCCGTTTGGAGCATGAAGGTTTACAATTGTTAGGTCTTCTTGGTGGAGAGACCCCTTGATTATGATATAATGCCCTTCTACATCTCTTTTTACAGTCTTTATTTTAAAATCTAGATTGTATGACATAAGTGTGGCTACTCCAGCTTTCTTTTGGCAACCATTAGCATGATAGATGGTTCTCCATCCCCTTATTTTCAATCTTTAGGTGTCGTTAGATCTAAAATGGGTCTCTTGTAAACAGCATATAGATAGATCTTGTTTTCTTATCCTTTCTGTTACCCTGTGTATTTTGATTGGAGCATTTAGACCATTGACATTGAGAGTGAGTACTGAAAGATATGAATTTATTTCCATTTTTTTGCCCATAGAGTTGGGGTTTCTGATGGTGTACTCTGGTCCTTTCTAGTCTTTGTTGCTTTTGGTCTTTTTTTTTTTTTCATCTTTTCTCCCCTCAGAGAATCCCCCTTAAAATTTCTTACAGGACTGGTTTAGTGGTCACAAACTCCTTTAATTTTTGTTGGCCTGGAAAACTTTTTGTCTCTCCTTCTATTTTCAGTGATAGCCTTATTGGATAAAGAATTCTTGGCTGCATATGTTTCTGATTGAGCACACTGAATATATCCTGCCACTCTTTTCTGGCCTGCCAAGTTTCTGAGGATAGGTCTGCTGCGAATCTGACCTGTCTTTCCCTCGTAGGTTAAGGAGTTTTTTCCCTTGCTGCTTTCATGATTCTCTCCTTGCCTGAGTATTTTCTGAATTTGACTATGATATGCCTTGTTGATGGTCATTTTTTTATTGAAGTTAATGTGATTTCTCTGTGCTTCCTAGATTTTGATGTCTGTGTCTTTCCCCAGGTTAGGAAAGTTTTCCACTATGATATGCTCCCATAAGTTTTCTACCCCTTTTTCTCTCTCTTCCTCCTCTGGGACCCCTATGATTCCAATGTTATTCCTTTTTAATGAGTCACTGAGTTCTCTAATTCTTATTTCATGATCTTTTGCTTTAGTCCCCCTCCTTTTTTCTGCTTCATTATTCTCTGTAAGTTTGTCCTCTATATCATTCATTCACTGCTCTGCCTCATCCATCCTTGCTGTTGTGGCATCCTTTTGAGATTGCAGCTCAGGTATAGCATTTTTTATTTCATCCTGACTAGCTTTTACCTCTCTTATCTCTGCAGAAAGGGATTCTAATCTATTTTCAACCCCAGCTGGTATTCTTGTTACTGTGATTCCAGTTTATGGTTCAGACATCTTGCTTGTATCTGTGTTGATTAAGTCCCTGGCTGTCATTTCTTTCTGCTCTTTCTTTTGGGGTGAATACCTTCTTTCATCATTTTGAAGGAAGAAAAGGAGTCAATAGAGTAAACACACACACACACACACAATTAAAAAATTAAAAACAACACAAAGAAATCATATAAAGAATGTCAGATTCTAGGTGTGTTTTGGTCTGGTTGTTGAAAGAAGTTTGATAGATTGGAGAAAAAAAGTAAAGACAATAAAAGAAATAAAGGGGGAAAAGGGGGGGAAAAGGAAAACATTTGAAAATTTGAAAAAATGAATACAATAGAATAAAATTAAATGATGAAAGTAAAATAGAATTTTAAAAACTTATAAAAAAGTTAAAACTATGGTAGAAAAAATATTAAAGAAAAATCTTTTTAATAACAATGGAAAATAAAAATAATTTTTTTTCTTTTTCTGTATTTAAGAATAAGAAAAGAAAAAGAAAAAAAAATGAATGAAAGGACCAGCAAACAGAATGAAATACAATTGAAATTACATCCAGTTTCCTGTAGAAGTCAAACCATGAAGCACTTTATAGTCCATAAACTAAGTAGGCAGAGAGACTTGTCATGTTCCTCAAGCAGGACAGTTGGGCTCAGTTGGGCAAGGCTTAGTGTAATGGCTCCAATCTCCACTAGATGGCGCTGCTTAGCTTCCTGGGGTGGATTGTTGGGGCTCCTATAGGGGTGCATGTGCATGCACTGGAGGGGTGAAAATGGCGTCACCTACATACCCAGTCTCCAGTGTCAGAACTCTGTGCTCTCCCCAACCAGTAACCAAGCACCCCCTTTGTATCTGGCTTTCTTCCTCTCCCCGCTTTTACACTGTCCATGACCAATCCATCAAGTTGCCAGGTGGCACCTCCCTCCTGAGTTCTATCTCAGATGCGGCTGTGAGATGTCCCTCACTTCTGAGGGACTGGGGATTTGACCCACTCAGACCCTCTGGGGGAGGGTGTTGCTGAGCAATGGCTGGTGCCGGCCTGCCTCCAGGAATGTTCTCGAGACTGTGCTGCTGCCGATGCCCAGAGACCCTGGCTGGGTGCCAGCCCACCCTAGAAAAAGTTCATGCAATCTTGTATCAGCAGTGTTTCAGGGATTATGGTAAATCACAACACACACCTGGCGCCAGGCTTAACCTTTAACACCCTTGTTCCAACACCAGTGAATGTGGTTGTTTTCTGGGATCCACTGGGACCTTTGTGGATGGGGTGGCTGCACAGCCTCTATCGAATGTCCTCCCAGCAGGGGAACTGCCACTCACTTTGTAGGCTGTAGACCCCTCAGACCTCACTTTCTGCTCTTGGGGATTCGCCCTTCCCACCAGAGCACCGCCAGTTATCCAGCTGCGGAGTTTCGGACTCTGCACTGTCCCTGTTTATAGAGTCTTAATGGAATTTAAACTCTCCTTTCTCCTTTATCCCTTTTTTGTTCAGACCCTTGTGACTGTTTCCACTTTTTCTTTTTCTCCCCTGCTGCTTTTGGGGGGGGTGTGTTTCCCGTATTCTCCACCTGCCCCCCATCTCTGTCCTCTCTCTGTAAGCAAAACCAGCTCCCTGCTCTCCGCGGCTTCTCTCTCCCCCAGTTCACCTCTCTGTGCTGCGTACCTGCCAAGTTCTGTGGTTCAAGTTGTGCAGATTGTTGTGTTAATCCTCAAATCAGTTTTCTAGGTGTGCAAGATGGCTTAGTGTTAATCTGGTTGCATTTCAGGGATAAGAGATGCAAAAAAAACACTTCCATGCTGTTTCTCCATCTTGGCCCCTCCCCTTATCAGATTTTTAGCTGCATTAAAATATTGGTGCCTTAACAAGGAGGACAGAATCTAAACCTTGATTTCTTTGCTTCTAGATGAAAGATAGAAGCAGACTGTAATTTCCCTCTGACACATAAATCAGCTATGCTTTTTTAAAGTTCTACCTGTAAGGCTGATGGAGGCTCAGCCCTGGAAGGACAAAATTTTGACTATATCTTTGCTTTCAAAACCAAATAAGATAATGAAGTGGGCCAAAACTGTACACTCTTTGCCAGAACTTCTCACTGGATGGTCTGAATGCCAGCTACATCAGAATTAACCTAAGTGCTAAACAGATTTCTTGGCCCTTACTACCAGATCAACTAAACCAAAATCTCTGCAGGCTTATCCGATATACATTACTATTTGAAAACCACTGCTCAATGAAAGGCAATCATTCATTAATTCACTTATGTGTTCATCTGTGCCTTCAGTTAACAGAGAATTTTGGAATGCCTCCTACACAAGGAAACTGTGCTAGTCATGGAAGAGGAAACAGAATTAAGACACAGTGACTGGCTAGTCACATTTATATTTTAACAGAGGAGATTAGAAATATATACAACTGACTATAATACTGTGAAAAGCCTAAAACACATAGGATTCTATAGATCTTATAGAGTGTTTTGACATGTGTTATTTCATTTTAATGCAATATCCTGCATTGCACTTATTAGGCTTACTTTGTCAATGTTTTTATGCCCATGAGACCGTTAATTCCCTGAGTAGGGGCCTCAACTTAGTTGCCTGGATATGTCTTAGACAAAGAATAGTAGGGCTCACGCATCCAAATTTGAAGTTTGTTAAACTGAATAAAAGGTATTATTATGCCCTATAGTACAGGCAACTTCAATATGCTGAAAAAATTCTCCAGTTCCACCACGTTATAAAGATATTATTTTATCTCCTTATTCCTCTCATGTCCTCATATATTTTCCCAAAATTATTGTGGTATAAACTTCATTCAAATCCAATCACTTTTTGACCATTTAACATATTTTATATTTTGTGTTAAGTGCTTGAGATAGTCAAATAAATGACATACTCTCTGCTTAGAAGGGTGTTGTATGCTAATGAGGGAAATAGACACATAAGTAAATTAATATTATTTAATGTGAAAAGCCCTATGATAAATTATAGTAAAAAAACACTTCAAAAACAGAAACACTGAACAATCATTTAAATCCATGGGGAGTGGCAGTCAAGTTATATTTCATTATTTTATTTTATTTTTATTTTAATGCACATTCAATTCATTTTTCAACATTCTTTCCAGCATCAGATACAAGTTTATATAAAAAAGATCATATTGCTCTTTTTTTGTGGTACCTCAAAGGCAGTAAGCTGCTTTAGGACGAAGCTGAACATCTCTTGCTCAGCTACTGGCTGCCAAAAGCTCATAGAAGTGGATGATGAACACAAACCTCATACCTTTTATAACAAGGGTATGGCCACAGAAGTTGCTGCTGATGCTCTCGATGAAAAATGGAAGGGTTATGTGGTCCAAATAAGTGGTGGCAATGACAAGCAAGGCTTCCCCATGAAGCAGGGTGTCTTGACCCCTGGTCATGTCCACCTGCTGCTGAGTAAGGGGCATTCCTGCTACCGACTAAGGAAGACTAGAGAAGGAAAGTGCAGATCTGTTTGGGGTTGCATTGTGGATGCCAATCTCAGAGTTCTCAATTTGGTTATTGTAAAAAAAAGGGGGGGTGAGAAGGATATTCCTGGAGTCACTAATACTACTGTGTCTTGCCACCTGGGGCCCAAAAGAATGAGAGGAATCTGCAAACTTTTATAAAGAAATGATGTCCACCAGTATGTTGTGAGAAAGCCCCTAAACTAAGAAGGCAAGAAACTAGAGCCAAAATGGCCAAGATTCAGCATCTTGTTTCTTCATGTGTCCTCTGACACAAACATCAGTGTATTGCTCTGAAGAAGCAGCATACTAAGAAAAATAAGGAAGGGGTTGCAGAATATGCTAAACTTTTTGGCAAAGAAAATGAAAGAAGCCAAGGAAAGATGCCAGGAACAGATTGTCAAGAGATGGAGGTGGTATCTGAGAGCTTCTACCTCTAAGCCTGAGTCCAGTCAAAAATGAGATTTTCTAAGAGTAACAAATAAATAAGATCAGACATCAAAAAGAAAAAAAAGACCAAATTGCATATGCTCTTTCAGTAGAAACATGGTTCTAAAAATAGCTTTTTCTTTATTTTCTATCATCCTCTTCCATTCATTCCAAGGTAACCAGTGTTAATTAAATTCCATGCTTTTGTTTTTAAGGGACAGACTCTGCAGTGGGATGGGAATGCCAGATTGAAGACTGTGTGTACTGTCAAAGCAAAAACTGCACTGGACAAAGTTAATCGGATGCTGAAAACTTTATTCAAGGCTATTGCAATAGGGGAGACAGAACATAACTAAGTTATCTCAATTCTACTGAAACAAAGTGAGTTTTCAAGAGCTGGGATTAGACTAAAGAAATCACAGGCCATCTTTGTTGGCTAATTAGCTTTACCCAAAGGAAAAGTAAACAGTCTTCATATCTTCCTGACAGGACACAGTTTTACAACTTGAAGCAAGGCATTCACTGAACTTAGGCTCCTACCACCCCCCCAGACATTAGGGGATGGGGGTATTATCTTCCTAGATGAGTACATTTCAAAAGGATGGCTCCCAGGTCCTTGAGAAAGATAGGCCTGGGTTGTGAAATTGGCAAAAGACTTTTGAAAGGACTCACGTCTCAAAGGGATGGAGAAAGAATTTACAGTTACTAGTTTTCTAAAGTAAGTGCTCTAAGAGAGATTTTCTAAAGTAAATCCTCTCTAAGAGAGGAGGAACCTCAGTGGTGTAGGCCATCCGGATTCTGTAAGGGCCATGGTAAGAAGGAGGTCAGGGACCAGGAGATAGGAAGAAGCCTGTCTATAAAGGTCAAACTGAGGGAAATATCAAGGCCATCTTAGCCAGTAGATTTAATTTTAATGGCTATCACCAGATTGATTATTTTATCAAAGACCTATAACAGTTGATATTTTACCACTTCTCCCTTCTCAACATTAGAAATACAACTGACTTTGTTTTTACATTGTGATAGGTTAAAAAGTGACACTTTATTATTGTTTGAACTTTTATTTTCCTGCCTACTAAGAAGACTGAGTATCTTCTCACTGTTTAATTAGATGTTTCTTATAAATTTCATATCTGTCCATTTTGTCTTCTTTTTGGTTGGCCTTTTTATTTTTGTTAATATTTTTTAATGTATTGTTTGTTTATGGACTTTTATTATGTTTGCCATATAACTATTGGTTATTTTGGTTAAAATATTTTTTTGAGTAATTGCCTGGGGTCAGGGTGAGGGGAAAGGATTAACTGCAAAAGAGCAAGAAGGAATGTTTTAGGATGATGGAATGCTCTGTATCTTAGTTGTGGTGAGGCTTACATTTCTCAAAACACCTCAAATTGCACACTTAAACTAGCTAAATTTTATATGTAAATGATGCCTCCATAAACTTGGGGGAGAGAAATTAGAAAAAAAACTCCATAGCAAACGGTACAGTTAAGGTTTGTGTATTTCATTGTATGCAAATTTTATATCAAAAGAAAACCCTAGCAAATATTGAATTCTAGTTAACAATTTACACGTTGAAATATTTAAGGAATATGTTGATGCCTTCAAGTTCCTTTGAAATTCATTGAAAATAAGATGAGTTAATGAATAGATAAAAGGACAGATAGATATTGACAAAAATGTCTTATCATTTATATAAATTATAAATGTTGATATAACAATTGTTAATGGGAGGTCTATGTGGTGAGTACACGACTATTTAGCAACATCTTGTAACTTTGCTGGAGGCTTGATAACTTTCATAATAAATGTTTACAATAAAAATATATTCTGAACACCTAGGTTGCTATATAGTATACTAAAATTCCTTCTAAAATTTTACTGCTTCATACAGTAGAATTATAAGATGACCCTCAAGATTCCTATCCCCTGATATTCATTCATCTTCTTCCATTTATTCTTCAACAAGAATCTAGTTACTGCTGTGAAGAGATTTTGTAAATGTAATTAGCATCCCAAATCAGTTAATTTTCAGAAAGGGTAATTATCCTTAGTGAGGCTAATCAAATGTATCCTTTTAAGGCTTTTTCTGACTCCAGTGTTAGCTCAGTTGTGAAGCAGTGTCACCAGGACTCATTGTTCTGCTTCACCATCTTTGGTGTATTGCTTGATCTTGTAAAAGGATTAAAGTAGACATAATAGAGCAAAATCTTTTGTCTTCTTGCTCTTTTCCTCCTCTTTCTTTCACTTTCTATTTATGTATTTAGTTAGCAAGTTCCTTCCTTCTCTCTCCTTAAAATTAAGTAATAGAGAAACTTCAAGGCTTATAAAAATAGCTCTCAAAAGCACTCTTCTTGGATTTCATCAATGATTCCAATGAAGAGGCAATAAAGAAGAGAAGAAGAGGAGGAGGAGGAAGAGGAAGGAGGAGGAGGGAGGAGGAGGAGGAGGAGGAGGAGGAGGAGGAGGAGGAGGAGAATCTCCAACCAATCCAGTGAAAACTGCTACCTGACCCAAAGCACCAGGACCCATACCTCTTCTTCTGAGTCCACAAAACTACCCCACATTGACTTAGGGAGTTAGCCACCCTTCAGATGCTCCCTCATACTTACCAGATGAATAAAGTATCTGAACTCTATTTGAGTTACTTAAACTATTTTTTCATTGACAGTCTTTAGGCTTATCACTTTATAGTTGTAAGATGGTTGTTACATTTTCTGGAAGGGCATGGAGTGACAATGTCCATGGGCAGAGGAAGTTTTTCTCCTGTGTTTATTTTAAGGAAGAAATTATATCCCAGAGACTGAGTCAGATTTCTCCCTCAGATGCCAGTGGCCAGGACTGAGTCACATTCTGATGTCCTACTGCAATGGAAGCAAGCAAAGTGACTGTTCAATATTTTTAGCTGCTCTAATGGGAGGTAAGTCAGCAAGAAAGAAATCCTGGGGAGGGAAGAATGGCTGTAGAGTATATAGCCAACAGTGCATAGCACCACATTTTCCCCAAATATTATTGAATATGTCGTATTATTTCAAGTTAGTATGTTCAATATTTCAAGTGTACAGACAAATTTTATGCCACTCTTTCCTAATATTTTGATTGCAATTAGAAGAGATCTCAAGTAAAGCAAAACTGTGTTAGCATACTTTAAATAATAGACTCTTTTCCTGTTTGAAAATCAGCTTGAAGAAAGCCATAGAGAAGTTCTTCATAAGAAATGTAAATGCTGACATATAGTTGTTGGAGCAAAACAATCAGCATCAATACAAATAAAACACATTATCAAAAGTGAGACAAAATGGTTAATTTGTATGTTAATATGATTAATAGTAAGGGCCATGTGCTAGCCCTGAAACCAAACTAGGAAACCAGAACAATGTCTCCTGCTGTATGTCCTCCATTGTTCAAGGATGTGTTTCTGTTCAGGTCGATATCCATGATAGGTACATTGCTAGTGAAATAAGCAGGGTTGCTAAGCAACGGGGCGGGGGGGATGATGTTGGAGAAAGCCATCTCTTTCAAGCAATAGCTGACAAGAGAGCTGTTGCTAAGTGTCGTTTAACATGCATAAAAACTGAACCTTGTCATCATCTGCAGTTAAGTGTGTCATGGCGCTCGGCACTGCTAACGTTTTTCAAGTTGAATAAAAGGTAAGGAAGAGGATGAAATACAGGCCCTTCCGTCATGCTGCAGGTGGCTCAAAGAGGACAGTCAATTGATGATTCCCACATGTTTGTGTATTCTGAGGTATAAATTGTCAATCAGTAATCATATTATTGGGGTTTTTTCCCAATAATATGGCCTCTTCCTATTTTTTTTTCTCTTTGGTCCATATTTGCAAAACATATGTCTGATAAAGGACTGGTATTTGGAATATATAAAGAACCCACAAAACTGAATAAGGAAATAAACAGTCTAATTAAAAATAGGCAAAAATATTTAACAAATATTTCACCAAAAAGATTAAAATTTTAAATACGGATGGCAAACAAATATATGAAAAGAAGCTCAACATCAGTAATCATTAGAGAAACCCAAACTAAAGCCACAGTGGCATACCTCTTCACACCTATTGCAGTGGCTAAACAAACCAAGACAAGAACAACCAAAACCCCCAAACTTGAAAATACCAAGAATTACTGAAGGTGTAGTGTAACTGGAACCTTCATACAGTTTTGGTAGAATGTAAAATGGTACTATCATTCTGGAAAACAGTTTGGGAATTTTCTTATAAAGTTAAAGAAGATACTTTTAACAACTCAGCAATTCTGCTTCTAGATATTACTCAAAAGAATATTTTATGTCCTCCCAAGTACATGCTTGTAAATATTTCCAACTAGTTTTATTCTTAACATTCCAGAAATGAAAATAATTTAAATATCTATCAACTGCTGAATGGAAATACAAACTGATAAATGCATCCTACTCAGAAATTCAAAAGAACACACTACTGATAAATGCAACAGTATAGATAAATCTCCAATGCATTGTACTAAGTGTAAAAAAGCCAAACAAAAACAAAAACAAAAACAAAAACAAAAACAAAAAAAGGCTTCATACCATATACTTTCATTTTCATGATAGTTTAGAAAGTTCAAAACCACAAGGGACAGAAAACCAATCAATAGTTGCCAGGGTCCGAGGGTAAGAGGAGGGGCATGAGAGAGCTTTTTGTGGTGCTAGAAATGTTCTATATGTTGATTGTGATGGTGATTATGTGACTGTGTACATTTTCAAAATTCAAAAATCTCTACACTTCAAAAGGGCTAATTTACTTACTGCAACAATATTAAACCTTAATAATCCTGACTCCATAAAGTGACAAGAGTAAAACTCAGGTACAGTCATTTACTCTCACGGAGCTATGGGTCATCTGGGGAAGTTTTGCCTCAGGTTGGTATTACTAATAGAGTTCTGCTTCTTACTGCTCACTCTCTTGGGACCAATGGACTATCTAGGTCATGATTCTTATAATGGGGCTGGCATTTTAAAGCCCTTGCTTTCATAAGGTCTTCCAACATCTCACTTGGAGAGCCCAA
Source organism: Panthera onca (assembly GCF_046562875.1). NCBI lineage: Eukaryota > Metazoa > Chordata > Mammalia > Carnivora > Felidae > Panthera > Panthera onca. Next base: position 65,581,308 of record NC_138345.1, read on the forward strand.
AGTCAAGGATAAGGTATCCAACTGGTGAAACTTCACTCTTACCTGTATCTTCCTATCCCTGGAAGAGTGGAGAGTTGAAGTCAATACTACATCTATGATAGTACCCCAAAAAATTGGTCATGCATAATTTTAAGGAGCTTTTGGTGAGTCAGGGTTATCATGGAAAATTAGAGGAAGGTGGCATTAGCTTCTTTCCCACAAACACACTAGCAGTTATAATGAAAGCAAATCTCAGAGCAAATTTTATCACATACCAACATTTATGGAATGAATATTCTTTAGAAGAAGGAAGAAAATATTTCATATGACCTGTTCCATCAGTTTGATAAATGCCCATCTCTCTCTCTCTCTGTCTCTCTCTCTTTAGGCACTGACCTGATCTTGCATGAATAGCTGACTTAAGGCAAGTATAATTATATTCTATATGCAAAATTCTACACACTTAGAGTTGGCTTATAATTATCATCAGCAACCAAAATCCTCCATGCCAATAGATGGAGAAAGGATTCTTTCAAAATTGTCTACAGCACCCCTCTCAGGCACACAGGCTGCAGGATTTGCTAGCTGCATATATCCTGCTCGATTAATGTGGAGAGTGTGTCTAAAATGTTCTAGCTAATCTTCTTATCTTTATTTTCATTGATTTTGCCAATGAGATCCCACTTCCAACATTCATTATGTGAACCAGCAAACCACTAATTTCAGCAGTGAGTCCCTGTATCAAAAATTCAATTGTTCAATGTATGGCCTTAAAATAATGCAGTACATGTACCTCAAAAGTAGCTGCTTCTAAAATGGAGCGGTTCTAATTAAAGGCTAAGTGACAATGCCAGAGATGTGAATCCCTGATTACAACGATTGACAACACCTAACATGTAGATTGCCTGACAGTAATTAATACATGTAAAATACCACGATGCTATGCTGCAGTATCTAAAAGCAAATCGCCCAGGAGAAATGTGTAAGTGTTTATAGCAACATTATTCAAAAATACCCTAAACGCCCAACAAGAGAGTGGGTAAAAACATCATGCAGTGTTCCAATAATGGAATACTACAAAACAACAAATGGCATAAAGCCATGGGTGTATCACAAATGTTATGATGAATGAAATAAACCAGGCACAAGAAAGTAAATACTACTTGCCTGGTTCCATTTCCAGGGAGTTCAAAAATTGGCAAAGCTTTCATGTGGTGATAAAGCTCCTGTGTGGTTGGGCTGGAGTGGCACTGATGCAAAGCAAGAATGAGAAAATCTTCTGGGTGATGGATATTTTCTCTATCTGAATGTGAGTGACTGCATTAAAGGTGTATACATGTATAAAAATCAAGAAGTACCAATGATCTGTGTCCTATATGCACCTCATTGTATACAATTTTTTAAAGTTTATTTTTATTTATTTTTGAGAAAGAGAGATAGAGAGTGAGCAGGGGAAGGTCAGAGAGAGAGGCAGACAGAATCCCAAGCAAGCTCATGCTGTCAGTGCAGACCCCAATGTGGGGCTCAAACTCACAAACCATGAGATCATGACATGACCCAAAATCAAGAGTTGGACATTTAACTGACTGAGCCACCCAGGTGCCCCAACATTTTATACCTTAACTTAAACATGAGTGACCAAAAACAATTAAATGAACTACAGTCATAATATTAGTATAAAACTTAATTCTGGTTTCAGTGGCCCCAAATATGTACAGTAAGTTATAAACTATGAGTGGCAAAGGAGATAGAGAGGTATCTAGTTATCACTTCAGAAACACACTCTGGAATTCACACGAATTATGGAAAATTGTTCTCATTACCCACCACCAAGACTCCTGCTTACCTCTGCCTCATGTTTGGGCACATTTCTCTCCAATGACCTGCTAAGTACCGGTATAAATATAGACTTCTTGGTAGCTATACCTCCATCCTCAAACCTCATCTTCATCAGAATTGTTACTTCAAGCTCTGTGTTCTTGTAGTGATTTTTTTAACATAATTTTATCAGGGTAATTATTTTATGTGAGATATTTCTTTCCAGACTGTTTCCTCCCTCAAAAGATTTATGGAGGTGTGGAACTGTGTCTGATGTGGAATTTTTATTCCCAGAAACAGAGAATGCCTGCACATAGGAGAGCCTGTTTGCTTGTATTTAAAGAAGGAATCATTTCTTCTTCCACCTTTCCGAAGGTGACAGGAAGTGTCTTTGAGGTTATGAGTCCACCCTCTATGTTCTACAGTGAGAAAGAACTGAGCTTTTGTTTTTCTGTTATCTTTACTTTGGTTATCAGTATTTTCACTGTACCATGGTAGGAGTCAATAGGCTATTTCTTTGTCTCTATCAGATCTGTGCAATTTTTGGTTTTACGGTGACTGCCTAACATCAGTCTTCATCAACTGCCTGAATAGCAGCAATGGCCTCCTACTTAGTTGCTCTGTATCTAATTTACCCCTAACTCCCCTAGTCCTCATGAGCTCCACAAACCAGATTTCACTACCACAGACCAAAGGATCTTTCTATAGTGCTAGCTGAGCATTCTGGACTAAGTGACCTTCCTTTTTATTCTCAGAGCAGCACTCGTAATAACATATCATAATTTCTGGTTTGCATGTCTATTTTCAGCACTACATTTCAGGGGAGGGACTTTGTTTTCTTTAATATTCTATACCTAGCATCTAGGACAAGGCTAATACAGAGTAGATGCTCATGAGTTAAATAAGTGAATAAATAAAAAGGCTTTATATTTTTCCACATGCAATCAGTTCTCCCTGTCACCTAGATCTTTATAGAGAAGTCTTCTGAATCACTTCTACATCATTTAGTCCCTTTATTGTATGTATGTGTGTGTGTGTGTATAAAATATTTTTCATGTGTTAAAACACATGCATAAATTGATCTAAACCTTTCATTTGTTAGTACATAATTTTATCAATTATTTCTGTGTCACTTTGTATTCAAGCTTGTTCTTCCAAATATGTTAAAAGCTTTTTGGAGGGGAACAATTTATCCATTGTGCCTTTTACATATTCTTACATACATATCATACTTAGTAAAATACTACACACAATAATCACATATTACTTCAATAATTACTGTAACTACCAAAGGCTTACTTTTATCCTAAATTTGGCCAATTGCTATTTAAGTAAAGTTTAACTTACAAAATTAAATTTAAAATTGTATAAAACAGAAGTTTACACATACTATACACTTCTAATCTACCAGGTGATTCCCCCCAGCCATGCACATCCAAAATAGAACACACAAAATGTCATCTTTTCCCACAAGAATCTCATAATTTAAAGAAGAAAACAGCCAACCACAAAGGATTTAATGTGATGGAGTGTACATCTGGGTGACACGTTCTCATTTCCATGTTAGTGGATTGTTTGATGGTCGATTTACCACAGATGTTGAAACTACATTCAGAGTATGAATGACTCTCCTTCTAAACAAGAATATTATGGAACACTATTTGGTTGATCTGTAGAAAGAAACAACAATTCTTGTAACTTAACATTTTCCATGGCACACCATTTATAGTTCAATACTGAAACCCTGGAAAGAGTAATGAGATGTTTGCCAGGTACAATGAGTTACTTGAAAATAAGGATTGCATAACCACAAGACATGATGAATACAGCAACATCAGAAAAGGTATTTCTAAAATCTAATTTCAGGAAAAATACTATTCTTTCATTATCTTAATGAAACTTGAGTAGCCCCTGCAGATCTAAGTGCAAACCACTTTTTTTTTTTCTAAAAATAAAATGTTTCTTTGACTTAGCTGTATTCTTTAAAAGGATTTAGGAGAGGGCATGCTAGTCAGAAGCTTAGAGCAAGAAAAAGTAGAAGCCACAGAATGTCATGACTGAAAGAAATAATGGTATAGAATCTTCTTAAACATTTTTTACTTATAAAAGAAACATTTCATAGTGGCTGTCAAATAACAGATAAAAGTTTGGAAACACGAATAACTTGTGCTTCCTCAAAAATAGCCATAGATCTTTCATCAACTTCTACAGCAACCATTCCATAGAATTTTGTTGGAATTACACTTTCATTTACAATAGCACATTAGCCATCATATTATTTTCACATACCCAACATATACACATTTTTAAAATATATATGAAATTTCTTGTCAAATTGGTTTCCATACAACACCCAGTGATCATCCCAGAAGATGCCCTCTTCAATACCCATCACTTACCCTCCCCTCCCTCCCACCCCCCATCAGCTCTCAGTTTGTTCTCAGTTTTTAAGAGTCTCTTATGATTTGGCTCTCTCCCACTCTAACCTCTCTCTTTTTTTTTTGCCTTCCCCTCTCCCATGGGTTTCTGTTAAGTTTCTCAGGATCCACCTAAGAGTGAAAACATATGGTATCTGTCTTTCTCTGTATGGCTTATTTCACTGAGCATCACACTCTCCAGTTCCGTCCACGTTGCTACAAAGGGCCATATTTCATTCTTTCTCATTGCCACGTAGTACTCCATTGTGTATATAAACCACAATTTCTTTATCCATTCATCAGTTGATGGACATTTAGGCTCTTTCCATAATTTGGCTATTGTTGAGAGTGCTGCTATAAACATTGGGGTACAAGTGCCCCTATGCATCAGTACTCCTGTATCCCTTGGGTAAATTCCTAGCAGTGCTACTGCTGGGTCATAAGGTAGATCCATTTTTAATTTTTGAGGAAACTCCACACTGTTTTCCAGAGCGGCTGCACCAGTTTGCATTCCCACCAACAGTGCAAGAGGGTTCCCATTTCTCCACATCCTCTCCAGCATCTAGAGTCTCCTGATTTGTTCCTTTTGGCCACTCTGACTGGCGTGAGGTGATATCTGAGTGTGGTTTTGATTTGTATTTCCCTGATGAGGAGCGACGTTGAGCATCTTTTCATGTGCCTGTTGGCCATCCGGATGTCTTCTTTAGAGAAGTATCTATTCATGTTTTCTGCCCATTTCTTCACTGGGTTATTTGTTTTTCGGGTGTGGAGTTTGATGAGCTCTTTATAGATTTTGGATACTAGCCCTTTGTCCGATATGTCATTTGCAAATATCTTTTCCCATTCCGTTGGTTGCCTTTTAGTTTTGTTGGTTGTTTCCTTTGCTGTGAAGAAGTGTTTTATCTTCATAAGGTCCCAGTAATTCACTTTTGCTTTTAATTCCCTTGCCTTTGGGGTTGTGTCGAGTAAGAGATTGCTACGGCTGAGGTCAGAGAGGTCTTTTCCTGCTTTCTCCTCTAAGGTTTTGATGGTTTCCTGTCTCACATTCAGGTCCTTCATCCATTTTGAGTTTATTTTTGTGAATGGTGTGAGAAAGTGGTCTAGTTTCAACCCTCTGCATGTTGCTGTCCAGTTCTCCAGCACCATTTGTTAAAGAGACTGCCTTTTTTCCATTGGATGTTCTTTCCTGCTTTGTCAAAGATTAGTTGGTTCATACTCTTATGTGGATCCTGAGAAACATAACAGAAACCCATGGGGGAGGGGAAGAAAAAAAAAAAAAAAAAAGAGGTTAGAGTGGGAGAGAGCCAAAGCATTAGAGACTGTTAAAAACTGAGAACAAACTGAGGGTTGATGGGGGGTGGGAGGGAGGGCAGGGTGGGAGGGAGGGCAGGGTGGGTGATGGGTATTGAGGAGGGCACCTTTTGGGATGAGCACTGGGTGTTGTATGGAAACCAATTTGACAGTAAATTTCATATATTAAAAAATAAAAAAAATAAAAAAAAAAAAAGATTAGTTGGCCATACATTTGTGGGTCTAGTTCTGGGGTTTCTATTCTATTCCATTGGTCTATGTGTCTGTTTTTGTGCCAATACCATGCTGTCTTGATGATGACAGCTTTGTAGGAGAGGCTAAAGTCTGGGATTGTGATGCCTCCTGCTTTGGTCTTCTTCTTCAAAATTACTTTGGCTATTCGGGGCCTTTTGTGGTTCCAGATGAATTTTAGGATTGCTTGTTCTAGCTTCGAGAAGAATGCTGCTGCAATTTTGATTGGGATTGCATTGAATGTGTAGATAGCTTTGGGTAGAATTGACATTTTGACAATATTTATTCTTCCAATCCATGAACACGGAATGTTTTTCCATTTCTTTATATCTTCTTCAATTTCCTTCATAAGCTTTCTATAGTTTTCAGCATACAGATCTTTTACATCTTTTGTTAGGTTTATTCCTAGGTATTTTATGCTTCTTGGTGCAATTGTGAATGGGATCCGTTTCTTTATTTGTCTTTCTGTTGCTTCATTGTTAGTGTATAAGAATGCAACTATTTCTGTACATTGATTTTGTATCCTGCCACTTTGCTGAATTCATGTATCAGTTCTAGCAGACTTTTGGTGGAGTTTCTCAGGTTTTCCATGTATAATATCATGTGATCTGCAAAAAGTGAAAGCTTAACTTCATCTTTGCCAATTTTGATGCCTTTGATTTCCTTTTGTTGTCTGATTGCTGATGCTAGAACTTCCAAAACTATGTTAAACAACAGCGGTGAGAGTGGACATCCCTGTCATGTTCCTGATCTCAGGGAAAAAGCTCTCAGTTTTTTCCCCATTGAGGATGATGTTAGCTGTGGGCTTTTCATAAATGGCTTTTATGATGTTTAAGTATGTTCCTTCTATCCCGACTTTCTCAAGGGTTTTTATTAAGAAAGAATGTTGAATTTTGCCAAATGCCTTTTCTGCATCAATTGACAGGATCATATGGTTCTTATCTTTTCTTTTATTAATGTGATGTATCATGTTGATTGATTTGTGAATGTTGAACCAGCCCTGCATCCCAGGAATGAATCCCACTTGATCATGGTTAATAATTCTTTTTATAAGCTGTTGAATTTGATTTGCTAGTATCTTATTGAGAATTTTTGCATCTATATTCATCAGAGATATTGGCCTGTAATTCTCTTTTTTGCTGGATCTTTGTCTGGTTTAGGAATCAAAGTAAGACTGGCTTCATAGAATGAGTCTGGAAGTTTTTCTTCCCTTTCTATTTTTTGGAATAGCTTGAGAAGGATAGGTATTATCTCTGCTTTAAACGTCTGGTAGCACTCCCCTGGAAGCCATCTGGTCCCGGACTCTTATTTGTTGGGAGATTTTTGATAACTGATTCCATTTCTTCGCTGGTTATGGGTCTGCTCAAGCTTTCTCTTTCCTCCTGATTGAGTTTTGGAAGTGCGTGGGTATTTAGGAATTTGTCCATTTCTTCCAGGTTGTCCAGTTTGTTGGCATATACTTTTTCATAGTATTCCCTGATAATTGCTTGTATTTCTGAGGGATTGGTTGTAATAATTCCATTTTCATTCATGATTTTATCTATTTGGGTCATCTCCCTTTCCTTTTTGAGAAGCCTGGCTAGAGGTTTATCAATTTTGTTTATTTTTTCAAAAAACCAACTCTTGGTTTCATTGATCTGCTCTACTGTTTTTTTAGATTCTAAAGTGTTTATTTCTGCTCTGATCTTTATTATTTCTCTTCTTCTGCTGGGTTTGGGGTGTCTTTGCTGTTCTGCTTCTATTTCCTTTAGGTGTGCTGTTAGATTTTGTATTTGGGATTTTTCTTGTTTCTTGAGATAGGCCTGGATTGCAATGTATTTTCCTCTCAGGACTGCCTTCGCTGCATCCCAAAGCATTTGGATTGTTGTATTTTCATTTTCGTTTGTTTCCATATATTTTTTTAATTTCTTCTCTAATTGCCTGATTGACCCATTCATTCTTTAGTAGGGTATTCTTTAATCTCCATGCTTTTGGAGGTTTTCCAGACGTTTTCCTGTGGTTGATTTCAAGATTCATAGCATTGTGGTCTGAAAGTATGCATGGTATGATCTCAATTCTTGTATACTTATGAAGGGCTGTTTTGTGACACAGTATGTGATCTATCTTGGAAAATGTTCCATGTGCACTCGAGAAGAAAGTATATTCTGTTGCTTTGGGATGCAGAGTTCTAAATATATCTGTCAAGTCCATCTGATCCAATGTATCATTCAGGGCCCTTGTTTCTTTATTGACCATGTGTCTAGATGATCTATCCATTTCTGTAAGTGGAGTGTTAAAGTCCCCTGCAATTACCACATTCTTATCAATAAGGTTGCTTATGTTTGTGAGTAATTGTTTTATGTATTTGGGGGCTCCAGTATTTGGTACATAGACATTTATAATTGTTAGCTCTTCCTGATGGATAGACCTTGTAAGTATTATATAATGCCCTTCTTCATCTATTGTTACAGCCTTTAATTTAAAGTCTAGTTTGTCTAAGTATGGCTACTCCAGCTTTCTTTTGGCTTCCAGTAGCATGATAAATAGTTCTCCATCCCCTCACTCTCAATCTAAAGGAGTCCTCAGATTTAAAATGAGTCTCTTGTAGACAGCAAATAGATGGGTCTTGTTTTTTTTATCCATTCTGATACCCTATTTCTTTTGGTTCATGCATTTAATCCATTTACATTCAGTGTTATTATAGAAAGATACGGGTTTAGGGTCATTGTGATGTCTGTATGTTTTATGCTTGTAGCAATGTCTCTGGTACTTTGTCTCACAGGATCCCCCTTAGGATCTCTTGTAGGGATGGTTTAGTGGTGACGAATTCCTTCAGTTTTTGTTTGTTTGGGAAGACCTTTATCTCTCCTTCTATTCTAAATGACAGACTTGCTGGATAAAGGATTCTCGGCTGCGCATTTTTTTTGCTGTTCATCACATTGAAGATCTCCTGCCATTCCTTTCTGGCCTGCCAAGTTTCAGAAGAGAGATCAGTCACGAGTCTTACAGGTTTCCCTTTATATGTTAGACCACGTTTATCCCTCTCTGCTTTCAGAATTTTCTCTTTATCCTTGTATTTTGCCAGTTTCACTATGATATGTCGTGCAGAAGATCGATTCAAGTTACGTCTGAAGGGAGTCCTCTGTGCCTCTTGGATTTCAAAGCCTTTTTCCTTCCCCAGATCAGGGAAGTTCTCAGCTATTATTTCTTCAAGTACACCTTCAGCACCTTTCCCTCTCTCTTCCTCCTCTGAAATACCAATTATGCATAGATTATTTCTCTTTAGTGCATCACTTAGTTCTCTAATTTTCCTGGATTTTCTTATCTCTCTTTTTCCCAGCTTCCTCTTTTTCCATAATTTTATCTTCTAGTTCACTTATTCTCTCCTCTGCCTCTTCAATCTGAGCTGTGGCTGTCTCCATTTTATTTTGCAGCTCATTTATAGCATTTTTAGCTCCTCCTGGCCGTTCCTTAGTCCCTTGATCACTGTAGCAATAGATTCTCTGCTGTCCTTTATACTGTTTTCAAATCCTATATTTAAACAATCCTATATTGTTTAAATCCTTTTTGATCAGTTCGTTAGCTGTCGTTATTTCCTGGAGATTCTTTTGAGGGGAATTCTTCCGTTTCGTCATTTTGGATAGTCCCTGGAGTGGTGCGGAACTGCAGGGCACTTCCCTTGTGCTGTCTTGAATAACTTGCATTCATGGTTGGAGCCGCAGTCAGACCTGATGTCTGCCCCCAGCCCACCGCTGGGGTCACAGTCAGACTGGTGTGTGCCTTCTCTTCCCCTCCCCTAGGGGTGGGATTCACTGTGGGGTGGCATGGCCCATCTGGGCTACTTGCACACTGCCAGGCTTGTGGTGCTGGGGATCTGGCGTTTTAGCTGTGGTGGATCTGCAAGGTGCACAGGGGCGGGAGGGGCAGGCTCAGCTCGCTTTTCCTTCAGTGATCCACTTCGGGTGGGGCCTTGAGGCACTGGGAGGGAGTCAGACCTGCCACCGGAGGGATGGATCCGCAGAAGCACAGTGTTGGGTGTTTGCGCGGTGCAAGCAAGTTCTGTGACAGGAACTGGTTCCCTTTGGGATTTTGGCTGGGGGACAGGCGAGGGAGATGGTGCTGGGGAGCGCCTTTGTTCCCCGCCAAGCTGAGGTCTGTCGTCCGGGGCTCAACAACTCTCCCTCCAGTTGTCCTCCAGCCCTCCCGCTCTCCGAGCAGAGCTGTTAGCTTATAACCTTCCAGATGTTAAGTCCCGCTTACTGTCTGAACACACTCCGTCTGGCCCCTCCTCTTTTGCAAGCCAGACTTGGGGGCTCTGATTTGACGGTGGGCTGCCCCTCCTCCCCAGCTCACTCCGGCCAGTCCGTGTAGCAGCGCACACCGCCTCTCTGCCCTTCCTACCCTCTTCCGTGAGCCTCTCGTCTACGCTTGGCTCCGGAGAATCCATTCTGCTAGTCTTCTGGTGGTTTTCTGCGTTATTTAAGCAGGTGTGGGTGGAATCTAAGTGATCAGCAGAACACGGTGAGCCCAGCGTCCTCCTACGCCATCATCTTCCTCAAGAAAAAAACCAACATATACACATTTTAAAAGGAGAAACATTTGCTCTGAATAATGCCTTCCTTCTCATCTTTTTGCTTTGACATTTCAATTTCTGGTTGATTTCCAAAGCAGAAAATGTTTACTTGGCTTTGCCAACAGACACAAATAGTTAAAGTAGAAGAGCACCTACTACTTTTCAATAATAAGCAGGGCCAGTTAGCAAGCATCATCTTTCTCAGTCTCCTTCGGCTTGGGGGTACATGTCTGCCAATAGCCCCATTCCACCTCTTACCTTTGAGCATCCTTAAATACTCTAGTGCAACCAAGGCAACTGTCTGATTGTTCTTTCTCCAGGTCAGAAACATAGAGTCCAAACACAAACCTAAAGATAAATCATTTGCAAATATCACATTCTTGTTATCCACAAATGCAAAAACAAAATATCATTTAAGCTGGTCGTTCATCACAGGGGATACTCTTTAAGAATGTGAAAGTGCACAGTGGTGAGACCACAGAAATAGGAGGAGTTCTTCAGAGGCTTCAGTGAGAATCCTCACTCAGTAACCTTCCTTTGGGTGAACCCACACAGAATATCTGTAAGCCTTATTTTCTTTCTCTGGATCACCATTTTAATAGCCTCAGGGAGTTCACCTACCCCACTGTCCATTCTGGGACTTGGAACTTCAAGATCTAAATTTACCAGAACTCAGGAGGTTGAGTGGCAGCTGTTATTTTCATTATTACCTTCAGCATTTCTTTCCTGAGCAAACCTGGGCAAATTACTTAATTTCTCTGTGTCTCAGTTTCCTTAATGACAAAATGAGAATTCCACACTGGGAGTATAAGCAGTGGTAAGGGTACAGGTGCTGAGCTAAACTTGTTTATACCCTGTCTCTGCTATTTATTATCTCTGTTACATGAACAAATTACTTAACCTGTCAGTGCTTCAAGGTTTTTTTCCCCCATGTAGGCAATAGATCATAGCAATTCTTACTAAACAGAAGTATTACAAATATTTTATTAATCTGTAAATTTTAAATATATAAGAAGTATTTGATAAATATTAGCTGCTATTATTATTATTGGTGTTAACTGTTTGAATTTCTGAGGGAACTGCCAAAAAACAAAATTTCTTACCATAGATTATTAAAAGAATGAGAAATTAAACAAAGAGTAAATAAAGAGGGCAAATTGTTACCTTTATTACTGGCTTTTGAATGGTAGAATTAAGCTGATTTACATTCCCCCCAGCCCCACCCCACAGCAGCTTCCAGGTGATATAGTCTACCAAACAAACTTAGGGCATGGAGGAGGTTTGTGCTTTCTGTAGCCAAAGCACTTTCAAGAGGAAGAAGAGGATGCAGTTGAAGCAAAAGGGCCCAATTACTCTTCCCAAATTTAACTTTATGACAAACCATTTGCTCTCCCCAGAGGCAGAATAAGTAACAAGGGGAGGAGAAACCCTGAGTTGCAACACTTTAGCTCCATTCACAGGAAGGAAATAAGAGGAGGAAGTTTTCCCAAATAACATTATCATCGTCATCCAGCCCCCAGCACAAAGGATGTGCTCTTTTTAGAGGCATCCAGACAGGGTACTCCCCCTTCCTCTAAATAATTTTAATTTTTAAAAACCCATGTGTATTAACTAAAAGCTAGGGAATTTAAATGTCTCTGGTCCCTTAGTCATGTGTCAAGTCCCCTACTAGCATGTATGCTTGCCAGTATAAACTGGATTGGGAGTTGTTTAGCATCATTTAAAAATAATTATTTCATGTAAAGCTACTATCTTTCTTATGTCAGGCAAACAATTTGCCTTCTGCTGTGCTGAAATAGAGATGTAGTCAAAATCAGGAGTTCAGACTGTCGGGAAAATGGGCTTTACACCCACTGTGTAACAAATGCCATGAATAGAGTTCACGTTGAGAGAGAGAGAGAGAGAGAGAGAGACAAAAATAGTAAAACCAATATGGCATATCTGAAACATGACAATGTAGACCAAAAGAAAGGGACATTCACTAGCAATGAAAATCCAAAAATAAATTAGGATAATAACTCCATTTACAGTAGCATCCAAAAGAATAAAATACTTCACAATAAATTGAATAAAAGAAGTGTAAGTCATGCTTCTTGAAAATTATAAATATCAAAGGAAATGGAAAAAGAACTAAATAAATGGACATATCCTATGTCCATGGATTGAAACATTAAAATTTTTAAGGTGGCAATACACACCAAATTGGTCTATAATAAGCGAAACACAATTATCAAAATCCCAGCTGACTTTTTAACAGAAATTGAACACCTAATCCTAAAATTCACATAGAAATTAAGGAACCCATGAATAGCCAAAACAATATTTAAAAAGAGGACCAAATTGAAAGGACTCATAATTCTAAATTTTGAAGCTTATTGTAAAGATACAGTAATTAAGACAGTGTGGTTCTGGCATAAGGATAGACATAGAGATCAATGGGATAGAACTGAAAGCCCAGAAGCAAGCCCTCACATCATGATCAATTATTTTTCAACAAAGTTATTAAGAAAATTTAACAGGAAAGAAATAGGCTTTTCAGAAGCTGGTTCTGGAACAGTTGGCCATCCTCATTCAAAAGATGAATTTGGACAAGGCAAATAACCCAATTTAAAAATGGGAAAAAGATTTGAATAGATATCTCTCCAAAGAAGATATAGACATGGCCAATACGCACATGAAAACATGCTCCATTACAGGAATGCAAATCAAAACCACCTTAGGGTATCATTTCCAACCAACTAGGATAGCCATAATCAGAAAGATAACAGGAGTTGGTAAGAATATAGAGAAATTGGAACTCTCATACATTGCTGTGAGAATGTATATGTGCAGCCACTTTGGAAAACAATCTAGCAGTTACTTCAAATGTTCATTATAGAGTTAATGTATGACCCAGCAATTCCACTCCTAGATACATACTCAAGAGAAATTGAAATGTAGGTCCATATAAATAAACGTATAGGAATATTTGCAGCAATATTATTTAAAATAGTTAAAACTTAGAAACAATACAAATTTTCATCAACTGGATAAACAATATTTGTATATTTATAGAATGGAATATTATTTGGTAATAAAAAAGAACAAAGTATTTGTGCATGTGAATGGGAAATGACTATATGTGAGTATGAGATTTCTTTGTGGATGATGAAAAGATTCCAGAACTATAATATGGTAGTGTTTGTAAGACTCATTACATATATTAAAATTCATTAAATTGTATACTTAAAATGTATCGACTTTATGGTACATAGATTATGTCTGATTAAAACTGTTACAAAAAAAAGAAAACATTGTTTTCTGAACTGAGAATGAAGCATTCTCTCAAAAACTATACCCTTCATGGGGTATCTGGGTGGCTCAGTCAGTTAAGCCTCTGACTTCAGCTCAGGTCACCATCTCACAGTGTGTGGGTTTGAGCCCCATGTTGGGCTCTGTGATGACAGCTCAGAGACTTGAGCCTGCTTTAGATTCTGTGTCTCCATCTCTCTCTGCCTCTCCCTTGCTTATGCTCTCTCTCTCTATCTATGTCTCTGTCTCTGTCTCTCTCTCTCTCAAAAGTAAATAAACATTAAAAAAAATTAAAAAACTATGTCCTTCAAGTTTCACATTTCCTTAGTGATTATAATTTAAAACAATGTCATATTTATGATTTAATTTAATGCTTATAATTTTATGAAGTGGAAATTGTTATTTCTGTTTCACAGAAGAAACAGGCTCAGAGAAGTCCATTTATCCACAATGGTATTACAGTAGGTGGGGAACACCAAATCCAAATGCAATGTTTGGTTTTTTTTTAAATTCCAATTCATCTAATATTTTGTTAGTGAATGTTGTACTACAAATTGTCCCATGTATGTTCAGTGGCTCAAATGCAATAGAAATCTATTTCTCCACCATGAGAGATTTCAAAACAAGAGTCCTGGTCAGGAATTAGGAGATCCAGACTCCTTTCATCTTGTGGCTCAATCATTCCCTAGGACTTCATCATCATTTCATTTACTGGCAACAGAGGAAAGAGGGCATGGAGGGTTGTTTAAAAAGCCTTTGCCTTGGAAGACACACTTTTTTTCCTCACATTGCGTTGAGTAGAATTTCAGTCATACTTAAATGCAAGGGTAGCTAGAAGTGTAGACTGGCCATGGGTCCTGAAAGAAGAGGATACTAGATCTTGGTGAACAGCCAGCAATCTCTGCCACAGAAATGTAACCTTTAAGAAAATTTGCTACTTGATCTGAAATGGCAAGTTTAAAGTCAAATTTATCTAATGCATTCTCATATTCTTACAGAATGAACTGAGGATATGATTTGCTATGAAGAAGCAATCAGAAAAAAGCCTAAACATTTATTCTGAGTTTCTAATTTTGCTTATCAAGAATATAATACAAATCATGTTCCTTTTTTAATTGCCTGGGTAACCAGGAATTATATGGTTCTAAGTTGACAGTGTTCAAGCACTGACTAAATCTCCACGTAATCAGTTCATACTTCAGCTCTGTCATTTATCACTATGCAATTTGGACGTGTTATTTAATACCTCTGAGTTTCAGATTCTCCATCTGCAGAAATGGAATAATACATCTAACGGTCAAGGGTTACCAGGAAGATTAAACATCCCTAGAACATTAGCTGATGTAGTAGCCATTTAATAAATGTTATTGATCATCAGCTTTACCTTATAAGGTCCTTTAAGACACTGTTAGTCTATGGTGGTGATTAAAGACCTACAACAATTTACTTTATTTCTTCAGTGTATCCTTTTTCAGATACATCTTCTTTTATTATTTTTAATGTTTATTTATTTATTTTGAGAGAGAGAGACAGAGCAAGGGGGCAATGGGGGAGGGGAGAGAGAGAGAGAAGGAGAGAGAGAATCCCAAGCATACTCCACTTTCAGCATGGAGCCCGATAGGGCTCAACCCCACAACCATGAGATCATGACCTAAACCAAGATCAAGAATCGGACACTCAACTGATTAAGCCACCCAGGCGCCCTATGTCTTATTTTATGAAAATGCGTAGCAATAATATATGCTTTGCTTCTTCTCACTCCTCCCCTTTCTAGATAATTAACTCAATATGTGTTTCTTTCTGGACATTCCAAAATGACAGTTTCAATCATATCAAGTGTGAAAACAAAAAAAGTCACATATGAGTCTTGCTGAAAAGACTGGCACATGGTCATGTGTACACAACTCTTCCATTAAGATGGATCTCTTGCTGGTAGATGTCTGGGTCCTCATTCTGAGTTTCTCATTGTTTGCAGACAGGTTCTCTCCTTCATTTTACTTATGCAAGAGGAGCAGACTATATTAGCTCTCGGTGCTACATCTTCCACTTGCTTCACCTTCCTTCCAAGAAAAATGTCAGAAAGAAATCTTTGCTTTCCATTGAATAAGCTGACAGGAGCAGGGGTAATGAAATGCAGCTTCTTGTTAGACAGAAAAGGGGAGATGATGATAGATAACTCTGGAAAAGTTTTCTTTTGTTTTGATTTGGTTTTCTAAAAATTGATAATAGGCACATGGTAATGAATAATTACACATGAACAATGGGAAACCAACCTAGAGCCCAAACTGTGGCACAATTCAGTGGTCCCCAAACATGGCTCATCACATATCTAGGAAACCTCTTACAATGCAGATGTCCACTTACCATCCCATACCTACTGAACCGAAATTTCTGAATATTGGCCTCCAGAGGGATAGCCAAAAGCTGGCATTTTTTTTTGTATGCATCATAATTAAACCATATAAAAAAAACCATATGTCAATACTTGACAGTTTTTTTTACCTACAAATAGTAATTTTATACAGTTCAGCCTAATATTTAACTAGGTTCATTTGTCTAATTTTTTATCCCCCTGAGTGGCTTTTTGAAAGATATATATTCCCAGGTTTGACTTCCAACCCACTAACTCATAACTCTTAAAGAAGGAGATTGTACTGCTCTGGAACTTGCTAGGAACTATCCTTAGAAAGTACAAGGGCCTTTCCATTTGTAAAGTTGTGGAGGTCTGGAAAAAGGAACATTGTGATGGTGCCTGTGTGAATAAGGAGGAGTAAGTTCTGCTGCTTCTTGAATGTGGAATTCGAAAGCAACTGCTTAAAAATCAAGTCCTTTTACATAGATCCGAATGTCTGGAAAATGAAGTGCTAGGGTGAAATTTTAAAATGTATTTTATGTTTATGTATTGGATAAAGTATAACTTTTACTTTACTAAAATTTTTTTATCCCATATGAATTTATGAACACAAACTTGAAAAAGCATATTCCACATTAATTCTTTTTTTTTTTTTAACGTTTATTTATTTTTGAGACAGAGAGAGAGAGAGCATGAATGGGGGAGGGTCAGAGAGAGGGAGACACAGAATCTGAAACAGGCTCCAGGCTGTCAGCACAGAGCCCGATGTGGGGCTCGAACTCACGGACCGTGAGATCATGACCTGAGCTGAAGTCGGCCGCTTAACCGACTGAGCCACCCAGGCGCCCCTCCACATTAATTCTTCAAGCAGCCTTGGAATTAGATGTGTGAGAACATGTCTGTTGTGTATGGGGTAACTGTTTGGATAGAGTCTGGTCTGACAGGAACCGCAATGGCCCAATATTTATTTGACTCACCGTATTACCAACTTTTGACCCTTGGTTCTTCGCTTTTTGCATACGTGTGGGAAGGAGGGAGGGAGGGAGGAGAGAGAGAGAGAGAGAGAGAGAGAGAGAGAGAGTGTGTGTGTGTAGTTCAGCCTGACTCTGTATATCTAGCTCTCTTTCTATCCACTGGCTTACTTTTGTCCAAATGCCTTCAGAATATCTGCATTGCAAATCCACAGGACTTGAAATTAGTTTGCATAAAATTGAAATTTTATGTAATGAGCAAATACAACTCTGTGGTAAATATGCCTGGAGTATTTTCTACGTATTCAGTAGCCAATAGTTTGTTTCTACATTCCAATGTCCACCTCTGACAGTGGTGTTGATGGAGTATTTGTTGGCTTAAAGTGTCCAGTTTGCATGCCTGAAAATGAGTTCAGTTCTTTCCAAAATCATTCTAGTCTCATTTGGAATAAAGCAGTCTAATTTTAGGTATATGTTCCATCACATTCAGGCATTTCTATGCTCAGTGAGTAGTCAGGTCAAAACCCTGTTATAGTATCACAGGCAGAGCTTTTGTGAATGCCTACAGTAGTCTGAGAACTTGACAGTAGGTATGGAGGAAAGTTCTCTTTATCCATCTATTATCTACATCTCTTGAGCCTTTCCCTGTTCCTATCAGCCATCTGAGTGATGGGAAATGTAGGAGATTACCAATATGATTGCCAGTACGTCAGTGTTGGTATGTTTGTGGCTTTCCTCCAAACTTATTGCTGCAAAAAGAAAAACAAAACAAACCCCTGCCCCCCCCGCCAAATTCTGACCACTAATGTCTCTCTGTGCTGCCAATGTTGAAATACCAGCTCTGTTGTGAGAGGTGCTTGATGTTCTTTGGGTACTTCATGTTGGAGAGAGAGGTGCAATCTCTTGCCCAGGAATAGCCTTGCCCTACACTTCACACAGTGTGTCATCCATCCCTTCCATCCCTCCCATTGTCTCTTTATCCTAGACACCTCATGTTCTAATAAGCAGCCTTCTAGTGATATTTCAAGATGGCATAGCCCTGACCACCTAAACTGATCTATTCTCCAGTCACTGGAGATCCACTGTCTTTGCCGGTTTAAGTGGTGGGAAGGCAGGTTATTCCCAGACACCACCTTCTTTAATTTAACTAAAATGTCTCCTGTTGTCTCTATACTTCAGCAGCATCAAAAGTGTCGACCAGTTCTTTGACTCCACAATTTTCTGATTAAAGTTGAACATGATTTTTTCTTAATTTAGCACAGGTAAGAGAGAGAGCCCTAAAATCTTAGAAGGGGAAAGAAGTCAGATGCCATTCTTTCTCACTCCCAGTGAGGAGAGCAGGAAAAGGATAGTTGGCACTTTAAAAAGAATCTCTCCAAGAAGACAAAGATTTCCCTTGATTCCTCTGGTGACCCATCTTCGGGAGGGCAAGGAGGGCATGTTTGAAAAAGGTGTTTTCATGCAGTTCCAGGTGTTAGGAAACACATTAAGAGTGGTACCTACTTAGGGGTGGGGGTGAAGAGAGAGTTTTAAGAGGAAGTGGCATTTGACCTGTGCATGGAGTTAACAAGAGGACTAACAGAGGAGAGATCAGGATGAGACAAGTCAGGAGCGAAGCAAGGGGTTTGAGATAAAACTATAAAGATGGGAAGGGAATGATAGCATGTAAGACCTTCTAGCCCAATTGAGGCTTTTGAACTTCAATAAAAGACAATAGGATTGGGGCGCCTGGGTGGCTCAGTCGGTTAAGCGGCCGACTTCGGCTCAGGTCATGATCTCGCGGTCAGTGAGTTCAAGCCCCTCATCAGGCTCTGTGCTGACAGCTCAGAGCCTGGAGCCTGTTTCAGATTCTGTGTCTCCTTCTCTCTGACCCTCCCCTGTTCATGCTCTGTCTCTCTCTGTCTCAAAAATAAATAAACGTTAAAAAAAATTTTTTTTAATAAAAAATAAAAAAAAGACAATAGGATTCCATCAGGAGATCAACAATGCACTCAAGCAGGAGAGTGACAGTACGGCAAAATATGCTTTCAAGAACCTCACTATGGCCAATGTGTCAGTAAAAGCTTAGGAGAGCAAAAAGCAAAGTAGGTGACCAGTGAATAGGTATAATAGCATAGGTATAGGTATAATAGCAAGCTTTAGGTATAATAGTATAATAGCAAGCTTTCATTTAACTACTAATAATTGAACAAGAAATTTAAATTAATTCTAATAAATTTTCCATGTTCTGTTCATTATAGCAATACCGTGGGCTATTTGAAATGCAAGTATAAATGTACACATATTACTGAACTTATTTTATTTCTTCAATCAAGAAATATTTTTCATGTTACTATATAGCAAGCACCAATCAGAAAATCACAAAGGTAAATGACTATATTCTGCATGGAAAAAAGGTATTAAGGTGCCAAAAGACTTACACATGTACAAAACTAATTACAAAATAATGTGACTATCCTGACAAATAATTGATATGGGAGTGAGGAAAGAAGGAACATAATACATCCCTCTGACCATATTGATTCATCTTTTGTTTATAAAATCTCTGAAAAATGAATCAGTGATGGAATTTCTCTATTATGGTACATTTTACAGGAAAGATTGTTCTTTACATACTATTGCTATCATTTTCTGGCTCTATTGTGGTTGCTGGGAATGAGGATTGTGTAGGGGAGGAGCATGAGTTCATGTGTATGTGTGTATTCATTTTGTGTGGTGTGAGGTGTAAGCGTCTCACTTCTTTACAAAGCCAGTGTTGTTCACTTTAATACATCATGAATAAAATAAGACATTCTACAATTGCTATTAAAACTTGAAGACTTCCCTTCTCATAAAGATTTATTTGTGTATTTTTACCTTGTGGGCAAAGTCAAGTCACATAGACACAATTTTTTAAATATGATTTGTTATTTACATTTGTCTCTGCTTTCAAAGACAGGAGAGTGTGTAGACAAAGTAGACTGGGTACAGAGCCCTGGAGTATGCTAACACAGAGGTGAAGTCATGGAGAACATCAGAGGAACAGCTATGAAGGGCAGTAAGGAAGCAGGAAAATCAGGAGAACGTAATGTTCTTGAAACTACGAGAAGAAAATGTTCCCAGAACAAGGAAATGGTAAACAGTGTCAAATGATGCTGAAAAGGAAAGATGAAAAGGAGTGGTTACTGCTGCTTGCTGATGTGTTCTTGGTGGTACTGAAAAGAGCCACTGTGAGTAGTGACTAGGGTGAACTGACCTAATCAAAGAAGTGAAGAAGTGGAGAAACTATGGGAAAAGTTTTCAAAAAGTTTTCCTGTAAATGTAGAATAGAAAATATGAAGAAGAGAGAAATAGTATGAGAGAATTTTCCCCTCAAAAAGAGATTCAAAAATATATTTGTAAAAAAATGATAAGGAGGAGGATGAGGAAGAGGAAGTGGAGTGGGAGGGAGGAGATAGGTAACATTTACTAACTACTTTCTATGCCCGGGGCACTATTCTGAGAATTTTACAGGCATTAATTAATATCATCCTCATTACATCCTAGCATCCTTAGATGTACATACTATTACTAGCCCATTTTATAGATGGTGAGATTGAAACTTGTGGAAAATCAGTAAATGCTCTACAAACCTATTCATTCAGTTAATTGGTCTACACAGCTAGAAATAGGGGAAGCAATACTCAGTTAAAGCAGGTTCTACCCAGAACCCACCCCTGAGCCACTATGTTATATCCTTTTGTAGAAAGGGAGGAAAGTGGGTAATTCAAGGGAGAGAAGAGAGAATATTAAATCACTGACAAAAAGTTTAATCAATTGCAAACCATGGAGGCGAGAAAGTAAAGAATGCAGAGCATCAGTCATGATAAGCAAGGTCTCCATATTCTATAGGAACCCAAGAGCTACCAGAGAAAATATACAGAAATGCAGGTAGGATGGTAGGTAGAATAAGAACAAAATGAAGAAGTTTTGATCTTTTTTTTCAATGAAATACAGATTTAGGTCATGAGTGAAGAGGGAGGAGGAATAGGGGGTGATGTGTTAGGGAAAAGACAGTAGACAAAAATGACACAGTATCACTGCCTTCTTAAAGATTACTTTACTACAAGGTGCGACATCATCAATGTAGAAAATATATAGATAATAAAAACAAGAATAAAAGAAGTATTTCTAATCCAACCTCCAGAGAAAACCACTACGAATTTTTGTTTTTCTTTCTATGTGTTTTATGTAACAATGGTGCATAAGGTTTTTGTAACCAGCCTTTCTCATGTAACAGGAAGAACTCTTACCATTAACTGTCTTCCACTATTCTTCTAAGTGTTCCTCTTCTATCGTTAATAAAGGTGTTCCATTGTGCTGATGTACATTATTCAATTAATTCAACAGTTCTGGATGTTTAGATTCTTTCCAGTCTTTTCCTATTAGAAACAGTGAAATAGAGAACATCTTTATAGGTAAATAGTAATGATCATTTTGAGAGTGGGGAAGTGAGCATACTAGGGAGATAGTAGAATTTTTTTGACCCAATAAAGTATGCACTTGAAGCTTATGATCATGAATTTAAACAAAACAACAAGTAAGCAGTTTTTAACTTATCTTCTGCAATGTTTAGCTGCTCAGTATATGCACAGAGTAGGCAGATAATTGGGTCTAATTTGAACGGTAGTTTAATTAGATGAGGGGAACAAATAAAAAGAGGGGAGGGAACAGAGGGTTTAAAATGAGGTGATTATGATAGACCACAGAAGCTAAGCTGAATAAAGAAGGAAATGAATTTATGTGATGGGTAGGAGAATCAGTGGGAGAGTCCAGGTGGTGGAGGTATTCATAAGGTAGAGGGGAGTGTGGGTGGCTCAGTTGGTTAAACTTCCAACTCTTGATTTTTGCTCAGGCCATGATCTCACAGATTCGTGGGTTCAAGCCCCAGGTAGGGTTCTGCATGGACAGTGCGGAGCCTCCTTGCCAGGGGGGGGGGGGGGGGGGGGTCTTCCTCTGACCCTCCCCCACCACATGTGCTTGCATGCTTGTTCTCTCTTGCTCTCAAAATAAATAAATAAACTTACAATAATAATAATAAGGCAGACAAGTAACCAGAGAGGAGGCAGGGTGGCAGAGCTTGTAGGTTGGAAGGAAAACAGGTGGTGGTGACAATAGGAAAGCTCAAGTAGGGATTCTGAAGGCATGGAAGGGCGGCACAGTCTAGTACTTCAGAACACAGGTTTCAAAGCCAGAATGCCTGGCTTCAAATACCAACACAGTCCATTTAACTCTGGTCAAGACTCATCTTTGTGTCTCTGTTTCCTTATGTGTCATATGAAGATAATGGTATCTAGAACATAAGTTGTTGGTAATAAAGAGGTCAGTATGTTAAGTGCATAGAATATTACCTGGCAAATAGTAGATACAACATAAGTGTTAAATGCTATTAATACTCTTGAGGCTAAGTCCAGCATGCTTAAAACTTTGTTAAGAGGAGTAAGTATTTAAGAAAACACTAAAGTTTGACCATGTGAAATTTCTTTTAGCCCACTATTTTGTTTCCTTAAATATTTAAATAAATTCTATATTTCTAGTTAATTTATTTATATTTTTAAGTTTATTTATTTTGAAAGAGAGAGAGAAAGAGAGAGAGAGCAAGCAGGGAGGGACAGAGAGAGAGAGGGAGAGAGAGAGAATCCTAAGTAGGCTCCACCCTGACAGTACGGAGTCCCACGTGGGGCTCAAACCCATGAACTGTGAGATCGTGACCTGAGCCAAAATCAAGAGTCAGATGCTTAATGGACTGAGTCACCCAGTTGCCCCTCTTGTTAATATGTTTAGAGTTTGATTGTGGTAGGTTTTTAAATAATGAAGGCAGCTTCCATGCATGAAAAATCCTTTGCTCATCTTTTAACTATTAATTGAAACAGATTTAAATTTTATTGGAATTTCTCCTGTGGCTTTCTTAGGTTTTACTTTTTAACCCCTCTTCGCTGATTTTACCCGTCCAGTAAATTTACCTAAAGGCAAATGACAAAACTGAGAAATTGAAGTAAAGGAAAACACATAGTCTAAATAACCATATGGCAGAGGAAAGTAATGTTTTTATCCTTTTTCAGAGCATTTTAAATGCTAACATTCTTTAACCTTTATCTTATTAGAGTCTTATAAGAACAGATAATGGCCTAAATGGCAAGATGACAAACTAGATCTTAAGTTGATTTTGCTAAATAGTTGACGTTAGCTTTCTTTGCCAATTTCTTAATGAAATAGACATGTACTTGTTTTTGTTTTTAATGAATTTTAGAAAAAACTGAGCATCTATGTATGCTAAGTATCAGAGATACAATGAATAGGATACCATATAATTAGTAATGAAGTGATAGGCACAGAGCATTTAGTAGTGGTGGAAAGTGAAGCACAGTGCTAGTGAAACTAGCAGGACAATTCAGGATTTGAATTCAGGCAACTTAGCTACCTCTCTGTGCATTTAACCACTATCATATACTGAATCCCAGAGAGTAGCAAAACCATTTCATTGCACAACTTCAGGGGTTTCATTGCCATTGAACTCTATGTAAATGACATTTCCCAGGATATATTTTATATTAAATACAATATATGTTTTTTCATACTTCTTAGTCCATGTTACAAACAAAATAAAATTAGTTCTTTTAACATGATGAGAAAAACATATATCAGTGGTATAATTTTTAATAAGGACAAGGATGATTTTCACTGCTAATAATAATGGAATGATATTGTGCTGGATGGTTCCAATACCTGGAATAAAAGAAAATTTTAAGGGAAATGTTTCAATTGACAATGAACACTTTTTATTTGAATACAAGTAAAAGAGTGTGCTGCTTCTGCTGAGCGACAAAGAAAATATTCTCAATGCTCATAGTGTACAAAAAATTCCACATTTTACTTTTCCTTTCTGAAAAATAATTCCTGGAAAGTATTCTAAAATTGTTAAATATTCACTTTTATGTGATGACCTGATTCCAAGTTTGTAAAAAGATTTACCCAAAAAATTCCAATCGCATCAAATGCCTTCTATTCTGCATGTAATATTCATAAAGGAAGTCTGATCCTTGATCTGATTCTTGCATTGATACAATGGGCATCAGAGAAACCAATGTTCATAAAAATAATATGATGGAAGACATTTCAACCTCATACTCAATTTAGTGAATATCATTTGCAGTTTCTTTTTACCTTTCTCTGACTAACCAACATTACTGGAAAAGAATTGAAGTAGGAGCATCAAGGTGAACATTAGCTTCACACATTGGTAAGCAGACTGTTGATACTACATTCTAGTTATATCCACATCAAAATTCAGGAAAAAATAGAAAAGAAAAGCCTTCTGGTCCTCAACTTCAAACTGTGTTTCTTTGGAAATATAATTTGTTTTTAAACTCTTCTATATTAAATCTTTACCTTTTAAATTTTCATCTCTAATATAATAGCTGCATGTAGTGACCACTTACCAAGTACTTAAAACAATGTTGAGCAATTTGCAAACTTAGTTTATTTGCAGTCCTTAAAACTCTATGCTACAGACACAGTGTGGTTTTCAAAGCATTTTCTAAAACATAATCTTTTTTTTTAATATGAAATTTATTGTCAAATTGGTTTCCATGCAACACCCAGTGCTCATCACAACAGGTGCCCTCCTCAATACCCCTCACCCATCCTCCCCTCCCTCCCACCCCCCATCAACCCTCAGTTTGTTCTCAGTTTTTAGGAGTCTCTTATGGTTTGCCTCCCTCCCTCTATAACCTTTTTCTTTCCTTCCCCTCCCCTATGGTCTTCTGTTAAGTTTCTCAGGATCCAGATAAGAGTGAAAATATATGGTATCTGTCTTTCTCTGTATGACTTATTTCACTTAGCAAAACACTCTCCGGTTCCATCCACGTTGCTACAAAAGGCCATATTTCATTCTTCTCATTGCCACGTAGTACTCCGTTGTGTATATAAACCACAATTTCTTTATCCATTCATCAGTTGATGGACATTTAGTCTCTTTCCACAATTTGGCTATTGTTGAAAGTGCTGTTGTAAACATTGGGGTACAAGTGCCCCTATGCATCAGTACTCCTGTATCCCTTGGGTAAATTCCTAGCAGCTACTGCTGGGTCATAGGGTAGATCTATTTTTAATTTTTTGAGGAACCTCCATACTGTTTTCCAGAGCAGCTGCACCAGTTTGCATTCCCACCAACAGTGCAAGAGGGTTCCCGTTTCTCCACATCCTCTCCAGCATCTATAGTCTCCTGATTTGTTCACTTTAGCCACTCTGACTGCTATGAGGTGATAATCTGAGAGTGGTTTTGATTTGTATTTCCCTGATGAGGAGCGACGTTGAGCATCTTTTCATGTGCCTGTTGGCCCTCCAAATGTCTTCTTTAGAGAAGTGTCTATTCATGTTTTCTGCCCATTTCTTCACTGGGTTATTTGTTTTTCGGGTGTGGAGTTTGGTGAGCTCTTTATAGATTTTGGATACTAGCTCTTTGTCTGATATGTCATTTGCAAATATCTTTTCCATTTCCGTTGGTTGCCTTTTAGTTTTGTTGATTGTTTCCTTTTCAGTGCAGAAGCTTTTAATCTTCATGAGTTCCCAATAGTTCATTTTTGCCTTTAATTCCCTTGCCTTTGGGGATGTGTCAAGTAAGAAATTGCTGTGGCTGAGGTCAGAGAGGTCTTTTCCTGCTTTCTCCTCTAGGGTTTTGATGGTTTCCTGTCTCACATTCAGGTCCTTTACCCATTTTGAGTTTGTTTTTGTGAATGGTGTGAGAAAGTGGTCTAGTTTCATCCTTCTGCATGTTGCTATCCAGCTCTCCCAGCACCATTTGTTAAAGAGACTGTCTTTTTTCCATTGGATATTCTTTCCTGCTTTGTCAAAAATTAGTTGGCCATACTTTTGTGGGTCCAATTCTGGAGTCGCTATTCTATTCCATTGGCCTATGTGTCTGTTTTTGTGCCAATACCATGCTGTCTTGATGATGACAGCTTTGTAGTAGAGGCTAAAGTCTGGGGTTGTGATGCCTCCCACTTTGGTCTTCTTCCTCAATATTACTTTGGCTATTTGGGGTCTTTTGTGGTTCCATACAAATTTTAGGATTGCTTGTTCTAGCTTTGAGAAGAATGCTCGTGCAGTTTTGACTGGGATTGCATTGAATGTGTAGATAGCTTTGGGTAGTATTGACATTTTAACAATATTTATTCTTCCAATCCATGAGCAGGAAATGTCTTTCCATTTCTTTATATCTTCTTCAATTTCCTTC
Organism: Panthera onca; assembly: GCF_046562875.1. Classification (NCBI taxonomy): domain Eukaryota; kingdom Metazoa; phylum Chordata; class Mammalia; order Carnivora; family Felidae; genus Panthera; species Panthera onca. Next base: position 65,607,484 of record NC_138345.1, read on the forward strand.
ATAAGCTTTCTATAGTTTTCAGCATACAGATCTTTTACATCTTTGGTTAGGTTTATTCCGAAGCATAAAATACTTCTTGGTGCAATTGTGAATGGGATCCGTTTCTTTATTTGTCTTTCTGTTGCTTCATTGTTAGTGTATAAGAATGCAACTGATTTCTGTACATTGATTTTGTATCCTGCGACTTTGTTGAATTCATGTATCAGTTCTAGGAGACTTTTGGTGGAGTCTATCGGATTTTCCATGTATAATATCATGTGATCTGCAAAAAGTGAAAGCTTGACTTCATCATTGCCAATTTTGATGCCTTTGATTTCCTTTTGTTGTCTGATTGCTAATGCTAGCACTTCCAACACTATGTTAAACAACAGCAGTGAGAGCGGACGTCCCTGTCGTGTTCCTGATCTCAGGGGGAAAGCTCTCAGTTTTTCCCCATTGAGAATGATATTAGCTGTGGGCTTTTCATAAATGGCTTTTATGATGTTTAAGTATGTTCTTCTAAAACATAATCTTATTTGATTATGACCACAATTTTGTTAAAGAGGAAGAATAATTATTCTTCTTCCAGTAAGCCAGTAATTTCTTCTAGGTCACACAGTTTAGAAGTGGCAGAGTTGAGAATCAAACTAAGTCTTCTCTCTAATTTAGTTTCGACACATTAAGAGGCAAGATCTTTCATTTCCAAAACAAAAGTTCAAATCACATAATTTTAAAACCTTTATATTTCTCATTCCAAAATTATATTCTTGCAAGGATACATCTAGTACTCCAGGCATTATGGGTGTATTTTTTTAATTTCCCATACAATACATTTTTATTTTCCAACACAAAAGAAGCTGGGATAATTGCTACATAGATTTAGAACTATTTGCTTTAGATTTTCACATTTATTTCTCCTGTTGTATATAATTTTATTAATAGAAAACTTATCAGGTATTTTTTAATGTTTATTTATTTTTTGAGAGAGAGAGAGAGACAGAGCATGAGCTGGGGAAGGGCAGAGAGAGAGGGAGACACAGAATCCACACCAGGCTCCGGGCTCTGAGCTGTCAGCACAGAGACCGACATGGGGCTCGAACCCACGAACTGTGAGATCATGACCTGAGCCAAAGTCAGATGCTTAACTGACTGAGCCACCCAGGTGTCCCAAAACATACCTGGTATTTAGACCATAAACTATGAAGGCAGGAACTAGGAGAATATTTTATTCATTGCTGTATTCATAGGATGAAGCACAGTGCCTGATACTTGATAGACATTCAGTTAGTATTTGATTAATTTCAGTCAAAGTAATTAAATTTGATAAAGGGATAGCAAAGTGATAATTGGTGGGGGGAGATCAGAACATACTTGCTATGAATCCCTACAAGAAGTACATATGTATTTAAAGAGTCATAGAAGTAGATTAATGAAAGTCTTTATTATCTATTTGTCATTAATCCATTATCAAACTTAGGAACTGAGTTGACTCAGCTTAGCACCTATTATGGGAAAATCATGTCAAAAGGTCTGATTTGTAGTATATTGCAAAAAAAATTAGGTAAATAAAGAAATAATTGCATGATGTTAAGAACCACTCATTCATTTAATAAATATCTGTGAGCCACTAATACGGACTAAGGAGATCCAGAGATGAACAAAATCATTTGCCTCATGAAGTTTATAATCTGGTGGTAGAGACAGATATTAACCTATAAAATAATGAATGTGTAGTATATCAGTCAGAAACAGGCATAGGAAAATTTTAGTCTCCAAGTATTTTTCTTGTGGTTGATTTCGAGTTCCATAGCATTCTGGTCTGAAAATATACATGGTATGATCTCGATCTTTTTGTACGTACTTAGGGCTGATTTTGTCCCAGTATATGGTCTATTCTGGAGAACGTTCCATGTGCACTGGAGAAGAATGTATATTTTGCTGCTTTAGGATGAAATGTTCTGAATATATCTGTTAAGTCCATCTGGTCCAGTGTGTCATTCAAAGCCATTGTTTCCTTGTTGATTTTTTGATTAGATGATCTGTCCATTGCTGTGAGTGGGGTGTTGAAGTCTCCTACTATTATGGTATTACTATCGATGAGTTTCTTTATGTTTGTGATTAATTGCTTTATATATTTGGGTGTCCAACATTTGGCGCATAAATGTTTACAATTGTTAGGTCTTCTTGGTGGATAGACCCCTTGATTATGATATAATGCCCTTCTGTATCTCTTGATACAGTCTTTATTTTAAAGTCTAGATTGTCTGATATAAGTATGGCTACTCCAGCTTTCTTTTGTTGACTATTAGCATGATAGATGGTTCTCCATCCCCTTATTTTCAAGTGGGTCTCAAGCGGGACTCTTGTAAACAGCATATAGATGGATCTTGTTTTCTTATCCATTCTGTTACCCTATGTCTTTTGATTGGAGCATTGAGTCCGTTGACGTTTAGGGGGAGTACTGAAAGATATGAATTTATTTCCATTATGATGCTTGTAGAGGTGGAGTTTCTGGTGGTGTTCTCTGGTCCTTTCTAATCTTTGTTGCTTTTGGTATGTATGTATGTATGTATGTATGTATGTATGTATGTGTTTATTTATATTTTTGTTTTTTCTCCCCTCAGAGAGCCCCCCTTAAAATTTCTTGCAGGACTGGTTTAGTGGTCACAAACTCCTTTAATTTTTGTTTTTCTGGGAAACTTTTTCTCTCTCCTTCTATTTTGAATGACAGCCTTGCTAGATAAAAAATTCTTGGCTGCATATTTTTCTGATTCAGCACACTGAATATATCTTGCCACTCCTTTCTGGCCTGACAAGTTTCTGTGGATAGGTCTGCTGCAACCCTGATCTGTCTTCCCTTGTAGGTTAGGGACTTTTTTCCCCTTGCTGCTTTCATGATTCTCTCCTTGCCTGAGTATTTTTTGAATTTGACTATGATATCCCTTGTTGGTGGTTGGTTTTTGTTGAATCTGATGGGGGTCCACTGTGCTTCCTGGATTTTGATGTGTGTGTCTTTCCCCAGGTTAGGAAAGTTTTCTGCTATGATTTACTCACATAACCCTTCTTCCCCTATTTCTCTCTCTTCCTCTTCTGGGACCCCTATGCTTCTGATGTTCCTTTTTAATGAGTGACTGATTTCTCTAATTCTTAAATTGTGCTCTTTTGCCTTAATCTCCCTCTTTTTTTCTCCTTCATTATTCTCCATAATTCTGTCCTCTATATCGCTGATTCTCTGTTCTACGTCATCCATCTTTGATGCCGCTACATCCATCCATGATTGCAGCTCAGTTATAGCATTTTTAATTTCATTCTGGCTATTTTTTACTTCTTTTATCTTTGCAGAAAGGGATTCTAATCTATTTTCTACTCCAGCTAGTATTCTGATTATCGTGATTCTAAACTCTGGTTCAGACATCTTGCTTGTATCTGTGTTGGTTAGATCCCTGGCTGTCGTTTCTTCATGCTCATTCTTTTGGGGTGAATTCCTTCGTTTTGTCATTTTGAAGGGAGAAAGGAATTAATGAGGTATAAAAATTGAAATTAAAAAAATTAAAATTAAAAAAATGTTAAAATTAAAAATTAAAAACAGAGACACACACACAAATTGAATAGATGATTCTAGATCCTAGGTATGCTTTGGTCTGGGTGTTGAAAGTGGTTTGACAGATTGAGAAAAAAGGGGGGGCAGAGAAAACAAACGAAATCATTTGAAAATTGGAAAAAGTGAATACACTGAAGTAGACTAAAATGAGATGATGGGAGTAAAGTAGAATTTGAAAAACTTTACACAAAAGTAAAGAATATAGTAGAAAAAAATAAAAAATATTTTTAATAAAAATTAAAAATGAAAATGATTTTTTTTCTCTTTCTGTATTTAAGAAAAAGAAAAACGAAAAGAGAAAAAAGGAAAAAAAGGTAATCGTTTGAAAATGTAAAAAAGTGAATACACTGTACTAGACTAACATAAAATGATGGAAGTAAAACAATATTTGAAAAAATTTACATAAAAACAAAAAATATAGGAAAAAATTAAGGAAAAATATTTTTAATAGAAATTGAAAGTAAAAATGAATTTTTTCTCTTTCTGCATTCAAGAAAAAGAAAAGAAACAAAAAAAAAGAAAAAAGAAAAAAAGGAAATCATTTGAAAATTTGAAAAAGTGAATACACTAAAGTGGACTAAAATAAAGTGATGGAAGTAAAATTGAATTTGAAAAAATTTACACAAAAATAAAAAATATAGTAAAACAATTAAAGAAAAATATTTTTAATGAAAATTGAAAATAAAAATGAATTTTTTCTTTTTCTGTATTCAAGAAAAAAACAAGTGAAAAAGAGAAAAAAAAAAGAAAGAAAATTGAGTAGATGAACCTGCTAACAGATTGAAATAGGACTGAAATTACTTCATTTTTCCCTAGAAGTCAGACTATGAAGGACTTTATAGTCCATAAACTAAGCAGACAGTAAGACTTGTGTTCTTGAAGAGTGAGGTTTGCCCAGTTGGGCGGGGTCGGTGTAACGGCTCTGTTCTCCACCAGATGGCGCTGCTAGCCTACTGGGGTGGAGTGTTGTGGTGCTGGTAGGTGTGTATGCGCATACGCAGGAGCGGTGAAAAGTGCACCACCCAACTACCCAGTCTCTAGTTGAACTCTGTTCTCCCCGTCCTCTTCCTTCAGCTTTTGTCCACTTCCCACTTTTTCACTCTTCGTGACCAGGCCCCAGGCAGTACCTCTCTCCCGAGTTTTGTCTCAGATGGGGCTGTTTTCCCCGGCCCCTTACTTCTGAAGGACTGCGGCTTTGACCTGTTCTGCCCCTCTGTGGGAGGGTCTCACTGAGCAATGGCCAAATGTCGGCTGCACCCAGGAACACTTGCTGGACCCTGCTGCTGCCGGTGCCCCGAGACTGTGGCCAGGTGCCAGCCCGTCCCAGAAAAAGTTCCCAAGACAGTGTAGCAGCAGCATTTCAGGGATTATGGAAAATCACAACACACATCTGGCACCTGGCTTCACCCTTAACGACCTTGTTCCAGCACCAGCGAATGTGGCCGTTTTCTGGGGTCTGCTGGGACCAGGTGGCTTCAACAGTCTCTACCAAATGTCCTTCCAGCAGTGGAACCGCTTTTCCCTGTGTGGTGCAAGAACCTCCCAGACTCCACTCTGTTCCTGGGGATTCGCCTTTCCCACCAGAGCACCGCCAGGTATTGAGCTGTGTAGTTGCAGCCTTTGCACTCCCCTTGTTTACAGTCTTAATGGAATTTAAACTCTCTCTCCTTTCTCCCTTTTTAGTTTAGTCCCTGTGGCTGTTTCCAATTTTCCACTTTCTCTTCAGCTGCTTTTGGGGAGGGGTGCTTTTCCCATATTCCCCCCCCACCACCGGCCCTGTCCTCTCTTCGCCTGCAAAAGTGCCTCCTTGCCTGCTGCGGCATCTTGCTCCCCAAGTTTACCTCTCTGTGCCTTGTACCTGCTGAATTCTGTGGTTCAGGTTGTGCAGATTGTTGTGTTAATCCTCGTCAGTGTTCTAGGTGTGCAGGATGGTTTAGTGTTGGTCTGGCTATATTTCATGGACACATGACACACAAAAAACTTCCATGCTGTTCCGCCATCTTGGCTCCTCCTCTCCACAGGCATAGGGAAAATTTTAAAGCAGAAGAAGGGAATAGTTAATAATTTAGGAGAGGTTGAGGAGGGCCATGTAGGCAGCTTGTTCAGTGGCACCCTCTTCTGGGAGTAGGTAAGATACTTCCATTAACAGAAGTTCTCAGTGGGGAGACAGGAAAAGAAATGAGGTTTGAAGTGAAATGATGACACTGGGGCCAATGCAGCAAATGATGGGGGCGGGGGGCAGGCTTATTCAAGGTGCACACACTTGTTTTCCATTACCTCCACCATGGTGCTGAAAACCAAAGGCTGAAAACTGATATTGGTGTCCTCTGTGAATTCAAGTTACTAATCATTAATTTACTCTCCTAGTTTCTTAGAAAAAGACATGTGAGCACAATGTTTCTTTCTATACATATGGCTCATTTCCTGCACTGGGATCAACTTACCTTAATTATACCAACTTTTTGTGAATTGTATGAAGGAGGTAAAGAAATTCACATAGCTCCAAAACTTTTACCCAGTTGTTTCAGTCAGGGTTCATTCTTACGTACTGACAAACCATTCTTTTTATATACCCAGTAATTTTCAGTCAGATGCCACATATTGAGAATTTTTAAAAGTGCTGAATATTCTTGAATTTAAAAAAATACCTTTAAACTCTGCACTGGGGTGCAGTGAAGTTACTTGGAAACTGGTTTACCCTTTTAAGGTTTGGTTTCAAGCACGGTTATGTGGACTAGAACAGCTGTTAGCCTTGGGCTAATTACACTCCACTATTGAGGCAATATCCTTCTAAGTACCTGATGCTTCATGTATTATGATGTTTTTTTCTACTCTTGCTAGAGTAGAAAACAAACAATTCCAGGCTCTATTAAGCTTCAGGGATTGTTGTGCTTTCCTTTAAGATGGCTCTTTCCTCCACCTTTGGTAATCCCTCACAAATACTTGCTGATCAGTATCAGCTGATGATTCAAAGGGCAACTTCTACAGTTCTCGGTGGCTCTCTTTCTGTGCTCTTTCTCTTTCTGTGGCATTCTGCCCTGTGAAGTCCAGCCACCTGAAACCTCCATACACCCCATTCTATCACATCAACTTAGGAAACCACCACGTTCTCTCTGGAGTCCTCTCCCGGTGCTGTGGCTAGAAATACCTTTAAGAAGAAAACTCCAAGAAGGGAAAAGGGGGACAGGGGAAAATTGTGGGGAATTTTCCTTTCTCACATGATTGTTTTTGTGCAATGCCTGCTTGTATAACGTCTGAAAACCATTACTTCATATATTTTGTCTGGTTGTTGGTTGTGTGTGTGTGTGTGTGTGTGTAGTTATTTATGGTAGAAGGGTTAATCTAGTTCCTGCTATTTTTGTCCTGTTTATTTTGGCCAGAAGTAGAAGTTAGCTCCCAGAGTTCTCAGGCTGTACTTAGGGGGAAAAATTATAGCAGATTAAATGGAATATAATGATTGTATTGACCACACGTAAAAAGCAAGATTGGGATGATAGTTTGGAATTCGGTTTTGGAGAATTTTAAGGCCTGGTCTATGGAGCTTTGACTCAACATTTAAATACAGGGAGGACAAACACTGCTTGAATATGAAAGTATCATGACAAAAGCAATGATTTAGGAGGATTAACTTATTAGTATCATCTTGAATAGCATACACAGAGTATATGTGTGTACGTGTGTGTGTGTGTGACACAATATGTATAATAACCCAGATACATAGGACATACACTCACATAACACATACATAACAACATGAAAACAAAAACACAAACAGGATAACATAAAGAACCCATAGGGTCTTTACTTATTTTGTTCACCTGTGCACATTATAGACAGTAAATATATTCATCATTAAATGAATGATTAAGTGAACAAATATCCTCTGAAATAGTTTATACTATGTCAGATATTGAACCCCAAGAAACATGGTCCCTTTCTTCTGCTAGCATCACTCTAAAAAACAAAGCATAGAGCAAATGAATTGAAAGTGATTTCAGATTCCAGCCCAAAAGAATCAGGATTGCTGGTGATGGGCAAGGATATGAAGAAAAAAAAAGACACTTGAGCCACATCTCTCCCAGAGATTTATTCATTTCTTCTCAACCAAAGGAGAGCTCAGGCAAGAAATTGGTCATTATAGTAAACTGTTGGTAAGAAATAACAATAATTTTAAAAAGCCAATGTTTATTAATGAATACCACACGCAAGGCAGCATGCTATGATGCCATTTCACATACTTAGTCATATTATATCCTCACTGTATGGGGTTGACAGGCTGCAGTCTGAGTTCTAATCACTACCCTGATACTTATTTAGAGCAAGTTACTTAACCTCTATAATTTTGTTATACTCACCTATAAACAGGCAGGTAATAATAAAACACTCTTTTAAATATTGTCCTGGGAATTAGAAGATCAATATCAACAAACTTGGAACAATTATAGTATATATTAAATATTTAATAAATGTGTCCCCTAAACATTATTTTCCCCCACTTTACAGTCACAAAAACTAAGGCAAAAAAAAAAAAAAACAACTAAAGGAAGTTGCCCTAGTTTTCCTCCCTGGAAAGTGGAATCTGAATTGTCAGGAATAAAAAATCCCTACTGTATATCTCATTGGCAGATATTAATCAGTAAATTAAGATGTTTAACTTGAGTACCCGGGGACAGAAATTGATTAGATGGCCTCTGAGGGTTGAAAGGTGGAGTAGGGTGGGCTGCATTTCAAGCTCAGTATTGTGAAGCTTGGGGAAGACAGTCCTTCATGACCTAGAATTCACTGTGTCTTCTCCATTGCCTCCATTGTCTTCTCCATTCTCTTTATCAAGGGCAGACACAGCTCATCCTGTCATAAGTAAAGTTACACAGTGCACTGCAATGGAAAGCCCCATTCCTCCTATGATAGTCTGGGAGAGAAAGGAGGTCATGATTCCACAGCTACCTGGCTTAATCCTTGGCCCTGTTTCCCTGGGACACATTAGATTTTACTGAATGAGAACAGACTGAACTGGGTTTTAGAACAATTTATAGTAACTTTCTTGATTCTAAAATTTGAAATTCATTTAATGCTTCAATTATGACATGTCCTTATCTTTGCCTTGTTTTCTGTTTTCCCACAGAAAGAAATCGCTCAAAAGAGATTTCCAAAAAAGGATGGAAATGAAAACCATCGAAATCATCTCAGGTACATCATCTGTTGCTGAAATTTGTACTTTAGATCCTAGTAAGGACTAAAGGTTATCATCTGCCTATTGTCTGGTCTTCCCTGTGGGATTTGGGTTTAAGGAAGGAGATATCTCTGCCTCAAGAATGGCTACATTGAGAATCAGTCACAAGAAATATCAACCAACATAAACCTCTTTGAAATGAGCTCTAGTCAAGAGAATGGAACTCACTACAAGGTCAGAAGGTTGCTTCAACTGCCTTCCACTCAATGACCCTGCATACTTTTCCAGGGAATGTTAACCTTTGCACCCTGAAAAGTACCACTGTTTAAAATTACTTTTCCTCTAACTTTAGGAGGTAATTTTAGCTGACCTCAGGCTTTAAAACTTTTTTTCTAATATACTGTCCATCTTTGAAGCATTTTCCTTTAAAATTTTACCTATTACATTTAACTTTTTAAAATATTACTGAGCTGAATTTATTCATGTTTTATCTTGCTGTTTTATCATGTTCTTAAATAACATTTTCTTTAATTTGTTTTTAAAATCTTCCAGATGGTGATATTTTTCATCTCTTATTTATTCTTAGCTTGTATTCCAAATCTTTCCCTTCATCTCATTTTCTGATCATTTTGTCTTCTGGATTAAATTAGCCAAGTGACATACTTTTTGTGTAATTTCACCAAGTTCATTTTCCTGTGGTTTTTAAAACAAATTTACACATTTTCATGTTATTAAGTTTACTATACCTATTTATCTTTAGCCCTCATTCACCAGCTTAGATCAACTAGTAGTATATTTTATTTCCTAATCACTCTTTCTTAGTTTTAAATATTTTATTTATTCCCTAAGTATACTGCACCTTACTTTCTTCAGTCACCATGTTACTAAAAGTGGGAAAAATTCAAAATAAAGATGTATGCTCTGTTTTACAGAATGTCAAGACAAATTTCATGTTTATTCTTCATAAAAGCACTAGAAAGTAAAGACTAAGCTAAAGTTCATTCGCCCTTTAATTGCATTCACACAATCCAAAATTCAAATTAACCCACAAAAGAAAATTAAGCCTAGATCCCACATAAGCTCCAACAAGGGGAGTTTGAGCTTTCCCAGAAAATTCTATGGGGAGATAATTAAAGAAAGATCTTTTAAATAGTACGCAGCATATCTTAAGTTCTTTGTGTTTGCAATAAATATCAATGTCTACCTATCCATCTGTATATATTTATATAAAATTTGTATAAAATATAAATGCTTTTCAATACAAGGAGAAATCTGATAAATATTTTGGGGATTAATATTTGACTAAAAGATAGATTCCCAAGAAAGATGTATTAGATATTTCACTATAGTTCTCCCTGGATACTAGGTACTTAGTAACATGCCAAAATTGGTTCATTTTTTTGTTACTTAAAGGTAGGGACCGCTGCATCTTAGGCTCAACTTACATGACTCCCACAGCTAGCAGCCTATATATTAAAAATGTTTAAGGTCCAGAAATTTACCTCCAAAAATATCCCCAGAGATATGTGGGTCAGGAGATTCTTAATACTGAAAATTCTATAGAAAGGTTAAATAATAATGGACCCAAACCCCTGTTCTATAATGTTAGTAAAGCTAAGGAGGGAAATAGAAGAAGGGTATTCATAACGATAGCAATGGTTTGTGAAATCTCATCTGTTGTTCCATAAAATACAAGAAGGTATCTTAAATGAGGGCAAATAAAGGTGAATTAAAAGGACTTACGGGGGTGCCTGGGTGGCTCAGTCCATTAAGCATCTGACTTCAGCTCAGGTCATGATTTCGAGCCCCACATTCTGTGCTGACCGGTCAGATCCTGGAGCCTGTTTCAGATTCTGGATATCCCTATTTCTCTGCCCCTCCCCGCTCACACTCTGTCTTTCTCTGTCTTAAAAATAAATGAACATTTAAAAAATGTTTTTTGAATAAAATTTTTTAAAAAAGACTAATGAAGGAGGGTTTTAGTAACTGATCAGAGTCCTAAAATTCCAATCATTCTATTTGCTAAAAGAGAAAATATGGAATTTTAATGACAGTAGAAATGTTATTAGGTACTTCCTTGCCCAATAAACAAAGAAAAAAGTTATTTTTTAGATTCAATCTTTATTTGATTGTTAAAGAAAATAGCATTCTCTTATCACATTGGCAAAGATTTATGATAATGTGGCTGAATAGGGCATGAAGGACAAAGAGACAAAGTAAAGGTCATTAAATTTATCTCTCAGAAACTAGAAAAAAATAGCTACGTTGCCAACATCCAGACCAAGAAATCCTTAAAAATCCTTTCCATGGCATCCAGTGTCTTCTCCTGGACTCACTCACCTTCTGGAATTTCTTATCCCAGAAGTCATTGTAGTATTCTCGATAATGGTTTTAGCTCTTCCTCATCTTCCTCTGTCACTATGTCAACAGTGACAGTTCCCACAGGGAAATTCAGAATATTATAAAGGTAAGTATAAGACACAACACCTGGAAATCTAGCACAGAGACTCCTCAGAACCCCTGCAGAGAAATGAGTGAGTGAGTAGTGAGAGGGCATGACCTTAGTCCTCATTCTGTCTTCTAACTCTATGACCTTAAATTCATTGGTTTAAATTATTTTATCACTTAACTCTTCATTTATAAAATAAGAGGATTAAAAGTCTTATTGTTCATACTAGTGGTTGTGAAAACCAAATTAAATAATGCACACCCCAAAACTTATAAACCAACAAATGCTGCATAAATAAGAATTTAGAAGTATTTGGCTAAGGAAAATAAGAGGAAAGTAAGAAAAACCAAAAAATAGTAACTTTGCGAATGATAAAAAAATAAATTCATAAGGATAACAGGTTTGGAGAAAAAGGTTAAAGCTGATGGCAATCTCATAAAAGGTAGGCTTTAATATATGCATCCTTAAATATTTTGGCTAATATAACACTAAGGTAGTCATAAATCCTGGGTTAGAATACAATTCTTCTGATTTCTAAGCCAGTATATTTTCCCGTTTATATTTCCTTCATATCATACTAGGCTGCATTTGAAAAACAAAGAAGAGAAGTTCTTATTATCCTACTAGAAGTCAGGATGAAGGCTGGACACTCATTAGGACAAAGAATAATATCCAAATATAGTCATTTCCATTTGTCAATGAATTCACACGAATTCTAGAGAGAAGTATCCAGCCAAAACATTATTATTTGTAAGATAAGAAAAATAGGCTTTATGTTACTTTAAAAAGTTTTGTCCTCTAAAATTGAAAAAGGTGACATAATGAAATCATACTTTTACCAAAGAAATTTGATTGTAAACATACCATGATAAGCACAGAAAAATGCACAGTGAAGTTTTGTCTTGATCAAACATGTTAAACATGAAGAGAACAGATGGAGCATGCTATTTCTGGATCTTTTAAACCTTGGGGATTTTAAAATATAGATCCAATGACTATCTAAGCAAACAAGCAAAAAACCCCACCATTTTCCTTAATCTGGTCCAGAAGTCTACAAGCTACCATTCCTACAGGCCAAATCTGATTTGCTACCAGCTTTGTACATAAAGTTTAATCAACAAAGAAAGCTGCTTTGGGGCTACAATGGCAGAATAGAGTAGTTATGACAGAGATAGTATTGTTCACGAAACTTAAATTATTCAGTATCTGGCCCTTAATAGAAAAAAAATTGCTGAGTCCTGGTCTAGAAAATATGTGGTCATGAATGAAGAAAGACTAACTATTTATTGTAAATCTATTATGTGTCAGGCATTGTGCCAGGTAATATACATCTCTAGCTCTAGCTATATTTAATTCTTACACCCATCTTGTGAAACAGGAATTACTCTAAACTCTATAGATGAGGAAATTTATATTCAAAGAAGTTAAGTAAGACTAACCTAAGATTATACTGCTATCCAGCAACAGATTCAGGGTTCAAATGTTCTTTGTTATTGTTGTTGTTGCTATTTGTTTTAATCTTCATAGCCAGTGGTCTTTGTACTAAACTATTTTCCAGAAATTTATGTTTATTAAAAACCATCTTCATAAACTGAGTCATGTATGTAGAGGGAAGAAAATATAGCTTACTTTAAATTAAAAGGGCTTTGGGGCACCTGGGTGGTTTAGTCAGTTAAGGGTCCAACTTTGGCTCAGGTCATGATCTCACAGTTCATGAGCTTGAGCCCCACATCGGGCTCTGTGCTGACAGCTCAGAGCCTGCTTCAGATTCTGTGTCTCCCTCTCTCTCTGCCCCTCCTCCACTCATGCTATGTCTCTCTTAGTCTTTCAAAAATGAATAAATGTTAAAAAAAATTTTTTTAAGAGCTTCAAGTAAGGCTGATTTAGGAGTGCCTGGGTGGCTCAGTTGGTTGAACTTCTGACTGTTGATTTCAGCTCAGGTCATAATCCCAGGGTTGTGGGACTGTGGTCTGCATCAGCCTCTGTACTGAGCATAGAGCCCAATTAAGATTCATTCTCTCTCTCTCTCTCTCTCTCTCTCTCTCTCTCTCTCTCTCTCTCTCTTCCCTCCCTCTGCCCTTCTCCCCCACTCACACGTTCCCTCTCTCTAAAATAAAAAAAGAAAAAGCTGATTTATAGTAGTCAGAAACTATGAGAGGCAAAAGGAGAAATACTGATCATCACTGTTTTGACAGTGAATGCTTACCAATCCACATTCAGCTCACTTCATTTATCATTGAGTTAGCAATCAGTATAGCTCTAATCCTTACTGGAAGAAATTTAAATTAACTTTAATGCAACATGTTGTTTCCAGAGTTTCATCAATGACCTGTAATGCATGTCATAGACATTAAGGTGAATATAAATGTCACAGTATAACCTTAGTGTGGTTTTTGGCAGAGTTCTTGAACTTATTCTGTACCTACTAACCACTCCCCTTTCCCAATACACATTCAATCTCTCTTTTCTTAAAATTATCTCATTCAGTACTTCTTCTTCTCTTGGTAAATCAATGACATTATTTTTATTTTTACCCCCAAATCCACATTTGTTCACCAATTATAAACATTCAATATAAATAACCATGAGGTGCTACTGTCACATTTGTACTGTCACATTTTTGGTTTTTTTGTTTGTTTACTTTGGCGATAATAAATCTTTCAATCTAATAGTCTCTCATACATGTATACAGAAAAACTCACCCAGTGTCACAGCTTTTATCTAACAATTTGGCCATCCATGAGAAATCAAAGAAGCCAGAAGATGAGTTCAGATTTATCAATAAGAATTGTAACTCTACCAAGCAGAGCACAGAATCAATGTTAGGGCTTTCAAAGATTGAAGTAGGAAATTATAAAGTCTCCTTTATGGATGGATAGTTTAATATTATGGTAATATATTGGTTGGTAATAGCGTGAAGTTGAAGATATATTGAAAAGAGATCTAAAACTAGGTAAATAGATTTCTATTGGAAAAATACCTTGTAATTGGAAATTGTATGTGTGTATGCACATGTGAGAGAGATATAGGAAGCAGCTATTTTTAGATGTTGAACATCTGACAGTGTAACACTGTGAGTTCACATATAAAATAGCTCCTGCAAATCTGTGAGCTGAATGGAGATTCTGAAGTTCCCACAACACTTTGATACATGGGATTTCTGAACATCTATAGGAAGGATACTTTGCTGAACAACAGATTTATTTAGTTGATACTGAAGTAAAGCTAAGTCTTAGGAATAGGACTTTTTTTTTTTACCAGTATAGTAATGGCTACTCTTGAAGAGTGCTAGCAAAATTCAGACACAAAATTTGAAAGGTTAAGATTAATTGATTAGAAAATTAAGTTACAGTATGAAAAAAACAAAACAAAACTCAAATACCTTAACTCTCTCTAAAGGGAAACAGCTAAATTCAGAGTCTGAATCAAATTGTGTCTACAGTGTCTACCACACAATAAATTTAAATAATCTTGACATGAAAAGAAGTGGGAAAATATGAAACATATCTGAAGGGAGAGAGAAGTCAATGGAAACAAACTCTGAGAAATAATCCAGATGTTGGAATTAGCAGACAGGTATTTAAAATCAACTAATACAAATATATACAGAGATGTTAAAAATTGGTCATAATGGATGGACATATGAACAAATGGGAGAATATTAGCAGTGAGATAGAGCCTATAAAAAGAATCAAATAAGAATTCTATAAGCAAGAAATTAAATATGTGACCTGAAAAATTCACTGAACAGCCATAAATAAGATTGGATGCAAGAGAAGAAAGAGTCCCTGAGTTTAAAGACTGAGTAATAGACATTACTCACTCTGCAGAAATAAACAAAAAAGGCATTAAAAGTAAGGTATAATTAATATGTGAGATAGTATTATGCAGTCTAACATACGTGAAATTAGAGTCAAGAAGAAAGAGAATAAGAAAAAAATGGGATAGAAAATATACTTGAAGTAGGCTGAAAAGTTGCCCAAATTTACTAAAAAAATACCAAATTAAAAATCTAAGAAGTATGAATATATTTAAAAAAAATACCTGTAAGTAGTTTTGTCAACTGTTAAACCCATTGTCAAACTGCTAAAACCCAAAGATAAAGGGAAAGTTTTGAAAATAGAGAAATGCCACAGGAGGAAAACCATGCAAATGGCAGATCTTTCATGAGAAATAATGTAGGTGAGAAGATAATGGAATGCCATCATTAAAGTGATATGTGAAAGGGGTGATTATCAACTAGGATTTTATTTTTTTTATTTTTTATTATTTTTTAAAATATTTATTTTTGAGAGAGAGAGAGAAAGAGAGACAGCGTGAGTGAGGGAGGGGCAGAGAGAGAAGAAGACAAAGAATCCAGAGCAGGCTCCAGGCTCCAAGCTGTTAGCACAGAGCCTGACACAGGGCTCCAACTCACAAACTGTGAGATCATGACCTGACCTGAAGTCGGAAGCTTAACCGACTGAGCCACCCAGGCACCAGCAACTAGGATTTTATATACAGTGAAAGTATCCTTGCATTATGAAGGAAATTTTAAGATATTTTTCAATAAAAAATTGAAAGAATTTTTTGCCAACAGACCTGTAGTAAAGGAAATATTAAAGACTTATTTTTGTTGAAGTGGATACATACTCTATGTAAACTTAATGTGCATGAAGCAATAAAAAAAATGCCAGAAATAGTGAATATGTGAGTAAATATAAAAACTACATTTTTCTTCTTAATTTCTTTCAAAGCCTGATGACTGTCTAAAACAAATATTCTAACAATCATCATGGGGCTTTTAATATATGTATGGCAATATATTTGACAACATCTCAAAGTATAAGGGTTATAGCAAACTAGAAAATTGCTGGATTCTTAAATTTCTTGTGGAATGGTAAAATATCAACTCTAAGACACTGTGAAAGTTAAGGATGCATATTGCAATAAATAGAGCAACCAATAAAGTATAAAACAACAAGGTAAGGATGATAATCCAAAAGAGAAGTTGCAATAGAATGCTAATTGACATTTAATTTATAAGTTGGCAAAAAAGTAGGACTAGACCATCAAAAAAATTGAACCGATGACTTTATTATATGAGCAGATGGACTAAATAAAATATAAGGAACAAAATAATACTTCTAAATCTAAATGAATCAATAATTACATTAAATGTTAATGAATTTAAAACTCCAATTATAAAGAAAAGATTCTCAATCTAGGTAAGAAAAAAACCATGGAGTTATGGATATCTAAAATCCACACCTTATTTTGTAAGACAGGCATAACTCAAGTACAAAAACCAGATAAAAGTGATATAAGAAAAGAATTTTCAAAAAATATGTTATTTGCATAAATGCAAAAACTCTCAGAAAAATATTGAAAATCAAATAATATAGTATTATCAACTAGAATTTATTCAGAAAGTCAAAGATCTTTTTACTTGCAAATGCTTAATTAAGGAAATTTATTATGTTACCCAAATATAGGGGAAAACAAATATATTATCAACAGCTAAAGAAAAAACATGTAAAAAAGCAAAAACAAAAAAAAAAGTATAAAAATTCTCAGAAAATTCAGAATAAAAGGAAAATTCCTCAGTCTATTAAAAAATATTAATGACAAACCCATAGATAATGTTATGTTAATGACAAAATACAGTACTTAATATGTTCCTTTTAGAACAGAACCAAAGCAAAGATCACCATTTTTCACTATTTATATTCAGTACTCTACTGGGTGGGGGGTGTCATAGTGAGTGGATACAGCTAGGAAAAAGAATAAAAAATTAAAATTAAAATAAATATAAGGCACAGAAGTTGGAAAGGAAGGAGTAAATGTTCTCTTTTCACAAAAGCTATTATTAAATATGTGATTAAATCTTGGGCATGGGTTGACAGAAATTTTCTATAAAGAGCCAGATAGTAAATATTGTGTGCTGTCTAGACCTTGTGGACTCTGTTGTATTCAACTCTTGTGTAGACAACCATAGAAAATATGTAGGTGAATGAGCATGTCTGTGTTCAAATAAAACTTTATTTATAGAAACAGTGAGCCAGATTTATTCCACATGCCATATTTTGTAACTTCTGATCTAAGGAATCTAGAAAGCAGCTATTAAATCTACAAAGTCAAACTTGAACTATTAGGACTTCATCAAAATAAAAAGCTTCTGCACAGCAAGCAATCAACGAAACTAAAAGGCAACCTTCAGAATGGGAGAAGATATTTGCAAATGACATATCTGATAAAGGGTTAATATCCAAAATCTATAAAGAACTTATCAAACTCAACAGCCAAAAAACAAATAATCAAGTTAATAAATAGGCAGGAGATATGAAGAGACATTTTTCCGAAGAAGACATCCAGATGGCTAACAGACACGTGAAAAGATGCTCAACATCACTCATCATCAGAGAAATACAAATCAAAACCACAATGAGATATCACCTCACACATGTCAGAATGGCTAAAATTAACAGCACAGGAAACAACAGAGGTAGGCCAGGAATGAAAAAAAGGGGAACCCTTGTGCACTGTTGGTGGGAATGCAAATTGGTGCAGCCACTCTGGAAAACAGTATAGCAGTTCTTCAAAAAGCTAAAAATAGAACTACCCTATGACCTAGCAATTGCACTACTAGGTATTTATCCAAGGGATACAAAAATACTGATTTGAAGGGGCACATGCAGCCCAATGTTTATAGGAGCATTATCAACAATAGCCAAATTGTGGAAAGAGTCCAAATATCCTTTGACTGATGAATGGATGAAGAAGAGGTGATACATATATGTTATATATAAAGAACAGTGTGTGTGTGCGTGTGTGTGTATATGTGTGTGTGTGTGTGTGTGTGTGTGTGTGTGTGTATGAGGTGGTACATTTACATGTACAGTAAAACCTTGGATTGTGAGCAACTTGCTCTATGAGCATTCCACAAGGTGAGCAAGTATTTCTAATAAATTTTAACTTGATAAACGAGTGACACCTCGCAATATGAGAAGTACGTGATGACGAATGTCACATGATCACAGCTGAGCCAATAGTTCTTGAAATTCGCCTTGACATATGAGTGCTTTGGATTACAAGCATGTTTCTGGAACAAATTATGCTCACAAGCCAAGGTATTAGTCTATATACATACATACACAATGGAATATTATTAAGTCATTTAAAAGATTGAAACCTTGATATTTGCAATGATGTGAGTGAAGTCAGAGTATATTATACTAAGTGAAATAAGTCAGAGAAAGACAACTACCATATGATTCCACTCGTAAAATTTAAGAAACAAAATAGAGAACCAAGGGGAAGGGGAAAAAATAGAGGAAAACCATAAGAGACTCTTAACTATAGAGAACAAACTGAGGGTTGATGGAGGAGGGGAGGGCAGGGATGGGTTTAATGGTTGATGGGTATTAAGGAGGGCACTTGTGACAAGCACCCGGTCCCCTATGTAAGTGATAAATCACTAAATTCTACTCCTGAAACCAGTATTACACTATATGTTAACTAACAAATTTAAGTAAAAACATGACACACACACACAAAAGAAAAAATCTAAGTAAATTTATCAAGTTTACAGGTTACAAGAATTGAATTAAAGTTCATTGTATTTCAGTATGATAGCAGAAAACAACTAATAACAACATTATAAAAATTCCCATTAATGATATTACCAAAAATATAAAATACATAGGAATACATTTAGGAAAAAGTAAAAGACCGTTGCATTGAAAACTATAGAACACTGCAGAATTTTTAAAGACAAATGGCCATTATATTCCCTATGCTGTGTCTTTATTCCCATGGTTTAATACATTCCAGAACTAGAAGGCTGTATCTCCCTCTCCCCTTCACCCATTATGCCCATCCCCCCACTCCCACCCATTTAGCAACCATCAGTTGATTCTCTGTATTTATGGGTATGTTTCTGCCTTTTATTTGTTTGTTTATTTATTTATTTTGTAATAGTGCTGTATGGTGACAGATGGTAGCTACACTTGTGAGTATAGCATAAAGCAGAAACTTGTAGAATCACTATATTGTACACCTGAAACTAATCTAACATTGTGTGTCAACTTTACTCAACAAAACAAAACAAAATAACAAAAGGAGTTGTATGATTTATCAGATGAATAAATATTTTTAAGATATCAGTTCCCCCAAATTGATTTATAAATTCATTGCAACTGCAAACATAAACCAAGGGACATTTTAAAATATAGAAATGGACAAGCTATTTATAAAACTTTTTAATTGAAAGTTAGTGAACTTAGAATAGCCAAAATATATTTTTTAATATAAATTTTAGTTAGTTAACATACAGTGCAATATTCGTTTCAGGAGTAGAATTTAGTGATTCATCACTTACATACAGGACCCAGTGCTCATCACAAGTGCCCTCCTTAGTACCCATCACCCATTTAGCCCATCTTCCAACCATCTCCCCCCATCAACCCATAGTTTGTTCTCTATTATGAGTCTCTTGTGGTTTGTTTCCCTCTCTTCTCTTTTTCCCCTGCCCTTCCCATATGTACATCTGTTTTGTTTCTTAAATTCCACGTAAAAATTTATTTTTTTAATCATTTTTTACCAAAATAATTTTTTAAAAGAATATAATTAGAGACTTTATACTACCTGACTTTAAGAATTACTATGAAGCTTCATTACTCTAGACAGTACAATATCGGCATAGGATAATAGATCAAAGGAACAGAATAAAAAGCCCAGAAATAGACCCACCTATATATAAACAATTGATTTTGACAAAGACCCCAAAGTGATTCACTGGAGAAAATTAAAGTTTTTCAACAAATGGTATTGGCACACCTTCTCAATATAGAATAAAAAGACCCCCAATCCTTACCTCACTGTACGTTCAAACATTAATTCTGGATGACTTAGATGTCTATACAAAGAAGCTAAATATATAATGCTTCTAGAATAAAATGTAGGACATTATCCTCAAGATGTGGAGATAAGCAAAGTTTTTTGGACAGGACACAAAAAGCAGTAACCATAAAACAAAAACAATAGATAAATTAGACTGTCAAAATTATAAACATCTGCCTATCAAAGGACACCACTAAGAATGTAAATAGGCAAGGCACGAATTGGGAGAAAATATTTACCCTACATAAATCTGACAAAGGATGTATATTTAGAATGCATATGTACTGAGCTTTGCACAGTGGCAGTATTGTAGCCAATGAGGTTTATCCGAGGCGCGATTATTGCTAATAGAATGCATATATACTGGAAGAAGTTTTTTTTTCCTTTTTTTCTAAACTGAAGAATTGAATACCTGATTCACAAACAACATATACGAATGTAATTTAGTAAGTACATAAAAATACTCAATATCATCAATCAGCAGGAAGTAAAAAATTCCCCCACAATGAAATACCATAACACACACTAGAGGAGCTAAAATTAAAATGAGATTATAAAGCAACACTCATGCACTGCCAGTAGAAGTGTAAAATGGTAGAATAATTTTGGGAAATATTTTGGCAATTTCTAATAAAGGTAAGCATATATGATTCAGCAGTTCTACTCCTAAGTGTGCATCCTCCCAAAATGAAAACATATGATTTATACCACCTTTACAGAAAACTACCCAAATCTTGGGAACATTTTTAAAATATGGTATATTCATGCAATGGAATATTAGTAGCCATAAAAAAGAATGAACTACAACCCTGATACACACAAACACAAGATAAAATTTCATGGACACATTGAGCAAAAAGTCAAATCCAAAGAGCATAAACTGCAATTTTATCTACATGAAGTTCCAGAATAGGCCGAATTAATCCATGGTGAAAAAAATCAGAAATGGCAATGAAGAAACTTTTTAAGGCAAAGAAAATATTCTATATCTGGATAGGATGTGGGTTACATAAGTATGCTCATTTGTCAAAACTGATCAAATTGGACACAAAATCTGTGCATTTTACTATATATAAATAGTACTACACATACAAGAAAGAACTGGTAAAAAATGTGAACTCTAGTTTAAGTTTTATTGTTCATAGTGTTATTCTACACAAATATAGAAAGACAAATTCTAAAATAATAAACTCTATGGTTTGGGTTTGGAATTGTACCAGTATATAGTCATGATTTTTAATATATCAAATATAAAAATATATAATTTATAGAAATATATAGAAAAATAACTTTTTTGTTTTTATTTAAATTCCATTTAGTTAACATACAGTGTAATATTTTTTTAAATATTACATGAGAATCCCAAGTGCTCCACACTGACAGTGTATAGCCCAATGTGGGGATAGAACTCATGAGCCCATGAGATCATGACCTGAGCCGGGATCAAGAGTCAGACACTTAACCAACTGAGCCACCCAGGTGCCCTGATATACAGTGTAATATTAGTTCCAGGTGTACAATATAGTGATTCAACAGTTCCATATATTACCTGGTGCTCATCACAACAAGTGCCCTCCTTCATCCCCATCACCTATTTTGCCCATCACCCCACCCACCTCCCTTCTAGTAACCATCACTTTGTTCTCTATAATTAAGAGTCTGTTTTTTAGTTCCCCCCCTTTTTTCCCCTATGCTTGTTTGTTTTGTTTCTTAAATCTACATATGAGTGAATTCATATGCTATTTGTCTTTCTCTGACTGACTTATCTCAGTATAATACTCTCTAGCTCCATCTATGTCGTTGCAAATGGTGTGTGTGAGTGTGTGTGTGTGTTATTACAACTTCTAACAAAGTAGGTTTAAAGGGAACATACCTCAACATAATAATGGCCATTAATGAAAAACCCACAGCTAATATCATTGTCAATGGGGAAAAATTGAGAGCTTTTCCTCTACGATCAGGAAAAAGACAGGGATGTCCACTCTCACCACTGTTATTTACCATAGTACTGGAAGTCCTAGCCACAGCAATCAGACAACAAAAAAACAACTTCTATGTTTATCTTTTTCTTAGTTCAATCTAGAAGCAATGGCATGCCAGTTGCAATGAGCATACCTAAATACCATTTAGCTTCTAAATACCATTCCCTATTAAAAGGAACTGAACCTACTTGAAGGACTGAAGCAGGGGAAATATAAATTGAGCCTGGAACATTCTGTTGTAACAGAAGGTAAAGAAGTGTACACACACAAAAAATGATGAGACTATAATAAAGGGATACAGAAGGGTTTCCTACTGGCCAGATCCTGAGGAATTTGAGCATGAAGATAAATAATAACTGTAAAAATATAACTCAATTCATAGAACAAGAATTAGTTAGCCCATATATATATATGGGCTAATTCTTATATATATTCATATACATATATATGTGTGTGTATGTATGTGTATATATATATATATAAATAAATAGGAAGAAGAGAAATATCTTCTGTACAGTGGAATGAATATTAAGAAATACCTGATGCCCAATAAAGTTGGAAAAACATTAATGGGTGATAAAACTAGTGAGTGAAAATTTGATTACAAATAGGAAATTTGAATAATCTCAAAGAATCTCCACACATATCATTTATTAATAAAAAGAAGAAAATAGGAAATTTATAATAGAGAAGCCTGGCCATAACCATTTTCACCAAGAAATCAAAGCTAATATGATCAAAATTGGAAGACACTGACATCATAAATCTTATTTGCTGCATTAAGCAGAACCTTCAGCCTTACTTCAGTGACTTGGCCAAAAACAAATGTATAATTGGGGGGTGGGGGAGGAGTTAAGATGGCAGAGCAGCATGGAGCTTGTTTCGTCCCTGAAATGCAGCTAGATCGGCACAAAACCATTTTGAACACCTAGGAAATCTATCTGAGGATTAACACAACAATCTGAATAACCTGAGTCACAGAACTTGGCAAGTAAATGGTGCGGAGAGGTGAACGGTGGGGGAGAGAAAAGCAGCAGAGGGTAGGGAGCTATTTTTTCAGAGAGAGGACAGAGAAAGAGAAAGGGGAAGAGTACAACACATTGGGATCTTGCAAGAAAAGTACTCCCCCAAAAGTAATTGGAGAGAAAGAGAGAGAAAGAGGGAAAACACTCACAGGTGACCAAACAAGAAATCTGTTCCCTAAAACCACTGACAGGAAGAAAAGGAGAGGATTTTAATACCACCAGGATCCTGTCAACGATGGAGTGCAGAGTCTGATTTTTCAAAGCTCAGTGCCTGGCAGTGCTCTGGTGGGAAGTAGGGCAAATCCCCAGGAGCAGGCAACAGGCTCTGAGGAATCCATGTGCCACACAGGGAGAAGCAGTTCCCCTGCTTGGAGTGCATTTGGTAGAGGCCATACAGCCTCCCCACAGACAAAGTTCCCAGTGGACCCCAGAGAGCAGCCATGTTTACTAGCATTGGGACAAAACACCAGAGTGTGGTGAAACCTGGTGCTGGCTGTGTGTGGTGATTTGCCATAATCTCTGAACCTCTGCTGCTGTGCGATCCCGTGAACATTTTCTGGAGCAAGCTGGCACCTGACCATTGCTCAGTGAGAGTCTCCTGAAGGGAGTCGTTGTGGTTCCAAGCTGCAGGGGTCTTTGAAGTGTGGAGTTTTGAAATATAACCCCATCTGAGATAAAACTCTGGGGTGGGGGGAGGTGCTGCCTGGCTGGCGGACAGCTTGGATATGGACATGGTAGAGATGGAGAGTAAATGAAGGCCTGAGACAAAGGAGGGGTGCTTGATCACCACAAAGTTCCTGTGCCAGAGACTAGGGAGCTGGATGGAGGCAATTCTACCTTTCCTGCGCATGTGCATTCGCACCACACTGATCTACCTCAGTAAGCTGAGATAATCAGTGCCACCTAGTGGAGAACAAAGCTGTTACACCAAGCCCTGCCCAACTGTGCTCTCCAAGCGCATCCCCTAGAAGACCAGTACAAGTCGCTCCACCTGCTTAGTGTACTGACTATATAAGGCTCATAGTTTCACTTCTAGGAGAAACTGGATGTAACTTCATTCAGGTTTCATTTTTCTTCTTTTCACCTTTATTGGATACAGAAAGAAAATTTTATTTTCTTTTTTTAACCTTATTTTTTATTTTTTTAATTGTTTATTCATTTCATTTTATTTTAGTCTATTTTATCGTGTATATTTTTAATTTTTAAATGTTTTCTTACTTTTTTTTCCTTTTATTTCTCCTTTTTCTCAATACTATCAAGCTTCTTTCAACAAACAGACAAAAACACACTAGGATCTAGCTTCTTTTATTTGATCTTTCGTTTTGTTTTTAATTTTAATTTTTTTCTTCCTCCAAAATGACAAAATGAAGGAATTCACCCCAAAAGACAGAACAGGAAGAAATGACAACCAGGGGCTTAATCAATACAGATATAAGCAAGATGTCTGAACTAGAATATAGAACTGTGATAATAAGAATACTATTTGGGATTGGAAAAAAGCATGAAATCCCTTTCTACGGAGATAAAAGAAGTAAAATCTAGTCAGGATGAAATTAAAAATGCTATAACCGAGATGCAATCTTGAATGGATGCCATGATGGCAAGGATGGACAAGCAGAGCAGTGAGCCAGTGATATAGAAGATAGAATTATGGAGAATAATAGAGCAGAAAGAAAGAGGGAAACAAGGGCAAAGGATCATGGTATAAGACTTAGAGAACTCAGTGACTTGTTAAAAAGGAATAACATCTGAAACATAGGAGTCCCAGAAGATGAAAAGAGAGAAGAAGGGGCGGAAGGTTTATGAAAGCAGATTATAGCAGAAAACATTCCTAATCTGGGGAAGAGCAGAGACATTAAAATCCAAGAAACACAGAGAGCTCCCATTAAATTCAACAAAAACTGACCATCACCAAGGCATATCATAGGCAAACTTACAAAATACACAGACAAAGAAGGGTTTATGAAAACAGCAAGGGAAAATGTCCTTAACCTATAAGGGAAGACAGATCAGGATCACAGCAGATATACCACAGAAACTTGGAAGGCCAGAAAGGAGTGACAGGATATATTCAACGTGCCGAATCAGAAAAATATGCAGTTAAGAATTCTTTATCTAGCAAGGCTGTCATTCAAAATAGAGGGAGAGATAAAGAGTTTCCCAGACAAACAAAAACCAAAGGAATTCGTAACCACTAAACCAGGCCTGCAAGAAATTTCAAGGGGGACTCTTTGAGTGGAGAAAAGACAAAGCATAAGAAGACCAAAAGCAACAAAGGCTAGAAAGGACCAGAGAACATCACCAGAAATACCAAGGGCACTAAATTCATATCTTTCAGTACTAACTCTAAATGTCAGTGGACTAAACGCTTCAATGAAAAGACATATGGTTTCAGAATGGATAAAAAAACAAGACCCATCTATATGCTGCTTACAGCAGACTCACTTAGGACCTAAAGATACCAGCAGATTGAAAGTAAGGGGATGAGAACCATCTATCATGCTAATGGTTGTCAAAAGAAAGCTGAGGTAGGCATACTTGTATCAGACAAATTAAATTTTAAAATAAAGACTGTAACAAGGGATGAAGAGCATTATATCATAATTAAGGGGTCCATCCACCAAAAAGATCTAACAATTATGAATATTTATGCCCCCCAACCAACATGGAACACCCAAATATAAATTAGTTCATAACAAACATAAAGAAAATCATTAATAGTAATACCATAATAGTAGGGGACTTCAACCCCCCACTAACAGCAGTGGACAGGTGATCTAAGCAGCAAATCAACAAGGAAACAATGCATTTGAATGACACACTGGACTGAATGGACATAATAGATATATTCAGAACACTTAATCCTGAAGTAGCAGAATTCACATTATTCTCAACTGCACATGGAAAATTCTCCAGAATAGATCACATACTGGGTCACAAATCAGCACTCAGCAAGTACAAAAAGATCAAGATCATACCTTGCATATTTTCAGAACACAATCCTATGAAACTCGAAGCCAAACACAAGAAAAAATTTGGAAAGGCCATGAATATTTGGAGATAAACATTCTACTAAAGAATGAATGGGTTAACCAAAAAATTAAAGAGGAAATTAAAAAGTACATGGGAGCCAGTGAAAATGAAAACATAACAGCCCAAAATCTCCAGAAGCTAAAATGGAAGCAATCCAGGCCTTCTTAAAGAAGGAAGAAAGGTCTCAAATAAACAGCTTAACCTTACACCTAAAAGAACTGGAAAAAGAATAGCAAATAAAGCCCAAAACCAGCAGAAGAAGGGAAATAATAAAGATTAGAGCAGAAATCAGTGATACTGAAATAAAAAAAAAAAAAAAACCAAAAAACAAAAACAGAACAAAACAAAACAAAAAGCACAGTAGAACAGATCAATGAAACAAGGAGCTGGTTCTTTGAAAGAATTAACAAAATTGTTAAACCTCTACCCAGACTGATTGAAAAGAAAAAGGAAAAGACCCAAATAAAATCACGAATGAAAGAGAGTACAATCAACACTGCAGTAATACAAACAATAAGAGACTATTATGAGAAAATATATGCCAACAAATTGGGCAATCTGGAAGAAATGGACAAATTCCTATAAACATACAAACTACCAAAACTGAAACAGGAAGAAATAGAAAATTTGAACAGACCCATAACCAATAAATAAATTGAATCAATAATCAAAAATCTCCCAACAAAAAGAGTCTAGGGCTGGGTGGCTTTCCAGAGGAATTCTATCAACATATAAAGAAGAGTTAACACCTATTCTTTGATGCTGTTTGAAAAAAATAGAAATGGAAAGAAAACTTCCAAACTCATTCTATGAGGCTAGCATTACCTTGATTCTAAAACCAGACAAAGACCCCTGTAAAAATGAGAACTACAGATCAATTTCCCTGGAGAACACGGATGGAAAAGTTCTCAAGAAGACACTAACAAACCAGATCCAACAATACATTGAAAGAGATATTCAGTGTGATCAAGTGGGATTTATATCTCGGATTCAGGGCTGGTTCAATATCTGCAAATCAATCAATGTGGTACATCATACTAATAAAAGAAAGAATAAGAAACACATGATTCTCTCAATAGATGCAGAGAAAGCATTTGACAAAATACAGCATCCTTTCTTGCTATAAACCCTCAAGAAACTGGGGATAGAAGGATCATACCTCAAGATCATAAAAGCCATATATGAAAGACCCACCACTAATATCATCCTCAATGGGGAAAAACTGAGAGCTTTCCCCCTAAGGTCAGGAACAAGACAGGATGTCCACTCATACCACTGTTATTCAACATAGTATTGGAAATCCTAGCCTCAGCAGTCAGACAACACAAAGAAATTAAAGGCATCCAAATTGGCAAGCTAAAATTCAAACATTCACTCTTTGCAAATGACATGATACTCTATGTGGAATACCCAAAGACTCCACCAAAAAATTGCTAGAACTGATACATGAATTCAGCAAAGTTGGAGGATATAAAGTCAATGCACAGAAACTGGTTGCATTTCTTTACACCAAAAATAAAGCAGCAGAAAGAGAAATCAAGGAATCAATCCCATTTACAATTATACCAAAAACCATAAAATACCTAGGAATTTAATTTAATTTTACTTGGATGAAAAATCTATACACTGAAAACTATAGAAAGCTTATGTAAGAAATTGAGGAAAACACAAAAATATGGAAAAAGATTCCATGCTCATGCATTGGGAGAACAAATATTGTTAAAATGTTGATACTACTGAAAACAATCTACATATTCAATGCAATCCCTATCAAAATAACATTAGCATTCTTCACAGAACTAGAACAAGCAATCCTAAAATTTGTATGGAACCAGAAAATACCCCAAATAGCCAAACCAATCCTGTAAAAGAAAACCAAAGCTGGAGGCATCACAATTCCAGACTTCAAGCTTATCACAAAGCTTTAATCATCAAGATAGTATGGTACTGGCACAAAAACAGACACACAGATCAATGGAACAGAATACAGCACCCAGAAATGTACCCACAAATGTATGGTCAATGAATCTTTGACAGAGCAGGAAAGAAAATCCAATGAAAAAAAAGACAGTCTCTTCAGCAAATGGTGTTGGGAAAACTAGACAGTGACATGCAGAAGAATGAACCTGGACCACTTTCTTACACTATACACAAAAATAAACTCACACTTGATTACAGACCTAAACATAAGATAGGAAGCCATTGAAATCCTAGAGGAGAAAACAGGCAACAACCTCTTTGACCTTGGCCGCAGCAACTTCTTACTTGACATATCTCCAGAGGCAAGGGAAGCAAAAGCAAAAATGAACTATTGGGACCTCATCAAGATAAAAAGTCTGTAGAGTGAAGGAAACAATCAGCAAAGGCAACCTTTAAAATGGGAGAAGATATTTGCGAATGACATATCAAATAAAGGGTTAGTATCCAAATTCTATAAAGAACTTGACAAACTCAACACCCAAAAAACCAAATAATTGAGTGAAGAAATAGGAGAGGACATGAATAGACACTTCTCCAAAGAAGACATCCAGATGGCAAACAGACGCATGAAGAGATGTTCATCACTCATCATCAGGGAAATACAAATCAAAACCACAATGAGATACCATCTCACACATGTGAGATATCACCTCACACCTAACAACTCAGGAAACAACAGATTTGATGAGGATGTGGAGAAAGAGGAACACTGTTGCACTGCTAGTGGGAATGTAAACTGGTGCAGCCACTCTGGAAAACAGTGTGGAGGTTCCTCAAAAAATTAAAAATAGAACTACCCTATGACCCAGCAATTACACTACTAGGTATTTATCCATAGGATACAGGAGTGCTGATTCGAAGGGGCACATGCTCCCTAATAGCAGCACTATCAACAATAGCCAAAGTATGGAAAGAGTCCAAATGTCCATCGACTGATGAATGAAGAGGATGTGATATATATATATATATATATATATATATACACACACACACACACAATGGAATATTGGTGATAAAAAAGAATGAAATCTTGCCATTTACAACAATGGGGATGGAATTAGAGTGTATTATATCAAGTGAAATAAGTCATAGACAAATATCACATGATTTCACTCATATATAGAATTTTAAGATACATAACAGATGAATATAGGAGAAGGGAAGGAAAAATAATATAAAAACAGGGAGGCAAATCATAAGAAACTCTTTTTTAAAATTTTTAATGTTTATTTATTTTTGAGAGAGAGAGACAGAGTATGAGCCAGGAAGGGGCAGAGAGAGAGGGAGACACAGAATCTGAAGCAGGCTCCAGGCTCTGAGCTATAAGCACAGAGCCTGACATGGGGCTTGAACTCACGAACTACAAGATCATGACCTGAGCCGAAGTTGGATGCTTAACTGACTGAGCCACCCAGATACCCCACATAAGAGACTCTTAAATACAGAGAACAAACTGAGGGTTGCTGAAGGAGGTGGGGTGGACGAGGAATGGGCTAAATGGTGATAGGAATTAAGGAGGGCATTTGTTGTGGTGAGCACTTGGTGTTATATGTAAGTCATGAATCACTCAGTTCTATTCCTGAAATCATTATTACACTATATGTTAAGTAACTTGGATTTAAATTTTAAAAATACATTAAAAATAAAAGGTAAAAAAAAAGTATAATCTGATTCTAACGAAACATCAGACAATGTTGAGAGACATGCTGCAATGTCCTGTACCCTTCAAAAATATGGAGGTCACAGAGGCAAAGAAAGTCTGAGGAAGTGTACCACATTACAGCAGACTGAAAGATTTGATAACTACATGTAATATATGATCCTGAATGGAGTTCTCCGTTGGAGAAAAAAAAAAAAGTGCCAGAAAGAACATTACTGAGACAATTGATCAGAAGTGAACGTGGACTTTGGAATAGATAATAGTGAAGTGTTGCTGTTAAATTTCCGGATTATGATATCTATATACTAGTTATGTTAGAAATGTCAAACTTTTTGAGGAAAAGCACCCTAAGACATTTAGGGATAAAATTGCGTGGTATCTACAAATTGGTCTCAAGGGTAAAAATAATAATATGCGGAAAGATAGAAATATAGAGAGAAAATAACAAAGCAACTGAGACAATATATAAAACCACTGCCAGCGTACTCCTTTACAGCTACTGGGAGCTTGTATTAGGTGATTTTTAAGGTGCCTGCCAAGCTCGTAACTTTGGCTTTTGTGTGAGGTCCTGCTCCCAAGTCCAATGGGAAGAATTTCTGGCTGACCAGTTTGCCCTGTACAGAACCTCTATCCTGGTTGTCACTGATTGAATATATTGAAGACACCTGACCCATGCTAATCACTGTAATTTTTCCTCACCAGGTATTTGTAAATGATTTTTTTGAAAAGAAATGTTCTTTTGTTCTCAACAGTTGCTTTTTCCCAGAGTAATACTTTCAATCCCTCTCCCTTCACCTTATTCATAATTGATTTATCTAAATGGTTAGATATTGACACTGTGACCATTGTTCCTTAGTTTTCTGGGTGTTTTGTTTTTGATTTTGATTTTGATTTTTTAGTAGAATTAAAATCTTGCACACAAATGGCGCCTCTCCCGAGGTTTTGTTTGCCTTGCCTTTTCCCTCCATGGTGTAGATTTCCTGGAGAGACTCTGTCCCTGCAGGGGTAAGACTTGTATTTCCAAGAGGATTTAATTCAGGAGTGAAAGACGCAGGAAGCCCATTTGGCCTTAAATCCAACCCACATTCTCCAATCCAGTTGTACTAGGAATAAGGCTGATACTTTTGTCTTCATCTGTCTGATTCCTACATCTCTAAAATTGGTTCAGAACCCATAGGGGGAAAGGGGTGTGATTAATTATCACCCTCCAACTGCAGTAACTGCCAAGCAATCTCTGCAGGGTAAATAGAAAAGCAGAGAAAAGCAACCTACAGGAAGAGAGATGACGCAGACCTGAAAAGATAAGCACTGATGAATAACATCTTAATTCCTTATTCTGGTTCCTTCTTCAAGTCCAGTTACATTTGTTTTTCCTCTTGGATTCCAAAGGACACAATAATTCTTTAGAATAAATCTTCCTTTGGGACTTAGACTAGGATCTAAAGAGTCTGAAATTATTTCAGGTTTCATTCTTCCTGCCAGTATGGAATATTCTTAGATTTATATTTTTGTAAATTTGACAATATTGGATATTTTACTTACTGATTGCTAGAAAGCCTAGTCTCATATTCTTCTAAGAGACATTTAGACTCCAGGACCACCGAAAAAGACACCATTTGGGGACAGACTGATCTTAAGCTTATACTTCAGTGTGTAAATTCCCAGTATCAGTCTCAGAAATGAAGAGAAGAAACAGGAATACCAGCAAAGGAATGCTACAGACACAACCACCGCTGGTGAAATCAGGATGCTTTGTCTTGATCCCACTGTTCTGAGTTCTAAAAGTCAGGGTGGAAGGTATGTGCTTCACACAGGCTGCAAACAGCCCTCATACAATGATGGTACTGAGAATCATTTCAGCAAAAAGATGATAAGTGATTAAAATTAGTTAAGAATGTGAAATAGGGAAACTTGCTGACATTTAGTCCTATTTAAGGTCCTCTTGAGTCAGTTCTGTGATTGCCTTGGCTGAGTTAAAGGGCATAAAATCACTTTAGCTGACTAGATTAGCCTCCCCTCCAGGCCTTCTTTACACCCCTTCTTAGACCTATCAGAAAAGTGAGGTCATAGGGCAAATTGCTGTCTCAAAAATTGGCAGGTATACAATTAGGCAGGTATAGATAATCACAGCTTACTGAAGCAGAAACCTATGAATTGAAACCTTCACTGGAATCAATGCTGAGGTAGGAAAACCTGAACTGTAATTGACAAGTTGCTGAGGGCTCTGTGTAGACAAGCCTAGGGATTAAAAACTCCAGGGGGACCCAATCAGACAAGGCTCCACACTTTTTGTGAGTTTTACTTCCAGGAACTATACCAGGTCCTCACAGTGAAAATCAGAGAAAAATCCTCTTGTGCTAATGTCAGGGGAAGGGGAAAAGGAACTATTACAAAGTATGTCAAAGCATTATGTTCTATTTGGAAGAAACCAAGATATCCTTCAGGAGATAAATGGATAAGTAAACCATGGCACATCCAGAAAATGAAATATTTTTCAGTGCTAAAAAGAAAAAAAAAAGAGAAAAAGGACGATTATTTACTGCTAGAGAGAAAGGAGCTACTAAGTCATAAAAAGACATGGAGGAAATCTAAATGCATATTATTAAGTGAAAGAAGTCAATCTGAAAAGGCTACATATGGTGTGATTTCAACTATATAACATTCTGGAGAAAGAGACAGTAAAAAGTTTACTGACTGCCATGGGTGAGAGGGGAGGGAGAGATGAATAGGCAAAGCACAGAGGATTTTTAAGGGAGTGAAACTATTTGGTATCATACTACAATAGTGGATACATGTCATTATACATTTTTCAATTCCCATAGACTGTACAGCACCAAGAGTGAACCCTAATGTCAACTGTGGACTTTGGGTAATGCTATACTGATGTAAATTCATCAATTATAATAAATGTACCATGGTGGTATGGGATGTCCACAGTAGTGGAGCTTGTGGTATATGGGAATGGGGGTATATGGGAACTCTCTGTATTTTCCACTCAATTTGCTGTTAACCTAAAAGTGCTCTAAAAAAATAAAGTTTATTAGTTAAAACAAACAAAAACAATCAACAGAATTCAAGAATGTCAAAATGGTTAAACAGTCATTTGTTCAAGCAGGAATGATGGGTATTCATTTAACATGATCACAGAAAAGACAGCAGAGGATAATTTCCCAGGTTAGATTGCCTGATCTTGAGGATGAAACGTTTTATATTTGAGGTGTCACCAAGTCTTCTTCCTGTTACATGTAAGAGAGCTGGTACAAATCCATGCAGAAATTTCTTACATGTGGCATGCCAATAATTGCTCCGGTTTTATAATTTCTATAAAGATAAACTTGAGGTTTCTAGTTGAAGGCACACACTCTCAAAAACAAAATTGTTGCCAAATAGTCAATTATCACACACACACACACACACACACACACACACACACAAAACCTTTTTTTCATCTTCTTTTTCCTGGAAGAATGGAAAAACTGTAAACTTAGAAAGAACCGCCCGTGGCTGCATCGCCACACTTGGTCCATCGATTACCTCTGCTGACCCTACTGCAGTTGATTCTGGGAGGTGTTTAAAACTCTGAAGAAAACTGTTACCCCATTACACAACCCCAGTTAAGAGAAGCCCTATTATGTATTTCTATAGTGTCCTTGCGGTGTTTTTATAGTCCTAGGGCAGTGAGTCCAGAGTCCAGATAAAGAACAAACCTATAAGCGAACACTTATGAGAGGCCATAGGATATAAGGGAAATGTCACAAATAGTTAGTTCATGTTTTTTTTCCCCTTTTATTTTATATCTCTCTTTCACGAACCAAGGGATCATTCCATTGAAGTGGCCCCTTTCTTCTTTTAAGACCCAAATCTCTAGGGTAAAATCACTGTCTTCATTTCATGCTTTTCCTTCAATCTGAAGCCACAGACACATATAAATCTAGACCTGTATAAATACCAGGCCCATACATGCCACAACTAGGTTGTCTCCAACATATTTCCAGGATCAGGATAGGAAAGAAACTATTGTCTCTGATGCTTGAAATTCATGAGGTAAGTACTCCCAAGGAGGCATTACTTTACATTCATGTATTGGGTTATTTCAACCTAATGAAGTTATTTATATTCCTGAAGACTCTTTGGTTGTAACTTGCCTGAAATTTTAACTTGAGGCAGGTGAAGTGAAGCAGAAAGGTATTTATTGATTAGCAAATTTCCTATACCCAGCTCTCTGAATATCTCAGCAAGGAGGTTAGAAATGTAATGCTACTTACTATGGAATTTCCACAGGAAAGAGATAATCCTCTTAATGAATGTTGGGTAAAGGCTTGGTTTGAACAGATTGCCTAAGCAAGGATCAATCACTTCATTTTTCCTAAGACAAGCTTGGAGAGACCTGAAGGAAGATTGGCCTATTGCCCCCAGATCTGCAGAGCAATTGCTTCCTTCCCTCATTTCAGCACCTTACTGCCAAGCCAGGTGGTCTCAATAGTGAGCTAAGTAAAAACTCCTAATTCTCTCTCTGAAAGATTACACATAGATAGGATTTATTTGAATCTAAGACAGCTATTTATGACAGGAATAGGCCTTTACCAGATGTTGTAATTAGAACCAAATCTCCACTTGTTTTTGTCTAAAACTTGGATAGTAAACTTTTTTAAAAGTTTCAAATTTTGTTTAAGTCAGAATCTGATAGTTCCATAGAAATGCTATGTGCATCTTGCAGAAATCTGATTCAAGTTTTTTTTTTAAGTTAACCCAGATATATTTTTAAATTTAACACACACACACACACACACACACACACACACACACACACATACACACACACACAATGTGTGATGTAGCAAATTGAACCTATTAGAAGTTCGGGAATACTGGATAAACTCATGTTGGATCTGATTCAAATTAAGTATTTTCTTGTCAACTTACTTTAATTGATGGGTTTCCTGATAGTATACAATGAATTTTAGTTATTTTTAAAATTTATTTATTCATTTTGAGTTACAGAGCACAAGTAGGGGAGCATCAGAGAGAAGGAGAGACAGACCCAATCAGACTCTGCAACATCAGTGCAGAGTCCAATGTGGGGCCTTAACTCACAAACTTTAAGATCATGACCTGAGCTGAGATCGAGTTGGACGCCTAACCAAATGCACCACCCAGGTGCCCTAAAATGAGTTTTAAATATTACCATTTATGATTTTAGATCTAGATTATATAGATTTTTCTTCATATTTTGCGAACAAACAAGAGATGAACACTTTGGAGACTCAAACTGAGATAAGATTGCAATTGTTCTCTATAATTTATTTTATTTTTTTAAATTTATATCCAAATTAGTTAGCATATAGTGCAACAATGATTTCAGGAGTAGATTCCTTAATGCCCCTTACCTGTTTAGCCCACCCCCCTCCCACACCCTCCAATAATCCTCTGTGTGTTCTCCATGTTTAAGAGTCTCTTACGTTTTGTCCCCCTCCCTGTTTTTATATTATTTTTGCTTCCCTTCCCTTATGTTCATCTGATCTGTGTCTTAAAGTCCTCGTATGAGTGAAGTCACATGATATTTGTCTTTCTCTGACTAACTTCACTTAGCATAATACCCTCTAGTTCCATCCACATAGTTGCAAATGGCAAGATTTCATTCTTTTTGATTGCTGAGTAATACTCCATTATATATATATACATATACCACATCTTCCTTATCCATTCATCCATCAATGGACATTTAGGCTCTTTCCATACTTTGGCTATTGTTAGTAGTGCTGCTATAAACATTGGGGTGCATGTGTCCCTTCAAAACAGCATAACTGTAACCTTTGGATAAATACCTAGCAGTGCAATTGCTGGGTTGTAGGGTAGTTCTGTTTTTAATTTTTTGAGGAACCTCCATAAAATGGAGTTTTCCAGAGTGGCTGCACCAGCTTGCATTGCCACCAACAATGCAAAAGAGATCCTCCTTCTCCGCATCCATGCCAACGTCTGTTGTTGCCTGAGTTGCTAATATTAGACATTCTGACAGGAGTAGGTGGTAACTCATTGTGGTTTTGATTTGTATTTCCCTGATGATGAGTGATGTTGAGCATTTTTTCATGTGTCGGTTGGCCATCTGGATGTCTTCTTTGGAGAAGTGTCTATTCTTGTCTTTTGCCCATTTCTCCACTGGATTATTTGTTTTTTGGGTGTTGAGTTCTTTATAGATTTTGGATACTAACCCTTTATCTGATATGTCATTTGCAAATATCTTCTCCCATTCCGTTGGTTGCCTTTTAGTTTTGTTGTTTCCTTTGCTATGCAGAAGCTTTTTATTTTGATGAGGCCCCGATAGTTCATTTTTGCTTTTGTTTCCCTTGACTCCAGAGATGTATTAAGAAGTTGCTGCGGCCAAGGTCAAAGAGGTTTTTGCGTGCTTTTTCCTCGAGGATTTTGATGGCATCCTGCCTTACATTGAGGCCTTTCATCCATTTTGAGTTTATTTTTGTGTATGGTGTAAGAAAGTGGTCCAGGTTCATTCTTCTGCATGTCACTGTCCAGTTTTCCCAGCACCACATGCTGAAGAGACTGTCTTTATTCCATTGGATATTCTTTCCTGCTTTGTCAAAGATTAGTTGGCCATACATTTGTGGGTCCATTTGTGGGTTCTCTATTCTGTCCCATTGATCTGAGTGTCTGTTCTTGTGCCAGTACCATACTGTCCTGATGATTACAGCTTTGTAGTATAGCTTGAAGTCTGGGATTGTGATGCCTCCTGCTTTGTTTTTCTTTTTCAAGATTGCTTTGGATACTCGGGGTCTTTTCTGGTACCATACAAATTTTAGGATTATTTGTTCTAGCTCTGTGAAGAATGCTCATGTTATTTTGATAGGGATTGCATTGAATACAGAGATTGGGTAGTATGGACATTTTAACAATATTTGTTTTCCCTATCCAGGAGCATGGGATCTTTTTCCATTTTTTTGTGTCTTCAACTTATTTCATAAGCTTTCTATAATTTTCAGTGTATAGATTTTTCACCTCTTTGGTTGGATTTATTCCTAAGTATTTTATGCTTTTTGGTACAAGTGTAAATGGGATTGATTCTCTGATTTCTCTTTCTGTCACTTCATTGTTGATGTATAGGAATGCAACTGATTTCTGTGTGTTTATTTTATATCCTGCAACTTTGCTGAATTCATGAATCAGATCTAGCAGTTTTTTGGTGGAATCATTTGGGTTTTCCATATAGAGCATCCTGTCATCTGCGAAAAGTGAAAGTTTGACCTCCTCCTGGCCAATTTGGATGCCTTTTATTTCTTTGTGTTGTCTGATTGCAGAAGCTAAGACATCCAATATTATGTTGAATAACAGTGGTGAGAGTGGACATCCCTGTCTTGTTCCTGACCTTAGGGGGAAAGCTCTCAGTTTATCCCCACTGAGGATGATATTAGCATTGCATCTTTCATATATGGCTTTTATGATCTTGAGGTATGATCCTTCTATCCCTAGTTTCTTGAGGGTTTATAGCAAGAAAGGATGCTGTATTTTGTCAAATGCTTTCTCTGCATCTATTGAGAGGATCATATGGTTCTTGTCCTTTCTTTTATTGATGTGATGAATCACATTAATTGATTTGCAGATATTGAACCAGCCATGCATCCCAGGAATAAATCCCATTTGGTCATAGTGAATAATCCTTTTAATGTATTGTTGGATCCGGTTGACTAATATCTTGTTGAAGATTTTTGCATCCATGTTCATCAGGGTAATTGGTCTATAGTTCTCCTTTTTAGTGGGGTCTCTGTCTGGTTTTGGAATCAAGGTAATGCTGGCTGCATATAAAGAGTTTGGAAGTTTTCCTTCCATTTCTAATTTTTGGAACAGCTTCAAGAGAATAGGTGTTAACTATTCCTTAAATGTTTGGTAGAATTCCCCTGGAAAGCCATCTGACCCTGGACTCTTGGTTTTTGGGAGATTTTTTATTACTAATTCGATTTCCTACTGGTTATGGGTCTGTTCAAATTTTCTATTTCTTCCTGTTTCAGTTTTGGTAGTGTATATGTTTCTAGGAATTTGTCCATTTCTTCCAGATTGCCCATTTTATTGGCATATAATTGCTCATAATATTCTCTTATTATTGTTTTTATTTCTGCTGTGTTGGTTGTGATCTCTCCTCTTTCATTCTTGATTTTACTTATTTGGGTTCATTCCTTTTACTTTTTGATCAAACTGGCTAGTGGTTTATCAATTTTGTTAATTCTTTCAAAGAACCAGCTTCTGGTTTCATTGATATGTTCTACTGTTTTTTGGTTTTGATAGCATTAATTTGTGCCTAATCTTTATTATTTCCTGTCTTCTGCTTGTTTGGGGTTTTATTTGCTGTTCTTTTTCCAGCTCCTTAAGGCATAAGGTCAGGTTGTGTATCTGAGATTTTTCTTCCTTCTTTAGGAAGTTATGGATTGCTATATACTTTCCTCTTATGACCACCTTTCCTGCATCCTAGAGGTTTGGGGTTGTGGTGTTATCATTTTTATTGGCTTCCATGAACTTTTTAATTTCCTTTTTAACTTCTTAGTTAGCCCATTCATTCTTTAGTAGGATGTTCTTCAGTCTCCAAGTATTTGTTACTTTTCCAAATTTTTTCTTGTGGTTGATTTTGAGTTTCATAGTGTTGTGATCTGAAAATATGCAAAGTATGATCTCAATCTTTTTGTACTTGTGGAGGGCTGATTTGTGTCCCAGTGTATGGTCTATTCTGGAGAACGTTCCATGTGCACTGAAGAATGTATATTCTGCTGCTTTAGGATACAATGTTCTGAATACATCTGTTAAGTCCATCTGGTCCAGTGTGTCATTCACAGCCATTGTTTCCTTGTTGATTTTTTGATTAGATGATCTGTCCATTGCTGTGAGTGGGTGTTGAAGTCTCCTACTATAATGGTTACTATCGATGAGTTTCTTTATGTTTGTGATTAATTGATTTATATATTTGGGTGTTCCACATTTGGCGCATAAATGTTTACAAATGTTAGGTATTCTTGGTGGAGAGACCCCTTGATTATGATATAATGCCTTTCTTCATCTCTTGATACAGTCTTTATTTTAAAGTCTAGGTTGTCTGATATAAGTATGGCTACTTCAGCTTTCTTTTGTTGACCATTAGCATGTAGATGGTTCTCCATCCCCTTAGTTTCAATCTGAAGATGTCTTTAGGTCTAAAGTGGGTCTCTTGTAAACAGCATATAGATGGATCTTGTTTTCTTATCCATTCTGTTACCCTATGTCTTTTGATTGGAGCATTGAGTCCATTGATGTTTAGAGTGAGTACTGAAAGACATGAATTTATTGCCATTATGTTGCTTGTAGAGTTGGAGTTTCTGGTGGTGTTCTCTGGTCCTTTTTAGTCTTTGTTGCTTTTGGTATTTTTGACTTGTTTGTTTATTTATTTATTTATTTATTTATTTATTGAATCTTTCTTCCCCTCAGAGAGTCCCCCTTAAAATTTCTTGCAGGGCTGGTTTAGTGGTCACAAACTCCTCAATTTTTGTTGGCCTGGGAAACTTTTTCTCTCTCCTTCTATTTTGAATAACAGCCTTGCTGGATAAAGAATTCTTGGATGCATATTTTTCTGATTCTGCACACTGTATATGTCTTGCCATTCCTTTCTGGCCTGCCAAGTTTCTGTGGATCGGTCTGCTGCAAACCTGACCTGTCTTCCCTTGTAGGTTAAGGAGTTTTTTCCCCTTGCTGCTTTCATGGATTCTCTCCTTGCCTGAGTATTTTGTGAATTTGACTATGATATGCCTTCTTGATGGTCGGTTTTTGTTGAATCTAATGGGAGACCTCTGTGCTTCCCGAATTTTGATGTGTGTGTCTTTCCCCAGGTTAGGAAAGTTTTCTGCTATGATTTGCTCTCATAACACTTCTACCCCTATTTCTCTTTCTTCCTCTTCTGGGACCCCTATGATTCTGATGTTGTTCCTTTTTAATGAGTGACTGATTTCTCTAATTCTTAAATCGTGCTCTTTTGCCTTAATCTCCCTCTTTTTTTCTGCTTCATTATTCTCCCTAAGTTTGTCCTCTATATCACTGATTCTCTGTTCTGCCTCATCCATCCTTGCCACCATGGCCTCCATTTGAGATTGCGGCTCAGAGCATTTTTTATTTCATCGTGTCTAGCTTTTACTTCTTTTTATCTCCGCAGAAAGGGATTCTAATCTATTTTCGACTCCAGCTAGTATTCTTATTGTCGTGATTCTAAATTCTGGTTCAGACATCTTGTTTGTATCTGTGTTGTTAAGTCCCTGGCTATCATTTCCTCCTGCTGTTTTTTGGGATGAATTCCTTTATTTCATCATTTTGAAGGTAGAAAGGGAATTAATGAGGTAAAAAAAATTAAAAGAAAAAGAAAATTAAAATTAAAAAGTATTAAAATTAAAAAATTAAAAACAAACACACTCACATACACACACACAAAATCAAATAAATGGTGCTAGATCCTAGGTGTGTTTTGGTCTGGGTGTTGAAGGGGCTTGATAGATTAGAGAAAAAGAGGAAAGAATAAAAAAAGGAAATTGTTTGAAAATTTGAAAAAAATGAATACGCTGAAGCAGACTAAAATGAAATGATGGATGTAAAATAGAATTTGAAAAAAATTACACAAAAGTAAAACGTATAGTAGAAGAAATTAAAGAAAAAGATTTTTAATAAAAATTGAAAATAAAAATGAATTTTTTCTCTTTCTGTATTCAAGAAAAAGAAAAGAAACGAAAAAGAGAAAAAAGAAAAAAGGGAAAAAAAAGAAGGAAAGAAAATTGAATAGATGGACCAGTGAACAGAATGAAATACAAGTGAAATTATTCCGTTTTCCCCTAGAAGTCAAACTATGAAGCACTTTGTAGTCCATAAACTAAACAGGTGGAGAGACTTGTGTTCCTGAAGAGCAAGGTTGGCCAGTTGGGCGGAGCTCCATTCTCCACTAGATGGCACTGTGTAGCTTACTGGGGTAGATTTTTGTGGCACTTGTAGGTGCATATATACATGTGTGGGACGGATGAAAATGGCATCACTCAGCTAACCAGTCTCTAGTATCAGAACTCTGTTCTCCCCATTCAGCAATTGCACGTCCATCCTTTGTCTCCAGCTTCCCTCCACTCCCTGCTTTTACACAGTCCGTGACCAAGCCCCAGGTAACACCTCCCTCCTGAGTTTTGTCTCAGATGTGGCTGTTTTTTCTAACCCCTTACTTCTGAGGGACTGAGGCTTTGACCTGTTCTGCCCCTCTGCAGGAGGGTCTCACTGAGCAGTGGGCAGGTGCCAGCCACACCCAGGAATGTTTGTGGGACCGTGCTGCTGCCAATGCCCAGAGACTGCAGCCAGGTGCCAGCCCACCCCCAGAAAAGGTTTGTGAGACAGTGTAGCAGGAGCATTTCAGGGATTATGGAAAATCAGAACACACATCTGGCACCAGGCTTCACCCTTAACGACCTTGTTTCAGCCCCAATGAATGTGATTGTTCTCCTGGGCCCACTGGGGCCTTGCCTTTGGGGGACCCACACAGCTTCTACCAGGTGTCCTCCCAGCAGGGGAACCACCACTCCCTGTGTGGCCTGAAGAACCCTGGACTCCACTCTTATCCTGGGGATTCACCCTTCCCACCAGAGCACTGCCAGGTATCAAGCTGCAGAGTTGCAGACTGCGCTCCCTTTATTTACAGTCTTAATGGAATTTAAATCCTCTCCTTTCTCCCTTTTTAGTTCAGTCCCTGTGGCTGTTTCCACTTTTCCACTTTCTCTCCAGCTGCTTTGGGTGGGGATGTTTTCCTGTATTCTACCTGCCCCCTTCCATCTCTCTCTGTATG
The DNA here is from genome assembly GCF_046562875.1 of Panthera onca. Taxonomy (NCBI): domain Eukaryota; kingdom Metazoa; phylum Chordata; class Mammalia; order Carnivora; family Felidae; genus Panthera; species Panthera onca. The sequence continues at coordinate 65,649,073 of NC_138345.1, forward strand.
CAAAAGCGGCTTCCTACCCTCCACAGCTTCTCTCTCCCCAAGTTCACCTCTCCAAGTCACATATCTGCTGAATTCTATGGTTCATGTTGTGCAGATTGTTGTGTTAATCCTCCAATCAGTTTTCTAGGTGTGCAGGATGGTTTAGCGTTGGTCTGGCTGTATTTCATGGACATGAGACACACAAAAAACTTCCATGCTATTCTGCCCTCTTGGCTCCCTGTTCTCTATAATTTTTAGCGTAAATGTTCCATTCATCCAAACAGTATTAAAAACTTAATTTTATATAAATAAAATATCACACTAGTGCTCCATATTGTGGTTCTTTATATACATAAGATATGAGTATAGAGTGATATAAATATACATCCTAGAGTAGTTATAAAATGACAGTTGTATTGTCTGAAAACCTTACTTTTGGGGCAATTCCACATGTCTGTCATCTTATTTATTTATTTATTTAAAAAAAGGTAAGATTACCATTCTCATTTTACAGGTCATGGAAGTAACAAAAATCCAATGACTAGTACACTAGTTGATTGAAGCCAAAGCATAGGGTTTCAAATACCTCCCCAGGGACAATTCCATCCAGTCATTAAAAAAAAGTGACTTTTCAAAATAATTAAGAGTTAAGGAACTTAAAAAGAAATCCTCCCCCAAGGACTAAAGTTTCTGAAAACTAACCAGAGTTTTTTGACCTCTCCAGCAGCATTAACTTCCAACAGATAATGAAAGTCTTCCAGTTCATCTGCAAAAATGCCTCTGAAGAAGAGTTCATTACACACATAATCAATTTGTGAAACAGAGAAAGAGATGAGCTGAGGAGAAGAGAGAGAGGGTAAGAGAAATACTTTTAGTAAATAAGGTCATTTATCTTCTAATAACATCATGATTTACAAAAAGGGGTGAGCTTGGGGTGAGGGTGGCAAGAGAAGGGGGAAAGTGGAGGGAAGTGTGAGTTAGAGTGGTTAGTGTAGACATCACAGCTGCCTGAGAAGAAAACACTAACATCTGTAATAGTGTAGTAGAATTATTAACGGTACAGTGTTGTCACCGTAGGGTGTAAATCATCCTAAAATCTCAAATTGATGTTATCTCAGAGAGTAGAAGGGAGATTTGATGATGGGTCTAGGGTGAATATTAAAAACAGGGGTTCCTGTCTTCCAAATATTGGTCATACTGCATTATGTGTCTCATCACTGAAGTATAATCGGAAATATTAATAAATATTGGGAAATGATAAGTATATTGTGTGTGAAAGTAGTTTTATGTACAAAATAATACCAGCTTCTAAAAATTGAAGACATTCACCTTCAAAGAGAGACAACAAGTTTATTAAGTACACCTGGGGACTTAGTGTACTCTTTAAGTACTATAAGTACTCAGTGTACTCTAAGAAGCCTCTATTATAGTATGTTTCTTCAGGTTTCTAGAGGGAAAAGAAGGAGCTAGATGTGTTTTAAAAATCACATAGAGGGGCGCCTGGGTGGCTCAGTCGGTTGAGTGTCACTTCAGCTCAGGTCACGATCTCACGGTTTGTGAGTTTGAGCCCCGCGTCGGGCTCTGGGCTGATGGCTCAGAGCCCGGAGCCTGCTTCCGATCCTGTGTCTCCCTCTCTCTCTGCCCCTCCCCCGTTCATGCTCTGTCTCTCTCTGTCTCAAAAATAAATAAACATTAAAAAAAATTTAAAAAAAAAATAAAAATCACATAGAGAATGACTGATATGAGAGATTCATGGCACTGTATTTACCAGTTAGGAGGAAATACTCACAAATGATGCCTATTACCTTTTTTTTTTACTTTTGATAGGAATGATATAATAACTCCAAAATAATAATTTATTTCAAAAAGCAGGGCAGTACTTGTTATTTCCAAGTGTATTAAGTTCAGATAACAATTACTAAGTCTAAGTACTCAGGCTCAAGTCTCCTCTTGAATAGCGAATTTTTCATTTCATAGAATTATAGTTTGGTTAGAGCTCCAGAGAATATCCAGTAGAGCCTTAAAAATTCCCTCATAACTGATCATCCCTATCGTCTCTAAATCTCCATTGAACTATAAGCAATGTCTTTATTCCCAGGATGACCCATTTTAATTTGTGACATCTATAAATATAACTTATTTTATATTGAGACAATTATCTACTTCTTTATATATACCCTTATATATACCCATCAGTTTATTTTCAATCATTTATTTGAATGATTTAATACATATATATAAAAATAAGTTTGTTATACTTCCTATGCTTGCTCTTAAATCTGTGGCTGTGAACTCCCTTCCATGTCAACACTTACAGAAATACTTCACTCTTTGAAGTAAATCCAAAGTATCCCTTTATTTGAGTATGTGAAACTCCTCTTGATGGATATTTAGATCCTTTTTTTTTTTTCTTTTGTTTTGTCTTGCATTATTTCTTTCTTTCTAGGCTCATGTAATTGTTTCTTTGCATCAGTGCTTCTGAAACTCTTTGGTCAAGACTTCTGTACTAAGAGTTCTGTATTTAAAAAATAAATAATTGCCAGTGTATGGCTTTAAAGAATGCAATACAACTAATGCAGTTTGGTGTCACTGTCTTGATTAATGGTAAAGTGTTAGCTATTTTATGCCCTCTAGAGTTCTTCTCATTTGTCAAACCAGAACTTATAAATTATCCAGCAGAGACCCCTGTTTGAATGAAATGCCCAATAGGGACATAGGATGTGGCAATTCTCTAGTGGGAGCTAGAACTCAAGTTACTAGGGTTTCTTAGGCATTGCTCCAGTTCCTGTGATGTACCTTTGATCTGTCCTTTTCTTTCACCTCTAGAAGTTTGCCTTATATCTGGAAAATCGGGCATGCTTCCTAGACTCTTCCAAGCTAAAAGCTAATTGCTAAAAGATATTGCTGCTAGCCTATCTGTTGGTTGTTCTTGCCTTGGGCTTCATGCATTTACTCTGCTCTGGCTGGACTCTGAAAAAGGCACTTAATCTAGCACTGCAGCTTACATTTTCAAGTTGACTTCTCAGGTTAAATTGATCATTGGTCTGGGAATCGAGTGGAACTAATTGGCATTGTAGAAATAATCTACAGAATGTTGACATGTGTGACAAACGTTTTTACCTAAGTTCATTGTTAAGATTACATATTTTATGGAAAATGTCTATTTTCCTTACAGTATAGTTCTTCCTTCTCCAGTTGAGTTCTTAAAATGTCTCTCATAGATCTTATATCTAGGCATTTAATAACATTTTCCCTCTTCTGTGAACCATCTCTCCATACCAAGTACTGCTCTAGTACGAGCCAGATTTATTGAGAACCCCCAGGAACTGCTGACGTTTCTCTCATCTAGGCAAGCAGTTTCCCTTCCCAAACTTTGTTCATCACAGTTTCACTTACTTGCCCCTTTCCTGCTCTATGTACTTGTAGAGGACATTTTCTGGGCTCAAGGCACCTTCCTAGAGCTTCTCACTCAGTTCTAGCAGTGACAGGGAAAAGATGGGCTCTACCTCACATATAGGATGCTGTAGGAAAATAAAATAAATAGGATGTGACATTCCAGAGCACAAATCATACATTCATGAATCCACCAAATATTAAATTTGTGCTCAATAAATATTAAGTATAAAACACTAAGCTACATTTTATAGGAAAAATTGAGGAAAGATATCTTCCCTTTCCTCAAGGACTTTGCAATTTATTGTCAGAAAAACACATACACTCTCACAGATAAATATATTGATGTGTGCTTTTATAAGCCAAATTGAAAAAGCAAGGAGCACCTACAGAAATAAACACTTATGAGTAAATAAATAAAAATAAACTAGTCATTCATAATGCATAGGTTAGGGGTGATACAGAGGGGAAAACTTCCAGATGAAGTTACTGTTTGTTATTAACTTCCTTTGACCCCCAAATGCTCACAGAATCTCTCAAGCTGGGCCATATATAGTCAGACCTCTGTGGACCCTTCTTCCCAGCAATATCGCTGCTCTTGATCCTCAATATTTTACATCATGGAAGGCAGGAAGAGTCAAAGAATGGCAAACTCGAGAAAGACCTGGAAGGAAACATTTCTTCCTAAAGCCTAGCACAGAACTTTTCTACAAGGACCACATAGCCTTCTCAGGGCCAGAAGCCCCTCCAAAGTGAAGAGGGAGAAGGAGTGGTCTTAACTTCCCTTTAAAATTAGAATGTGCTACTTACATATGCAAGATAGTCTGTCAGAAATGTATATTATACAATATTGTTAAAACAGATATAATTTACACTAAAAGATAAAAAATTACATTCTAGTTATTCATGAAAAAAACATTGAAAGATTTTATCCTACCAATTATAAATACCAATTATCAGTGATACTAATAACCAGTATTATACGACCATTTTATTTTTTTTTTAATTAAAAAAATAGCCAGGTCTTTTTTCTTTCAGTTTATTTATTTTTAAGTAATCTCTACACCCAATGTGGGCCTCAAACTCTTGACCCCGAGATCAAGAGTCACATGCTCTTCTGACTGAGCCAGTCAGGTGCCCCACTTTAGAAACTTTTATTCATATTGTTCTCTAACAAGGCAAGTCCAAATGAAATTGATAAATTACAGCTGGAGGGATATAGGATTAATATCAATAAGCTAAAATAACTTTCCTGTAGAGAAAATAAACAACGAAGGACTCTAGAAAACAATGGATGATATTGAGGCCCATTTATAATTTAGAACCTTATTTATTGTTAGAGGTGAAAAGATCCAAGAAACTTCTTTCCAGCTCTATTCCTGATTGTTAGTTTAAGGGAGTTGATATCATTGACATATGGACATTATTTCTACAGGTGTTTCCCAGTTCCCTCTGTATGTCAAACTTTTATGTGATGAAGTAATTATGAAATAAATAACATTGGTATCATTATTATTTTTTTAAGCTTATTTATTTATTTTGAGAGAGACATAAAGAATAGGGGAGGGGAAGAGAGAGAGGGAGAGAGAGGATCCCAAGCAGTCTCAGTGCTGATGCGGACACAGGGTTTGAGCTCACGAGACTGAGATCATGACCTGAACTAAAATCAAAAGTCAGATGCTTACCCACTGAGCCATCCAGGCACCCCAACATTGGTATCTTTAGATAGAGGTAGAATTACAAATAGAGAGATTATATTTAATTCATAGGATTTCAAGGGCCTCAGACAGATGTTTTGATTCACCAACAGAACTTTAGAGAACTTGCCAGTATTTGAAGTTCCACAATACAGAATCTAGAATCGTACAAATTGGATTTGTCAGACTGAAGTCTGTCACTGATAAACCAAATGACTTTGGGCAAGTTACTGAATCTTCCTGAGCCCTTTTATCATCTATAACAGGGAACTTATATTAATATCAACTAAACAGGTTGTATCAAATTAAGTAATATGTATGGTTCATGGCCCTAGGAACCACCTGAGGCAGAATTCTAAGATGAATTCCAATGCCTCTCACCCTTGTATGATCCTCTCCTCTTGAATGTGGTTTCCATAGCATTAACTTCTGCTCTAATCTTTATTATTTCCTGTCTTCTGCTGGTTTTGGGTTTTATTTGCTGTTCTTTTTCCAGCTCCTTAAGGCATAAGGTTAAGTTGTGTATCTGAGATTTTTCTTCCTTCTTTAGGAAGGCCTGGATTGCTATATGCTTTCTTCTTATGACTGCCTTTGCTGCATCCCAGAGGTTTTGGGTTGTGGTGTTATCATTTTCATTGACTTCTATATACTTTTTAATTTTCTCTTTAACTGCTTGGTTAGCCCATTCATTCTTTAGTAGGATGTTCTTCAGTCTCCAAGTATTTGTTACCTTTCCAAATTTTTTCTTGTGGTTGATTTCGAGTTTCATAGGGTTGTGGTCTGAAAGTATGCATGATATGATCTTGATCTTTTTGTACGTACTTAGGGCTGATTTTGTCCCAGTATGTGGTCTATTCTGGAGAACGTTCCATGGGCACTGGAGAAGAATGTATATTCTGCTGCTTTAGGATGAAATGTTCTGAATATATCTGTTAAGTCCATCTGGTCCAGTGTGTCATTCAAAGCCATTGTTTCCTTGTTGATTTTTTGATTAGATGATCTGTCCGTTGTTGTGAGTGGGGTGTTGAAGTCTCCTACTATTATGGTATTACTATCAATGAGTTTCTTTATGTTTGTGATTAATTGATTTATATATTTGGGTGTCCAACATTTGGCGCATAAATGTTTACAATTGTTAGGTCTTCTTGGTGGATAGACCCCTTGATTATGATATAATGCCCTTCTGCATCTCTTGATAGTCTTATTTTAAAGTCTAGGTTGTCTGATATAAGTATGGCTACTCCAGCTTTCTTTTGTTGAACATTAGCATGATGGATGGTTCTCCATCCCCTTACTTTCAATCTGAAGGTGTCTTTAGGTCTAAAGTGGGTCCCTTGTAAACAGCATAACGATGGATCTTGTTTTCTTATCCATTCTGTTACCCTATGTCTTTTGATTGGAGCATTGAGTCCGTTGATGTTTAGAGTGAGTACTGAAAGATATGAATTTATTGCCATTATGTTGCTTGTAGAGTTGGAGTTTCTGGTGGTGTTCTCTGGTCCTTTCTAATCTCTGTTGCTTTTGGTATTTAGTTATTTAGTTGGTTATTAGTTATTTTCATCTTTTCTCCCCTCAGAGATTCCCCCTTAAAATTTCTTGCAGGACTGGTTTAGTGGTCACAAACTCCTTTAATATTTGTTTGTCTGGGAAACTTTTTCTCTCTCCTTCTATTTTGAATGACAGCCTTGCTGGATAAAGAATTCTTGGATGCATATTTTTCTGATTCAGCACACTGAATATATCTTGCCACTCCTTTCTGGCCTGCCAAGTTTCTGTGGATCGGTCTGCTGCAAACCTGATCTGACTTCCCTTGTAAGTTAGGGACTTTTTTTCCCTTGCTGCTTTCATGATTTTCTCCTTGCCTGAGTATTTTGTGAATTTGACTATGATATGACTTCTTGATGGTCGGTTTTTGTTCAATCTGTTGGGGTTCCACTGTGCTTCCTGGATTTTGATGTGTGTGTCTTTCCCCAGGTTAGGAAAGTTTTCTGCTATGATTTGCTCTCATAACCCTTCTACCCCTATTTCTCTCTTTTCCACTTCTGGGACCCTTATGATTCTGATGTTGTTCCTTTTTAATGAGTGACTTCTCTAATTCTTAAATTGTGCTCTTTTTCCTTAATCCCCCTCTTTTTTTTTCTCCTTCATTATTCTCCATAAGTTTGTCCTCTATATCACTGATTCTCTGTTCTGCCTCATCCATCCTTGTCACCGCTGCATCTATCCATGATTGCATCTCAGTTATAGCATTTTTAATTTCATTCTGGCTATTTTTTACTTCTTTTATCTCTGCAGAAAGAGATTCTAATCTATTTTTGACTCCAGCTAGTATTCTTATTATCGTGATTCTAAATTCTGGTTCAGACATTTTGTTTGTATCTGTGTTGGGTAGATCCCTGGCTGTCGTTTCTTCCTGCTCATTCTTTTGGGGTGAATTCCTTTGTTTTGTCATTTTGAAGGAAGAAAAGGAATTAATGAGGTAGAAAAATTGAAATTAAAAAAATTAAAATTAAAAAAATATTAACATTAAAAATTAAAAACAGACACACACACACATAAAAATTGAATAGATGATTCTAGATCCTAGGTGTGCTTTGGTCTGAGTGTTGAAAATGGTTTGACAGATTAGAGAAAAAAATGGGGGGGAGAAAAAAGTAAATCTTTTGTGAATTTGAAAAAATGAATACACTGAAGTAGACTAAAATCAGATGATGGGGGTAAAATAGAATTTGAAAAAATATACACAAAAGTAAAGAATATAGTAGAAAAAAATTAAAGAAAAATATTTAGTAAAAGTTAAAAATAAATAGGATTTTTTCTGCATTCAAGAAAAAAATGAAAAAGAGAAAAAAAAAATTCAAAATTTGAAAAGGTGAATACACTGAAGTAGACTAAAATAAAATGATGGAAGTAAAATAGAATTTGAAAAAAAAATTACACAAAGGTAAAAAATAGTAATAAAAATTAAAGAAAAATATTTTTAATAAAAATTGAAAATGAGTTTTTCTTTCTCTATTCAAGAAACAGAAGTGTAAAAGAGAAAAAGAAAAAAAAATTGAATAGATGGACCTGCTAACAGATTGAAGTAGGATGAAAATTACTTCATTTTCCCCCAGAAGTCAGTCTATGTAGCACTTTATAGTGCATAAACTAAGCAGGCGGTGAGACTTGTGTTCTTGAAGAGCAAAGTTGGCCCAGTTGGGCGGAGCTCAGTGTAACAGCTCCGCTCTCCACTAGGTGGTGCCGCTGGCCTACTTGGGTGGATTGTTGAGGTGCCTGTAGGTGCATATGCCCATGCGCGGGATTGGTGAAAATGGCACGACCCAGCTACCCAGTCTTTTCTCCCCGAAAAGCAATCACGAACCCATCTTCTGCCTTCAGCTTTCATCCAGTCCCCGCTTTTTCACTGTCCGTGACCATGCCCCAGGCAGTACCTCTCTCCTGAGTTTTGTCTCAGATGCGGCTGTTTTCCCCGGCCCCTTACTTCTGAAGGACTGCCGCTTTGACCCCTTCCGCCCCTCAGTGGGAGGGTCTCACCGAGCAATGGCTGAATGGAATGAACAATGGCCAAATGTCGGCTGCACCCAGGAATGCTTGCTGGACCCTCTGCTGCCGGTGCCCCAAGACTGCGGCCAGGTGCCAGCCCACCCCAGAAAAAGTTCGCGAGACAGTGTAGCAGCAGTGTTTCAGGGATTATGGGAAATCACAATGCACATCTGGCACCAGACTTCAGCCTTAACGACCTTGTTCCAGCACCAGCGAATGTGGCCGTTTTCTGGGGTCTGCTGGGACCAGGTGGCTTCAACAGTCTCTACCAAATGTCCTTCCAGCAGTGGAACCGCTTTTCCCTGTGTGGTGCGAGAACCTCCCGGACCCCACTCTGTTCCTGGGGATTCGCCTTTCCCACCAGAGCACCGCCAGGTATTGAGCTGTGGAGTTGCAGCCTTTGTGCTCCCCTTGTTTACAGTCTTAATGGAATTTAAACTCTCTCTCCTTTCTCCCTTTTTAGTTTAGTCCCTGTGGCTGTTTCCAATTTTCCACTTTCTCTTCAGCTCCTTTTGGGGAGGGGTACTTTTCCTGTATTCTCCCCCCTTCCCCAGTGTCCGTCCTCTCTCCTCCCACAAAAGTGGTTCCCTACCCTCAGCAGCTTCTTGCTCCCCAAATTGACCTTTCCGTGCCGCATACCTGCTGAATTCTGTGGTTCAGGTTGTGCAGATTGTTGTGTTAATCCTCCAATCAGTTTTCTAGGTGTGTAGGATGGTTTAGTGATGGTCTGGCTGTATTTCATGGACGCAAGACACACAAAAAACTTCCATGCTGTTCCGCTATCCTGGCTCCTCCTCTGAAGTGTCTCTCCTCTTGAATGTGAATATATGGTGTGAATGTGATGAGATTTTGCCCCCAAGATTGTGTTGTTACATGGCAAAAGTAGTTTGCAGATGTCTTTCAAGTTACTAAAAACACTCTCCTCCCAACTTTAAGGTTATTTCTTGGTTAGTCAGTCATTCACTCTCAATACAGATTTGAATAGTCAAAGTTCTGTCCAACACAACCTGGACCCAAACACCCTTCCTGAGCTAAGTGCAGTGTCTATTTTTGCTAGGCATGCTCCAAGAGTCCCGTTTCTTCCTTTCCTTCTCCCTCCAGATTTGCTCCACTGACCAGCAGCCATTTCTCAATGCCTCCTTCTCTCCCATTCCTTCCAAAGCACTGCATACTTGCTTTTTTCAATTGATTTGAGCTGTTAGGCTTCTCTCTTAGTATTTATTCCCCATCAGGTGCCACTGTGATTTTCTTAGAAACATATTGAAATCAGCTGATTCTGGAGAGACTCATGGATGAAGTCATCTGTGGACGATTAGCTGCCATATCAGTATGAATGCAGCAGCCACATTGCAACTCTAATCATAATTCGGCTTTAGCTTGGCTAAGCCAGTACACAAAAAATCTCATTTTAGTTGAGATCAAAGAGAAGTGACACCAGGAAAGGTATAAAGATACCTATTTTTTACTACCCAAATTTTCTCATCCTTCCCATGAAATAGGAAATGAGAAAGTTGTTTTTGCATATATACCATTGAAATTTAAAATGAAATTAAAGTTTAATCAACTTAAATGTAAAATGAAATGGTTCATGTTTCTAAGAAGTTAAACATGTCTTTGTTCGCTGATCAATGCCATGGATTTTGGAATTTATCCCAAGAAAATAATCTGAAATATCCCCAAATATTTCCATAGCAAGTTGTTTATCACTTATAAGTGGCTTATAAGGAAAAACTTGGGAAATAACCTAAATGTCCTCAACTGAGTTATGGTTATCAAAATCTATGCTCTAAAATATGTGCATGTCGTAGGTCTTCATAAAAATATTTACAAATATGGGATTGAATATAATATGTGAAGTTTTAAAATATTGGTTATAGACCAGTAAATATAGTTTTACCCCAATTTTATAAAAGAAAACACAGACATATATTTTTGACACACATAGAGAGAGAGAGAGAGGCAATGAGAGGAAAGAAATGAGAGAGAAGGAAAAAGAGTCTTTTAGCTACGAAAACCAAATAGCCAGCATTTTGTATCATACTTTGGGGAGTTGCAAAACCCTCCATGGAAATCAATTGCTTAAGAGTTTGTATTTAAGCAAAGATTAAAAAATGTTCTTTGTGAAGAATAAGGCATTAAAGCAACAAGGAGTTATCCCAGTGGAAACTGCATAAACAATTGAGAACTAGCAAACTGAGAGAAGAAAAATTAAAACTGGACTTTTGTTATACTAAGAGTTACCACAAATTCCTTACTGAGTAGAAACAATGCTAATATAAAAGCTGTACTGTATAATATCATAATTATTTCATAAATATTCATATATAGGTTAATAGCTTGCTTGCAATTCTTCTGCCAGAGATTGGATATAGTAATTTAAATAAAAACCTTTTTATTATTGTAAAGGCCTAAGATAGAGAATCATTATAATATGTAATGTCAATTCTCTAAGTTTATTATGCATCAGAATCACCTGGAAAGTTTATTAAAATACAGATAATATGTCTTCTCCCAGCATTTCTGATGTAGTAGGCCTGGCATGGGGCCCAAGAATTTTCATTTCAGACAAGTCCCACATGATATGGTTGCTGCTGATCTGGTGTATGGTGTTGTAGTACAGAGTTGAGCTGGGAAATACAGTTCTGACATGGTCACTACAATCTTGGGCCAATTATTCCATTACATTAAAGAATAAAATATCATACAAAGCCACTAAACTTGAAGTCAGAAGACCAAAATCTGAGTCCTGGTTTTGTTATCATCTACAAAATATAAAACAAAATCCCATAGTTACTTTGAACTTCATATTTATATTTTCAGAGTAATAACATCGACCGTATTTATCTTTTAGGGTTGTTATAAAATAAACTAAGAAAATATACATTAAATGGCTTTATAATAAGTGAATTGCTTTGGAAATATAAATTCTTATTTTATGCCTCAGTTTCAGTGGTTATAAAATCATACACTTGAATTGCATTGTAAATTCCTAACCTTAAGTCAGACCCACATGGTATTAAGAGTCCAGATAAGAAAGAAATGATCATATTAAAGTTATGCCCTCCAACTTGTTGGCTAAATACAGACAAATATATGGGTGGGTGTGGGAGTGGAGTTCAGGTGGCAATGAGATATGAGACATGAGACCAACTTCTCCGTGAACCTAGAGTCAGTCATTCATAATTATGGTGCCATGGCTGCATTCCTTTTGGTGGCAGTATTTTCAGACACCAGGCTCTGGAACAATACTTTTAGAATTTATGTATGCCATGGAAATTAATCTGCATCTGAATTGATCGGTTTGTATCTTAGTTTTTGGACACTGAAACTTGACCTACTTGGAGCTCATAAATCTTGATGTGTTAATCTGCAATGTGACCCTGCTCATATCCTGACTCTTACTACAAAGGCTGGATTCTGGTTTTCCCAACCTCCAACCCCAGCTCACACTGCCCATTTGGGTTTTATTACATGGCTCAGGACTCATCATGGGCAGTGACTTCTGTCAAAGTACATCACAGCATGGGCAAAAAGGACCAACATCCCAAATGGTACTATTTTATTTTCCATTACAGAAAGCAGCTGCAATATCAGCAATTTTAGATCCTAAATGCATTTTCAGAGACTTCAGGGTACTAAGAAAAAGGTGAAAATTGAAATTGAATATATGGTCTGGAATAAGACAATAAAATAATACAATAATGGTAGAAATAACCATTTTCTAGGTCATTAGTGTGATATTAGATGTTAGTTAATACTGCATCACTCTGGTCACCATGATCTCCATGATTTACTAGTATTTTATTATGAAAAACTATCTTAATGATTCTAACACCTTTAGGTAGTCATATTTCCTTAGCAATAATCCTGAAGACTGATCTACCTTTTAAAGTCCCTATATGTTGGCTTGAGAATTCTGCTTTTGTCATTGCCAGCATCCCACCCTTGTCCATCACCATCTTGGCAAGTTTTATCACCATTCCCAGGGTAAATTTGCAAGCATCTAACTCAACTAAAATCCCTTGTAAAAATTAAATCTCAATTTGTATATATGATATAACAAAATGCTAATAGTTTTTATTCCCTCCCCTCACCCTGCTTCCAAGTGTTTCATGAGCATCACCTTCCCAAATGTCCACTCATCCTTGAAAGGCAAAGAGACTTTCATACTTTTCTCTGTGCACTAAAGCATCCCTATGTTGATAGTTCTGCTGCTTCCTGTAGGGACTGTAATAGAAATGAATAAAGAGATTTGGGGTCACAGCCTTAGACATAGGCACCGAATCCCATCAGCAATTGTATCTCTCTCTCTCTCTCTCTGTCTCTCTCTCTCTCTGTCTGTCTTTTTTTAAGTGTATTTATTTTATTTTGAGAGAAACAGAGCACAAGTGGGAGAGGGGTAGGGAGAGAGGAAGAGAGAGAATCCCAAGCAGGCTCCACCCCATCAGTGCAGAGCCTGATGCAGTGCTCACACCCACGAACCATGAGATCATGACCTTAGTCGAAACCAAGAGTGGGACATTTAACCAACTATGAGCCACCCAGGTGCCCCCTCAGCAATGGTATCTTTAAGCAGTGGGCCAGTTCCATTTTTATTCTCTTATTTAAATTTACTGAGCAACTTAAAGAATATATCTTTTTCCTTCCAAATTTGAACTAAAATTACCAGACCACTAGGCTACCCACTTTATTGGCAGAAAATTATTATTTAGTTTCAGGAACTACTCATATGAGCAACAGTGTTACAGATCACTATTAACCTACAACTCTCACCAATGTAACCTTACTGTAATAAAATTTCTTTCAGACTCCTATGATTTGAAGTAAGGAAAAAAAATTTATGCTGTTAATTGTCGGTCAAGTACTTTCTTTTGGGCCTGGAGGCATGGGTTCCTCCTTAGATCAGAAGAATTTTTACCCTCTAAGTACACACTTTTAAGGGTTGCCCTGGACAGTTCCCTTCTAGCTTGGCAATTCCTAAAATGAGGGACTAGATCTGTATTAGCAGAAAGGTATAATGGTTGAGTTTAGGTTCCAGAATTTGATCCTGGAATACTGACTATAATTTATGAAATATTTGTTATGTGGCAAGTAACTTGATCTCTTTGGGCTTCTGTTTCCATTTCTTCATCTGTAAAAGATCGATCATAATACCTGAAGACAAAATATGGTTATTTAGGTCAAGTGCTTGGTGAAGTGACTTGTACGTAGTAAGTCTGTAAGACTGAACAGTAAGACTGTTTCTCACAACAATTCCTCATTATTATTTGTATGGTCAAGTCTTGCCCCCTCTTCCCTGGCACACAAGAAAGGATGGGAAAGTACACAGAGTTTTAGACACAAACTAAAATGCTCCATAGTGAAATATAAGAGAAGCCAAATGTCAATAATGCCTTTGAGTTATACCAACATCCATCATACTGAGAAAATGTCTGGAAGCAAAAATAAAATAATCAATCCTCGATTTCAAAAACTCCATGGGTCAAGAGATTTTTTATGTCTTATCTATCTATGTCTTATCTGTCAAATGACATTATCTAGATGACAGCATTTGCAAAAGAGCTTTCAGTTCTACCTCTGCAACTGCAATCTTGCTTTGGCTTATTTATATTTTTATCAATATATGCTTCTGTATGTTTTCATGGCCCAAACCATGAGCCCTAGATTAATTTTCAATAATATGGTCACTGCACCTTTATAGCTAAAAGGACTGACAACAGCATTTTACTTTTGGTTTGTGCAAACTCTGGGTTTTGTGGACCATGATTTACAGAACCCAATCTTTCTTACTTGCTGACTGTCTTAACATTCTCTAATCCTACTATATGTAATATGAGCTATTAAAAAGAAACAAGCACATAAGCAAACTCTTCTAATACAGTCTAAAATATATAAGGTGACTTGTTACTTAGTGCCTGATTGATCAGGGCACAGAAGTAGGTATAGCAAACTAACAGAGGCATGAAGTTGACCATGCATTCAAGGAAAATGTGTGACTTCAAAGACTAATTACCCAAAGACCCATTTCTTTCTATTCACCCACCCCAGGAAAACCGGTCCAACTATAAGACTTAAGAAAAGATAAGTATAACCTGACAAGAAAAACTATGCCATAGAGAATATGATTTGGCTACAAACTCCCTACAGGTGATTAAATACACCTGAAGCTGAAAAAATGCAATATAATGATATTTAATTGCTTAGTTCCTCCTCCTTCAATTAATCAAATTAACTAACATTTTGAATATCTGTTTAATAACAGCTTCAGCTTACCTCCTGCTTAAAGCCTTCACAAATGTCAACAAATTGACACATCATAAATACTGCAGGTGCAGATGTAAAACAAACATGTAAATTTAGGTGATGTTAATACTTACTTTATAAAAAATTAATGTGTATAGTCATGAGCAATACATGATGGTAATATATATATATTTTTAATAAGATTTCCTTACACACAGATGGCTAGGCTATATTTTTCTTATTTTTGTTCTGGTGTATCAAAGTTTTGTATCCAGTAGAGTACTATTTTCTAGACTCCATATTAGATAATATTATTATAGTACTTATGAGTAGTTTGAAGAAAAAATGAAACATAAAAAAGAATATTATTATAGATGATAAACAATTGCTTTCATGTTATTTCAGTGGAAAGAATTAGACCTGATTTTTGCCACTTTTGCTAGGTATGTACACTTAGGCTCTTTTAAAACTCTTTTGTAATCCTGGAGTTAGTTTAGGATTGTGTGTCTATAAGCACAGACAATTTAGAATAAAAGAAGTTATATTCTTCCCTCTATGAGTTCAAACCTCAGATAATAATGAAAGAAGATCAGGCTCCTTGAACCCTTGCAAGGATGCCGCATGTGGTTTTCACATGATTCATGAGAACAGGGACAATCTTCACTAGCAAAGTGAAGAGGCTCTTGGCTGAACCCAGTCTAGGCTGGAGAAGTCTGTTTTACCCATCCATGGGCATTCTGTCAGGGTTAGTGATCATGACCCAAATGACGGAGTATATCCTTCTATTATAATATCTCAAATAGTTACAGAAAATCATATGTTGTAGCCACAAGTGTACCTACAATAATTTATGCTTCACTGGATGTAGTTACAGAGGGGGCAGTGTTTTATAAGAGTGATATGGGGTTTGTTTCCTCTTAAGGAAAGAGGAGAAAGAACTGTTAAGTCTTGACCAGGACAAAAAAAAAAGTATTATTTCTTTTAAAATAAACTTTCTTTTGGCCTTTCAAATTTTATTCTGTTTTTCTCTAGGTGTATCTTTATTAATTTAACTGCCTTTCACTATCACCAAAAAATGCCTTCCCAGGTGCCTACCTTTTGAGAAGTAACTACTGTTGTCCTTTATGTCTAGCCATGGTAAGCAGCAGTGAAAGGAGGTGACAATGGGGCCCTGGCTGGTCTGAATATTGCCTGACACCAGGGCCCCTGCCATCCTGACAAGGCTAGCTAGGTCACAGTGACTGCATGGACTTCTGGGGGCTATACCACAGTTAAGGAAGTTATTTACAAGGAACAAATGTCTTCCTATGAGGAGAAAACAGAAGCAAAAAAAAAAAAAAATGAAGTAAATTTCCCCATCGTAGGCTCTCAGCCAGTTTCTAAAACCTCTTGTCAAGTTTATAAATGTAATTGTTAAATGTCTGGTAAGAGCGGCAAACAAAATGCCAATGTCCAGTATCAAACAATCCTTCCTGAAAAATAGAAAAATTGAATTGTATTTACGGTACCAAGTGAAGGGCATGGAAACAAGTTACAAGTCTATTTTAGTAAAGTTTCTTCCTACGACCATAAGTAGCTAATGGCATCATCCTACAACAGGGATGTCTGACTTTGTTGCGTGAGGAAGTGTGTCTGCATGTGCGTACCATATATAGGAATCCTACATTACCCAACGTGAGAAGAGTTGGAATTCATTTGTTTTGTGGAAGTTCAGCCCCAGGCAGGTGCATTTATTCATGATTTTCACTCATGATGCCCTATTTCAGGATATGAATAAAACTAAACTTGAACAATTTGACTTGTAATTAATTATTTTCAGCTTTCTTTACAATTAATAGAGGTTCTAGACCTGCTAATCTAACTTTTAGGAAGTTAGCCACACAACTATTCTTAAAGTCTGGCTTTCACACCATTGGACTAAGGTTCATTTGTACTAAGTAGGAATTTTAATTTTGTTTTAATTAAAACGTGTCAGGTTGTGTGTTGGATGTTCACACATTAATAAAAACCTAGATGGCAGGCATTATTCACAATATCTTCTCCTCCCAAAAGTATGATGGAGGAGGCATAATCTAATAAGGGAATAGTAGATATATTAATGAGGTTGAGTTTATACATCTGTGTGCCACATTTCATATAGTCCCTTTTTCTTTTCCTGCAGAGATATTGGGGCACTGTATTGTGATGTTGGGAAGGATTCTAAATTCTCTTCAATGTTTCCAATTTATGGTTCCCCTTTGACTGATTTTCCAGGGCAAGCAACATGTTTCTTTGCTCTTTTACTATGTTTTCATGCCCGTGAAACATAGTACTTGACTGTGCATAGCACAGGCCCTCCTCCATTGACAGTAATTGATGTACTCTCAGAGAGAGAGGGAAAGAGTTTTAACACAGTTCTCTTTTCCTTGAGGACTGAAAAGAAAAGAAAAGAAAAGAGATGCTAATGTATTATGTGAGGGTATAAACACTACCATTTTTCCCAGGAAACAAGAACATTACTAATGAGAGCGATTAACATTTCAGAACTGACTGCAGGCACTTAACTGTGTAGACAACATTTCTACTAAATTTTACATTTCATATATTTTAAGTAATTGTAAATTTGCCACCTAGATTTTTATTGCTAATTCTTTGAAAATACTCTAGCACAATGGGATTTTAATTTGACTTTATGGCCCCATAATGGTGATTTTTTTAAATTATTAAATTAGAGGGACGATGAATAGAAAATGTGTTTTATGTTGGCTGAGGAGAAGTATTAAAAATATAACAATACATTCTCTCCCTCCTTATTTAAGTAAATCTGATCAGAAAATAAAATATTTCTTCCTTAAAATCTCAGTTCCTACAATGTGATTAAGAACTTCGTATCTCAGGTTTTAGAGATACTGCCTGTTTTGAGTTGAATTTTAGCCCCTCAAAATGCATATTTTGAAGTCTTAACCCTCAGCATCTCAAAGTATGGCCTTATTTTGACAAAGGGTCTTTCTGAAAGGAATCAAGTTAAAGTGAGGTCAATAGGATGGATCCTAATCCAGTATGACTGGATGTCAGTCCCTAAATGACCCTAAAATGTCAGCACACAGAGATGTGCATAGAAAGAAAATGTAAAGAGACATACTGAGAAGACAGCCATCTCTAAGCCAAGGAGAGAGGCCTGAAACATGCCCCTCACAGCCCTTAAGAAGGTACCACCCCTGCTGACCCCTTGATTTGGACTTTTAGCTTCTAGAACTGTGGGACAATCAATTTCTGTCATTTAGGTTACCCAATTTGTTGTACATTCTTATGGCTGTCCTGGCAAACTAATACATTGCTTAAAAGCCTTTGTGTAGACAGAATGATGGCCCCCAATAGATGCTGCATCTTAATCCATATCCCAATCGTCATCCTAACCTATGAATATTTAAGAGTACATAGCAAATTTCAAAGGGAATTAAAGTTGCAGATATAATTAAGTTTGCTAATCAGATGGCCTTACAATTGGGAGGTTATCCTGGATTATCCATATGATCCAATGCAAAAACAAGGTACTTACATGTGGAAAAGGGAGAAAGTGGAAATATAATGTAATGTGATAAGAACTCAACATGCTGTTTCCGACTTTGAAGATAGGAAAAGGAAGCCATGAGCCAAAAAAAGTCAGTGGTCTCTAGGAAAGAATTTTCACCTAGAACCTCCAGAGAGAGCACAGCCCTGGTAATGCCTTGGTTTTAGCCCAGAGAAGATGATTTAGAGACTCCTGACATCCAGAACAGCTAGAAAATAAATGTGTGTTATATTAAGGCACCAAGTTTTGACAATTCATTACAGCAGCAATGGAAAACTACTACAAGCTTTATCCCTCCCAGGTTGGTCTAATGTCAGAAATTCAACTCTGTATTCTATCACCCTAGTCATATTGCTGTTCACATGATTCATTTGCTAGAAAATGTTCTAGTAGACTGACAGAAAAGGAGCCCCCATTACTAAAATTTTCATAATAATTTTGTAAAGCTTTTTTTCTAAATTTTTTGGAGACATCCCTAGGGAGCTATAAAAATCCAAGTTCTGGGCCACCTTCCCTGTGCCTATTTAAACCACAATTAAATTTCTCCCCAGGTAATCTTCCCCCAGGTCACCCATGATTAAGATAATGAACAATTAGCAACCGCTTTCTTCATAATCAAATATAAGCAGGTTTGGTAACAACATTTTCTTTGTCTTCAAGTCTTACCTCTACCTGTTTTTAAGGAAACAACAATAATAATTTTAGTCTTCCAAAAAATATATAATGAAGAAACACAAAAAAAGAAAAACCACATCATCAGTGATAACGTATTTGTTCTTTAAATCAAATTCCACTCATAGAAGAACTTATTAATGGCTTGAACCCCATTAGAGTATATGTAAACATTGGATGGATCACTGGAGGTGACCAGTAGTCCCCTTCCCAACAAATGATTCAATAATTACGATTCTCTGTTGATGTGGTTCAAAGCTACAGTACAGAATCAATCTGCCTTCCTATGATAAAACTGCTTTTAAAAAATCATAAAAGCAAGACTTTATTGCATTTAAAGACTGAAAGTTAGGCTCAGCAACACTTCATTTACCTGGCACACTTGCGGATTTGTTTTAAGGATAAAATAGAAAATATTTCCTAAAGTTGAGCACAGAGAAGCCCTTAATTAAGCTTTTTTAAATGCCTGGTTATTTCTTTATTTGCAAAATCTTTTTATTTCAAATATAAATTACAAAAAATTCCTCAGAATAAGAATTTGATGAAAGAATTAATAATCGCTTCACAATGCTGAGATAGTATTGTGGCTATTTGCTCATAAAAAAATATTGTATGACTCTCCAAGGAGGTGATTATAAGATGAATATCTTTTGGAAATTATTCAACCAAAAGTTGAAGCAATCTTATTTAAAGTTGTTCTTGCCCTCAATAAAATCATTTGTATTCTTAGCAATGCCTATTGATTTTTTTTAACAACACTCAAAATACACTCTTTATTTCACATCAATACCTCTTTAAAACTCCAAAATAGTACTTTATATACTGATCCACAAAACCCTAAGAGCCTCAGGCTGTTTTGTGAGAGTGTGTTTATGGGGGAGAAGGAGGCAGGGGTATTTGAGTGACATCTCTGGCATTCCTGTGCCCTCCATTTTAATCAGACAGTTCATCCTTTTCTAGTTCATATGTTGGGTTTCACATCTGGTTGGAAGAAAGGTTTGGATACCACTGTCTTACTGAATTTCATCCCAATAAAACTTATATTTATATAGAATATATTAATAAAAATATTTCAGTTGTGTGATAGACTGATGGTCAGCCACAGTTATATGGCTAGCCAGAATAAAGACTTCATGTCCTAGCTTCCTTTGCAAATAGGTATAGTCACATGACCAAGTTGTCACTAAGAGAAGGCAACTGGAAGTGGCATATAACATGTCTGCACCATGTCCTTAACAAGAGGGGGTGTGTCCCTGACAACTTGTTTCACTATGCTTTTGGAACACAATGTGCGCTGCTGCTTGGAACAAGGATGTGATTCTTGGAGCCATCTCTACTTTGAAACTTTACAATGAAGGCCATACGTCCAAGGAAATCTAGGAGTAGTCTGGATACCCAGATACTCTTATGCAACCATAACAACATTTAATTATATAAATTCAGACTTTTATGAGAGAAAGAAAGAAACTTTCATCATGTCTGAACCACTACCATTTTGGGTTTCTGTTACATACATCCAAACCTAAATAAAATACAATATTATGGGCTTTTATGACATTACTACTAAAAACCATTAAATCCAAGTGAATTCTCATAACTGGATACATAAATCTTATATCTCCTGCTTTTCATTTATTTATGGTTTTAGAAAGGTAGCAGTTGTACGAAAAGCCTAGGCATCTGCTTTTCCAACAATTATTTACCTATTAATGCAAATAGACTAAAAGAATGTTGTGGCTTTCAAAATGTGCTGTATTTGGTAAAATTAAGAGCTATCGTTTCAACTTACAGAAAAAGAAGGTGTGTATTCCATAATACTACTTTCAGTTTAACAGCAATCACAAGAATACTCAGAGGTAAAACAAAATTAACGACCCTAAAGAAAAATGTCTAAAGTATAAGTGTATTTAGAGCCCAAGCTTCCAATCTGTTAAACAACACTAAACAAATGTTTCTAAAAGCTTTTGAAGTGAATAACATTTTATTCATTTAAGTCAAGAAACACCATTACCCTGAATAATCAGTTGAAATTCATAGACAATAATAGAGCGACTTGTCTTGCTAGATTAGTCAGTGAATAGGAATGTTCATGATTCACTATTCAAAGGGAAACAAAAACAAAAATGACTTTTAGAAAAACAGACTTTTAATAGTTATAAGGATGGAGTGTTAGTGCTATCATTTAAAAAAGGAATATTGAAGAAATTTAAACATGGACTATAGCAATATAATAAATTTCTGCTCCAAGGACTGAATACTGATAAGGCACACCAGAGAATGAAAAGAGAGGGCTCTTCTGAACATGTCACCAAGGATAGGGTTTTGTTATCCTAGAGATGAATCTAAGGAAACCATAAACAAAGACCTTGAGGGAATACTAATACAAAAGATCTGAACTGAGATGAAAATCAAGCTGTGTAGCCATGTAGGGACAGAGCATGCGATGACCCAAGTCTAGGTGATAGGAAATCAGCAGAGGTCACTCTAGGTGGCTAGCTTATCATTAGCAGAGTTATAGCAGGATCTAGGTGGTCAGGGATGAGAATGAGGTGGTTGAGGTAAAGACTACCAGGCGGAATTGAGAGAGCAGGCAAAAATATTTTTAGTAGGAGTAAGAGAAATGAAGCAAAATCTCAGTCACTATAAATTTGGGATACAGGAAAAGAACCAAGTTCACCAAAACCCTGTCAATACTGCTAAGGGAAACAAAGCTGAGAGAAATGTAACTTAAATTAAATCTTACAGTTTGCAGCCCACTGACAGATACCTGAAACATGCACAGCATGACCTTCCTCAAGCAACTCATGGCTGCCTTACTTCCTTAATGTTTTTGTTTTCTTGAAGACTAAAAGTAACCTTATCTTAGCAGTAGCTAGCCCCTCAACGTCCTGAAAGTTTTGCTTTCAAATTCCTTAGAAACTTACTTTAACTCTATGTCTTTCCCTCCACAAGCCTAAAAATATATAATCAGCCACTCTGATGCCACTGAGTGGACAGCCACTCCTGTCCCTGTGCTTTAATAAAATCACCTTTTTTCACCAAGGACATCTCAAGAATTCTTTCTTAGCCATTTGCTCAAGAACCCCATCAATAATGTAGTCGAAGATACATGAACTACAAGTAGAGTGCTCATTATTTAGCCATGGCCTACTGTTAATATATACCTCCTAGCCTGGGACTAGTTGACCTTGGGGTAGGAGGCAAGCAGGCTTGGCCCAAAGAGATTTCAGGTGGGAAACCAAACAATATTGTTTTCTTGCCGTATAATTATATGGCCCCATAAGATGGGAAACAAAGTGTAAGTGAAGGTTGTAATCAAGAGCAATTAGAGAGCACAGGTGAGGTGACAATGAGATTCAAATAAATATCCATGAGGGGAGAAATAGGGTGGATTGGATAGTGGTGATGGCACAGGCTGGGTGTCATAGTGGATTTTGGACAAAGTCAAGGGAATCAAAAGAGATCTGGAATCAAGAAAGCATGTCTCAAAGAACAGTAGAGTTTGAGATGGTGGGGATGCAAATGTAAAAACACATCATGATAACACAGAAACAGAATAAAGTTCAGAAAATAAGTTTTTAAAATTTCTGATATTTTAAAATATTTAGGTAAAATGTAAATGTAAAGGTAAAAATTTTGCTTAAAAGCAAATTGTTGTTGGTCGAGACCATAACTCACGGGCACCTGGGTGGCTCCGTCGGTTGAGCATCTGACTTTGGCTCAGGTCATGATCTCACAGCTTGTGAATTCAAGCCACGTCAGTCCATGTGCTGACAGCTCAGAGCCTGGAGCCTGCTTCAGATTCTGTGTCTCCCTCTCTCTCTCTCTGCCCCTGCCCTCCTCGTGCTCTATCTCTCTTTCTCTCAAAATAAACATTAAACAAAAAGACCATAATTCACATTAGCAGAGAATCAAATCTCTAGTATTCTGTTTACAAAGACTGGTTGAGGAGAGTAGGTGAGATCTAGAGAAACGGTCTATTGTTTAGACTCTGGGCATGCAGATGAAGGTTCTGAAAATTCTGAGGTAAAATGTAGGGAAGATTGGGGGGTATACTGCCAATTAAAAGGGGAACAATATGTATGTATTTGTTAGCATCATCATTATTATTATAGTATCTGGGAGTTCATAATAGAAGATACAATTAGGCCTCCTGGCTTTTCAACATACTAGAAACACTTTAGCTTCTAAGTATTGGCTCTTGCTGTCCTCTCTGTGAGGAAGACAAAAATATCTATTCACGTGACTTAAATTTTATTCCCTTTCAGTCTCTAAACATTATCTTCTCATTGAGGCTCTGTCATGCTATTTAAAATTGATTCCTCCATAAGTTTAAGAGATAAAACAAAAACACGGGGGTGGGAAGTGGGGAGGGAGAGACAAACCAAAAACAAAACAAAACAAAAAACACAAAAAACAAACACACGAAAAAACCCTGACTCAACTATAGAGAACAGATTGGTGGTTACCAGAGGAGAGGTGGGTGCAGGGATGGGTGAAACTTATCTTTTTTTAGAAGTTTATTTATTTGAGAGAGAGAGAGAGAGAGAGAGAGAGAGAGAGAGTGTGTGTGTGTGTGTGTGTGTGTTCACAAGCGGGGGAGGGGAAAGAGGGAAAGAGGGAGAGAGAATCCTAAGTAGGTTCCATGTTGTCAGCATAGACCCCCAACATGGGGCTGGATCTCACAAACTGTAAGATCATGACCTGAGCTGAAATCCAGAGTCAGACGCTTAATCAACTGAGCCACCCAGGAACCCCAGGAGTGTACTTATCTTAAGGAGCAGTGAGTAATGTATAGAATTGTTGAATTACCATATTGTACACCTGATACTAATATAACACTGTATGTTAACTATTATGTAATTAAAATAAAAAAAAAATGATTCCTCCATATACACACACTCTTGCCCTCTATAGTGGGTTTAAGGGTAGCCCTCCAAAAAGGTGTGTCTGTCCAGAACCTGTGAATTTTGATCTTATTTAGGAAAGGGGACTTTGCAGTTGTAATTGAGTTAAGGATGTTGAGACGAGATCATCCTGGATTTAAGGGTGGGCCTGAAATGCCACATCAGTTCTTAGAAAAGAAAGGCAGAGGGAGAATTGAGACCGAGATGCAGGGGAGGAGACCATGAGAATAGGGAGGCAGACACCAGAGCTGTGCTGTCTCCTGCTGAGAAATGCCTGGTGCCAGGAGAAGCCGCAAGAAACAAGAAGGATTATCCCCTGTGAGCCTCCTGAAGGAGGCTTGATTTTGGACACTGGCTTCCAGAACTGTGAGAGAATAAAATTTTGTTGTGTTAAGCCATCCAGTTGGTAATAATTTGTTATGACAACCCTAGAAAACTAATACATAGTCCATTTCAGTACCTAATACTTTATGTGTATCACTTATGTTCTGTTATATCGCCTGTCTTTCCCCATTAGAATGTAAGCTCCAATGGATCAGGGGGTTCTTTTTTTGCTAATGGCCATATTCCTAGTATCCTATAACCAGTGTTTTCATAGGTTAGACATTCAGTAAATACTTGCTGGATGAGTAAATAAATGATTTGGTATTTAAATAGATGAAGGCTGGAGTGAGTTCAACATTTGTATCTTTGTGGCAGAGAGAAGAGAGAATGCCCTAAAAGAAAAACATGAGTGACATGGAGAGACTCAAGCAGGTGGGAACTTAGATTTAGAACGACCAGGAGGATATAGAGCTCCTGCACCTCCAGATCCTAAAGACCTTAGGGGGATGAACAGCATGCACTGGATTCTGAATTGTACAAGCTTTGCCCACACAAATTGCTGTAAAGAGTTTAAAAGCACATTTTCTGAATTGTGGCATCCGGTGTTTGAACAGAGTCCTTGCTCTATCTAGAGGGTAATATTTTAAATAAATTTCAGTCTTTCCAACTGAAGAGACAGAAGTTCATAAAACTCCCCACACTGCAGTGCAAGAGAAGAATGCCATGGCTGTGATCAGAACACTTAGATTAAAAACTCACATTTCCAAAAATACGCAGTTGCAGACGCTAATGGAAAGTAGTATTTGGCAGTGTTTTTAAACACAGCTAACAATATAGTAATGCCTGTGAAATATGTCCTAAAACATGTTTTCCTTTTCATCCAGCAAATCCATTTCTCAGAAATCATTATATATGTGCTCAGATATTCAGCTGCAAAGATAATTACCACAGTGTTATTTATAATAGGGGAAAAAAGTAAACTAAATGTTCAAAAATAGTGGTTATTTAAATGACTTTCAATATGCGCATTACAGACGTCATAGAACTCTGGGACCCATGGGTGTCTCAGTTTGACTCTTGATTTTTGGCTCAGGTCAAGATCTCAGGGTCATGAGCTCAAGCCTGCTGTGTGCTGTGTGCTGAATGTGGAGGCTGCTTGATTCAATCTCGCCCTCCCTCTATTCCTCCCCCCACCCACTTGCGCTCCCTCTCGCCCTAAATAAATTTTTTTTCTAATTTTTTTAAAAAAATTTTAACTTCATTTATTTTTGAGAGAAAGAGACAGAGGGTGAGTGGGGGAGGGGCAGAGAGGGAGACACAGAACTGGAAACAGGCTCCAGACTCTGAGCTGTGAGCACAGAGCCCAAGGCGGGGCTTGAAGTCATGAGCAGTGAGATCATGACCTGCGGTGAGTTCGGACTCTCAACCGAGCCACCCAGGCGCCCCTAAAAAATTTTTTTTTAATTAAAAAAATATCATAGAACTCTGTATGTTGGAAAAGAAGGAGACGTGATATATTAAGTGAACAAGGGGTACAAAACAGAATATAGAGTGGCTTTAAGATTTTATGTACAAGAGGACGTATTAAAAATCTGAAAGATAGATACAGTGTGGGTGGTTCTTATCTTCTCTTTACCTGAATTTTTGTAATGAATGTGTGCCACTCATTGTGAAGGGGAAAAGTAGATTTATTTTTTAAATGAATCCAGTTTATGAAATTCTGTGTTTAAAATTTTATATTTCATTTACATAAAAAGACTGATAACTTTGTAGTTGGTAATATCAAAAAGGTGATCATTCTTAATGTCACCAGCAAAGCGTTGGGGTAAACCATATGTAAAAGAAAAAGTAGAACTTAGATGTTTAAATAAAAAAAAAAGAAAAGAAAAGGAAAATTAAAGTGGACCAGAGTAGAATCACTTTCTTTAGTCATTCCTTGGCAAAGAAATTAGATAATTTGTAATGAAGAGAGATTACTATTCATATCACAACCCACATAAGGATTATGTAGTTTGTTGTATACAGTTACATTCCAGCTGACTGTGCAATAATATAGATTCCATCACCATTGCATATGTCCTTTACTGTCTTCATAAAGTCCTCAGTTATAAAACCCTTACTCATTTAAGTTTCAGCTAGATAACTAAGTTAAATAAACTCTAACCAACTTTGTAATCAAGATTCTTGTCCAGAGGAAATCAAGGTATGCTGTTTGCCTTACAGAATAAGAACCTATTAAATTAGTCTTATCCCCGTCTGAGCCTGAAGCCTAATATAAAAACAACTACTAACTCAGATAACTGCAGGCACATTTCAAAATGGATTAGCAACAAGAAAAAAAACTCAAATTTTAGGAAGCTTTTACTGAAACTCAGCAGCCTCCACTTTCCATTATTTTTATACATGGCAATAGAAACCAATTGACAGGAAGATCTACTTACAAGGAAATGGAGTGTTGATTACTGACTATTGATAATATGTGCAGGAGAAAATGCAGTCCTTTCAATGAGAAAATTCCCTGACAGGTGAAGAAAATAACCTAGAAAAATGAGTGCACTCTTGTTCTGCCCTGTGAAGGAATATAAACCCATACATAATGTTTTCTTCCTGTGCAAGTGTGCAAGAGTGCAAGTGTAGAAAGTGTGATCAAAGATGAAACTTCTGATAAGAAGATAATCAGAGACTGAAGTGCTATAAAGCCAAAATGGTACCAAACAGTAACAGATTCTAGATTCTAAATTATCCTGGAAGGGTCAAAAACTATGAAATATGACCACAATAAATACTTTGTACTAGATTTTGGTTTTAAAAAAATTAATTTGCCTAAGTAAATGATGAGGAAAATTATGTTGCTAGCAACTTACATGATAATGATAGATGGTATTAGTTAACCACAAGAGTAATATAATTCAAAAACAGAATATAGGTAGTAAAAAAACTATCATGTTAGTTTGTTTGCAACAACAGGAAGAATGGCGTTCTTATCACAGGGATAAGTATTCTGCCATAGTCCATTCTAAAAACCAATTCAGGGGTGCCTGGGTGGCTCAGTTAGTTAAGCATCCAACTCGATTTCGGCTCAGGGCATGATCTTGCAGTTAGTGAGTTCAAGCCCCACATTGGGCTCTACACTGGTGGTACAGAGCCTACTTGAAATTCTCTCTCTCTCCCTCTCAAAATAAATAAATAAACTTAAAAAAATAATAAAAAATAAA
Organism: Panthera onca; assembly: GCF_046562875.1. Lineage (NCBI taxonomy): Eukaryota > Metazoa > Chordata > Mammalia > Carnivora > Felidae > Panthera > Panthera onca. The sequence continues at coordinate 65,676,599 of NC_138345.1, forward strand.
AATAAACTCAGCTAACTTCTCAATGATATATTCATTAAAAGGACATTAATAGGGGCGCCTGGGTGGCTCAGTCGGTTAAACGGCCGACTTTGGCTCAGGTCATGATCTCGCGGTCCGTGAGTTCGAACCCCGCGTCGGCTCTGTGCTGACAGCTCAGAGCCTGGAGCCTGTTTTAGATTCTGTGTCTCCCTCTCTGACCCTCCCCCATTCATGCTTTGTCTCTCTCTGTGTCAAAAATAAATAAACGTTAAAAAATAAATAAATAAAAGGACATTAATAAAAATATAGTACTTGGCAGGAGGACATTTAGACTTGTTATGGAAAGGGAAAGAATGCATATATGAACAAACTAGGAGTGTTTAGATAAACAAAGGGAAAAATAAAGAAAAATAGTAAGAACTATCCTTAAATATTTTAAATACTGTCATGGAGGTGTGGATATACTATTTGTTGTTTTTAGAGGCAAAACTATGAATACTGAATGGAGGTCATGGGTAAGTAGTTCCCATCTCAACATTAAAAAGAACATGAGTTCTTGTGAGGCTGTGAATTACATATGATTAAAGAAAATCATCTGTGGGGACACACACACACACAAAATGCTTGCTCAGCTCAGGAAGGGAAGTCATCCAGCCCCAGGGGATGTTAGTAGGTAGATCATAGAGGTTGAAAGATTTTGAGCCAGACTTCCTGGATTCAATTTCTAGCTTTCCAATATGACCTTGGAAAACCACCTTATAACTCTTCAGCTCAATTTTCCCCATCTGTAAAATGGGAGTTATAAGGCATAATGCAAAATTATAATGCATAATTATAAAATCCAAAATTTATCAAAACTGAAAACTTTAAGTTTGGAGCAAACTCATCTGGCAGCAAGAACAAAGCTGAGCTGATGTTGGTTATTTACAGCCACATTTTCTCATGTTGTTTGAACATTTATAAATTTCTCTATTGGAATGTTAATATGTTTGATTACAGAGTGCTGCCCTCTTCTGAGGATTGCATAATCTACAATATATGCACTGTATTATCCTCTTGAAACTTGAAAATCTCTAATTTTCAAAACACATTTGGCCCCAAGGATTTTACTCCCACAGGGTTATATGAATTTATGAATGCAATATATAGCATAATGCTTAGCACATAGTAAGTACATAATACATGTTAGCTACTGTTGATACAAATATTCTTTTGTTTTCTGAATCCCTTATATTAAGCAAAAAAGGAGTGAAAAAAGTTCTTATATATTTTTAAATTTTTTATGTTTATTTATTTTGTGAGAGACAGAGAGAGAGAGAGAGAGAGAGCGAGCGCACAGGCTGAGGAATGGCAGAGAGAAGAAAAGACAGAATCCCAAGCAGGCTCTGTACCATCAGCACAGAGCCTAATGCATGGCTTGAACTCACAAACTGGCTTTAACTCACAAAATCACAGATCATGACATAACCTGAGATCAAGAGTCCGACGCTTAACCAGCTGTGTCCCCCAGGTGCCCCTAAAAGTCCTTTTACATTTTTAGTATACAGAAAATATGATACCTTACACACTTACATTTAAACTATTTTATAATCAAGAATTTTTACTGGTGCTTTTATAAAAAGGTCTAACTTATTACAGATCTTAATTTATAATGGTTGAGAACTGTTAAAATTATTTTCATGGAAAAAGTCTAAGCTATCTTTTGTGTATGGACAGAAGCAAATAGCAAGAGCTTATACTTAAAATGGATATATTTTGAAATACATTTTCACCCAAAATAAGAAGTAAAATAAGTGATAAAATCTAGTTCATTTCTGTGAAATATGTTGTGGTGTGCTTTGAAATTCTAAGGATTATAATTCCTAAAGAACATGATTTTTTGCATGTGTAAGGAGGTCATATTAACTTCAGAGTATTTTCACATGCAGTCTACAATAGGAACCTGGTATTTAAAGTAGAAATGATGCTTGTAGTAAATCTTCTATTCTTTGTGTATATCTATAAATCATTCATCCATTTCACAAAATTCATAGGAAACTATGCATCCTAAACATACTTTATAGCATTCATGTATGTTGTAAACTATTTGACATTAGGAAGGTTATTATTGGTTAGATGGAAAAATGGAATTCTACAAAATAAGCGGCCAGGATTGAGTCTTAGGGGGTAGAGGAACAAGTATCAGACATCTCAATACAAATTCGTGACTGCTCCCATAATCAAATGATCGATGACAACCAGGAGGTTCAACTGTTATCATGAAATAGCAGATCATCTACTGCAAAAGGGATATTCTTGCCAAGAAGAAGTTACATGTTTCCCTTTGTATTTTAAATACTCTAATACATGTTGAAGGGGCACCTGGGTGGTTCAGTCAGTTGATCTTCCGACTTCAGCTCAGGTTATGATCTCATGGTTGGTTAGTTCAAGTCTGGCATCAGGCTCTCTGCTGTCACACAGAGCCTGCTTTGGATCCTCTGTCTCCATCTCTCTCTGCCCCTCCCTGCTCACACTCACTCTCTCAAAAATAAATAAACATTTGGATAAATAAATAAATACTTTAATACATGTTGCAGAATATGTATGAAAAAGAGAAACTGCATATTTCTGTCCTTTATTGGTTTGCAGTTACATAACTGGAGGGTGATTGTATTCACTAAGTCAGTGGCTCAAGCTGAGGTGAGACAATGAATGAAAGGCTGTGGCTGTGGCTGTTGAATTTGAATTTCCTTTAAAAAATCCAATTGGAGACTGCTGGTAGAAACCTAATTTCCTTCGTGTTTCCTGAGAGATAGATTAGTACCAGAGTGATGCTATTCTGTTCCCTCACTCCTCCTTCTTCAAATATTTCTCCATTCGTGTGAAAAAACAACTTAGCTGTTTGCCAAGTGAGAGAGGGTTTGACATCTCGGGTTAAATTAATCAGCTGGGGCAAAAATATCAGAATTTAATGAGGATTTATCCATTTCTCTCTTCTCTTGTGTTCCATGAAATATGAGACAGGTCATCTTTTTTTTTTTCCTAGCCTGAGGGCAGGAGTGTGTGTGTGTGTGTGTGCGTGTGTGTGTGTGCGCGCGCGCACGCACACGCGCTCACGCTGTCTGTGTGCATCTGTGTGTGTAAGAGGTAAGGTTACCAGAAGAAAAAATGAATGGGAGCTTTGCCATGTTCTCCATTTTAAAAAGTACCATAAAGCTTGAATCTAGAGACAGTGTTGTATTTTCATTTCCACATGGGTCCTTAAGGTTTTTTTCTCTTACTCACAACCCTCCACGTGAAAACAATAAAAGAGGAGGACAGTTATTAGATTACTCCAACATCAAAAAAATATATGCAATAGGGAACTGAAAATACAGGTTTATAATATATGAGGGATATATGGTTCAGACTGGCAAATAAGCAGTTGTTCCACCCACAGGAGTGGATAGATCACTAGGGTAGTGTGGGTTAAGGGGTAGCAGACTTCTGAGGATAGAACTTTGGAAATCACAGGTGACAAAGGAAAGAACAAAGAATGGGCAGTCTGTTCATGATGATGAAATGAAATAGATTCCTAGGAGGAAAGCAAAAGGGTACTTTATTCTGGAAATAAAAGTCAAAGTATTTCAAGAAAGGGAGATGTCAAAGGCATCAAATGTTGCACAGCATAGGTGAGCACACTTACACACTTACTGGATGATTATCCAGCAACAAAGGCAGAATAATTCACACTGACTTGATCATGAGTGTTTTATTTATATATAGCACAGTTTCCAGCTTCAGAAGAAAATGGGGCACCCACTTAGCTAGGTATGGCCAACTAAATAAAGAGAAAGATTGTCTTAGAAATTTGTTACATAAGGGAAGCAATTTGCTTCCTATGTAAATAAAGAAGCAAGGAAAGCTTGACCCAGTAAACAAAATGGCCTTGAGTTTGGCTGAGGGTAAGGATAATTAAAAATGTCATCAAGCAGGAACTTCTAGGTAATTGATCTAACATTTAAACACCGAGAGAACAACAACACAATACTTTACAAGAATATAAGGACAAGAGACAAATAGGTATTGTTACTACTAGCATGATGTTCTTATGGTCAGGGTAATATGTAAAGAACTTTTGTTTTTCTTACTTACAACTGCATATATATTGAATTTGTTCAAGATACTTATATAAGAGCTGTTTGTAGCCTTCTCTAATGGACCTAGATACAAAAAGAGATCTCTTTTGTACCCTCAACCATACAGAATTATCCTTGCAAATGAGACTGAATATACAAACAGACAAAGGCCAGATCATACGTAAAAATAGAACTCTCGCCCACAATATGCAGTAACCAGCCCAGGAAATCAACCTACTCTCAAATCGGATTGCTGGGAAGTCAGAGCACCATCTTTAAAATTTTTTTTAAGGTTATTTATTTATTTTGAGAAAGACAGAAAGCAAGAGTTGGGGAGGAGCAGAGAGAGGGAGAGAGAGAGAATCCTAAGCAGGCTCCACGCTGTCAGCACGGAGCCCCATGCCGGGCTCAAACCCATGAACCCTGAGATCATGACCTTAGTGGAAGTCAGATGCTCAACAGACTGAGCCACCCAGTCACCCCCAGAACACCATCTTTAGGAAACCTAACAATAATCCCTGTAACATTTAGCCCAAATAACCAGGACTTGATTAATAACTGACAGCTTCTTCAGGTTTGCCCTGATGGAAGCGTATTGGTTTTGGGAAGCTATAGGCAGCGTTCCTCAAAGTGGAGCATCCTATGTGGTTGGTTTGGGGAATATATTCGACTTTTACTAGTTGGCCGTAAGTTGGAAGTGGGGGCAAAAACTGGGGAAGCTGTCAGTTTTTTGTGCTATAAAAGCTTCCCTTTTTTGTGCTATAAAGCTTTCTCTCCCCTCTCTCTGCCTTTGAATCTCTGCCAAAGATTCATGATGGTGGCTGACTCCCTTGCTGGAACAAGGTCAGAATAAAAAACTTTGGCTGGTGGGGTGCTTGGATGGCCCAGCTGGTTGAGTGTCGGGCCCCTGATTTTGGCTCAGGTCATGATTCGGTTCAGGTCAAGATCTGTGGTTCGTGAGTTGGAGCCACGAGTGGGGCTTTGTGCTAATAGTGTGGAGCCTGGTTGGGATTCTCTCTCTCTCCCTCTCTCTCTCTGTCTCTGCCCCACTTATATTGTCTCTCTCAAAATAAATAAAACCTAAAAAAAATAGCTTTGGCTTGCTCTCACTTGGGTGGTCTTTTTTTTTTTTTTTATTTCTATACAGATAATACTAAAATACAGTTGTTTGATCTGATGATCAATTGAATGCCATTTATTAGTAAACTTTTCTTATAAAGGAGATGTTACAAAATGTTTAATGTTCTAGGCAAGAAGAAAAGCAAAATAATACAACATGAAGCATCCTAACTATGTATGAAATATTTCATATTATCCTCATACTGTACTTTTATTCCCCTTCCTATTCCAGAAGCAGACGTTTTAAAGTATTTAACATGTATCTTTTTACTTGAATGTGTCCCTGTAAAATATTTTGCAAAACAAACAAAAAACAACAGCAAGATATTTTTTTGTTTCAGTGAAATAATTATTTTTGTTAGAGTGAAAGCTGTTAAAATTTTTATAATTTTTATTTTTTTTACTTCATTTCCATTTATTTCTTCTGCACATCCTAAGTAACCATAAAATTTTATTGAATCCTACTTTAGACTTCCATGTGTAGTTCTTTGGCTTTTTCTACTTTCACAATTTCATTTGTGGTATCCCCAGTGCTAGAAATTACTTTCCCTCAATTTTACTATCTGGTAAAATCTCCATGCCTTTCAAGGTACAAGTCAAATGCTATCTCCTTCATGAAAATTTCTCAATCACTCATATTAGAAATGATCTCTAGTTCCCCTGATCTCCTGTAACACTTGTTCCTCTTACTAAATATTTCTTTGTGTTGAAATTAATATTATTCTTGATTTTCTCCTATTATATGGAGTCCCTTCAGGGCTATTAAGTACTGAAAATATAAATTAGACAACCCATTAGTCTTTGATGAGCTCACACTTTTGAGAATACTTTTGTATGTGCTCTATAATTAACAACATTATGAGATGGTAAGCTTCATAAGATCACAAAGGGTAGTAATGAGTCTTAGCTGGCAGGAGTCTTTATATGCTTTAAAGAAAAGATAAATGTAGGCTTCCTGCCCTACCTGTACCCATCTCATCCCTGCATCCTTTCCTTTACATCAAGGAGACACTTTTGAGTAAAGAACCCTGCTTCTCCTAGACCTACAGGGGTAGAAACCTGGCCCATGCTCCAATAATTGTTTTATATTTCCAAGAAATTTGTAATTTGGGAAAAGAAATGTAATTGTTATCAATTAAACTGAAAGAATATGTTGCCTGTGGTAGCTATTTTCCACCACATACATGAAAAAAAAAAAAAAAAAAAAAAAAAAAACAGCCCAATCTCTGAGACAGGCAAAAATGAAGCAGAATGGAAGAAAGGAAAAAGACAGTTAGCTTCACAGAGAGAAGCAGAGAGGGGAAAAGGTTTTCCTTCCAGGCCATTTCCAGTTTTGTGACCCCAGTCTTTCTAAGGTCTGCCTACACCTCTTGCCTGTAGGTTCTGTTTGATAGTCCTGTGTTTCCTCCCATTAAATTAATAGTTTTCATGAAATATAGCTTAAGGGAGTCTCTATTACTGCACCCAAACAATCTCTGACTAGGTCAGTTATGTCTTAAAGAATAAATAGCAATTTGCCAGATATATAAAGGGACAGGGCAGGACATTCCAACAAAGGGAGAAACTAGTGGAAGTTATAGAGATGTGAAGTTTATGTTTGAGAATTATCAAGTACATCAGAGTAGTTCAAACACATGATGAGAGAAGGACATTGTTTAAGCCTCATTAAAAAAATAAACTAAACATTATGACAGCAGTAGAAAAAAGGACACAGAAACATTTCAACCCAGATGTTTATAAGGGAGGCACCAATTGAAAGAGTTTGGACTCCCTGCCAAATCACATTGCAACCTTAGATGACTTTTTTCTTCTTTATCCTGTTCCCCTAAGAATAATAATAATATTATAATAATATTATATTAATATAAATAATAATAATCAGCACTATTGGTAGCTAACATTTATATAGTACTTATTCTGTGCCAGGCAATGTACTAAGCATGTTTTACCCAAACTATCTGATTTCATCTCCATAGGAGTCCTGAACTAGGAACTATTATTTTCTTCATTATATAAATAAGAACATTGCAACATAGAGATTGAAGAACTCACCCTATGCCACATACAAAGTAATGGGGAGACACAGGATTCAAATCCAGACATTAAGTCTACACATTAAAACTACTCATAACATTGGTTTACCTCTCAGGGTTTCAGTTTCCTCATAACTAGTGTTTGTTCAAAGATTTAAAATCAAGTTAAAAATAGAATTACCCTATGATCCAGCAATTGCATTACTATGTATTTACCCAAAGAATACAAAAATACAGATTCAAAGGGGTATGTGCACCCTGATGTTTATAGCAGTATTATATACAACAGCAAAACTATGGAAAGAGCCCAAATGTCCATCATCTGATGAATGGATAAAGAAGATGTGGTGTATATATATACAATGGAATATTACTCAGCCATCAAAAAGAATGAAATCTTGCTATTTGGAATGACATGGAAGGAACTAAAGTGTATTATGTTAAGTGAAATAAGTCAGTCAGAGAAAGACAAATACCATATGATTTCACTCATATGTGGAATTTAAGAAACAAAACAGATGAACACATGGGAAGGGCAAAAGAGGGAAACAAACCATAGACTCTTAAAGATAGAAAACAAATGAGGGGAGAGGGTGGGGGATGGGCTAAATGGATGATGGGTATTAAGGAGGGCACTTGTTAAGATGAGCACTAGGTAGTTATATGTAAATGATGAATTACTAAATTTTACTCCTGGCAACAATATTACACTATACGTTAACTAATTAGAATTTAAAAAAAAATTTGAAAAAGAAAAAAATGCATTGCATTAGCTTTATCTCAATAAATAAATAAATAGGGGCGCCTGGGTGGCCCAGTCGGTTGAGCCTCCGACTTCAGCCAGGTCACGATCTCGCGGTCCGTGAGTTCGAGCCCCGCGTCGGGCTCTGGGCTGATGGCTCGGAGCCTGGAGCCTGTTTCCGATTCTGTGTCTCTCTCTCTCTCTCTGCCCCTCCCCCGTTCATGCTCTGTCTCTCTCTGTCCCCCCCAAAAAAAAAAAATCAATCAATCAATCAATAAAATCATATATCAGAGTACCACATAAATGACTCAATAAACAGTAGCTGCTGGGGCACCTGGGTGGCTCTGTCGTTTGAGCGTCCAACTCTTGATTTGGGCTCAGGTCATGATCTCACCTGATTGTGGGATCGAGCCCCATATCAGACTCTGCACTACGTGTGAAGCCTGCGTGAGATTCTCTCTTTCCCTCTCTCTCTCTGTTCCGCCCCCAATAAATAAATAAACTTTAATAAATAAATAAATAAATAAATAAATAAATAAATAAATAAATAAATAAATAGTAAACAGAAGCTCCAAAGTGCTTCCAGAAATGGAGATCTACTGCACTCAATCATTGTGCCTACATCTTTCCCTCAATTTAGCAACCTTAGTTTTTTATTTGACTACTGAATAGATGCAGACATATTTTAAAGCTATTTTTTATAATTACTTGCAAAAACTTAAACTTAAAACAAGACTTTTCTCTGTACAATTCGAAGAGACCAGAACACGACTGGCAGCCTTAGGATTCTCTGCTGGTCACACAGTCCTTGCCCCAGATTCATATTCTCTTCTAGCTAGTTGCCACTTTTCACTCACCTTTTCTTTTCACCTCCATGACCCACTTTATCTCCCCCAAACACACTTTAATGGACCATCCTCTTCCATTCAATCTCCCCCTAAACTTATTTACTCACCCACATTGTCTGTATGTAGCCCTCCATAGCTATTTCTGGTTAAATTTCAGACTTTAAGTATTTTTCAGCCCTGTTTCTCCTATTTAATTTTATATCTTATTTGCTGTTATCAAAACAGCAAAAACAGAAACACTAAATATAAAATGTTCCACCGAAATTAATTGAAAATTATGACCTGTATTGAGAAAAACTTTTCAGCAAGGGTAGGGGGACTGGTGGTAAGAGACCACATGCCCACACAAACACACACATGCACATGCACACTTTGGTCCTCAAAGTCACTGATAGGGGTTTACACATATGATGTAAGTCTCTGCCCATATGATGTTTAAAATGTAAGGCTCTATTTTAACTTGAATCAAATACTGCATCATCAAAGCCCCATTCTCTTCTTGGGAAATTAGAGCCATTTCTACCAGTTTCTAGGCATCTCTGACAAATATCTCTGCATCCACTTCCCCAAATCTTAAAAAGATCATCACCTTGATTATGACTTGTATCATTCTTACAATGAGATAGTAACTCATATTTGATGACTAATTACATATTTATTTACCACAATAGCCTCAAAACATTTTTTAAAAATATAAACTTCCCATTTGCCATAAATGTTATTTTTCTGACCCTCAAATTGTTTTAACCCCTCTTAACCCAGAAATATAATTGACATCAATAGTGTCACAACCAATTGAGTAATAGGTAAGGCATTGCATCCAAAAGAGTCCTGCCTTCATAACCATGCTGTACCTTACAGAAATATCATCAGAAGTTGATCTCTTATATCAACTGTGATTAATATTGCCTATGACACAGTCCTCTACTAAGTTCCATAGCTTGTGTAGACAAGAAGGAAGGCTAATTTGTTACAAATGTGGCTCCTTTTATAAGTCTTCCATGATGATTCACTATATCCATAGTGACATAATTGGTTAGCATTCACAATTGATGACAAGTTCTTTATCACGTTAAGAGCCTTTTCTGGCTCCATCATACCTTTCAGGGTAGCATACAGTGCTGCAGAAATTTGGATTCAATCTACAAAGCTGCAAATATTCCATGGTGGTATTGTAGATAATTACAGGAGACTTAGGTCTGAGAGAGGTCCATATGACATCTTGACCTAAAATTCACCCTTATTATCAATGGGCCAGGAATGAAAAGATTTATATAGGATTTATAAGATTTATTTCAAGATTCACTGCCATATCTACCTATACATTTCTGTCTCCCTGACTACTAAATCTGTCCACCAGAGACTTTCTTTAAAAGTTCCACATATTCAAATACCGTGAATATTTATCCAAATTGTCAGATAATCTTTTTATATTGTGGTAGTACTTATTTATAAGAAGAATAATTTGAGTAGTGTGTTTTATTATTTATTATATTTTATTAATACATTTAGCCATAGGTATTGGGTTGTATGTCAAAAATATTTAAGGTAATTCTTTTAGGTCCAGTTTTGCACCACTTTACTCTTGAAATGTGTATCCAAAAAAAAAAAAAAAAAAAAAAATGGATAGAACATCCAGATAGAAAATCAGTAAAGAAATAGTTGGCTTGAAAATACCATAGACCAAAAGAACCCTTCAGATATATACAGGATATTCAGTTCAATAGCAGAAGAATATATATTCTTTCCAAGCATACATGGAACATTTTCTAGGATAGACTGTGTTAGGTAACAAAACAGGTTTCAGCAAATTTAACATAAAAAAATCATACCAAGTATCTACTCTGACCACAATAGAATGACACTAGAAATCAACAGTAGAAAAAAAATTGGAAAATTCACAAATATGTGGAAATTAACACACTTTTGAACCAATGGGTCAAAATAGAAGTCAAAAGAGAAATTAGAAACTATCTCAAAATGAAACACCACATACCAAAACTTATAGAATATAATAAAAACAGTACTGAGGGAAGTTTATAGTGATGAACACCTACCTAAACTAAAAGAGAAGAAAACCCCCCCAAAAAAACAACTTAAATTTAGAACTCAAAGAGCTAGAAAAAAAAGAATAAACCAAACCCAAAGGAAACAAAAAGAAGTGGAAAAAACCATATAGACCCATGGAACTGAATAGAGAACCCCAAAATAAATACATATATACAACTGACTGATCTTCAACAAGAGTGCCAAGAACATACACTAGTAAAAAGATAGTCTCTTTAACAAATGGAGTTGGGCAAATGGATATCTATATGCAAAAGAGGGAAACTGGACTCTTGCTTTATACACACACACACACACAAAATAACTCAAAATGGGTTACAGACTTAAATGTAATACCTGAAACTGTAAAACTCCTAGAAGAAAATATAAGAGAAAAACTTCTTGACATTGGTCTTGGTATTGTTATTTTCTGGGTATTAAGCCAAAAGCACAGGGAACAAAATAAAAAATAGAAGAGGGATTATATCCCACTAAAAAGCATCTGGACAACAAAGGAAGCAATGAATAGAGTGAAAAGGCAACCCATGAAGTGGGAGAAAATATTTACAGACCATTTAGTTAATAAGGGGTTAATATCCAAAATACATAAACTACGGTGCCTGGGTGGCTCAGTCAGTTAAGCATCCAGCTCTTGATATCGGCTCAGAACTACATGAGGAAGATAATTTGGGGAAACTCATTTAGAGACGATCTTCACAGGAGAAGGAGGTGATGTTAATAAAAGACAATGCAATGTTCTATCATAACTGAGGGTTAAACAAATACCATGTCATCTCATTGTTATAAGCTGATGAGTCATAGGACATTCAGTTTATAGCTATAGGCTGAATGAAGGACAGGTGTTATGGTATTGGAAAGTCTGTCTCTTCCATTTTCTGAGTTAGCATCTGCCAATGAGAAGCCCTCTCATGAAGTTTCAAAAGTGGGACCAAGAGAGAGTTGCAGGCAGACAAGTAGACAGATGACAGTTATGTGATTTGCAGCAGTTTCTGACAGTTTCCAGCGACCCACCAAATGCAGTGCAGTTGGGACAGATGGCAGAAAATTCTTGCTAATCACTTGAGTTGGTACTGCAAATTGAGAGAGTCAGTAGGAGGCTCCCAGAGGTTCTTAGATTCCCAGCTGTTTCTAGGTGAACTCTTGAGAATCACTCAGCTTGATGCTCAAATTACGTTTGTCTTCTCTGACCTCTGATTTCTCACCCCAGCCAACACTTATGTAAGCCTCCAATCTCCTGAATACATAGTGATTTGTTTTGTTTTGGTTTTTTTGAAGCCTGAACTGATACACACTGTCAAGTTCAATATCTTGAGTATCAGAAATTAATTTCATGTAAAATCTGGCTCAGTTATTTCTGGGAATACCTACTGCTGTACCTCCAGATCATTTATTGGATACAGTCACTGAAATGCATCATGTATGACACCCGTAATCCCACTTTTATGTTATTTAAAGCCACTTGAAAAGCTTAACCACTGTCACTGCACATGATGACCAAGAATATTCTCCATTTAAAAAAAAATTAACATTTATTTATTTATGAGAGAGAGAGAGAGTGTGTGTGTGAGCAGGGGAGGGGCAGAGAGAGAGGGAGACACAGAATCTGAAGCAGGCTCCAGACTCTGAGCTATTAGCACAGAGCCTGATGTGGGGCTCGAACTCATGAACCATGAGATCATGACCTGAGCTGAAGTCAGACACTTAACCAACTGAGCCACTGAGGCACCCCAAATATTCTCCATCTTAAGCGAGAATTTTATGTATGCTCCCAACACATTTGTTATTCCCACCCAGAAGCAAGTAGAATGACCTTTTCCCTAAGTCTTTTGCAACTTGGGCTTATATTGAACCTAGAGTTTCATAAATCTCTCTGAATTAATGATGCAAACATTTAACAAATGCGGGAGTGAACAATGCCTACAAAAATAATGGGGTTGACTGGTTACTGTTGTTGTGTTGACTCATTGGAGAAGATAATGACTGAGGGCTTTTAGCAAGCAGTTTTATGACTATGAAAAACAGGGTATCTTGTGCAGGAGAACACACACACACTTGAACAACAGACTGAAAACCTAATTGTTAGAGCTCTAGGGCTACTAAGATGTTTGAATTCTCACCAAGTCAGGTATACTATGCAAAGTTCTTATCACTTGTCAAGAAAGATTGGGATATTAGAACATGGGACAGATATATCTGCCTGCATATCTCAAGGACGTTGATTCTGCAACTACCCTGGGCCTCTAGGCTTGCAGAAGTATGTCACTCTTCTTTAGTTAACAGCTAGTGTTTCCACTGTGCTAGAAGATGCTGCAGAGCCTCTTTGCCACAAGGCAACAGATGTCCCCCCCACACACACATACACACTCCTGCCCTCAGGAGCAGCTCGGACATCCTCTTCTGACTGTCAGACTGATAACAAACATTAAATCTCAGGATCACCTGTCTAGAAATGTGCTAAGCCTGATAAGAAGGAAAGAGAATATACATCTAAAGAATTACAAGAATTAGCTTGCATTCACCAAAAATAATTAGGGAACACTCCTGGCATTTGATTTTGAAGGTTCTTTATCAAAAGGGGCCAGAATGTAAGACTGGATACACATGAATTCATTGATTTGGGGGCACTTGCTCAGGACATGGGACACAACATAGCAACGACCCAGGAAATGGAATAAACTCACTGCTGAGGTGGCTCTTAAAAGTATGAAAAAAAACTTAACATCCATGGAAATGATAGGTTTCTAAATAATGGAAGCCAGGAGGCTGTGAGCACCATAATAGCCAGTAAACTTAATATGTATCCCCTGTATTTGAGGTCTGAGTAGACTGGTATCTCACTCCAGATTAAAAAAAAAATGTAAATGGCAAAAGAATGGCTGTTGAAATCTTGTGGGTGAGCTGAAGGAGAGGTGACTTAGTTTGACAGGCTGCACAGCTAGAACTTGTATAGCTTGTCATGTAATAAAACAGGAGTGTTTTCTGTGAACAAGATGGGACATCGTAAGAGACATAGCCTAAATGCAATGGTCTTAGATCTTAGCCAACAGGGCCTCCTGGAGGGCATAGAGAACTCAGCAGAGAGAAGCTGAAGTGTATTTTCACTTGTCTAAAGGATGAGGAAGAAAGAAGTAACAGTCCAGAAAAGAAATGCATTCACCCACGTGAAGAGAACTGCAGAAGAAAGCTTGCCAATAATAAAGAGAAATCTCTATAATGCACGCAGTAGCGGCAATGAGATAAAGAATCAGGTCTCACACCTTCCAGAATTCTCATCTCCAGGTGGCTTGGGCTGGAAAAGAGAAAAGTCGTCAAAGTTTAGACAATCACAAGATTGTATATTTTAATGATTAAATTGAGACTGTTTTTTGACCCCTCCAAAGCCTTATAAAAAAGTCATGATGATTGCCTAAAGTTTTCTCTATGAGCAAGGAAATTACTAGCCCAAATGAGTAAAGTGGGAAACAAATAAACTTGCTTTGGGATTGTATTACAGAAGTCATAACTGATTAATTTAATAGGTAGGTAAACCAGGGAAATTATTGATGGAGGCCTTAGGTGGCTAAAGCAACTGACTCTCCAACGAGCTAACTAAAGTATTTATTATATTATATTATATTATATTATATTATATTATATTATATTACTAAGGTATGTAAACCCAGGTTAGACTGAGGTATCCACTGATTAATATTGCACTGTGAGAGTATCAAATGGTCAATTCTAGCTTAAACTTTTTATAACATTTTCATTCACTTTATTATCATACTTTATTTTTATACCCATAAATTCCATTAACATTTTGAATATTTTCTCATTCAGATCACTGGCTTTTTTTTTTTTTTTTTTTTTTTTGAGTAAGTAGATGGGTTTCCAAAGCAAAAGAAGCTTGAGAAATGAAATCATTAAACAACTGTCACTTTTGTGTAACTCCTGTAAGTTTCACACCTCTTCAATCTCCTTATCTCGATATCAGAAATGGCAGAACTTGAGAGATGTAGCTTATGATTTCCATATCTTCAAAGATACTGTATTTCTTTGTTAAGTCCAGTGTGGAGCCCAGCACAAGGCTTGAACTCACCATTCTGAGATCAAGACCTGAGCTGAGATCAAGAGTTGGACATTTAACTGACTAAGCCATCCAGGCTCCCCGAGATACTGTATTCTTATAGATCTTCTCCAAGCTCACCTATAAACCTACTTGACTGTTCATTTTTAACACACAGTGTGCAAGTGATTGACATGCAATTAGTGCGGGTAGTGAGTGGTTTGGCAGTTTCAAACAGGTAATAAAACCATTTTGTTTACATAAGTTTAACAATTTTAAAATATAAAAATAATTTTATTTTTAATAAAGTACATTGTTTTTTCTAAGAAACAGTCACACTTTTAAAGACATGCGTGTATTGCAGAGATATGTCAGTCTGTTGGTCTTGGCTACATAAATTTCCCAGGGTGTGGTTCATCTTACTTAATATTTCCACAATATTTTCCTGTAACTTCTAAATTTTGTTATATTTGAATTTTAGTTATTTTCATTGGGTTATGTTATGTCTGCATATATATTATGAATTAAAATAAAAATGAGTAGAACATATGTTTTAAGTGAAATTAGTTTTACATTGTACTTGTGTGTATGTAATTTTACATTTTACACATATTTATTTTACATTATACACATATATATTACACATATATATTTTACACAAAAACTGTATAAAATGCTACATACATGTAAATGATGAACATAATTTCACCATTAATATAATATGCAGATCTGAATTTGGATGTTTAAGAACAAATGAACTTATAAATTTGATGATTTTGTATAAACAGTTAAAATGAAATGGTAAAGAGGAAGTACCATTATAAATACCTACATTTGAATGTTACTGAATTCTGATATATTTACACCCGGCTCCCTGTCTATTGTTTGTAGCCGGATAATGGCATGAAGCTTTTGAAGCTTTCATGTCATTTTCAAACACTGTGCAGTGACCTCCCTAATAAGCTAATTTATTTTCACAATAAAGCACAAGGTAATTCTTTTCATTATAAAGTTGATAAAATGCATCACCAGAAACAGAAAAAAGCCTAAAGTATAGGACATCTTTCACGGTTGTGGTCCTCAGTACAAAAATTAGTACTATCTCTGAGAAGCATGTTAAATCAGCCAAAAGAAGTTACAGGCAAATGTGCTCAGAAAAAAAGCAGATGAAGCATTTAGCAAACTTCCTTTAATGAGACACACTCTTTGTGACAGCAGAATACCTAAGACAAGCAGTGAGGAAAAGCACCTATTTCCATGTCTGTGCACCAGATGCCCAATTTAATAAATGTGTTGAGTTTAGAACGTGGATTCAGCTCTTGCTACATATGAGAAAGAAGCCCTCAAACACTTTGTTCTGTTGTTTATTGATGAAAACTCATGCCCATGACACAGTGGAAAATATTTTGTCTTGATTAATACTATCTCTTGAGTTGTGTCCTTCGCAAAATTCCTTTATGTGGAAGCTCTACCCCTGTCAATGTGACTGTATGTGGAGAAAAGGTCCTTAGGAAAGAATTAAGGTTAAATGAGATCACAAGAGTGGGACCCTAATCTGATAAGACTGTGGTCTTATAAGAAGAGGTACAAAGCGATGTCTCTCTCTTTCTCTCCCCCACATGAGGACGCAGCGAGAAGGCAGCCATCTGCAAGACAAGAAGAAGCTCTCACCAGAACCCAATCATGCTGCACCCTGATCCAAGACCTCCAGCCTCTGCAACTGTGAAAACAATTTTTTTTTCTGTTAGGCCACCCAGTCCATGGTATTGTGTATGACAACCCACGCCGATTAAGACAATTAACAATCCCTTTGAGATTCATGATGTAACTTGGAAGAGCTGGTATATGGAGCATTGGCTGTATGAACACGGATAGCAGTGAAGGTTTTGTTAAGAGAGTAAGAAATGTAAGAGAGTAAGAAGTATCTGAAAGCCAATGCAATAACAGTTTTAACTACAGAGAACAGATAGTAGCAAATAATTTGCCTCTTAATTTTGATTCAGTACTGAACCAAAAATGCAAATTGGGAGAAATGAAAGAATACAAACTGAGACTTTAAAAATCACAGCCATTAAACATACATCATTTCAATCTGGTGTGCTAAAACTGGACACCAGGCACAGGAGTTTGTGTCTCCACACTAAATACATTGACCAATGATGGGTTCAAAAACTTCAAAAACCATCATTTTAAAGTTAAAAACGAGACTTACAATGAGATATCTCTATGAAAATATGACTAAAGCTCATCCTATAATTCCAAGTGGATTTCCTCAGTGACACTACTCAGCAATGTAGTCTACTATTTTAGGGTCAAAATATCACAAATTTTCAAGAAAATGAGAAATCACAGATTTGGAGAGGATATTTGCAAAACACATATCTGATAAGGAACTGTTATCTAAAACATAAAAAGAACACTTAAAACTCAGCAATAAGAAACCATACAACCTAAAGAAACAATAGCAAAACACCTGACAGATACCTCACCAAAGAAGGTATATATACGGCAAGTAAGCATCTGAAAATATGCACATCACATGTCATTAAAAAACTGAAAATTAAAACAATGACATACCACCGTATGCCTATTAAAATGGTAAAAATCTGAAACACTGACCACAACAAATGCTGACAAATATGTACAGCAATAGCAACTTTTATTCATTGCTGGTGGGAATGCAAAATGGTACAGCTACTTTGGAAGACAGTTTGGCAGTTTCTTACAAAGCCAAACATGCTCATATCATGATCCAGCAATCGTGATCATTGGTATTTACTCAAAGGAGCTGAAAATATATGCCTACCCAAAAATTTGCACATAGGTGGTTTATAGTAGCTTTATTCATAATTGCTAAATCTTGGAAGCAACCAAGATGTCCTCCAGTGAATGGATGAATAAACTATGGTGGTCCACCCAGACAATGGAATATAATATCGTACTGAAAAGAAATGAGCTATCAATCCATGAAAATACATGAAGGAATCTTGAATTCACATTACGAACTGAGAGAAACCAATCTGAAAAGGCTACATACTGTATGATTCCAACTACATGACATTCTGGAAAAACTATGGCAAAACTATGGAGACAGTAAAAAGATTAGAGAGAGGATTAGGTGGAAGAGAGATCAGAGCCCAGAAGACTTTTAGGACATTGGTGGTGAATATATGTGTTATACATTTGACAAAATCTACTTTTACAATCAATTTCCCATTTTTGTGTGCCTGTGTCAGTCATTTTTAAAAATGTGTTTATCACACATTGAAATGAAAATTGTCACTACCTGACAGTGACTTTCATTTTAACAAACACTTAAAGAAGATTTAAATAAGATTCTGAAATAGGGGCGCCAGGGTGGCTCAGTCAGTTAAGCATCCGTCTTCAGCTCTGGTCATGATCTTGCGGTTTGTGGGTTTGAGCCCTGCGCCTAGTTCTGCACTATCAAAGCTTGGGATTCTCTTTCTCTCCCTCTCTCTCTGTCCCTCACCTGCTCCTGCAGGTGTGTCCATTCTCTCTCTCTCTCTCTCAAAATAAACTTTTAAAAAAGATTCTGAAACAGACTCCTTAAACAATATTTTTGCTTCATTTTAATGACTGAAACTAGGGGTGCCTGGGTGGCTCAGTCAGTTGAGCATCTGACTCTTGATTTTGGCTCAGGTCATGATCTCACAGTTTGTGAGATGGAGCCCCACGTCTGGATCTGTGCTGACAGCATGGAGCCTGCTTGGGATTATCTGTCTCTCCCTCTCCCTCTTCCCTTCCCCCATTCGCTCTCTCTCAAAAATAACATTTAATGACTGAAACTAAGATAGGCGTTATTGCAATGAGACATTTTGTTAAGGAAAGTGACTAACTGTGTCGCTTGGTAGCCTGGCACTGAGGGATGGAACGTACAGCAATGCAAAATAAAAAGAAGTTCCAGAGGCTTGGATTGGGCTTGCCCATTTAATAAACCAGTTTCTTAGCCTGGAACATTGTTTCTTATGGCAAACCATCTACAGGATAACGATGTTTGAATAAAATAAATTATCATGGATTATGTGTCATGAAAGTGCTCATTTATAATTTAATGCTATCTTACTATGTATAACATTTTTTCTTTTCTGTCAAAAGTAAAATCATTAGGTCAATCTTAAACACATAAATTTTATTTTTAAAATGTCACTACAAACAATGTCACCATAAACTTATGAGTCCACACTGAGTCAAAATTAGTGTTTTTTAAACAAAAAATGAGAACAAACTGAGGGTTGATGGGGGGTGGGAGGGAGGGAGGGGAGGGGGGGTGATGGACACTGAGGAGGGCGCCTGTTGGGATGAGCACTGGCTGTTGTATGGAAACCAATTTGACAATAAATTTCATATTAAAAAAAATATTTTTTAAAAATTTTAGTATAGTTGACACACAATGTTACATTACTTTCAGGTGTACAACACAGTGGTTTAACTTGTGTGTACATTATGCTATGCTCACTGCAAGTGTAGCTACCATTTATCACCATACCACACTACTACAATATCATTGACTGTATTCCTTGTGCTGTGCCTCTTATTCCCGTGATTTATTCGTTCCATAATTGGAAGCCTGTATCTCCCCCTTCCCTTCACCCATTATACCCATCCTCCAACTCCCTCCCTCTGGCAACCACCAGTTTGTTCTCTGTATTTACAGGCATACTTCTGCTTTTTGTTTGCTTCTTCATCATAAACAAAAGCAGTCTTTAAATAGAACAGTGATTGAATTGCTTCTTGCATTTCCAATTTAAGTTTATAATATACCATCATCCAGATAGAACTCACTATGATTCAATGGGTTTAACTTTATGACATTTCTTCCTGTACATATTGAGGCTATATCAGATCACAAAGTTGGTAAATAACAAGGTTTTTTTAGTTGAGCATTCAATAATTAGAATTTACTTTAATCTTAACATTAACACCTAAAATAGTAATAATAATAACAATTCCAGAGTGAACCTTCACATAAAGCCTAAGGATTGTAAAAGTTCATTGACTTTATACCAAATGTTATGAAATAAAGACTTATTTAACTACCTGTTACTTCTCAAATTAAATCAATTTCAGAGAAACACGGAACATTCCTGAAACATCATTCTTCTTTGCTGCTATGTTCATTTTATTCATTTCAGTGAAACAAATTTCATTTGAAAGGCCTTAAATAGAAAACTTTGGCAAACTCTTCTCTATTCCATTATATTCTCTACCCCTCACTTTAAGAAATATTTAATTTATTTTGGCAGGCAATTCCAGTCATGCAGATGGCTAGAGTGGTAGGATATTGACATGGGCTAATTGGAGAAATGATGAGGCAAGACATCCCTCTCAAAAATACTTTCACCTCCTAAAAGACTTACCTCTTTCACTGATAATATGATACTGCATCCTTAGCCATATTAAAATGAGAAGATCAGAAAATATCATATCTGAAGGAAAATATTTATTTCAACTCCATTCCCTTATTCAACAGATGGAGAAACTAAGTCTCAGAGATATTCAATTATTTGGCTGAAGTCATCCAGACACACAAATAATAACACAGGACTAAAGGCTGCCTTCTTATTCCCCACCAGTATACATTTGCTTCATTAAGCTATTTTAGCAAGATCATCAAAAAATAATTGGCTTGACTAGTAAATTTGGCTTTCTCTTTCAGTTTCTCATCCATCTAACCCAAGGCCTAAAGCCAGGTATAGCAGAATGTATTAACAATTTGCAAAGACTTCACCCTTGTCTGTAAGGTAAAAATCTTAAACAGCAAATTCCATTATCCAAACAATTAGGATCCATAAACTATAACTGCCCTGAATGCCTTCAGGCTGAGGCAGGCTCATTGTTACTTCAGCAAAAGTCAGGAATAAATTTCATACAACCTTTCTAATGGAATAATACCCACCATAGGCAAAATTCCCACAGCATACATGTCTGAAGATTGTCTACTAAGTATTTTCCTTAGGCACTGGAATACTTCTGATAATAACACTGAGGTATAAATAATGGGGTTTTCAAGACTGGGGCAAGTTAATGCTTGCCTTTTACTCACACGGCAAGGCACCATCCCAGAGGGCACACGTGGAACTGTCAGAAACAGAAAGTTTACAATTGTTAGGGATCCCCAAGTGGTGTTCCATGTCCCCTCAACCCCTCCCCCCCCCCCCCCCATATAGCCTCCTTCAGGCCTTCCAGTTTAGTCCCAGTAATTCAAGTTCAGTTCAGCCATTGTTGTCAAGGGCGTTGCCTCGGGAGCATTCAATTTCAAGCAGTCCTGTTTGCTGATGCTTATTCATCTGTCCCACAAGGTACAGACATCTAGAAGTATCCTTTGGGGAAAGAGCAGTAGCTGGGCCATCCCATGTTCTCTCACTGTGAAAATCTTCAGGAAAGGATGATTTGCTTGAATTAAAAGTGCTTACAGCCACTTGGAAAAATTATATGAGGCAGCTAGCTAGAAGAGCTGCACAGGTAGTTTCCTCCTGGGGAAGTTCTGGGAGACATTTCTGAAAGACAAATATCATTAAAGCCTCTACCTCTATCACTCCAGGAGTCTAAATTGTCCCCCCCACCCCACCCTGGGTGCCCTGGGTTTTGCTTGCCCCCACTTTGTTACAAAATCTTTGTGTCCCATTTTGGTAACTACAGCCTCACCTTTTTTCAATCATTCCTTACTGGACCTCTCAAAAAAAAAAAAAAAAAAAAGGTTTTTCACAAAATCTCTTTCATACCATTTAAACATACTTAAATCCAAATGTCCTAAGCCCCCTTTCAGCCAAACTGATCTGGGAATACCCTTAGGAGAAAGACAGACATCATTATGCCCCAGAGACTTGTCAAAGAGAAATCCTGAAATGTACAGTTTCTCAGATTAATCTATATTTTCCCCACCCCTTTTGTTCTGATTATAACATAGTAAGAATTCTAGTGAGATGAGCTCTATTGCATGCCATTACTTTTTATGATTTATTCTAATCTTCTAAACAATCCTACACTGTTATACCTGCTTTATGGATGAAGAAGTTGAAATTCAAAAAGGTTTAGTGACTTTTCCAAAGACATGTAGTCTTTAGTACATTTGGTAGCAGGTAGTCCCAGAATGAACTCAGTTCTAGCCGCACCTGAACTTTTTGTACACTATACTTCAAAAATCTTTAGACTGCTCCATAGTGTGCTTTAGGGTGGAAGAGAGAAGAGGAATGAATTTGTGAGGAAATGGGGGCTGGTTAGAAGGAGGTGAAGGGGCACATCATGAACTTTCCACCCCTATTTCAACTAGAACTCCTCTACTTTAATGATGATGGATACATAGATGATAGGTAGGTAGATATAGAAAGATTCTGAATAACATTTAGTTTGAAAGGAATAGACTTTTAAAAGAAAAAAAAATTAAATCACTATGCTACACCATGCTGTATCTCCTTAAAAACAAAAAAGTTAAATAAAGTCTCATGTTAAATAAACTTCTTATACTTCAATAGTCCCAGAACATTCTCTCGGTTTAGATGTGAAATTTTTACTGGTGTTTCTGAATATTTGGTAGACGACTGAATTTCAAAAAATAAATCATCTATAAGCATGTGCGTGTATTGTTTAGCCTAAACTCATCTTTAAGTACCAGTTTAGAAATGTGTTGAGAAAAGTAGCACTGAGACACACTGGAGGAATGGTTAAATGACTGGAGAGATCAAATGTAGAAAGAAAAAAACAAGGTTTGCCCATATTTACTATTAGTCTTAGTCCTTTATTAAGTACTGTTAAAAAAAACAGAAAATAGAAGCTATAGTTACATGTCTAAGTCTGGCCCTGTTGAAGGATGGCCCATTTTGAGCTGGTTTGAAATCAGTCTATGATAAGAAGCCTACTTCATAAAGTACAACAGAACACGTAAGCTCAGATTTATTTTGAGGGTAATAGTGGTAAAAGAAGTAATGTAGGGCCATCCACGTGGCTCCGTTGGTTAAGCATCCAACTTCAGTGAAAGTCATGATCTCATGGTTTGTGAGTTCGAGCCCCACATCGGGCTCTGAGCTGACAGCAAGGAGCCTGCCTCAGACCTTCTGTCTCCCCCTCTCTCTGTCCTTCCCCCACTTGTAGGCACATGCACACACACATTCTCTCTCTTTCTCACTCTCTCAAAAATAAACATTTAAAAAAATTTATGACAACAAAGGTAGTGACATTAGTACTATTAGTAATTATAGTAATAGTCAACACACTTGAGGGCTTTCGATGTGTTAGGCAATATAATAAAAAGTTTTATACATAAATTACCTCATTTAATTTTCACTTCAATTCTCTGAGAAATAAAAGAGGTGAGTTCTTATTCAAGTCAAAAGGAAGTCTGGGAAACAAATTATTTAAAAGAGGTCCAAGGGATTTATTTTGGGCTTTCCCTTCTGTCCAAGATGGAATAGCAAAATCTAGATTTATCCCCCTGTCTAAAACAATGAAAAAAATGAACATAATGGTTAGAACAATGGTTTTGAGACACTGAACACAGACAAAAATGACAGTGATTCTTGAGAGATGGAAAATATAAAAGGGGAGTCTATGATTTCCCCAAGCTTATTGCCATGAAAGCTATTATGCAACTCATGGTGGGGGAACCCAGGCAGATCCCAGCAGACAGGGCTGAGAGTCCAGGGAGAATAAAGTATCTAGACTATGAAATTCAAAGGGCCTAAAAGAGATTAAGCATATTTGAAAAAGAACAGAGTTAGAGGACTAATTCTATATGGTTTCAACACTTAAGAGTTACAATAATCAATACAGTGTGGCATTGGCTTAAAGATCAATACATCAATGGAACAGAATGGAGATTTCAGAAAACAACCCAACACATGGAAACAACTGGTATTCAAAAAAGGTACACACACTGTTAACTGAAAAAGGGATAGTCTTTTCAACAAGTAATGTGCGATTAAATATCCATATACCAAAAAAAAAAAAAAAAAAGAACTGCAATACATGTCTTACACCATAGTAAAAAATAATTAAAACTAAATGTACCTAAATGTAAAACCTAAAATTTAAAAACTTCTGGAAGAAAAAATAAGAAAATATTTGTTAACTTGAATTAGACAAAGATTTCTTAGATATGGCACAAAAAGCCCATAAAAGGAAAGATTGATTGGTCTGTTCAGATTTTCTATTTCTTCCTATTGGTAGGAATGTAAATTGGTGCAGACACTGTGGAATATAGTACAGAGGTTCCTCAAAAACTTGAAAGTAGAACTACCAAATGATCTAATAATTCCACTACTGGGTATTTACCCAGGGAAAACAAAAACACTAAGAAAGATATATGCACCCCTGTGTTCATTGTAGCATTATTTACAGTAGCCAAGACATGGGAGCCAGCCTAAGTGTCCTTCAATAGATGGACAGATAAGGAAAATGTGATGTGATGTCTGTGTGTGTGTGTGTGTGTGTGTGTATGATGTAATATTACACAGCCATAAAAAAGGACAAGATCATGCCATCTGAGACAAGGGTGGACTTAGGGGATATTATGCTAATCAAAAAAAATTAGACTGAGAAAAACAAGTACCATATGATTCCACTCATAAGTGGAACCTAAAAAAAATGAATAGACAAACAAAAAGCAGAATAAGAACTGTAAATGCAGAAAATAAACTGGTGGTTGCCAGAGGGGAAGCAGTGGGGAGATTGGGCAAAATGTGTGAAGGGGAGAGGGAGCTACAGGCCTCCAGCTATGGAATTAGTAAGTCACAAAAATATAACCAAAGTATAAGGAATACACTCAATGATATTATAATAGCAATGTAACAGGACAGAGGGTAGCTATACTTGAGGCAAACATAACATAATGTATGAACTTATCAAATCACTAAGTTGTCCACCTGAAATTAATGTAACATTGTGTATCAACTACACTCTCACATTAAAGAAATTTTTTAAATAAAGAGACTGTTATTTTCCCATTTAAAAAAAAGAAGGGGCGCCTGGGTGGCTCAGTCAGTTGAGCATCCCACTTCGGCTCAGGTCATGATTTCATGGTTCATGTATTCAAGCCCCGTGTTGGGCTCTATGCTGACAGGTCAGAGCCTGGAGCCTGCTTCAGATTCTCTCTCTCCTTCTCTCTCTGTCCTTCCCCTGCTCATACTCTGTCTGTCTCTCAAAAATAAATAAACATTGGGGCGGCTGGGTGCCTCAGTCAGTTGAGCGACCGACTTCAGCTCAGGTAATGTCTCACGGTTTGTGAGTTCGAGCCCTGCATCAGGCTCTGTGCTGACAGCTCAGAGCCTGGAGTCTGTTTCAGATTCTGTGTCTCCCCCTCTCTCTGCCCCTCCTCCACTCATGCTCTGTCTCTCTCTGTCTCAGAAATAAATAAACATTAAAAAAATAAAAAAAAACATTAAAAAGGAAAGAAAGATTAATTCATGGAACTTGATCAAAATGAAAAGCTTTGACTCTTCAAAAGACACTATTATAAGAGAAAATACTTGCAAAGCATATATTTGATAAAGGATTATATCTAGAATATACAAAAAACTTTTATATTCAATAATAAGAAAACAAGCAAAAGAATAAAAAAGTTCAAAAGATGTGAAAAAACACTTCATTGAAGATATATGAATGGTATATATATACACATGAAAAGATGCTCAACACCATTACTCATTAGGTGAATGCATATTAAAACCATAACAGTGTACCAATACATATATACTTGAATGTCTAAAATTTAAAAGGCTGTTCACAGAAAGTAGTGGTGAGAATGTGGAGGAATTAAAATTTTTGTCCACTGCTGATTGGAATGTAAAACAATAGAACCACTTTGGAAAGCAATTTGGCAGTTTCTTAAAATGTTGAATATATACTGAACATATAATCCAATCTATTCCTAGATATTTACCACCTCTCTGCACAAAATGAAAACATATGTCTGCACAAAGACTTGTACACAAATGTTCCTAGAAGTTTTATTAAAATATCCAATAACAATATGCCCATCAAGAGATGAGTGATAGATAACAAATTGTGGCACTTCACCAATTCACTGGAATATGACTCAGCAATAAAATGGAATCAACCACTGACACACACAAAAAAGTGAATGGATCTCAAAATAATTACACTGAGTAAAAGAGGCTATGCAACAAGGCTGTATATTGCATGACTCTATTTTTATAAAATTAAAGGGAATGCAAACCAATCTCCATGACAGAAAGCAGAATAGATGCCTGCAGATGTGAGGAAAGATCAAGGAAGGGAAGGAAATATTTCAAAAGGACATCAGGGAACATTTGGAAGATGATCAATATGTTTATTATCTTGATTGTGGTCATGGGTCATAAGACACATGTCAAAACTTATCAAATTGTACTTTTCATATATATGCACTGTATTATATATCAGTTATATTCCATAAGGCAGTCGAAGGAAGGAAAGAAGGAAGGAAGGAAGGAAGGAAGGAAGGAAGGAAGGAAGGAGGGAGGGAAGGAAGGAAGAAAAACTTTAGCTTCAGATGCGTTCTGGTGAAACTAGGTTGAATTTAAAGTGTGAAAATGAAGCACAGAAAAAACTGAATATCTGTGTTGTAATATTATTTCAACATAGCTTCCCTGATTTTAATATATTCTTATTTTAGAAAATGCCTCCATTAGACTTATTTCTTCCTGTAAAAAAACTCTTTTGAAAATAATCCTTCTTGTTTATGTCTAGATTGGTCAAGTTAAATTGAATTGAAAGCAAAGGTTTCCATGTCTATCTTCAAACTCAGAACTGACCAGGCTATAATTGATCCCAACCATTCTATTGCAAGGAAATCACTTAGACTTTCTTAAACCTACTGAGATGCAAATTAACCAGCTGTTTCCTAGAGTGCCAATCACACTGGCTTGTAAACCTGAAGTGCTTTATTAACCATTTTTGGGCTGACCCTTCTTAAACTTCCAAGATCTCAGAGGGAAAAGTGTGGAAATAGCAAAAGGATTTTAAATTTCTCATATCTCAGCATCAATTAAGGAAAATATCATAGTATGTAACTGGACATTTTGGGAACTCTTAAATAGATTTAGTATCAAAACAAATCATTAATTTGATAGAAATTCATGGGTATGCTATTGTTGAGAATTGTATTATGCTGTTCTCACACTAAACTTGTGCTTCATTCCCTCTTCCTCCATCTGGCCCTTTCACACTATCCTCCACAACACTATCCCATTATATAATTCCCTGCTATGGTCACAAATCATATATAAAACAATATGAATTCCACCACCTCCAAGGCATAGATGGTCATACCTTGTTAAGAAATTTTGGAGAAGATAGGTCAAATTGTTAAATGAAGAATATAGGAGAGTTGACTTTTTAAATTTTATTTGAGAGAGAGAGAGAGAGAGAGAGAGCATACCAGAGAGAGAGGCAGAGGGAGAAACGGTGAATCCCAAGCAGGCTCCACGCTCAATGCAGAGCCTGAAGAGTGCTCCATCCCACAACCTTGATATCGTGATCTGAGCAGAAATCAAGAGTCAAATGCTCAACTGAATAAGCCACCCAAGAACCCCTAGATAGGATGACTTTTTGAAAATATTTACAAATTTCTAGATAAAATATAATCTTTAAGATGTTATATAAAGCACTAATATTTGCAGGCAAATAGAAAATAGAGTATAATAATCTGTTCATGCATTCCTTAGTCAAATAATTCACTTTCAAAAGACGAAGTCCTTTGCCTATATGACAAGTAGATTGACAGAAAAATCAATGCATATAATTCAGTATGTCTGTCCATGGGATTTTTATCTCATATTTGTCTATATTTTAAATCACTGTTTTTTTTCTGTGCAGAGACTTAAAACATGTGATGTGTTTCTCAACATTTATATTTATATCTCTCACTGTACTGAAAGATATCTAGCTAGTTGAGATCCTTGTCCCTCAAGTTGAATTCACTAGGTAGCCTAAATATGTCAGACCATTTGAAACAAACCATCTAAGTCTGATGAAAAAATACCAGATATATTCAAACATTTCAGTACAAAACAGAGAAATGCAAAACTTCTATTTTATTAAACATATTAATCTGATAGCAAAATCTAAGGCATATTAGAAGGGTGTATCAACTGGTCTTACACGTGACTTGTCCTGCAACACTATGATGAGCAGGGCAAGAATAGAATACCATATAAACATAATCAACATCCCAGGAGATGCCAAGGTATACAGGTGCGTATTCTAGAAAAGAGAGCATTCTTAGAGAAAAAAGGGAGTGGAAGAATTTCAAGCTTCCAAGTGCTTTACCCCTTGTCTGAGCTTTCCTTACTCATTTATCCCATGTATAGTAAAGAGATTCTACCAAGTGCCTTAAACAATAGAAATTAATTTCTCACAGTTCTGAGGGCTAGAAGTTAGAGATCAAGATATTGGCAGAATTGATGTCTTCTGAGGCTTCTCACACCCCTGGATGTAGATGGTCATCTTCACTCTGTATCTTCACATGATCTTTCCTCTGTACCTGTCTGTGTCCTAATCTCTTCTTCTCATAAGGATACAAATAGTATTGGAGTAGGGCCCACTCTAATTGCCTCATTTACCTTAATTACCTCTTTAAAGCCCCTAGTACCAAATATAGTTACATTCTGAGATACTGAAGGTCAGGACTTCAACAATGAATTTAGTGGGGTATGATTCAGCCCATGACACCATTCAACATGATACTTCATCCTATACACACACACACACACACACACACACACACACACACACACACACATATTCCTTTTTAGCCCATTGAGCTAAATCCCACTCTAATCTGAGTCCTGGTGAAAGAAAGAGAATAAATCCAATGAAATATTGATGTTGAATGGAAGGCTCCAAGCAGGTCAATAGTTTTCATTCTTCAACAATTTCATAATGTTAAGCTATCCCCCAAGCTTCTGTAAAGTGAAAATGAATGACATTATTAGGATGTGATTGATAGGGAGGAAATGGTAATTTAGCTCTACAGGGAATATATTTGTCAGTAACAAACTCTGTGAGAATTCTGTCTCAGATACACATACTTCTCAGGGGAGAAGAGTGTTGGAGATTACTGTTGGTGGAGAACATTTTATTAAGGTAGTACTAAACGTCCAAGTTTTCTCAAACTATAGGATTATGTGAAAGCTTTGAATATATATCTTTATTTCTCTGCTACTCAGAACACGTTTCATTTTTTTGTATTTCTGACAAATAGTATACAGCAAATATTAAATGAATGAAGGCCTCAGTAAATAGGTGCACTGAATGTTTTGAATTCTGTCAGTACACATTTATTAATGTTATTTATGTTTGTGAATTTTTCCCTTATCGGACCATTACAATGCAGAGAATTTATCAATTTAAAGAAGAAAGCAAGAGGAAGTATAGAATTGGGGAACATTAAGAAGTGGAACCTCTATATTTATAATAATGGTCTTAACCTCAGAAACACTGACCTCACTCTCAAAACTAAATTAAATCTATTAGGAGTAGGACAGGTCAAAACGAAACTACTGATTTCCTCTAGTTCTGAAAACTTACCCTACCTCTGTCTTCTCCTTAGATCCACCACTTTTTTAAACCAATAATCTAGGAGTGATCCTAGAATCTTTTCATTTTCAGAGCAGCCACATTCATTTTACTAGTAAGTTTTGACAACTCTATGTCCAAAATATATCTCAAATCAATATATTTGATTCCATTGTATTTCTACTACTCTTGTCTAGGCCACCATCGTCTATCACATAGATTACTCTAATAACTCTTCACCACCCCAAACACATTTTTCACCCAGGAGCCAAAGTAATTTGGCTAAATGTAAATCAGGTTACATCACTCCCCTATTTAAAGCTATCTAGTGTCTTAGAACAAAACCCAAATGTCTTATTCTCTCCTAAAAAGAATATCATGATCAGGTCTCTATTTCCTAGGACTTCCCTTCCTATCATACACTCCCATCATACTGTTCTTTCTATTATCTATCACATAAGGTTTGCTCTCTCCTTGGGGTCTTAGTTTTTAATTAGAGAGAACAGTTCTACTAGCTGTCCTCTCTGATCAGAAACTCTCTGCCTAATCTTCGTATGTCAAGGTCTGCATGTCATTTAAATCTTAGCTTAAACACCTCCTCCAAGAGTTCTTTGTGATCCTAGTTTTAAGTAGCCTCAAAATCTCTATCACCCTATTTCAGTTATCTACACAGCACTTACAGTTGTCTAATATTTTTCTTGTTCATTTGTCTTTATTTTCTATTTCTTCTGTCTATATATTCCATGAGAATTTGGACCTTGACTGTCTTGATTGATTCTATAGCCCCAGAATATAGAGCAGTGCATGATATAGAGTGGCACTCAATATTTATTGAATACATGAATGGCTAACTGCTCTTCAGAAGGATTATGTAGGATTCTTGAACTTATAAGATGATCATCCAAAATCGCCCTACAACTCTGTCTTTGTAGCTGCCCTAAAGGTCTCCTAGATCACTCCAAGGAATGAACAAGGCCAATTGTGGATATATCTTTATTTCTTTTCACTCATGAGTCAGCGCTTTGCAACATACAAGTAGGTTATGTTTGATAATTGACCCTCAGGAGCATCTGATTAGATACACTATCATCTGATTAACTTAGTCACTAATGACTTTTGGCAGAGTCTGAAAAAATCAGGAAATCATCCCCATCACATTTAAATATTCATGAGCTGCTTATGGAAGTAACTATTAGCAGCTGAATACCAGAAGAACTTTATACACAAAAACATAGGCGACAAGAGTAACAATTCCAAAATGGAATAAAAAGATTTGACTACTCAGACTTCCTACAGCCATTTTTCCTGAACTTTTTGACTATGGTATTGTATTAATAAGCTTGAGGTAAATAGAGTGTGTGGGGGGAAGCCCCAGGACCATCCAGTTAGGTTGAATTCTGCATAATTGCATAGATTTACTCCTTTAGAAAAATACAAATCTACAGGTTGTTCTCTTGAACATAAAATATGACAAACTTCAACAATATGAGAGATAATAGTTGCACTACCCTCTCTGATAATCACAGAGTTCTCTCAGTGTATGTGGACCATAAGGAGCACCTCAAAAGCCAAGGAAGAATTAATCATTACTGTATTTGAGCAACAAGATCTAAGACCATTTCAATTAACAGGATGTGTCTTTTAAGGAACAGCTGGTGGTTTTTAACTGGTGCTTAACTTAGAAATACAGAGTTGAATATACTTTAGTTTTACTGTTCTTTTCCAATTGATAAATTATTTTCTGTCTCTGGTCACTCCATTTTGCTTTGTCTTGACAAAGGACCTCATCATGTATCTTATTACCAACTGAGCCACCAACCTTAAGTAATAAAAGATTCAAAGATCTTGGTTTTTTAGGCCCAAATAATGATCTTAAAGACTTTACTTTCTAAGGCAGTCAGTCATTTATTCACTACCCTGTTGATGTTTTGGGTCATGAATCACTATCCACTTTTGGCTTTTCTATTCTTAGTACTCTCTGCCTCTACCTTGAAGAGTGACTTCTTCCTTTATCTAGTTCTTCATTTCCCTCACCTATAGGTGTAGATCTTTTTTCACCAGAAAATGTATGTACCGAGAAGCATTCTTTGTATATCACACAGCTTCCAAGAGAAGGATGGAGATTTATTGGCAAGAAAGAATGTTAACGTGTCAATTTCTTAGAGGTTCTTGGATTGTTAAGTTTAAAATTTGGGCAAGGTGGGGAGTCTGAGTGGCTTAGTCAGTTAAGCATCCAACTCTTGTTTTCAGCTCAGGTCATGATCTCATAGTTGGTGAGATCAAGCCCAGCGTTGGGCTCTGTGCTGACAGCATAGAGACTGCTTAGGATGTTCTCTCTCCTCTCTCTCTGCCCCTCCCCCTGCTTGCTAGCACTCATACTCTCTCTCAAAATAAATAAATAAACTTAAAATATTTGAGTAAGGAAAAAATAATTTGTCATTAATTATGGTTATTCATTTAACTTCCTTAGTCCAATCAAGCAGCACAAAATTTATGAATGACATTGAATTCTTCGGCCAGTTATCCAGTTTGAAATTCCTTCCCCAAAGAGGATGCTTGAGGTTGCATATACTAATTGCCTTTCAGTGACTAACGGTGAGTATGCAGAGTTACATGTTTAAGGAAAGAAGTGAGGCGGCTGGACTTCCTGCTACTCAATAACAGCCAGGCCATGTGTGTCTAACTCAAAAGCACTACTTGACAGGAAAGACCTTATTGTCACAATCTCTCATGGTTTGTGGTGTTTTTCTAACAAAGTTAGCTTTTCACCTGAGGGCATCTTACCTCACATGAAGGGAGATGACTCACAGGAACTCGGGGAAAAAAAGGAAAGCTGACAAATTTCCTTGAATAACTCTGCCTATTGCTCATATAACTAGCATTTTTCAGGAGACATTTTGAGCAGTATTATTTGGCCACTCATTTGGGTAGCCAAAAGAAGGGGTCCCTTAATCATGCTAAGAGTATAAGAGAGTGAAATACAAAGGCTTCAGAGTCCAACAGTTTGATTTGAAACCCAGTTTTGGCATTTATTAACTATATGACATTTGGAAAATTACATAATCTCTGAGTTTTAGTTTCTTCATTGGGAAAACATGAATATAGTAAGAATGCTTACTCTACTGGGTTCTTAACAGGATAAAATTAAGTAATACACTTAATCTTTGTGTGGCACTTTGCAGTTTTTTCACATATTGTATCAATAAAGTTTTTGTTTCATTATTATTATTTCCAAGAAAAGTTACTAATAGTTAAGCAACTACTTCAAGCCAAAAAAAAAAAAGAGAGAGAGAGAGAGAGAGAAAGAGAGACTGAGAGAGAGAGAGAAACTAAGCCAGGGGATTAAAGAATTTGCCCAGATCACATCTAGTTAGTAACAGTTAAGACTAGAACCCACATTTCTAAATTTCAGAGCTATATTCTTTCCATGCCTATAACTCCTTTCCTATCATTGCTTCAATAAAGACTATTTCACTTTACAGTTAGAATCATCAATTCGTATCTCATGCAGCTGGTAGAGGGAGGTCATTCTCTGTGAGAAAGAACATTTATGTATTGAAAAAAAGAGACACAGTTAATATTTTTTTCTGGTTAGAATTCAGAACCAAACTGAGGACCATCTCCACTATAAGCTGGGGCTCCCAAAGTGCTGTACCCTCAAGGTTAAGGAAAACTAAAGGTGAGGAAGCTGTTACATGGAATATGGGCCCAGATTTAACTTTCTTGGATCAAATAATCTCAAAGTTAAACTTGGTTTAAGTAGTTGCAGACTGGTAATGCATGATAAAATAATCATGCATAAGGAAATAAATATATTTGTTGGCAGTCTCAAATTCTAATTGATTCAGAACTATAATAAGAAATATTTTGTTTACCAAGTTTAAGATAAAAGGAAGAAAAATATGACAAATCAAAAAGAGAAAGTCATCCTTCCTATGATAATCATATGTAAGTAGAATATCTCAATATAAGTGTTTCAATGATTAAAAAACACTCTTGGTCCTCTCAACAAATGAATTAGAAAAAACGCTTTGTACGATTAACAGGTTTCACTTAGTATATTTACAGGGAGGAGCTTCAACTGTGTATTTGTACAGTTGAGTATACATAGCAGTGAGACTGAAAGAACTATCTCTATCGCTTTTTTTTTTTAAATATTTATTCTTAAGAGAAAGAGAGAGAGTGCATGCATAAGTGGAGGACGGGCAGAGAGAGAGAATCCCAAGCAGGCTCCCCACTACCAACACAGAGCCTGTTGCGGGGCTCCAATCCATGGACAGTGACATCATGACCTGAGCCAAAATCAAGAGTTGGATGCTTAACCAAATGAGCCACCCAGGTGCTCTGAACTAGCTCTATTTCTATTAGTAAAGGTTAATGATTCATCAGACCTATAGACCAGAATGCCAGCAATGCCTCTCCCAGCCCATTTTAGTGAATTTTCTAAGGGTCACCTTTTTAAAAAAAAATTTTTTTAATGTTTATTTATTTCTGAGACAAAGAGAGACAGAGCATGAGTGGGGGAGGGGCAGAGAAAGAGGGAGACACAGAATCAGAAGCGGGCTCCAGGCTCTGAGCTGTCAACACAGAGCCTGACGTGGGGCTCAAACTCACAAACCATGAGATCATGACCTGAGCCGAAGTCGGTCACTCAACCGACTGAGCCACCCAGGCGCCCCTCTAAGGATCACCTTTAAAAACATACAGAAAAAAAACCTGATAATTACCAGAGGGGAGGTGGGTGGAGAGATTGGTTAAATAGGTGATGGGGATTAAGGAGGGCACTTGTGATGAACACTGGTGTTGTATGTAAGTAGTGAATCATTAAATTGTACATCTGAAGTTAATATTACAGTGAATGTTAACCAACTAGAATTTAAATACAAACTTAAAAAAAAAATGAAAAGTGCTTGAGTAGTAACTGTAGGTCGGTATGGTCAGTGTGGGGATAATCTTAGAATATTTAAGTAGAGTACAGATGTAAACATTTAGAGTCCTTTTTATTATACTGTTGTGTAATAACCTGATTGTCTACATGTAGTAATGCTTCTGTCTGGATTCATGCATCTTTTTACCTTAATGTGCATATGAATCACTTGGGTATCCTGTTCAGCTGCAGATTTGCAGAGCTGCAGATTCACCATGGCTGGGGTGGGCCTGAGATTTTTAACAGGCTCCAAGTGATGCTGACGCTGATGGGTGTAACTAAGAGGATGCAATGTAAAGGTTCTCAAACTTCAGTATGCATTAGAATCACCTGGAGGCCTCTGTAAAAAAAAAAACCAGATTCCTGGACTCAACAGCAATTACTGTGACTCAGTAATTCTAAGTTAGTGCCTGAGAGTTTTCATTACTAAAAAATTCCCAGGTAATGCTGATACTGCTAGCCCAGATGCCAGACTTTGAGATCCACTAAACTAGTGTATAGGATTTGGAACAGGCAATAGACAATGCCAAAGAACACAGCAGGAAACAAGTCTGTTCATCATCCAAGGCTCAAACCAATCAAGCTTCCCCTGAGAAGGCACCACAAGGAGCCTGGGCAAGTAAGCTCTTTCAGATATCTCATCCACTAATTAGTTCTTGTGATTGCAAAACATGTCACTGATATGATGGGACTCAGATGCTTCCAGAATCTGGCCAGTGAAAGGTTTCATCAGATGGATTTTGTTTGAACCTTACCATTTTGATAGTACATGCCAGAAACTGAAGGTAATTTTATTCATAGTATTTCAGATGGACAAAGAATATAGTATGGTCATTTCATAGCCTTATTTTTAGAAAAGAAATTTGGAGCCAGGGAGGCTTCTTGAGAGTACTCAGTTAGTTGGTGGCCCAACTGAAATAAGAAAAGGCCTCTGACTGTTATAAAATGTTATAAAATGGAATATTATTCTCTACTACATTATTATTCCACCTAAATTATTCCTCCTTAAAGAAGACGTTGTTTGAGGTTTAGGGATATACTCTGTGTTTGGGGAAGGGGAATTTACTCAATTCTCTTCTGAAAGTAATCAAGCAGCAGATCAGTGACTATTTCCTGATAGGATTTTTAACTCACCTCAACTAACTAGAAAAAAAAGGTGATGTAGAAAACCAGCATTTATTGAACACTGGTTATTTTCAGACACTATTCCACACACTCTATCCCACATAGAGATGGTCCCCTATTCATGGTGTTTCAATTTATGATTTTTTGACTTTATGATGGTGTGAAAGTGATATGTATTTAGTAGAAACTGTACTTCAAGTTTTGAACTTGGACTTTTTCCCAGGCTAGCGATATGCAGTATGCTGTTCTCTCGTGATGCTTGCCAGGGTCAGCAGCTGCATCTCGTGGTCAGCCACAGGATCAAAAGGGTGTAAACAACTGATACATTTACAACCATTCTGCATCCATAAAACCATTCTGTTTTTCACTTTCAGTATAGTGCTCAATAAATTACATGAGATATTTAGCACTTTATTATTATTATAAAATAGGCTTTGTGCTATGGGATTTTCCCCAACTTTAGGCTAAGGCAAGTGTTCCGAGCATGTTTAAGGTAGGCTAGGCTAAGCTGTGATGTTCCATAGGTCGGGTGTATTACATGCACTTTCGACTTACGAGATTTTCATTTTGCGTTAGGTTTATCAGGATGAAACCCCGTTGTAAGTCAAAGAAGATCTGTATTTATTTTTGATTCTCATAGTGCTCTTTGAAGATGAAGACACTGTACCTCAAAACTGAAATTACTATTCCAAAGTCAAATACCTAAGAAATAGTGGAGTTATTTGTTCTATCTTCAAGGGTCACATTTTACACATTCTGACAATAGAAGAGGTAGAACATTAGAAGAGGTAATGAAATGATGCTAGAATGGAGAAGTGGTCAAATAATTTAGGGGAAAGACTGAAGACTGCTTTAGGTCACTTGCTGTGTAGAATATACCACATAATCAGCTGCATCTTTTTATTGCACCTGGATTCATCCATTCAATTATCCACTAGGCTGTCCTCTATAGATTTGTCATAGGTATGCTGAATCCAAATTCTGTAAAACTGAAACTGTATTTCTTCCAAAACTTTTTCCTTCTCCCTTAGACCTTATTTTAATAAATGGCAACATCCTTTTATGCAAGGCTGAAACCTGGGAGTCAACTCTTCCTTCTCCCACACCATGCATCCACGCCTGTCACTAATACCTTTCAACTCACTCTTCTTATTGTGTCTTAAAACCTCCATTTCCCTCCATTGTACTTACTTCACCAGAGTTCAGGTGTAATTAGCTACATTTTACCTTGAATATTAAAATATTTTGCTAACTGACCTGGTTTCTAGTTTCACCTTCCTATAATCCTCCACAGTACTATCAGAATAGTTTCCAAAAAGATCCATGACCCCCTAAACCACACCCTCTGCCACCGGGATCCTCCAAATTCCAGAAGTCCTACATAGTATATTCATCCTTTCATGGTTCTGTCTCTTCATTTTCCTTAACCTTGATTTTCTCCTCTCCATAAGGTTTATTGCATCCCACTAGTGTTTAAACACAACAGCCTACTTCATGCTTTTGTGCCTTGTCCAGGCTGTCCAGGAACATTAAGTGTAGTTTATAGCTCCTGGGTAAACGGCTTGTTACCTTCTGAAATAAAAGGCACTAAGCAGGTGCAACAGAATCACTTGTAAGATTTCTTGCGAAAACTTTTAGTCTTCACATTGCCACAAATCCTAGTCATGAATCCAAGCAGAGGCTTCCTAAATGTTAGTTCTTCTCTTTTCTTTTCTTTCTTCTTTTCGTTTCTTTTCATTTCTCTTCATTTCTTTTTGTTTCTTTTAGTTTCTTTCCTTTCCTTTCCTTTCCTTTCCTTTCCTTTCCTTTCCTTTCCTTTCCTTTTTCCTTTCTTCCTAATTAGAAAGCAGCTAATGTCCCCAGCCCTGTCCTCTGCAGCTGTGTCCTCCCTCAGCCCTGGAACTGGTAGTGGGATTTCAAAAGTTTAGAAGGTGCTCAAACCTGTCAGGATAAAAAATAAACACATACCAAGTGCCTACTATAGACCAGATACACAACTCTGCAAATTTTTATATGCATATGAATCATATATGCATGGGGCTGAGATGGGGC
The DNA here is from genome assembly GCF_046562875.1 of Panthera onca. NCBI lineage: Eukaryota > Metazoa > Chordata > Mammalia > Carnivora > Felidae > Panthera > Panthera onca. The sequence continues at coordinate 65,714,165 of NC_138345.1, forward strand.
TTTCTATCAGTTCTCAGATTATATTTTTGGTGCTTATCCACAAAGTGCAATTTGAGTATAGCAAGATTCTGATCTATTACAGCACATTTCCTGTTGATGCGGCATTGTGTCGGAAATTTACACAATTTTTATTCCTCTGTGAATATCCTATACAAGAGCTAGTCTATAGCTGATGACATATTATTTCATATTTAGAGATGAATCACTTACCTATTCAGTCACTGAGTAAGGATGAAAGTAGCCATTAATGAGGTATGCACACTTTGATTGGAGGGAGCAAGGTGATGGAATGGCAAAGCCCTCCCAGAGACAGCAGGAGCCTACAGATGTCTCACTGTGGGAGTCGAGGAATGCAAAGAAAAAAAGGGCAAGGAGCACCAAACAGCCATCATGACTATCACTTCATGAACATTTGTGACATGTCCACATATGCACTTTACATGCAGTTAATAAAGTGCATAGTGTTTCCGAAAATAATTACATTGTCTATTTTGCAATGAACCCAAGATGCAATTTTACTAAGGCATATATAAATCATTTCCATTTTCTGCTTCTTTTTGGCACAGAAAACATTTACAATGTTATATCTGTATTTTTAAAAAAAAGCAAATAAAACTATTCCCATATACTGAGGCTGAGCCATAGGCATAGTATATCACTTTGCTTCAGGAACGACTTTCATCCACTGACCAGGATTTAAGTCTGATATGCTGTTTCTCTGATTTTCTGGTTCAGGCCTCCCTATAGTAGATGGGTTGGCTATTTTTGCCCAGGGTCTAATGCATTCTGATCCCAAGGAAACATGTATTGGATGGCATTTCATTTGTACTCAGAGTGGCCTGAGGCTGAGTTCTTTCTTCAGATGGCACTCTGAACTGATTTTCAGTGAAACAGATTAGCTACGATGTTTGTGCCCCAATCTAACCAAGATCACTATAGAGATGAATACATTCTAGGCCCTGCTATTTTTTTTAACGTTTATTTATTTTTGAGACAGAGAGAGACAGAGCATGAACGTGGAGGGGCAGAGAGAGACGGAGACACAGAATCGGAAGCAGGCTCCAGGCTCTGAGCTCTGAGCCATCAGCCCAGAGCCCCACGCGCGCTCGAACTCACGGACCGTGAGATCGTGACCTGAGCTGAAGTCGGACGCTTAACCGACTGAGCCACCCAGGCGTACCTAGGCCCTGCTATTTTTTTTTTTTTTTAATTTTTTTTAACGTTTTATTTATTTTTGAGACAGAGAGAGACAGAGCATGAACGGGGAAGGGGCAGAGAGAGAGGGAGACACAGAATCGGAAGCAGGCTCCAGGCTCTGAGCCATCAGCCCAGAGCCGACTCGGGGCTCGAACTCACGGACCGTGAGATCGTGACCTGAGCTGAAGTCGGACGCTTAACCGACTGAGCCACCCAGGTGCCCCGGCCCTGCTATTTTTTAAAAGCATATGTACACATGCCAAGTATCTTTGTTAAGAGTTTCCAGAAAGCTTCTTGGAAAATCAAGAGACTGCTGTCAGGTACGGGACCCTAGAGGAAAGCAATAAGCTAACCCAGTAGCCAGAGTTTCTTCTAGATGTATTTCCTGTCGTTTCAGCTACTTGAACACATTTTTAGCAAGATCTTAAGGCTGTGTAGGACACAGAATCTTTATCTGCATGTTCATTTGTATATATGTGTACGTGTGCGCATGTAAGTGTGCATATGTGTGTATGTATATATATATATATATATATATATATATATAGTCACAAAGTCTACATTTATAACAATGCATGAGCACCTGTGTATCATGTTTTGTATTAAAAGCCATAATACACACTGAAACTGAATTATCTGAAGACGAGAAGATGAAAACCAGCATTCTTAGTCCATTACAAGGCTCTTTGCAATCTAACTTGGTTGACATATCAGAACTCATTTTGCACACACTAACATAGGAACAGTGTTCCAGAAATATTGAACGATCTGTTTTTCCTTGAGTGTTGTAAGCAATTTTGCTCCTCTGTCCTTTTTGTTCAACCCATTTTCTCTTCCTGAAATATCTTTCTCCATAATTTTCTCCTAGTGAACTCCTACTCATCCTTCAAAATCCAGTTTAGCTATCACTTCTTCCTGGTACCTGCTTCTGCTCCAGAATTAATCACTTCGTGTTTGATCATAATATTATACTTTGTATGAGTTTTTCTTATAATACTTATATATTACAGTATAGTTATTTGTTCTCATGTCTGTAAGCAACTATGGGTAGCTTATTTCTTTTTATCTTTTTACTTTCATACCTAATGTAATGGGAAAATACTTTGCTGGCAAAATACTTTTAGGATGGAAAGAGATTTTAGCAAGCAGCAGTTCAATAGTCTAATTATACAGATAAAGAAACCAAGGACTAGGGAGGTTTGGTGACTTGCTAAAACTCATACATGGTCAGGGGCCTAAGTCAAATTGGAATTTAGTTCTGAGCCATTGGAGTGCTGTCATGGTATTTTTTTAAGTGTGTAAACAATGCAGTAGTGTCTGTCTATAAATCTGTATTATGAAATGCCTCATATTTTTATGGATTTGGTGCTGTAATTGGTACCTTTCCTTATGTAAGCAATGATGTCCAAGTTTTCCCCATGTAACAAGAAGGTGGTAGGATTGATTTTAGTTTTGTCTTGAATAAATAATGTCAGAAGGATATTCTATTTTACACATTTCCCCCCCCCCCTTCCCATTTAAGGTGGCAAAACTCATGAAGTCATGCATATACTCATTGTGGGCATTATTTTACCTCTTTTCCAGGGCTGTGTGGTTTGTCAATTCCATTTATCATAGGGTGACAGAAACTCCCTGCATGCTAATTCCTAAACCGGAGGGTCAGGGGGTCCACAGTAATGTCTTGCTCATAATCACTGACTCAGCGTAGGCAGAACATGGAGAGATGGGTGATGCTGAAGGCCCAGAGTCGGCAAGGTTTTTCCTTTCTCCAAAGAACCAGGCACATAGGGCGCCTGGGGGCCTTAGTCAGTTAAGTGTCCGACTTCAGCTCAGGTCATGATCTCCTGGTCTGTGAGTTCAAGCCCCGCATTGGACTCTGTGATGACAGCTCGGATCCTGGAGCCTGCTTCAGATTCTGTGTTTCCCTCTCTGTCTGCCCCTTCCCTGCTTGTGTTCTGTCTCTCTCTGTCTCTCAAAAATGAATAAATGTTAAAAACAAACAAACAAAAAACAACCAAACTTCAAAGAACCAAGCACACAGAAGACAGTAAAAAGAAAGTAAAGAACATGGTGACACATTTCCATTTGCTCTATACCCCTCCTGAGAAGAGACAATGAGGGACAATGATAAGAAACAACAGGCTGATAATCTATAGAAATCAGAAAACTTGTGCCTAGACCTAGAATCTCTAGTCCTGTGCATAAGGCAGCTCCCTAATTTTCAACTTTCCTCAAATATAGAATAGGAAAGTGGGACAATAATAATTCCAAAAGGCAGTAGAGCTCACAAGACACACTGAGGTAGGTACATCATGTATATCATTTTATTTAAAAGTGTAACAACCTTCAGGAGTTCATATTATTGTTGTCCCCATTTTACCCACATACGGTAAAGAAGTGCTAGAGATGGGACTCAAGCCCAGCTCTGCCTTCAGTCCAAAACCTAGTCTTAACCATTATGCTATTCTAGTTTCACAACTGAATGATATAATGGAACTTTACCATCAGTCTGAATGTATGCTGTGGGTGACTCAGCAGAGATATTCATCAGCATTCTTCTGGGGAGGTGGTCACCTTCCACTCAGCACCCTAGGTTTATGCAAAGAACATCAGGAAAACAATGTAAGTGCAATGCAGGCATATGTACAGACCACATTTCCATTCAACAGCATCCGATTTCTGAGACAAAGATGTAGGCTTCTGGGCTCTAGCACAAAGTCATGTACTGTGCAAGTGCAGTCTTCAAATGTCTATTTTATCTTCTGTAAATCTCAATTTTATTTCAGAAATCAAGAAAATCTACATTGTTCTACCCCATTACAAAGAGGGAAGAATAAGCACAAACATGAATAATCTCACGCAATCCCCATATATAACATGTAAATGAAGCAGTATATATAGAGAGGCACACTAGCAATCATTGAGACAAAGCTTTAGAAAGAAAAAGAAAAGGATACAACCTGACCTTGGCTTGAGTTTTTGATGTTTATATAACTAGAAATCTTCTTTAGCCAATATATAGCTGTTGCCCAGTTATGTCATAAGTAAAAAGGAAGGCATTAAAACAAACAAAAACAGAAGAAATGGAAGGAAAAAACAAAAACAAAAACAAAACCAAACAAAGCCTGAATTGGGAACTGAGAATTATTTTCTCTATTTTTTCCTAGATTTCTGGCTTCTGTGTACCCATGATTAAACCATGTCCTTTCTCTGGACTACATTTTTATTTATAAAATGAGGAGATTAGGCTAGATTATTTTTACAGCCTTTTAGATTTGTTCTACATTCATGTGTTAAACAAATGCACTGCTATGCTTGTGATACTGGAGGATGCTCACATACAGTGATTTATTGATTCATTCATTCAACAAATACTTATTGGGAGTCTATAGTGTGCCAAAACTAAGCCATATGATCAGAATCCATCAGAGAACAAAACAGAGCAACTTATGCTTCACTTTTTGTAACTGTGACCTTTCCTTTCAAGCCATGCACAGAAATAAGAATCCGTGTAAATTAGTTTTGGGAATCAAAAGTATCAAGTAAATGAGAAGCCTTTCAAAGTATCATTCTATCTCAGGAAACTAGTTTCAACTAACTGTTACTCAGTCTCCTGTCAATGCCATGTTAAGACAGGCATTGACAATGCCTGTCAATGTCATGATGTAACGGGTACCTTCCTCCAGGGCCAAACTTTGTTTTCCAATTCCCCTATGTCAGTAGTGCTTGAGCCAGTCTAACCTGGGCCACCATCTTGTTTGGAGTGGTTTCCTTGTTCATTGGTTCGCTCTGTGGCCATCTCTACCAGGGTCACCGTTGGTCCTTCCTTTGTCTACTGTCATGCCTTTGGTTAAAGTTCCCTTTAAAACACTGCTATCACCTGTTATTCTTATCACATGGAGAGATCATTCACATCAGTCACTAGCTATCGCTTAGGGAGGGAACTTTTATAGAAAAGAAACAATACACGCCTTCTCCAAAGGATCTTCTTTTACTTGATTTGCAGGGATCTATCATCAAAAGTCAATAACTCACCTCAAATGCAGTGGAAGACAATATTATGGTGGAAATTATGGCTGTGAGAAGGCCACTACCTTGTTGTACAAGCTCAGGCAGGGTATTTGATCTTCAAGTCTCAGATTCCAGTGGAAAAATATTATGTAACTCAAAGTGTTGTTATGAAGACTAAATAAAATAATATGCAAATGCCAACCACCTATTCCCAAGTATTACACAGATGATACACCCATCATCTTTGTAAGAAAGGACACCATAACATGCAAGTGAATAGACAGTCATAAGTTATAGAAGAGTGTTCAAATACAAGAAAATTTTCAATGATGGAGATAAAACCTAAGGAAGGTGAACTTATTAATTCACTAACTTTTTAAAATTTATGTAGAAGTTTCAACATAACAAATGCTAGTTTCCTTCCCTAATATCCTACCCAAAGTTCCATAATGAAATCAACTGTTTCTCTAGATGGACAACTCTAGTTTTCTAGGTGTTAGGAGCTCTTATCTCATTTCTCTGTCTGGCTCATCAATGATCCAAAAAAGCAATCTTAGTGAAGGAAATGTCAAGAACTGGGCTTAAGTCATGGATTTACCACTTTGTCCTCTACATATCTTTAGCATGTTGACATATCTGGATCCAAATTGTTTCAGCTATAGATTACCATAGCTGCTTTTACCAATCTTTTCAGGTTTTATGTAAAGAGCAAAAACTCATCAGCTTTGTATTGGGGACTTTTATCAATATAAGTGATATTGTTATTTCTCTATTTCAAATAGAATTATTTGAACATATTGAAATAAAGTAAAATAGTTGTTTATTATATATATATTTATAATGAGTAAATCCAGATTTCCTTTCTATTCTTAAAAAAACTATAAATTAGAAAGAAATTAAAACTTGGACATGAAAACACAGGAAATAGCACCATCATGAGACAAGCAGTGTGATTACACCATTTACTGAACTAAATGTATATGGTGGGAAGAAGATGCCACTCCCTCTCCAATAAAACATGAATTAGCAAATTTGATGTACAGAATATTATTGGGGGAGGGTATAAATGGTATTTTATTTTATTTTGTCAACCATTTTATATATGGTTTGCATTTTATATATGCAATTAAATCATTTTCTGTGATACTTGTACCAACATTAAAATTCTCCAGCACACTATAAAAATATTAATATTTTTATTGTATGTTTCTAGGGTGTACAGTATGATGTTTTGATATACATATACCAAATGTGAAATGATTAACACAATCAAGCTACTTAACACATCCATAACCTCCTAGAGATATGACTGTGTATGGTAAGAACATTTAAGATCAATGCTTTCAGCAAATTTCAAGTATAAAATACACCGTTAACTGTAATCACCATTCTATATATATTAGATCTCCAGAATTTATTTATTCTGTATACCTGAACCTTTGAATCAGTTGACCAGCTATTCTCATTTTCCCCACCCCTGATCCCTAGCACCAACATTCTACTTTTATAAATTCAATTGTTTTTTAGATTCCACATATAGGTGAGATCATGCATGTTTTTCTTTTGTCTCTGCTTCATTTCACTTAACATGATGTCCTCCAGATTCATTCATGTTGTCACAAATGGCAGGATTTTTTCTGTATGAAGACTGCAAAATAGTCCATGTATATATATACACTATATTTTCTTTATCCATTCATCTGTCAATGGACACTTATGTTGTTTCCATATCTTGGCTATTGTGAATAACGCTGCAATGATCATGTGAGTAAAGATATCTTGAGACCCTGATTTTATTTCCTTTGGATATATACCCAGAAGTTGGATTGCTGGATCATATGATAGTTCCATTTTAACTTTTTGAGGGACATTTCATGTTGTTTTCCACAGCAGCTGAAAAATTTTACATGTCTACCAATGGTGTATAAGGGTTCCTTTTTCCCCACATCTTACCAGCACTTATCTTTTCTATTTTTGATCATAATCAATCTAACAAGTGTGAAGTGATATTTCACTGTAGTTTTGATATACTTTTCCCAGATGATTAGTGATATTGAGCACCTTTTCATATACTTGCTGGCCATTTGTACATCTTTGCAACATCCTAAGTTTTCCAGCTTCTTTTCCAGACCAAGTGTGTCTATTTAATTTTGTTCTGTTTTCTGATAGTGGATGTTGAGCCAGATTGTGATATGGTTAAGCTAAATGCTTTCAAAGGTGTATTCAATCTATAATTAATTAGCCATTAAACGCCACTGGAAATATAATCATAGGGAGAAGAATGCATTTATCATAAGAAATTCTCTCTGAGAGTAGTCCTAAGTGTAGTTGAATGAGATTCCCCTTTATTGCCACTTAAACTGAAAGCAAGGGGTTGGACCAAGGGACGAGGGACAAGGATGCGAAAATGTAACCCTAAACTACCTTGGAAGGATGCTATTATCTGCAGGCATTGTTTGACTAAACTGGTTATACTGGTTTTCTAATGCTGCTGCAACAAATTATTACAAACTTAATTGGTTAACAACAAAAATGCATTATCCTACAGTTTTAGATGTCAGAAGTATGAAATGGGTTTCACTGGGCTAAAATCAAGTTGTTAGCAGGAATTAGTTATTTCTGGAGACTTTAGGGAAGAATCTATTTCCTTGGCCTTCCCAGTTTCTAGCGTCCACTTGCATTCCCTGGCTCGTGGTCTCTTTCTCACATCACTCTCACGTCTGCTTCCATTGTCACATTTCCTTTTCTCACTTTGACTTTCTTCCCTCTACTTTATAAGGACCCTTGTGATTGCATTGCTAGCCACATGTAAATATTTACATTTTAATTTAAATTATTTTATTACTGTTTATTAATTTATTTTGAGAGAGAAAGAGACAGGAGTACATGACCATGAGTGTGGGTGGGACAGAGAGAGAGGGAGACAGAGAGAATCCCAAGCAGTTTCCATGCTGTCGGCACAGAGCCTGATGCAGGGCTTGAACCCACAACTGTGAGATCATGACTTGAACCAAAACCAAGAGTTGGACACTTAACCAACTGAACTACCGAGGTGCCCCTAAATTATTTTAACTAAAAGTCTAAGTTCATTAGTCACACTAGTCCCATTTCAATACTTAATAGTTACATATAGCTAGCAGCTGCCATGTTGAACAGCATAAAATTGAACATTTTCATTACCATAGAAAGTCCTGAACAACACTTATTTAGAATATATTACATGTATCTATTTATCTTTTTAGATTAAAATAAAATGCATAAATTTAAAATTCTTATGGGATATCCTGTATCTTTAGTAGACATCCACTAACCTTCGGGGATTGAAAGATACTATGACAGATGGTAGGCCATTAGTAAAAGAATTATTCCTATCTTGTTAACTGCGTTCCCCTTAATCTTACTGCGTAATAAATACTTGTTCAAAGACAAGAGTTCCCTATTTAAAAAGAAAGCTGTTTATATAAGTTAATTCTCAAAACTAAGGAGTTTTCTAATGGGGTAAACACCTTGGAAATAGGAGTTTGGATATATATACCTTTTTTTTTTTTTAGCAAACATTACATTAATATATTTTAGATAAATACTTTTCACAAAGCTCATTATTCTCCCAATACGTTTATTACAAATAATGATGAACTTGAAGTTAGAAAGTCTGCCCTCCAGCATAACTGAGTTAACTTTTCCAAGCCTTCTTATTTGTGACATTATACCCCACATTATGGTTAAAAGGGACTATAGAAGAAATTACTATGTAAATTTGAGAGCAAATCAAATTAGAATTATTGGTATGCTATGAATAATGACCATCAAGTATTAGGTTAAGATTACTTTTTCTTACTTAGTGGGCACTGTCATAATAAAAAACTTCATGGAATTTAGTATAGTACAAGGGTTCCAAACATGTTTTGGGTGTTTTTGTTTTGTTATGTTTTTTTAGAGACAGAGAGAACACAAGTGGGGGAGAGGGGCAGAGGGAGAGAAGAGAGAGAGAGAGAGGGAGAGAGAGAATCTTAAGTAGGCTGTACACTCAGCTTGGAGCTTGACTTGGGGCTTGATCCAACAACCCTGGAATCATGACCTGAGCAGATATAAAGAATTGGACACTCAACCTACTGAGCCACCCAGGTGCCCCCAAACATGTTTGTTTTCAACATCAATGTCTTTGCATATCTCATAGCTTCACTGAATAAATTTGTTTCTGCAGTTACATACAAATTGAAGTTTTATTTATGCATGTATGTATTTATTTATTTTTTAATGATTATTTATTTGCAGAGAGAGAGGGGAGAGAGAGAGATAAAGTGAGGATGAGCCAGGAATGGGCAGAGAGAAAGGGAGACAGAGAACCTCAAGCAGGCTCTACACTATCAGCACAGAGCCCAACATAGATCTCAAACCTATGAACCGTGAGATCATGGCCTGTACTGAAACCAAGAGTTGGACGCTTAACTGAATGAGCCACGCAGGCACCCCAACAAATTGAAATTTTAAAAGTTGAATCTTTCTTTAATGAAGCTAGGTATTTGGTTGTAAAGGAACCCTAACTTTTTTCATTACTGTAGTTTTTTGTCTTCACACATTGAAATTATTATGTCATTTGAAAAATTATCCCTATGTTTTTTTTTGTAAATATATGGCTTTAAGAAAACCAAAACTTCTATGCCTAAGACTATATTGACAAGAATCTAAACATTTCATCTGTATCTAATTGTATAAGCTTTACATGTTGGCATTTAAGAATCTTCCTGTAATAGAAATAGCTGTTATATATTATTGATGTATTTCTGAAAAACTGAGATAAACTTATCAATGATGAAACCGATGCATGTATCCTACTTTATGAAAAGTAAGATATTTCATTACTTGGATGTTTGGTTTACCAAAATTACAGATTTTATTGAAAATTCTATAAATAACGTTGGTAAAATATAATGGAAAACTTCTATTTCTCTCAAGAATACTCTGATATATTTATATTTCTCTGGATTTGAGGGGAATAGTCTAAAACTGTGTGTTATCAAAATGCAAATGTAACATCATATTGCCAGGAACCTACTCTCTCCAGCAGGAAATATAGAGCACAATAATTTAATTCATGCTGGAAAATGATGCTTTCCATTAGCACAGATTTACTTTCAAAAACAAATCAAGTATTGACTTAGAAGTAATCTCAGTCCTCATCTTTTAAAAGATTCCATTTTTCTTAGAGTGCAAGTACTTCTAAAAAAATATATAAGATATAGCTATATTTCTCTTAACCACATCAATTTTGGCCAAAGTTTGATTTGATTTATCTTGAAAGATAGGTAAAGTGGGCAATACCATGGACAACAAAGCATGGAAAATACAAATACTTTTGAAAACCAGTAACTCTTAAAGAGCTGGTATGCTGTCTCTTATCCTGGAACCTAGAGTAATGTTGATGTCCTTGCACAAAATGATATATTAACACACATGACTGGCTGCCATTGGGATTTAAGTGGCCTATTTTAAAATTGTGTGTGTGTGTGTGTGTGTGTGTGTGTGTGTGCGTTTCTCTGTAGTTTTCTTCTGAAAATCAAATTTGAAAGAACTTCTTCAAACCTTTCACGTTTTTATACATCTTTACCTTTCCGCATGCTGCTCTTGTAAATAGCTCTCCATCCTCCCTCACTTTTTTCTTTTTTTGACATTTAACTAAATTATATCATTCTTTACTATAAGCCTGAGCATCTTTAGGAAGTTTTCTCTAATGTTAGGAATAAACAAATCTGGTTTATGAGTATTTTTGCAGGTGCGTTAGTTTTCTCAAAAATTTATCAAATATTTTTATCTTCTATAGTTAATATACTAATCACCTATTTTATTGAATGACTATGTATCTAAGTCTCTCAAAGATTCACACGAAGCTTTTTTTTCTTTAACCAAATTCTACAAATGGATTTTCTCTAGCAGTAAAATAAATGGTTAAAGCTTAGATTCTATGTTTTGTACTTGCAGTAATTCATTGATTTAGTAAGCAAATACTGCAGTGTTTTAGAATTTTAATTAACAGGTCATCTAAAACTTAGAAGAACATAAAAAAGACCACAATATAGTTATAGGTTCTCCTTATAGTAAAAGTAATTGGTCCAGTTTGGGCTGACCAAATCTTTTAGGCTTGGAACAACTATAGTGCCTAGAAAAACCTTCTAAGACACAAATAAAAGATGTTATGCTACATTTTACTATTCTTCCAAAATTTCAGGTGTGAAATAAATGACAAATTACCTGCCTGCCACACTAAGAAAGGAGAAAAAGGTAGAAGTTCCAAGGAGGAGGATTTTCCAACAAGTTTAACTCTTCCAGATATAAGTGATTCATCATATACACATACTGTTTGAAGTTGCTAAAAGAGAAAGACAGTGATTTGGACTAAGCTATTAGTGCTCCCATTTTCAGATTTATCCTTACACATTAATAATATCAATATCTCCCAAAGTAGAGATTTAATTACACTTTCCAAACAAAGCAATAAATTTGTGAGCATACTTAAAACTGTCATAAATAATTAAAGCTAAAATATATTCTTCAAATAAATGAACTAAGTAAATCTATGTTGCTATGTCCTTGGTATAGTAACATGGGACTTTTTAATCACTCATTTGTTAATCAAAGAAACATTTTAATCTTGATGGGGTATCCCTGAGTTCTAGTTTATTACCTTATTTTAATAAGGCAGGATACATTTTTCATGAAATGTTATTTAAAATGGCATTATGATCAACAGTTATTTAGTAAATATTTACTGGAAGCATGTCAAGCACAAGACTCATCACTCACTCAAGCTTCACCAAACTATTTTCTGGACTGAATCAGTACCAGATTCTTCGGCAAAAGGCATTTCACAGTTGGGCAAATGGCTTCATGGTGTTTCTGGTTTCCTGGAACACAATCTATTCCCATCTCCTCAAGTAATCCCCAAAGCTTTTATTTGTTTATGACTGGGTACAGTGTGCTTTATTGATGGTACGTGACAAGGTAGGGCTTCCTAAGCCCCTCCACTTCTTCAGGGGGGTCTGGGATGAAACTGTGCAGAGGTCAGGAGATTCTCAGTGTGTTGGGGGATGAGTTGGAGCAAGAATTTCCCAGCAGCTGAGGCCTTCTCTCTTCCTCTCTTTTTCTTGCTGGAGCTGGTAGTCCAGGGGCTCAAGGAGGCCATGTGGACCATAAAGTCCACCATCCTGTTGCTGTAGCCAAATTGATTGTCATATCAAGAAAGAAGCTTGACAAAGTGGTCATTGAGGGAAATATCAGCCCCAGCATCAAAGGTAGAATGGGTGTCACTGTTAAAGTTGCAAAAGACAATCTGGTCCTTGGTATAGCCCAGGATGTCTTTCAGATAATCCCCTAATGTTTGCTTCACCACCTTATTGATATCATCATATTTGACAGCTTTCTCTAAGACTGCAGAGCAAATCTACAACTGACATTTGGGGATGGGGACACAGAAAGCCATGCCAGTGTGCTCCTATTCAGATCAGAGATAAATTTGCCCATAATCTTGGCAGTGCTAATAGAAGCAAGGATGATATCTGGAGAAGCCTCATGGCCATCATGCCACAGCTTCCCAGAGGGGCCGTGAGGGACCATCCAGTGCTGGCACAGACTGTGTACATTAGTTCCTCCACCAGGCCAAGCTGTCATGGATCACCTTGGCCGAAAAGGCCAAGCACTTGGTAGTACAGAAGGCATTTCTGACAATCCCAAGGGAGTTGTCAAACATCTCATGGTTCATACCCATCCTAAGCATGTGGGAATCAGCAGATGGGGCAGAGATAATGACCCTTTTAGTTCCACCCTTCAAGTGAGCCATAGCCTTCTCCAAGTTAGTGAGGACACCAGGGGACTCAAAAACACCAGCATCACCCCATTTGATGTTGGGAGGATATTGCTCCTGGAAGATGGAGATGAGCTTTCCATTAATGACAAGCTACCAGGTTTCAGCCTTGATTGGGCCATTGAACTTACCATGGGTGGAATCATACTGGAACATGTAGACCATGAAGTTGCAGTCATTTAAGGGGTCACTAACAGAGACAATATCCAGTGTCAGTGTCAAAAGCAGCCCTGATTACCAAGCACCAATGCAATAAAATTAGTTTTCTCTAATATTTCCCATCATGTCTCAGGAATGTGACCTGCACTGTTCAAGAAGGTATGGCTGCTTGCATAATGGAGAGGAACAAAGAATCCCAGTGACTTTAACTACTTTTATTCTTCCCAAACATGGGTGATATTATATCCTATGATATCTTCTAGCCCTCTTTATTTATATTTTTCTTCCATTTATTCATTCATTCAATAATTTTGGAGAGCTACTGTCTGACCCCTTGGAAGACACAGAACATTTTACTTATTATCAAGTGTGTACATAAATAATTTTTCACCGATAAATAATTTTGGCAAGATAACCACACTATATTAGGTAGCTTTACAGCAATAACAACCTCAAACAACATTTATTTTTAAATCATATTACATGTAGATAGCTGTGGGTGGGCTACTGTGACTCAACTCTTGGTTGCATTCCCATTTCAGAACTCAGGCTTAAGGAACAGTCCCTTTTTAGGACTTGACATTCTCATGGCGGAGGGAAGAATACAGGAAGATAATTGGGCAGTGGCTTTGAATACTTCTGCTTAAAGTGATACACAGTCAATTCTCTTTATTCCTAATAGTTATGTTCAAACACTGAATGAGCAAAAATCGAACCATTGCTCTAAAAGGACCTGTAAGCCTCTGCTGACAGTGTTTTGTCAACCATTTGAGTTATATAAGTGTTTTTGCTGAAACCCTTGTAAAATAAGCCAGTGTCATCATTATGGAAAACCTGCTCTTCACATAACCTTCTCCTATATGATACTTAGCAGGTATTTAAAAAATTCCATCCACATCTTCCTGATCTGCAGAACCTGCCCCACTTGTGAGCTCATTTTTCATGCTGTTTCGCCTTTTGAGACGTATGATCCAGGCAGTATGAACTGATAGGGTTTAATATTTTCCTGACCCCTGTTACTGTGCCTTTCAACAAGGAATCCCCAGTAAGAGAAGTATTCCTACAGATCAACAAGCCAGGAGGGGGTCCAGAATCTCTTTCATAGAAGCAACAGCCCACCTTTTCTCAATGAGAAATATCCAGAGATTTGGTGCCCTGGATAAGCTTCTTCTCTAGTGCAGAAGTGTAGGGGGAGATTTAATAAATCAGTGAATTATTGGTGGCCTTAAACTATTTCCCAATAGATTCAATGTCCTAAGTTAGCACATTTGTAGAGTTCTATCTGCAATGGAGGAAAGAATGTGTGTTTATGTTAACCCAGGTCATAAACAATAGCTAATTTTAGTTGAAATAACACTGTTGATATTCACAGGATCTATATGGTTTTGAATGCTGCCCTCATTATTTGTTGTTTATATCACTGTTATAATTTTTTTTTATATCTTAGTAAGTAAATTGGAAACTATTAGGTTTACTGGGGGTCTTGGCAAACTATAACCAGTGAGTCAAATCCTGCCTGCTACTTGTTTTTGTAAATACATTTTTATTGGAATACAGCCATGCTTTCTGTTTACATACTGCCTATGACTGTTTTCACACTACAACAGCAGAGTTAAGTGTTGCAGCAGAGACCATATGGCCACAACACTGAAAACAGTTACTCTCTGGATCTTTACAAAAAAATGTCTGTCAACCTTGGCCTTATACTAATGGTAGATGTGTCAAAAAAAAAAAAAAAAAAGCCAGTCAATAGCGAAACTATGAATAAACAGGTTAAAAAAAGAATATCCTTCCACAGAAGTTATATTTCCAGGGCTTCTTGCCTAGGTCAGTGACATTGAATGTAAGCTGATTACAAAGTTGTGCAAGCAAGGAATGCAAACACATTTATGATGATTGAACATTCTGCATTAAGGAAAGCATGTAATATTTGGGAAAGCTGTTATAT
Organism: Panthera onca; assembly: GCF_046562875.1. Taxonomy (NCBI): domain Eukaryota; kingdom Metazoa; phylum Chordata; class Mammalia; order Carnivora; family Felidae; genus Panthera; species Panthera onca. The sequence continues at coordinate 65,729,338 of NC_138345.1, forward strand.
TTACATCAGATTGGGAAATAATATGTTTGTGACTAGGTTAAGTTGAATCGAAATATTTTGATCAACCATTTGGCATAGTAATTATCTTTGATTAAAATATTTGAGTTTGGCTAATTAGCACATGAAGAGACTATCTGGGAGACTTGTACTTATGCCCGTGAAAGATTATGCACAGAACTGTACACTGAAAAAGAGTGAATTTTATTTGTATAAATCATATCTCAATCAACCTAATTTGTTTATTTTTTTAATTTATTCTTTTAAAGATCATATATCTGCATAGATATTTTAAATTATAGTAATTAACATAAGTTTTATAAAAAAGCTTTTCGACTGCCAGTATTATTGCTGTTCAAGTTAAGTGATAACAGCATTGATGGCATTAGAAGTCCAGAAAGAACAATTCAGTTTCTCTCCACTTAAAAAAAAATTCTGGGATATCTGGGTGGCTCGGTCAGTTGAGGGTCTTGGCTCAGGTCATGATCTCACAGTTTTGTGAGTTTGAGCCCCTGTAGCTCTCTTCTATCAGCACAGAGCTCACTTCAGATCCTCTGTCCCTCTCTCTCTGCCCCTCCTTCTCTCCTGCTGGCACGATCTCTCTCGCTCTCTCTCTCTCAAAAATAAATAAACTGAAAAAAATTTCTGCCTGAAGAGCTGGTTACAAGGTTTGTCGATTACACCGTAAGAAAGTCACCACATGTGCTTGGGAATAAGACACACATGAAGAAGACCTGCCCAGGAGAGCTACTAGATGGCATAGACAAAGAGCTCCTTCCACCTACAAGCAGATTATATGGCTGCCCCTGCCTTATTGGAGCTAGCACGTGCCCATTTTCTGAGGAATTTGGTCAGGTCTTGCTTTCACTGCAAGGAACCATCTGACAAAGAGGCTGCAAAGATGGAGAACCAGAACCATCCCCAGGCTCTCCCTACAATTTCAGAGTACCCACATTCATGAGAGAACAAATAAAATTTGCCATTTACCCACAAGCCACATTTGTTTAGGCTAGCTTGGTAAATAACTTTTCATTCACAGAGCACTGAGTTCTCAAAAATAAAAGAAAGGGCAAACTTAAATTTTTTTAAATGTTTTATTTATTCTTGAGAGAGAGACAGAGCATGAGCTGAGGAGGAGCAGAGCAAGAGAGCAACACAGAATCTGAAGCAGGCTCCAGGCACAGAGCCTGATGCGGGACTTGAACTCACAATCCCTGAGATCAGGACCTGAGCTGAACTCGGCTGTTCAACCAACTGAGCCACCCAGGTGCCTCAAGAAAGTGCAAACTTTAGATTGACTCTTGACCACTGTATTAAATGACGTTGGCCAAATGGAAACACTGTGCTTGGATATTTATTACATTACATTTTTCAGGTTGCCACTTTGAAAATAAGTTACATTATATATCCTTTGGACATAATACGGAGTTTTGTTTTTTTTTTTCTCTTTAACTTTGTTTTTTTAAAATGTTTTTTGATGTTTATTCATTTTTGATAGAGAGAGAGCGTGTGAGCAGGGGAGGGCAGAGAGAGGAAGACACAGAATTCAAAACAAGCTCCAGGCTCTGAGCTGTCAGCACAGAGCTCAACCCGGGGCTCGAACTCATGAACCACGAAATCATGACCTGAGCCAAAGTCGGACGCCCAACTGACTGAGCAACCCAGGAGTCTCTAATTTTGCTTTTTTAAGGTAAATTTGCATTTATCACAAGGTATGGAGTGTTTCTCAAACTACATATGGTAAAGAACATCAATACAAAAAAAAATGGTAATGCAGTATTAATATTGAAAGTAATGAGCTTTAAAAACTAGAAAGAGCCAACCTGGTGGCAGTCTTGTTAGGCAGATTTTGAGTGCTGATTGATAAGCAAGGCTAGAACATTTGTTTAGGAAACAAATCAGATTAGGAAAGGAACAAACTGGTCCTGATTTTGCTGAAGTTGTCAGCACCCTCTAGTGGAAATAAGTTTTTGAAAAACCACTTCTTTAATACAGAGATCTATTTTAACTATTTTTGCACAAACGTATCATCAGTCATCAAAACTTGGCTGTTATAAAAATTAAAACTTTGAGACAGTAATAAACAAGGTACTATTTCATTTCATTGTATTAAATAATTGTAAATCTTTTAATATGGTTTGTTGTCTCATTCAGAAAAGTAATACAAGACTAAACAAGACCAAAAACAGGGACCAGAGAATAGGAACTACTCCTACAACGTCTCTGCTTTGCCCAGTGAAAATAAAATCCAAATGAGGGTTTCTGCATTTAAATTTCATTAATGAAAATTCAGGTTATCTCTGTACTCACTAAATTAATATCATACAAATAACTCAAGAACAATATTTTGAATGTATGCCAAACTTTCAATTGGTGCAGGGCACCAAATGATCAGTGTAAGGGTGTTTCGTCTTCTTCTAGCTCTGCCTTTAAAATGAAAAGAGAAATAAGTAAATAGAAAATCTCTTAAATATTTCACATTCACATGGATGAATGTTTCTTTAGTAATAACAGCAGTATGATAAATCTGAGTCCAAACTCTGAGCATTTTAAATTAGTAAGATCATACTGCTGGTTTATTAAAAATGTAAAATTACAAATTAGGTCAGTGTCTTTCTTTTAACTTTTTACTTTGATTGATTTAATGGTACTGCAATTTCATCAATATAATATTTCAATCCATTTAACAATCATTCATCATTTCCTTAAATTTTACATAGTGTAAGGGCAAAGGCCTTTGTGAAGTTTCTTTTCCCTGGAATGCTTCTCATTTAACTGGACGCAGTAGCTATAGGACTATAGTTTCAGCTACTCTTTTTCAAAAAGAACAGTTCCTCTTTACATAGATTTTTTTAAAAGAAAAATTAGATGTATTTAAGTATGAATTTATACAATAGAAAAATATTAACTTGTATTTAAATTCTCTTTTCCACCTGCTGAGGAGGAAGGAATCTCTATGTTGTTTGGAGATTAACTTTGTGTTTTTCAGTAGGGTAAAGCCTGGAGATGAAGAATTGGATAAGCCAAATTCGACTCCAGGAGGAAAAAAAAAAAAAGAGAGAAAACACAAAAAAAAGACCCTAGACAGGTGGCAAAGCAGTACATGTGACCAGAAGAGCAAAGGCAATGTAGAGGACTACAGTGTTCTCGAATTTAGATGTGCATCAGGTTCACCTAGGAATTTAGGAGAATCATAATTGATTATTAAATGAATGTTTACAACACAGATTTCTTGGCTCTGCCCCCAGAGTTTCTGTTTCAGTAAGTCTAAAACATTGCTTAATAACTTGCATTTCTAACAGGTTCCTGGGTGGTGCTAATGCTGCTGGTCCAGAGACCACACTTTAAGAACCATTGTTATACAGGATATGTAGGAAGTTTTGCTTTGGTTTGTATGGTATAACTTTCCAGCTGACCAACCATCTGTGTTTATCTGGAACCAAAGGATTTCCTGAAACTTGCAAGGCTACAACTGGAAAGTATCCAGCAAACCAAGAAGATTGGTCACCCTACATCATACCTTCAAGATACTTTCAGCAAAGAGCTAAAATACTGGTTAACACATTTATATCAAAATGTTGCATTGTTTTCTTTTTAATTAATTAATTAATTCATTGGTTAATTATAAAAGTTTTTTCGTCAATGTGTTGAAATTGAGCTGAAGGCTAGACTTGCTTTTTTTTAAAAAAATTTTTTTAACGTTTATTTATTTTTGAGACAGAGAGAGACAGAGCATGAACAGGGGAGGGGCAGAGAGAGAGGGAGACACAGAATCTGAAACAGGCTCCAGGCTCTGAGCTGTCAGCACAGATCCCGACGCGGGGCTCGAACTCACGGACTGTGAGATCATGACCTGAGCCAAAGTCAGACACTCAACCGACCAAGCCACTCAGGCGCCCCTAGACTTGCTTTTTGAATGTCATCATGTATGATTTTGCCCAAGATATAGTACCCTGCTGTAGTTAGAACTGTCACCTAGAACTGAGTAAGCCATCTCACGACTATCAGTATCAAGTGATCAGTGTTTTGGTTCAGTAGCAAGTGAAAAGCATTCAATAAGAGGAAGAATGGTACTTGGTCTATCACTTCAAAGTAAGAGGGTACTTAGACAAATTTCTCTTAGAATTACAGTCTTTAGGGAAACTCACTGTTTGGAAATTTATGTTCCACAGAATTCATATACACAATGTTACATGAGTTCATCAAATTAGGAATGTCAGAATTGATCAGGATGGGCTAAGTTTCATGGCAGTAATAAAGGCAAAATCTTAATGGCTTAAATCAACAAATATTTCTTTTTTTCATGTTTGTTTGTTTTTGAAAGAGAGAGAGTGCATGCCCCAGTGGGGGAGGGGCAGAGAGTGAGGGAAATAGAGAATCCGAAAGTAGGCTCTATACTGTCAGCACAGAACCCCACGTGGGGCTTAAACTCACGAGCAGGGCTTGAATTCAAAAGCAGAGATGTGAGATCGAGATCATGATCTAAGTCAAAGTCGTATGCTTACCTGACTGAGCCACTCAGGCACCCCATAAATATTTACTTCTTGTGAACACTACCTATCCTTAGAACTCCAACAGAAATTGCTTATTTTTCTTGCCTAACTTTTTATATCATAATTCAAATAGCACAAAATAGAGAATTTAACTAATGTTCAATGATGATGGAATTACTTATCCTAGTGTTGACTCTTTTCCACAAAATAAACATCTGTGGGAAATTGGGGTTGAAATCCTGAACAGAGAATGCAAAGTGAATATGAATCATGATCCAGTTTTAAAAGATAAGCCTAATAAAATATAGCTTACTTCATTAAAATCCCCACAGGTAGCTATTTTATTAGGTCTTGATTTAGTGGCAGACTTTGGAAAAGCATTTATAGGTTACTGGAGATGTGGTAATCCCAAAGTGGATATATGACAAACCTTCACCAATTTGTAAATAGTAAAAATAATTCACCAACAAACTAGTAGAGTATTCTGTGAACACCACTATTGAACCAATAGGATTTCTTAGCATTCGTGTTTTTCACTGATGGTTTCCAAATCTGAAAATTATTATTCAGTGGTTTGAGATGATACCCTGGAATCTAATTTTTTACAAGGCTCTCCATCAGATTTTAATACAATTACTCTGCAATGTGGACATCTAAAAAAAATGACACCTGTATTTTCAATTTGGTAGATTAAAACATAAAGGAGTAGAATGTAGATGTAAGGTTACTGGGACTAACAAACATTCATTTCAGTATAAATTTAAGATTGTTTTAAACAATAACAAAATGGGGTTATTTTATTACTCTTGAGCTGATATCCTAATTTCTACCTTTGCCTCTGTCACTAATTTCCTATGTGATTTCAGGTAAAGCACTTATTTTAACTGCAGCTGCTTTTGAGAAATGAAATCAATTAGATTATTAAAGAAGATCCCTAGCAGTTCTAAAGCCCCATATTTCCTTGAAACATTCACGTATCCTTAAAGGGATGTGTGTGATATCTATAGGGACAGGATGTATAATGTAAGCTCTTGATGGCAATTTTTATAGAAAGAAATTTGTAGCATAAATCTCTGGCCTTACTCTACTACCTTGAAAAATTTCCCACTATTTCAGGGATAAGTCAATAGACTGCAGGGTATTGATGGGGAGGGAGGTTTAAGACATGTTAGCCCCAAATATGATAACTTGTTATATTGAATATTTCAAGCCAAAGAAATTTGAGAAATGGCATGTGCAGGAAGGATTTTCTGGTCTTCCAATGAAGCAGATCATAAAACCTAGAGAGGACTTTCTGACCTCCTGAAGCAGATCATAAGACCTTTATGTGAGAGGTGGCCTTCCTACACGCAGAGGAAAGAAGCATTCTTATTTTTGAAACTGAAGGAACATAGAGGAATCTGAATGAACAAGCCTTGCTAAGTTTCTTCCAGTTTACTATACTTACCTCATACTTTTTGTCTTATCATACCCTTTCACTACTTTCCACTCTTCATCAAACCTAGCATAAAAATGCTCAGATTGAACTGTCTCTTCAAGTTTTCACTTCCATACGAAGGCCCCTATGTCACATAAAATTGATATTAAATATACTTGTATGCTTTCTCCTCATTTTTCTGTCTTTTGTTACAGAGCTCCCAGTTGAGAACTTAGAAGGGTAGAGGAAACAGATACTTTTCCTCCCCTATAGTATATATGTCACCTTTGAGTAAATCATGGGATCTGGGGCCATTACCTGTAGACTATTATCTACTTTTTGAAGACTGAATCATCTGGACATGATTTTAAATAGGTAAGCACACTATTGACCCAGTAATAAAATGGGAGATAATAGAGAAAACAAAGCTAAGCATCACATCAAAACAGAATCCTGACATGATTTGATTCCAGTGGCTTAAATATGTTTCCATCCCACTCCTATTCACCTTGTGCCCTTTTATTAATGAAGAAATAGCAGAGACTGAATAGGGATGTAGTTTAATTTGTCTAAATTGGGACAGTGTGAATTAGCTTGGACTCAAAGAAAAATGAACTGAGAACCTTGAGGTTTGTAACACTAAACAAATCCTGACACTTTTCTAATGTATTCCCACCAAACACAATCTGACTGAGAGTACCCAAGAGGGCATCCTTCAAAACATGCCAACTATGTTCAAGGCAAAATTACAAGACATAATTTATCGTCAGCATTCTTCAAATATTCTCTTTCACTTCCTGCCCCTAACTCCTAATACCAGAAATGTGCGAAATCTACACAACCTGTAAACAGTTTACCAATTTAAGTGCTTAGTATGTGAAAGCCATTTGGGGGACTACAAATATTACTGATACACAGTGCCACCAATTAATATGTTTATGCTTATTATTTAGTAGTAAAAATAAAATACTGCAGCAGAGATAAGAACGAGAACAAACTTGCAGACACAGAGAATCCTTTCTTATCTAAAACACCCCAAATCCTAAAAATTTCTTTCCCCAGCTCCTACAGAGTACTGCAATTCAGCAGTGAAAAGCCTCTTCAGACATTCAAGTTTTAATCTGGAAGTCGTAATCTTAGCTTCCATAACCAAAGTTCCTCTCCTACACTCCAAAATTGATGAAACCAAATATCTTGGAATCACAGGTTTCAATTCAGATCACATGAAAGAAAAATAATTAGGGGGAAAGGTGCAAAATGTCAGGGCTTGGGGATTGCAAACGTGGGGAAGCGATGCCACCTCCTGGTAAGAGATGAGAACGAGCAGGAAAAAAGCCAAATGCAACTAGAGGGATAAACAACTGCGACTTTCGCTTCAAAGCCATCTAGCCGCGCAGCTACAGCGCCTGTAGACTCCGGGATCCGCCCCTCCCGGTGGCTCTGACCACTCCAGTGCGACCTGCGCAACGTGATTGACAGGGCAACAGCCCGGTCCGTTACCTAAACTCGTCACTCCGGAAACAGTGACCGGATCCCTCCGGAAGATCAGGGTCCGGGCTCTCCCAGCATCCTTTGCTTTCCGGCTATGCTCAGTCCTGTCCGGCCAGTCCCGCCTTGCGCGCCCATTTCGAGCCCGAGTTTCAAGCTCGACTTTGCAGGCTCGAGAACCCGAAACAGATTTTCCAGGACTGGGTTCTTGGGCAGTGGCTATGGGGGCAGGAATGGCGCAGCTCGAGGGTTACTACTTCTCGGCTGCTCTGAGCTGTACCTTTTTAGTGTCCTGTCTCCTCTTCTCCGCCTTCAGCCGGGCGCTGCGAGAGCCCTACATGGACGAGATCTTCCACCTGCCGCAGGCGCAGCGCTACTGTGAGGGCCATTTCTCCCTCTCGCAGGTGGGGTCCCCAACCTACCCCCACCCTAGGGCAGGCCAGAGAGGGCTGACCCAGCCCCAGCACTACTTTCTCCCCCCCCTCCCCCCCCCTTATCCTTTGGTCCCTCCGCTCTACCCTTCCAGTTTCGAATTATGAAAGGAACTGGGTAATCTTTTGTTCCTGTCCCTGAGATCTGTGAAATGTTTGTTTAATGAATGAATATAAGCAGATCTGTGTCTCAGGAAGTAATGTTCTGAGAGATTAGCTAATGGAATAATATATTTGCTTTGTCACAAGGTACAACCCAGGCGCACGGTACATTTGTTTCCCTCTTGGTGGCTGGTATTAGCTATCCCAGGTTTTCTTCCCCAATCCCTAGATCAGAGGCATCGGCCTGCCCCCTTGGAAATGTCAGGAAACCTCACTTTAGTTCACCTGTTAAGAGCTTCACCCAATATTTTGGGTGTGCGATACTGTGGGGAATGGGGGGAATGAGGGGAATCTTCAGCCACCAAGAAGTGACAAGTTACATTAATTCCATCCTTGGTGTTTTTAGGAACCTTCAGTTAACTGGAGAAACTAGCACCCAGTGAGGTGGCATCATGTTTGAAAATATAAAGGCCTATGTAAATATAAAGATAAAAAATAAAGTAGATGTATTACCCTTACTTTTCTGGGGAAGCAATGTGGTTAGAAATATAAAGTCTGTAATTTTTGTGTGGTTATTTACTACTTATGTGACCTTGGAAAATTTTTGAGCCTCAGGTTACTTCTCTGAGAATGACAATTTTAACAGGATCTACTATAAGATGTGTTGCAGGATTAAATAAAGAGGATTTGGCACAATTCTTGGCTCAGTACATGTTAGCTACCATTATGGAGCCTGTGGTTTGATCTCTTTAAACACTTCTTTCCCTCCAAAACCATCAGAATTCTAGCCAGTGTTTCCACACTTTAAAATGGGAACATTTGCAGTTTGATCACTAAAATACAGGGTTTCTGAAGGGTAGGTCTTGGAAAATGGAAACTGGTTTTAAGTTGTTGTTGTTTACTGGTTACAGATACCTCCGCACAGAACAGGTACAGAGGCAAAATATAAGCAAAACTTTTCTTTAGAGGAGATATTTTATCTGCTGAGGACTTACCTAACCACCGTGTCACAGACTAACTTCTCAACATATCTGATCATTGGTAGAGATGTTTTTGAGCTTGACTTCCTTGTGTAGGTCCTGTTAATATTTCATCTTGTTTTTGCTTCATTGTTGGCCTTTCCTTTTTAAGTGGGATCCCATGATTACTACATTACCTGGCTTATACCTGCTGTCAGTTGGAGTGGTCAAACCTGCCAGTTGGATCTTTGGATGGTCTGAACATGTTGTGTGCTCCATTGGAATGCTCAGATTTGTTAATCTTCTCTTCAGTGTAGGCAACTTCTATTTACTATATTTGCTTTTCCGCAAGGTACAACCCAGACACAAGGTATGTTTCCAAAATAATTTATTGTAAGTTTCTATGTAGTCAGATCCACAATTTTGATAAATCGATTTTATGAGATTTGGTGAAAAGTATCTTGAACACTTAGTCTTTATGTATATTTTGTTAAGATAAAGCAAGTCTCCTACCCCCATTTTAGAAGAAGTTTGTATTTAAATACTTGAATGATTTGTAATACTTTGATTTGTGAAACCTAAAATAAATATTTGTGAATCAAATGAGTTCAGTAAATGTTTATGGTGCTTATTATGTGTGCTAGGCACTGAGACTACAGAAATAAATAAGGCATTTTTTTTTTCTTTACCAAACTTTTATCTTCCTTAGGGAAGACAGACTTTGAGGAATTGTGAGGTGGATTGCCTAGCTTTGAATTCTGTCCATTTCCAAGTTGTGTTACTTTTAGCAGGTCACCTTTAGTGACTCCTTAGTGTATTCTTCTATTAAATGGAAATATAGAATCTACATCAGAGGACTGTTGGAGTACAGGAGATTAATAAAGGGAAGGCATTTGGAATAATGCCTGATAGAATAGTAAGGACTCAGTAAATATTAATTATAATAATTAGGTTTAACTTAAATGATTTCAATAGTGTAAATGATGAGAGGGAGATAGGTATAAGACATTCTAAGGACACAGAAAGATTAGAGGAGCACTTATTTTGTAGCCTGAATGGCAGTAAGATGTATGGGTGGCATTGGGTAAGACTTCCCAGAAAAGATGGTATCTGAACTGAATCCCGATGAATAGACAGTACTGTAGGGTGGGGAATGAATCCTGGCAGGAGAAAAAGCATAAGCAAAGGTAGAAAGGAGGTGAGCAACAAGATCATAGAGAATTGCTCTTTGGAATCACAAGATGATAAGGTACAAGGATGTGAGGCTAGACAAGTAGGTAGGGGTGAAGTCATGAATGCCTTCATATGTCATGGAAAGGATTTTGAACTTGATCTAGTAAGTGATGGCATACAGCTTTTAATTTTAACCAAGAGAATGGCATGGTCTGATTTGGTGATTTAGATTAAGTGGAAGATAAAATTTCAGGAGATAAGAATACTTTCAAAATCTGAAATAGCTTTTGAGAAAAGCCAAAGATATTTAACTTTAGACTGAGACCACTATTTTCAGTAAAAAACCTGTAAATTCATCATGAAACAGTAAGACCATTGGGTATAGTGGTAAAAATGCTATATACATATTTACATTGTCTCTAAAGTTTTGAAGGGAGTATCTTTAAAAGAAATTAAGGATGATGGCTAAATGAATGCTTATTAGAAGCGCTAAGACTTAGTTCAGGGAAATGAAACTGTGTGCCCTGTGTCCCGTTCATCAACATGTTCCTCATAGAATTTAGTTCACACAATAACTCCTTCATTATTTGTTGAATCATTCAAAGTGTTTTAGAACATAGAGGCTTTGGCATACACACGTGTTGTCTTCATGACTTCCAAACTGATAAATAGAACTAAAAGGTACCAGAAAGCGTCCTTACAAATGTATGTTGTGTTTTTGCAAAGCTAGAAATAAGATTAATGTTGAATAATTTTATTTAAATAAGATTAAGGTAGTTTTTGTTTTTTTAATAAATCTCTGTTAGCCCAGCAGAAATAGCATATTTGTTTTATTGTGACAATAATTGTAAATGTATTTTCTTTTCCTCTTAGGCTGCCTCAAGTATCCAGAGAATCTTGTCAACATTAACATTAGCAGTATTTCCCACACTCTATTTTTTTAACTTCCTTTATTATACAGAAGCAGGATCCATGTTTTTTACTCTTTTTGCCTATTTGATGTGTCTTTATGGAAATCATAAAACTTCAGCTTTGCTTGGATTTTGTGGCTTCATGTTTCGTCAAACTAATATCATCTGGGCTGTCTTCTGCGCAGGAAATGTCATTGCACAAAAATTAACGGAAGCTTGGAAGACTGAGCTACAAAAGAAGAAGGAAGAGAGGCTTCCCCCTATTAAAGGACCATTTTCAGAATTCAGGAAAATTCTTCAGTTTCTTTTGGCTTATTCCATGTCCTTTAAGAACTTGAGTGTGCTTTTCCTTTTGACTTGGCCGTACATCCTTCTGGTGTTTCTGTTTTGTGTTTTTGTAGTTGTTAATGGTGGAATTGTTATTGGCGATCGAAGTAGTCATGAAGCCTGTCTACATTTTCCTCAACTCTTCTACTTTTTCTCTTTTACTCTCTTTTTTTCCTTTCCTCACCTATTGTCTCCTGGCAAAATTAGAGCTTTTCTTTCCTTAGTTTGGAAACGTAGAATTCAGTTTTTTATGATCACCTTAGTCTCTCTGTTTTTAGTTTGGAAATTCACTTATGCTCATAAATACTTGCTAGCAGATAATAGACATTATACCTTCTATGTATGGAAAAGAGTTTTTCAAAGATATGAAATTATGAAATACTTGTTAGTTCCAGTATATATATTTGCTGGTTGGAGTATAGCTGACTCCTTGAAATCTAAGTCAATTTTCTGGAATTTAATGTTTTTCATATGCTTGTTTACTGTTACAGTACCTCAGAAACTGCTAGAATTTCGTTATTTCATTTTACCTTATGTTATTTATAGGCTTAACATACCTCTACCACCTATATCTAGACTTGTTTGTGAACTAGGCTGCTATGCAGTTGTTAATTTCCTAACTTTTTATGTCTTCCTGAACAAGACTTTTCAGTGGCCAGATAGTCAGGACATTCAGAGATTTATGTGGTAATGTCAGAGATATCTTGAGTTCTAAAAATAGACTTATATAGACTATCTCCACAATGAACAATTGAAGAGGTAAAAATTACGGACTTTGTTTTAGGCACAGTGGTGATCCACAGATCACATCAGATTTTTTGTGTTTTAAACATACATAATAAATCCAAGGAACTGATAAAGAACTGAGAAAAGTTTAAGACTTGCTCCATAAGCCTGAATAGTGGAAAATGAAATTGTTTACAATTATTTCATTCAAATCTTTATTATTTCATGATATCTTTTTGATACTGCTGACCACTCAAAAAGCTTGAAAACATTTTACAGGTACAAGTTTAAGAAAACTGAGCTTTGTAGTACTGAAACTTATTTATGAATCCTCTTCAGAAAGCAATAGCAGACAAGTATTTGAAACATATTGACAAATGATCAGGTAATGTTCTTGATTAAAATATTTCAGTGATTATAATTTGAATCATAAGGCAAAATAGACTCAGATAGTAAATGTTATAAATTAGAGGCTCATCTATGTTTATCTTGGAATTAAGTTAATTTTTGTTAAAAATCTAGAAATGATCAAGCCCTTTGACTAATTCTTTTTTTAAAAAAATATATTTATTTATTTAAGTAATCTTCATACCTGATGTGGGGCTCAAACTCACGTCCCCAAGATCAAGTCACATGTTCTACTCACTAAGCCAGCCAGGTGTCCCCCTTTCACTGATTATTAATATGAAATATATGATGGCCAAAGATAAATTGTGTTGATGATAATACCTTTTAAAAGGGATTTTTGTTCAGAGATACATTAGTGTATTCATTTCTTCTGGTTGCTGTAACAGATAACCACAAACTTGGTAGCTATAAAAATATCTAATTTCTAAAATTAAGGTGTGGCCAGGTTGATTTTTTCTAGAGGCTCTGGGAGAGAATCTGTTCCATGCTTCTAGCTTTTGGTGACTGTCTGCAGTCTTTGATTTACAGCTGTGTCACTCCAATCTCTGCCTCTGTCTTCACATGGTCCTCTCTCTCTTATAAGGACAATGTCATTGGGTTAGGGTTTACCTTAATCCAGGATGGTCTTATGCCAAGACCTTTAATTAAATCTACAATGACCCTTTTTCAAAAATAAGGGCACATTTATAGGTTCCGTGTAGACATCTTTTTGTGGGATACTTTTCACCCACTAAAGTTACCAAAGGATATTTTAGGATAAACCTCATAAAATTTGTAGGAAAAAATTTCTTTCTTTGCTGAGATATTTTAAATAAAATTATGTCTTCACTAAGAGCTGATTCTAAGGTTACAGAATAACAAAAGTAAGGGTAATTTGGTATTTGATTCCATTATCCAAAATAGAAGTGAAAGGAAGTTTAGAGACCCATTGAGCTAGTCTTATTTTGTAGATTAGGAAGCAACTGTTCAGATAGGAATTTTATATGAGTCTTTAAATTCTGTGTCTACTGTTTCATGTGAATTCACTTGGTTGTCATTCCTTTACAGAAAAGTAGTACTTGGACATGTTTACTTTGACATGCAAACTTAGAACTGTGAACAGAATTTATCTTTTAATATCATTTTACATTTGTAAACTTTTAAATAACTGTGAACAAATTACTTTATCTTCAATGTTAGATTATGGTTTCTCTGGGTTTTAAACAATGGGTGGATTTGGAAAATATTCTGCATTTGCAAATATAAAATTGTGTAGGTGAAAATTACAGGTATAGTCTTTAGTAATAAGTATAGGGCAGTCTTGTATTCTGTTCAGTACTTAGTATATTGATTCTCTAGTTGTAACAGTGATTGTTGAGAGATGTTTTTAACAACTCATTTTTTTTTTGATAATTAGATAAGAAAACATGAATTATTATCTTATAATGGAGATCTGAGTTCCAGGAAGTCAAAATAAACAACTTTCTTATCTGATACTATTAATGCAAGGCTTTTGTGACTCGGAATATTGTTGAGATGAAAAAACTTCCCCTGTAACCCAGTCTGGCAACATAAGGAAACCATTCTACTCCATATTGGGGGAATCACTGTTCCAGTTCATTTGTAAGTGTTGAATTCCTGCTATTTTAAGAGATTTTTTTGGAGGAAATCCACACTCAGAGGGAAACAGGGTAATCTTCCATGTTTTCCATACAGTATATAAAATACAGTACTTAATACTTTAGAAAAGAATACTGTGAATTAAAAGGTGCTATGGAGCATAGCTTTTAGAAACATCTTAGGTTGCATTTGTGTTTTGAAGATTTTTCAAGAATTATTGGATATGTATTTTGACATTTTTTAAAAATTAAATTGAATTTCTTGATTAAAAGGTAATTATTGAAAAAAAAAAAAAAGAAGTATTGATAAGCTGGATAGCCTGTGGAGCCTTGTGATTATTGTTAAAGTCTTTAAGTAGGATTATTTTAAACAATGTCCTAAAAAGATTTAGTGCATAAATTTTCTAAGCCTTATAATAAATCTTTTTGAACTGTTTTTAGCTTACGTGAAATTCCATAGATACAGAGTATTCCCTTTATATGGTGTTAGTAAGCAGTGTGCTGTGTGTTTCCTCACACACTATTTGTGTTTTCTTTTGTTAGATATCTGGAAATCTTTTTAATGTGTCCAACTATGTTTTTAAATTATTTGGAAGTACAGTGTTCCTGAGTTTAAATATAGAATGTCATTTTGTCATAAGACAAATTATGTTAGCTGTCTGGCCTCTTCCTTTTCTTAAAGTTATTTCTGGAATGTGCTTAGTCTGTCATGAAGTACATTAATGTAAGTAGCTTAATGCAGTTTATTTCTAATAGATAAATAGCTTAATGTAGTATACTTCTTGTTTGAATTTAACTGTCACTGTTCTTGATATTTTTTTTCTTCATAATCATCTGAAGATAGGAGAGGAGAAGAAAAGAGATCCTTATTTTTATTATACTACCTAAATAGTGGACAGTTATTTTAGATAAACATTTAAGTAAAATGTGGAAATAGAAAAATGAATTCGCATTGATCAGGTTAGAGAGCATTTATTATCTTTGAAGCAATTAGAATTTCCTTTAGTGAAACAAGAAAAATATCTGGCAAGTAATATGAGAAAGCTTTTTCAAATGGAAATTTAAATATGACGTAGAAACCATGGGCTTGTAGAAAAAGCATTTAAGATGAAAGTTAGGATTTCTGTATTTGTGACTTTGGATTCAATAAAGCAAGTGGTTTTAAGCACTTCACCTCATTTCAAGTGGAAACAGTATTTGTCCTAACTCTAGTTATTCTAGCCTGTCATGTGTCTAGCCTAATTTCAAACTAATTCAGCCTCCACCGTATATCCATAAAGTTCATAAATGTATAGTAAATGTGAAGTGTATACTGAATGAAGTTTTTAGTATAGAATGAAGTGAATGTCCTAGAAAAGATATACTATATAACCATAAGCCAACCTTAGGAAGTAAATCACATGCTTCATAATGAAAACCGTCCTAAACTTTTTTCTGCCTAAATTTTCTGCCTTATTTAAAAATTTTTTTATTTACTATACTGTTTAATACTTATGTATCTATTTGTAAATATGTTATGTCGTTATAATAGGATGTGATTTCAAAATTATTGCTGTTTTATTTAAAATAAGTAACTCTCAACCATTAAAATATAATAGCAGTAAAACTTCTGATGCTTATTAAACTCTTAAGGGAAAAGACATTTCAACCAATTACGAATAATTTGTATTATTTTCGTTAGGCTGCATTTTACTACTTTAGGAATAAATGTTATTTTTTATTTAGGGTACTTTTTTATGATTTAAATGTTGACAATTAGACAAATATTTGCAATATATTAAAACTTGTATTATAAGAAAGAAAGAAGAAAGAAAATTATAATAAAAGTAGATAGATTATATATTTTTTAACACATATCCATGAACCCAATACTAAATTCTTTAACATTTAAAAATTATTTCTAGAGTAAGAAATGTTGCCACAGTGAGAAATCTAATAATACTGTTACATTTTGCTTATAAAAAATGGGCATTTGATGAATTTAATGTTAATTTGAGCCCAGTACATCACCATCAGGCAAAAAGAAATATGATATTTTTCTGAGGAGATAAATATTAAGCATTGTATTAATTTTTTGCACACTGACTGAAACTTTTCTGATGATTCAGTTCAGCTGAACTGTGTTGGGGGTGGGAAGGCATGTACAAAATGAGGAAGAGAGGGAGGAAAAGTAATGGTAACTAACAATTGCTGTCATTTATTGAGCACCTACAGTGTTCAGGGCATTACATGGACTGATTTATAAATATCGTCTCATTTGATCCTCATATTTGTATGGGGCAGATACTGATTTCTCTTTAACCGCTGGAGAAGCTAAAATCATGCAGACCAGGCAAGTCGCCCAAAGTCCGCATCGCCACTGAAGAACATTGATTGGCCTTACTCCCAAACCTGTGAGTTTTTAATTGATACTCTGCCTCACTGTGAAAGTTTTTCATTAAGAGAAGTAAAATATGGAGAGCTGGTCATCTGTCTTTACTGTGCATTAACCAGAACATTCATGGCATATTATTGTTTGTATTGGATTTTGTATTGTAATAGTCATTTTTTAAAATGCTAGCAGCTGTTTAAAAGAGCATGAACAGATAGTTATGTTGTAAGAGAAATGGCTAAAAGATTAGAGACAATGTTTAACTTGGAGAATTAGAGATCCTACAACTTGATAGGCTTTCATAATTAAAGAATAATTATTTGGAAGAAGGATTGGACTAGTCTTCATTCCCTGAAGTGTATATCAAGGGCCAACAGATTTCAACTGATAAAAAAATGTACATTTTCTGTTTAGTCTCTGTAGGGGAATGGATCCAGAAAAAAGTAAGTTTCCCCTCTCGTTGGAGGCAAGATTTCTATTTATCAGGAATGCTTCAGAAGTGATTGAGATAGTAAGTACAGTAAAATGTTTTTAAGATGCTTCACAACCTGGTGATTTGAAATTCATGTTTGTTACAACTGACCTTTTTTTCATGAACTGATAAGTCGTGGTGAAGTATTTCTGGTGACTTGCATGCTGTCTCTAATACATTTTAAATTTCTGAACAAAAATTGTACTTCTAATTCTGTTACCTTGTCTTAGAAATAAATTTGAGATACACAATTTAGTAGAGGTATTTTTATCTGTAATGTTTAAGAGTACTGCTAATATAGTATTAAATTTGTTTTCTATTTTTTTAAATCCCCTTTACATTCGTGAAGAGAATGTGCTTCTATTTGAAAAGGATGTTCCTCTTAATGATAAATAGGGCAAGCACTATCTATAAAATGTTTTTAAATGCAGTATCCACTAGGTGGTGATATTGTACTACATTTCTGAGTGTTCTAGTAATTAAACTTTCTTAATAGTCTGAATTTACTTTTCTTATAGTTTTAAGTTTTGAACTGCAAAGTAATTTATAGTTATCCATGTTTATTTATTATGTTGTTCAGGATATTTTCTAAATTCTGTGAAGCTAAAGTAAATGTAAAAAACAATCATTTTTGTGTTTTGTAATCCTGTATTAAGTGATTTAATCTAACATATCTTCCTGTATGACATTTTTTACTTCATATGGCATAGACAAGATCCTTTCCCATATCAGTGAAGGATGATGGTGAAAAATTTGGAAACTCCTCTATTTCATTGTATTGGCCAGTGTTATAAGTGCTTTACCCACATTATTTATGCCTCATAACAACCCTGTGAGATCAGTACTGTTTTTAATATCTCCAGTCTATACATGAAGAAACTGAGTGTAGGGAGATTAAATATTTTTCCCAAGATTGCAAAATAACTGGCTGAGCAGGGATTCACATCTAGGCAGGGTGACTCCAGAATCCACGTTAACTGCTATCAACTGATGGGGGGAAGGGAGAAGACATGGATTCTACCCTCGAATTCATAGCATTTCAGAAAGAAAAATAAACCTGAGGAGTGTAGTTATACTCCCTGATTTTATAAGTCAGCATTGTGAGGCCCCCACTAATTTGGCTGTCCCAGAGGCACATAATCTTCCATCTGCCATATTACCTTCCATTTTCTGGAGGGAAAAAACAAACCAAAAAACCCTCAAGATTGGAGTCTTAGCCATAGTTACACTGAAATAAAGACCTTTGTTTCAATTAGATAATTCCAGCTACCAAAGGCAGGAGCATAGTTGTTTGAAAATTATTACTTAGTTTCTCTGAAGAGACTTTTATTTGGAAGCAAATTGTTAGTCAAACATGATACACTTTGGGAATTTTAAAAAAATTTTGACTGGAAAACTTAATCTTTAAAGAAATTTATAAATATATGTTGTATATAGATGCTTTTAAGTTTTATATTTTGTTAGATAACTGTTCTGTAAAATTATATTGTGGGTTTATGTCATTTAAAACTGATTTTTAAGTAAATCTATTTCTAAGAATAAAATACTTCTGTTTTCCGTTTTAAAAAGTTTGTTCAGATATCATGGTTTCACATTGCTTGTAAATAAATTCAGTTTTGTAATATTTTATAATTTATTGTGTCTAACATACTCTCTAATTCTAACCTGGATGCTAGTGGCTCATTGTACTACTACCAGTTTTCCTTGTCTACCATCCACCAATCCTACCTTTGTTAGTCTTGAACTAGTAGAGCTGAATTATATATATGTGTGTGTGTGTGTATATATATATATATATATATATATATATATATATATATTAATTTTTTTAATGTTTATTTATTATTTGAGAGACAGAGCGTGAGCAGGGGCGGAGCAGAGAGAGGGGGAGACACAGAATCTGAAACAGGCTCCAGGCTGTGAGCTGTCAGCACAGAGCCCAACGCGGGGTTCAAACTCACAGACTGTGAGATCATGACCTGAGCTGAAGTCGGATGCTAACCGACTGAGCCACCCAGGCGCCCCTCTTAATGTTTATTCTTGAGGGAGAGAGAGACAGAGTGTGAATAGGGGAGGAGCAGAGAGAGAGGGAGACACAGAATCTGAAGCAGGCTCTAGGCTCTGAGCTGTCAGCACAGTCCGTTGTGGGGCTTGAACTCACAGACCGTGAGATCATGACCTGAGCCAAAGTTGGATACTTAACCGACTGAGCCACCCAGGCGCCCTTGAATACTATATATTTTTAAATGTTTTTTTTGAGAGAGGGAGACAAAGTGTGAATGGGGGAGGGGCAGAGAAAGAGAGGGAGACACAGAATCTGAAACAGGCTCCAGGCTCTGAGCTGTCAGCCCAGAGCCAACAGGGGCTTGAACTCAAGAAAGGTGAGATCTTGACCTAGGCTGAAGTTGGATGCTTAAACACCTGAGCCACCCAGCTGCCCCAGAACTGAATAATTGTAAGCATCTGTAATGAGTGCTTAAATAAGTATATAATCTTCCTTTTATTCTCATAGTAATGGAAGGCCGTTAAATGCTGGATGGTCACCTTGAACTTGTAGAGGTTTGGGTTTCATTGTTAGTCTAGGACTTTAGAAAGCCCAGAGTGTTTTCCAAGGACTTTTAACTTGGCAGGACTAAAACCCCAAATTTTGATCCCTTGTGGTAAAGAGAAGAGATCCCTGTTCTGTGTTTTAGATGCCCACTTCTTACTTTCCACTGGGCTTCTTAAGTTTCTCCCATTTATATATGTCAGCCAGACACAGGTTTGGGGGTTCCTTCTTTATGTCTCCCTCCTTCCAGGATTTCCCTTCTTAATTTATAGCCACCTTAACACTATCCTCTCATGCCTCAAGCCAGTGCTGTTGCAGCTTCCTGGACTCAGAAAAAGTCACACAAACATGGATCTCACCCGGTGAGATGTTCCAATTATCAAATCCTATCCAGTTCCTGCCTGCTTTTGTTTGCTCTTTAGTGCTTGTATAAATACATTTTTTTTTTTCCCGTTTTCAGTTTATCAATCTGCAGAAGAGTCAATAAGATAAAGTTCCTCTGCTATTACCTACCTGCCCAGGAGTTTTGTCTTGATTATAGTTGTCATGTATTATGTATATAGTCTTTCTGTTTATGGACAAAGAAGTTGGGGTGTTACTTTTGCTTTGAAGGACTTAAAGAGTTTCTAAAAATTGGTGGGGGTATTGTCTGAGCTGTCAGCCCAGAGCCTGACATGGGGCTGGAATTCACAAACTGTGAGATCATGACCTGAGCAGAAGTCAGACGCTTAACCGACTGAGCTACCCAGATTTGTAAAAATTTGTAATTAAATCCAACAGCTATTTGAAGGTCCCTTATATAAGAATGATATCAAAAACCTGAAAGTGACTAATCTATTCCAGATAAGAGTAACTCACCTTTTAACTGGGGGTAACTAATGCAAAGTATAGGATAATCACTAAGGAGGAGTCTAAAGCTAGGGAGTTTACTTGGAAATAGAAATTATACCTGACTGAATGGACAAAGAAAAATTTCATGGGAAAATTAGCCTTTGAGACTATACTTGCTGGGGACAGATAAAGACATTGTGAAAAACATTCCAGGCAGCATAAAGGGGCATGGATAGAAATTGCATAGTAAAACTTTGGCACTTGAGTAGTAGGTAATGATAACTGACCAGTATTAATGGAATGCTTGCTATGTACTAGGCACTGGTCTAAGTCTTAAATATGGATTAATTTAAGTCTCATAACTGTGAGGCAAATGCGATTATCCCCATTTTATTGATGAGGAAAGTGAGGTACAGGAAGTTGAAACCTTGCAAACTTAGGAAGTGTGGCTCCAGGACCACTTGCCCTTTTATGCAAAGTGCTACACTAATTCCAAACTTGTATAATCTGACAACCTATCCTTCAAAGGAGTTGAGATTATTTTTATATAAAAAATAGGTAGAAAATGTTCTGCTATATGCAATGAGGAGCAAAGAGAACACACATCCTATAAGCAGACCCTATGATAAGTGGGGCTGAAAGAAAAATAGCTATTATTTGAGAAAGGATGTCCAGAAGATGAAGAGGAAGGGAATTGCTCTGTAGTCCCTCCTCAGATCCTGTTATACATGGTACAGAGACCAGGGAGAAGGACATTCTTAATAAGCAGCATGAAAGGTTGAAGGGGGCACCCTAAAACTAGCCTGAAAGATTTTGAAGCTGAGAGATGTAGCCTTGTTGGGAGAAACGTTTCATGAGAGGAAATAGGTATCTATTAGTGTTTTTCAGTAAGTACTGTTCAGTGCATTTTTTTTTTTTTTTTTTTATTTTACAATCTGTCAGTCTCTAAACGTATGGTGAAAGAACCAAATGTAGGTTAAGAAACCTGGCCTGACTTGGAATGTTAACTTTAAGTAATACCTGTGTACTCGGTTGGTCTTATGACTGGTTGACCAAATGTACTGCAAAGTCGCAGAGGTGTAAGGAGGCCCTTGGATTAGGGAGATCCATAAGTAGAGGAGACATTTCTGATCTAGGATATCAATTTTTAATTAACCCACCTAGAAATCTATGCCTTCATCATAAAACTTTGTCCCTTTTTGATACAATGCAGGGGAAAATAACACATTAAGGCTAATCAGGCATTTACGTTTTAGTATCATATGAGAATATCTATGTGTGTCTCCTCCAAGCCTCCAGCCATCACCATCCTCACCCCTACCCCCCTCACTACCCACCTACATATGTGCAAGTACTTCTGGGGATGGTGAGCATGAGCACTTCAGGAATATTGCCAGGAAAAAAAGGAAAGTGAAGTAGGAAGACTGAAGAAAGAGTAAGGGCCAGCAAGAAATGGTAGCCCAGAGAGGAAACATTTCTTCATATGTTATTGACTCTCAGAATTTATTAAAATAATTTATTTAGGGGGCATCTGAGTGGCCCAGTCAGGTAAGCATCCAACTTTGACTCAGGTCATGATCTTGTGATTCATGAGTTCCAGCCCCACGTCTGGCTCCGTGCAGACAGTGCAGAGCCTGCTTGGGATTCTCTCTCTGTCCCTCAGCCCCTTCCCCACTTGTGCTGCATCTCTCTCAAAATAAATATACTTTGAAACAAATACTTTATTCAGGTGGCTCATTTCTTATGGAATGCATACAAAATACTGATGTGAAAAGAAAGAAGAATGTCACAGGATCTGGGTTGAAAGACCATACTGATCTCTGCTTGCACAATTGAAATCCAGAGTAATGTTAATTTTTTAGTGGGGATAACTGGGCAACTTTTAATCCCCTTTTTGCTCATCTTGTTTTCAAAATTCATTATTCTCAATTGCACTGAAGGTGGCAATCTTGGACATCTTTTCCAGTTAGTGTTACGGGAACTTTATACCATTTTATTTACCTATATAATGTTACAAATACTAATGATTTTTTCATTATCTTTTGAAAGACATTCTTTAAATACGCTTAGCTTTAGGCAAATGTTACTTATTTTTTGTCAGGGAGCATTTTGGAAACGTGACCAGTACAAACTTGAATCAGATAATTAACAACTGCATTCCATTCCTCATTATTATGTGAAAAACTTTATATTTTCTACTTACATTTTCACTTAGAATACCAGTAAAACCTGGAGTTTATAAATACAGTTTTAATTCCTATGGAATTTATTTTATGTGTGTAATATATGTGTTCCCCAAAAGGTTTGTCGATGGGAAATTCTTGTTTTCCTTCCATCTGGCCATTACACAAGAAGTCAGCCATTCTCTGACAGCTGAGCTATGGAGCTGGTTACTTGATAAGGGAAGAAAGTGAAGTAATTGTATATGTAATGCTGTATGAGTAACATGGAAAGTGAATGTTTTAAATAATCATTCATTTTAGCTGAAATAAGTGCAATTTAAAGTTTCTGCAAGTCTCCCAATAGTTTTCAGTGATATTTTATGTGACTTGACAGACTATTTGTGGGTCTTTTGTGATTTATAATGTTTGATATTATAGTGGCTCTTTCTTTATGTTAGTTTTTCCATATATATGTATGTATGAAAACTTCCATGGACTATTTATCATCCAATGGTATTTTCTCAGTCTCAAGAGATAAATAATTCAGTTTGGAAGATCATAAATTTATTATCATGAGATCTTTGAATCTCTGGATGTACTCTCTTATTTTCTTTTTTTCTTTTTAATGTTTATTTTTGAGAGAGAGGGAGACAGAGTATGAGCAAGGAGGGGCAGAAAGAGAGGACACAAAATCCCAAGCAGGGTCCAGGCTCTGAACTGTCAGCACAGAGCTCGACATGGGGCTCAAACTCCTGAACCACAAGATCATGACCTGAGCTGAAGTCACATGCTTAACCAACTTTCCACCCAGGTGCCCTATCTGTTATTTTGTTAGTAAATTCCCAGTTTAATGTTTATCATTAAAGTTTAAGGGATTAGTATAATTTTACTTTCTTCCTAGTTCAGTTTTCCTCCATTTGCAAATTCTTATCAATTTGAAAGAATGGTAGTTTTTGGAAGAAAAGTATCTCATTATGACAAATAATTGGCAAGCATTTAAGAAGAAAACACTGATCCATATGGCCTTCATGTTATTAATGGTTTGGTAGTTTGGGTTTACTAGTTGATAAGGATAAATTAATCATGGTAAAAATTAGAATTAAAAATATTCTAATTTATAACTTTTATAATTATTAAAATAACTCTAACACAAGAAAATGATTGAATAAAATAAAAATAAGCCAATTTCCTAATTACTGTACACTAAGTTCTGATCAGTTGTCTTTCATCTAGAGCAGTAACACTGAAAAATATAGGACATTCAGCTGGCCTCAGAAGACCTGGATTCAAGTCCTGACTGCCTTCAACATGTGGGATACTAGGTAGATGAGCCTGCCAAGATCAAACGAGAAAAGGAAATACAGATGAAAATGATCTGATAGCTGTAATCACACACCATGTAAGGGATATATATTAGTTATTAAATGTGACTCAGGCTGTGTTCCAAATAGTTTAATTAACTTTTATTATATGTTTTGTATAATGTTAAATAGTATTAGATAATTGAATCATTACCATCTGCAGGAGTGTTGTGGAATGGTTTTTGACATTATTTAAAATGGAATTTTTTTCTTTAAAAAGCCATGGATTTGGGTAACTGTTTTGTGACCTCTTGGATACTTGCTAATTATTACAGTTAATGAACTTGTTTTCTTTTTAAAAAAACAGCAGTTTGATGTTCTAAAAAATGTTACATTCTTTAGAATTATATTAGTTGAGCTTTTTAATGATGCAAGGAAGAGATAAGGGGAATCATTGAGAATGGACAAAGAAACATAAACTAGGAGACGATACTGTCTCCCCATCTATGTCATCTGTCCCTGTGAGTCCCAGTGCTTATAAATCTGGAATGTATAGCAAACATTGTGGATAAGTTTGGACAACAGCTCAGCATCACTGGAGATAAACCAAGTTCAAAATATTCGCCATCTCTTTTGGTCCTCTATTTCCTTCTTTACACCAAACCCCACAGCAGTTCTAATTGGATCAGCCTACACAGCAGGATTGATTACATTAACAACATAAGTTACACATTGCACCAACTTTATTCAGCAACAGTCCTTTTAGAGCTGCTGTCATAAGAATATCCATGGATTGATCCAATTTAGGAATATATCATTCTTTATAACAAGTATTTTATTCTAATATTTTATTTATTTATTTATTTATTTATTTATTTATTTATTTATTTTTTAATATATGAAATTTACTGTCAAATTGGTTTCCATACAACACCCAGTGCTCATCCCAAAAGGTGCCCTCCTCCATACCCATCACCCACCCTACCCTCCCTCCCACCCCCCATCAACCCTCAGTTTGTTCTCAGTTTTTAACAGTCTCTTATGCTTTGGCTCTCTCCCACTCTAACCTCTTTTTTTTTTTTTTTTTTTTTCCCTTCCCCGCCCCCGTGGGTTTCTGTTAGGTTTCTCAGGATCCACATAAGAGTGAAACCATATGGTATCTGTCTTTCTCTGTATGGCTTATTTCACTTAGCATCACACTCTCCAGTTCCATCCACGTTGCTACAAAAGGCCATATTTCATTCTTTCTCATTGCCACGTAGTATTCCATTGTGTATATAAACCACAATTTCTTTATCCATTCATCAGTTGATGGACATTTAGGCTCTTTCCATAATTTGGCTATTGTTGAGAGTGCTGCTATAAACATTGGGGTACAAGTGCCCCTATGCATCAGCACTCCTGTATCCCTTGGATAAATTCCTAGCAGTGCTATTGCTGGGTCATAGGGTAGGTCTATTTTTAATTTTCTGAGGAACCTCCACACTGCTTTCCAGAGCGGCTGCACCAATTTGCATTCCCACCAACAGTGCAAGAGGGTTCCCGTTTCTCCACATCCTCTCCAGCATCTATAGTCTCCTGATTTGTTCATTTTGCCACTCTGACTGGTGTGAGGTGATATCTGAGTGTGGTTTTGATTTGTATTTCCCTGATAAGGAGCGACGTTGAACATCTTTTCATGTGCCTGTTGGCCATCCGGATGTCTTCTTTAGAGAAGTGTCTATTCATGTTTTCTGCCCATTTCTTCACTGGGTTATTTGTTTTCCGGGTGTGGAGTTTGGTGAGCTCTTTATAGATTTTGGATACTAGCCCTTTGTCCGATATGTCATTTGCAAATATCTTTTCCCATTCCATTGGTTGCCTTTTAGTTTTGTTGGTTGTTTCCTTTGCTGTGCATCTAATATTTTATACTATAACATTTTATAGTAAATTTAGATGTGTATGTGTGACTTTACTTTCCAAGTTTTTTTTTTCCTGAGAGCCCCATGAAAAACATAATTACAGGATTAATCAACAGTTATTTGCTAAGTGTCTGAGATTCTTCATTGCTGTAAAAGTATCCATCATTTAATATCAAATGAGAAGATAGGATAGAAGAAGATATATTCAGGAAGCCTTCTGTGAATTCCTCTCTTCATTACTGAATGTTTTTCTATTTTTCTCATAGTCATCATCACACCATGGAAATTGGCAGCTTCCTTGTCTTTATTCCTTACTAGACTAGTATGAGCTTCATGTAGTCAAAGACTGTGTCTGTTGTACTCACAAATGTCAGGCACTTAAACAACAAATATGCAATAAATTGTTTTTGACTGACTGCTTGAATAAATATGAATAACTAGATGCCTCAGGATGCTAAACTTTTAAATATAGAACTCTAGTCAGATTTAAATCTGACAACATTCTATGGAATTTTCATATCCTTATCTTTTATCTGATATTCAACTAGATACTTAAAGGCCAATATAGCTTTTTTAGTAGAATGCCTCCCTACCTTAAAATAAAAGTAATATATAAGATCCTCTAGCAGAAATTTAATTTATAGGAATATTCATATTATTAACACCTAGAATACTCTCTTTGTGTAAATGTTGAAGTATTTATTTTGAAATATATATATATCTATATATGGATTATTTAGAAACATTTACCACTTATTTGGAAATAACTAATGTTCTAAATAAACTACTTAGAAATGTGTGTTGTGTGAGTAGTAGCTATAAAAAGAAAATCCTGTATTTTTGATGATTAGAATTAGTTATAGTATCAGTTTGGTGATATACAATGATACAAAGCATTTGACACATATCACCAGTGAATGTCTTCCCAATACTATTTCAAATTAAAATATTCTTGCTTGTAAATGTATAGTGGGAAATCAAGGACAATTTATAGAAAGGACATTGAGACTACAGATAAGTCACTGCTCTTTGCAGCATCAACAGTTGTATTTGCAACCCATGTGTCTCTTTTCGTTTACCCCGTTTTAAAACAGAATCTTTTGTCAGTCAGTTACATTGATAAATTTTTCAGGTAGCCAATTTCACAGCTCTCTCTGAAGATGTGTTGGAGTTCTGAGTCACTGAGGTTTGGTTTGAATATTACATATTTGCTGTTACATTAATACTTTTAAAATAGGGGGCCATCATACCTAATTTTTTTTTGTTTTCAAATCAAGTCATGTCAAATAATGGTAACAATGCAGCATTAATTTTGTTCTCACTTGTATGCATAGTGATCTTCTATTGCTTAAATGTGAATGTAATATTCTTGCCGTTACATTTACTGGTGTTGAGGGAGGAAAGTTTTGTTTGTTTTCTATTTTTACATAAGTAAATAGGGCTGTTATTGGATGCCATCTTCTCATCATGGTGTTCCAACAAAAAATAACAGTTCCCTCATCTTTGGGTGCGCAGTTTTTCATTTTTGTTAACCACCTGGCCAATTAAAATAGACAATTCTTATACTTAATGAGAAAGTTCTTGTGCTTCTCAAAAGGTGACTTAAACCACAATAATTTAACCCATGCATGATATAATAGGAAGTTATAATCTTTATTAAGCAATTCTATAAAATTCTACATTCATAATCAAGACCTTTTTATTCACTTTTATAGATCAAAACATAAAGTAATATCCAAGAAAGTCATAATAGTTAAAACAACTATTTATATAGCTCATGATTCTGATTAAGTCAGCAGTGTGGAGTGGACTCAAATGGGTGATTGCCTACTGGTCTCAGCTAGACTCACAACTTCAGTTATACCATTCTGACAAAGAAGGTAGTTAACTGTTCACTGGGGTTGTCAGCAGGACTGGGCCACATGTCTCCAGCAGGCTGGCTTGTGCTCCTTCACATGGCAGCATTATGAGAGCTCCCAGGAGCAGCAAGAAAGGGCAAGTCACAATGCACAGGCAATTTTCAGTTTCTGCCTTTTTTTTTTCTGATTTTTAAAAAGTGTTTACTTATTATTTTTTTGAAAGAGAAAGAGAGCAAGCACAAGCAGGAGAGGGGCAGAGAGAGAGGGAGACACAGAATCTGAAGCAGTCTCCAATGTTGTGCTCAGGCTGTGCTTAGGCTGTTAACACAGAGCCTGATGTGGGGCTCAAACCCACAAACCGTGAGATCACGACCTGAGCCTAAGTCAGACGCTTAACCAGTGAAGCCATCCAGGTCCCCCAAGTCTCTGCTTGTTTTATATTTGCTACTGTTTCATTGGACAGAGCAAAAATCAAAGCTAAGCCAGAGTCACTATGGAAGGGTACTGCTAAAGGGCTTAGACAAAGGGAAGGGAAGAATTTGCAATCTCTTTGGATGGATTTTGGGGAAACTGATCTATATACTCCTATGTAACTGTCTTTTTAAAAGTATTAATTTATTTGTAATTACAACTGGTATCAAACACCAAGTTATTGATAGATTAAACAGCAAATGTTTGTACTGTCTTTTTTTTTTTTAATTTATTTATTTATTTTGAGAGAGGGAGAGTGAGAGAGAGGAGAGAATGTGAGCAGGGGAGGGGCAGAGAGAGAGGAGAAGAGAGCGATCCCAAGCAGGCTCCACAGTGACAGCTGGTAGAGCCAGATAGATGCAGGGTTTGAACTCACAAACTCAGATCATGACCTGAGCCAAAATCAAGAGTCAGATGCTTAACCAACTGAGCCTCCCAGGTGCCCCTCCACTCTCTTATGTTGCCAAATCTGGCAATTTTTAGCTTACCCCCTTGATATTAAATACTTAATTTTTATAATATATAAACTTATGTATTCTAAACCTTTCATTATCAGTTCACATTTTTTGGTTAATGGATTGAGAACTCATTGGGCATTTTTAGACATTTGGCTAAGATGGTATATATAACATTCAATATAACATTGAATTATGTGATTCTAAATCTCTCAAGTATTAAAAATATATAAAATCAGCAATAAGTCTTGAATTTTGTTCTGAAAGAGTAAAAACTTACCACACTGACCTTAATAAGTAACTGATGATATATATATATATATATATATATATATATCAAATATATATATATTTTATATATATGTTTTATATACGTATATATATTTTATATATATATAAAATAGTTCCCTTGTGGGTCTACCTTTATTGACATGATTAATCTACATTCTAAATATTCTGGACTCCCCTTCCTTAGAATTATTTTCAGAATTCTGAAGCCACATATTTGGAAAACAAAAACAGAACATTTCTTTATCATAGAGCCATAGACTACCAATTTATTTTTCTGTTTTTTTTTCTCTTCCTACTTCACTGAGTTCATTCAATGTTGTCCTTCTGCCCCTGAAGCCAATGGCAAAGGATCCTCAAGAAAAGGCTTTGTGGAGGGGTGCCTGGTGGCTCAGTCGGTTAAGCATCGGACTTTGGCTGAAGTCATGATCTCGCAGTTTATAGGTTTGAGCCCTGCATTGGGCTCTGTGCTGACAGCTCAGAGCCTGCTTCAGATTCTGTGTGTGTCTCTCTCTCTGGCCCTTCCCTGCTTGTGCTCACTCTCTCTCTCATAAATAGACATTAATTTTTTTTTTCTTTTAAAGAAAAGGCCTGGTGGAAATGAACACTGGAGCTAAACTAAAGCCTAAGAGACTGACAAGCCTAAATGAGTAGGTGATCTTTCTGCCCACTTCATCCATCACATTACTTACACCATGTTCCAGTGAGAATCTATCAGTGTAGGTAACAAAAACAACTACGATTTAAGCAAAAACAAAGTAAAACAAAAAGGAATTTATTGGAAGATCAAAGAAAGAACTTTAAGAATCTGAGCTCTCCCTAGAACCTCAGGGTTAGACCTGGGCCTCATAATTTCTTTTCCCCCATCTCTGTCTCATCTCTGTTTCTCTTTGCCTGTTAATTTACTCTCTCCTACTGCAGCCAGATTTCTCCACTCAGGCGGGAAGAATGACCAGCAGGAGTCCTTTGTTCATATCATGTCAGCTTGGCAATCACAGAGGAAGGAAGTATTTAGAATGAGGTTTCTTCCATCCATTACTTTTGATTATTCTGGCTCCAGCACTGGAGAAGCTTATTACCATCATTAAATACAAATTATTGGATTTTACTGCATGCCAGGTACTGTTCTGTGAGCTCTCCATGATTAACTAATTTAATTCTCACAGGAACTATTGGAGACAATCATATGAAGTAGATGCAATTCCATATTATGTGCATTTTACAGATGAAAAAATTGAAGAACAAAAAAATTTAACTTACAAAGTCACACAGCTAGAAAGCTGCAGAGCCATGATTCAATATGAGGAAGGCTGCTCCAGAGCGATGCTCTGGTCAGTCTGCCATGGTTCAGATGTTTTGGGAAAATAGTGGTTGAGTTTTCCCTACATTTCCACTGGACCCCTCCCAGGAAATGGCAATTCATGTTCTAAAACAGTTCTATATAATCAACAATGGTTCCTCTTTGAAAAAACTGAATTTGAAATACATTTATAGGTTTTTTTGTTTTGTTTTGTTTTTGGAAACATGCAATTTAGGGCTCTTAGAATTAGAAAACAATTAGCCTCAAGTTTATCCGGATAGCTGGGAATAAAAGGACTAAATATAATTGTGACTGGAGAGTAAATGATCATGTAGAGCAAAGATCTGTCAAAAATTCTTACCCCAGATTCATCCCACCTTCATAATCAAAATTACCCCTAGTTGAGCTTTGTGTAATTTCTTGTTCCTAGTGTGGACATTAGTTATCAATTTTATAAAGAGTATTGATTTTACTGTGATTCTCTGAAGAAGCATCACAAGTATTTTGCACTGCCAGATATAAATAAAATTTTCCTAAGTAGTGAAATGACTTCTAGCAATTTGTAAAGAAAAGTTCCATATTGCAGGGCAAATTCTGAATTATAGGTCTGCAGGACCTGCACTTTTGAAGCATGGTGTTGTGGAGCAAGCTACACCTCCATAAACAAGGAAACTCCTTTCCACCTTTGATTTTTTTGTCTACTGATACATGGCTTCTCCATTATATTTGAGCTGCAAAGAACCTCCTGAGCTCCTCATTATGAAAACTTCTGTTACCGGTGAAGAGGCTAGAAAGAGGTTGTGTGGGTTAACGATGCTGTCTCTCTCACTTCACTTCTTGGGCTGTTTCATCAAGTCCAGGAACAAGGCATCTTATTTTATTTTATTTAATTTTTTTATCACTGTCCGTAGCAAAAGAGAAAAAGAAAATCCCTTTAGAAACTAGCCATTGCTCTTAAGACACCATCGATAATGATGAAGAAGCAAACTCTAATCTTTCTGAAGTGAATTTTTGGCTGAAGACATTACATGTCTATAACCTCAAGAGACATTATTATCCAACTTTATATAGAGATGGTGTTGGGAAGGCCATATGGGTTCACATTCAGAAGAGAACATTTGTGTGTGTATGTGAACTAAAAAGCCATCTATACAAGTTTGTGCAAATCAGAATTAATACAGGATACCAAAGGACATATTTTTAGGCATTTGTCTAGAGATTTTTCCTGTTTTTCCTCCCCAAATTATTTATTGATCATGTGTCATATGCTGAACCATGACAAAATATTGACCCTGCCATCAGGAAAAGGGACAAAACTAACATTTTTTAAAAAAATTATATCTGTGGTCTAGAAATTGCCATTTAATCATCTGATGCATTTATTTTCAGAGCAGGGAACTGAATAATGAAGTAGGTAGACAAGGTCCCTGGTATCAGGGAAATTATATTCTAATAGAAAAGGAAAAAACCCAGTCAATGAATAAGATAATTTCAGGTAACATTAAGTGCTATGAAGAAAATTTTAAAAGTGTGATATGACAGAGGGGTAAAGAAGCGGACACTTGAAATATATAAGGGCATTTTGGAGATGGAAATATTTGCGTTGAATGCTGAACATGAAGAAGGAAATAGCTAAAGTGAATTGGTAAAGGAAGACTATTCCAATGACAGCAAGGCAAAGACTCTGAAATTTATACACACATTATCTCCTTTAATCCTCACTAGTTTTCTGTGAACCATGTAGTACTAGCCTAATTTTATAGACAGAAGAAAACACAGACATAACTTATAAAGGTCGCTGACTCAGTAAACATGACGTCATGACATGAGCTCAGGATTATCTGTTCTTTCTGCTACACAGGCTGCTTCATTGGGACTAAAGCACAGATTAAACATATGTAACAGAAAGGAATTCCAAAGGAAAAAAAAAAGATTCCTGTTATAAACACTGGGTTAAAAATGTCCTAGGTGAGGGGCGCCTGGGTGGCTCAGTTGGTTGAGCGCCCAACTTCGGCTCAGGTCATGATCTCCCGGTTTGTGAGTTCCAGCCCCGCGTTGGGCTCTGTGCTGACAACTCAGAGCCTGGAGCCTGCTTTGGATTCTGTGTCTCCCTCTCTCTCTCTCTGCTCCTCCCCTGTTCACGCTCTGTCTCTGTCTCAAAAATAAATAAAGATTAAAAAAAAAAAAATCCTAGGTGATCCTGATTCTTCCTTTTCTTTCTGCTAAGAAATACACAGCAAAGACTTACACTTGTCCAATTATTGATTCATGCAGTCAATAGATACTTTTGGGTGTCTACAGTTTGACTACAGCATGTTTTAAGAGTTTGGAATAAAGATGTGATGAATAGTATGAAGTACTTTCCTTCAAGAATTTGAAAGTGTTTTTTTTCATATATTGTTTGAATTTTAGCAGTGTAATTTGTTCTGTCGAAAGTTACACGGAAGGAAATAAATCATTTTATTTATCACTTTATTATATATTATATATTGTATTACTGAGACTGCCTCTGAATTCTGAGAAATGCCAAAGGAAAGACTTGAACATCTTTAATTCAGCCTTGTCTAGGTCTATTGTTTTCAATTAATTCTTTTTCCTTTGTAATTTCTGGCTTATTCTCTTACTGGCTAATGGCTAAATAGGACAATGGTTCAGCAAAAATAACAAAAGCATTTATTCATACTCATTTCCCTTAAATATAAATATGCATTTGTGAAAGGAAATCTATGGTTATTTAAGCCAATGCCTGTATTTAGTGTTTGCATAACTGTTCTCCTACCTGAAGTTTAAACAGTAATCTATCTGCAGATACTAAGTACTTAATATTGCTCACTGGAATATTGAAACACTGCCACATATTACTCTTTAACTTTTTTTTATAGTCTTTACTATCATTATACTATATTTTAATGTATTATTATGTGGCTTTACTAAGAAGTAAAGGAGACAGATCATGTAGGCCTTGTGGTATTGTAACGACTTTGGTTTTTACTCAAAGGAGAAGAGTAATCTTCTCCTATTAGAGAATCTTGAGCATGAATGCCCTGAGCTGATCTATATTTTTAACAGAACAAGTCTGGATGCTATTTTGAGTACAGGCTGAAGGGTGGGTGAGTAGAAGCAAGGACATGAGATAGCAGGCAAAGCAATAATCTGGATGCAGTTATTTGATATGTGTTTGGGGTGACAGAATGTGCCAGGGACTGGAATATAGGCATCAAACTGGAATGAACTTGGTTTTTTCTTTGCTATATCCCCAGGGCATGATATCATTGCTGGAGAATTATAGCAGAAGCTATTTGACTGAAGCTTGTTGACTGAAAGGATAGATGGAAAAACAGACAATCATTTTTATAGCTTCTGTCTTCTCCCCAGCTGTTTATTACTTAGTTTTAAGATCTAAGCTACTTATCCTCTCATTAAAGAAAAAAAAAAATAAGTAAAAGAGAAACAAAGTAGCCAGTTTCTTCTCAAATTTAATTGAATTCAACAAAAAACTTTTGAAGTACTTTAATGTGATGAATCCTTTTGGGATATTAAGGACATCAAATGCCAACAGAATGTTCCAACACAGTGAGATGAGATTATTGCTTAGGGTCAGGGCTATGCCATAGCACCAAAATTTACTTTAAAATTAAAATTGCTACATAGGATTTAATTTCCTCCTCAGAAGGGAATAACCTTTTCGTTGAATCAGACTTCACTTTTTCTGGGTACTATAAATGGAATCGCAACCTGAACATTACAGAGTGCCTACATAGCAGACTATATTAGAAAAGTTTGGGGAACAAAGGGCACCCAAGTGCATTTAGTTTGCAACATTTTCTGTAGGGAAGTGGAGAAATGAGACACATACTCACACACTTGTTTAGATACAAAGAAACACTGGATAGATACAGAAGTAACTAACGCTTCGTTGTCTATAGGGTGCAGGAGATAGAGTAAACTTTTTAATAGTTTTTTTAAATATCATTTTGATAATTGATCATGAGAATTATTACCTAGTCAATGAGTAAATAAATAAATAAAACCAATCTTTTATTTTTATTTATTTGTTTAATTCTTGTATAATTAACACAGTGTTACATTAGTTTCAGGTGTACAATATAGTTCAACAATTCTATACATTATTCAGTGCTCATTGCAATAAGTGTACTCAATCCCCTTCACTTACTTTTATCCATTCCTCCTACCCACCTACCCTCTGGTTACCACCAGTTTGTTCTCTACAGTTAAGAGTCTGGTTTTTTGTTTGTTTCTTTTTTTCTTTGGTTCTTAAATTATACATATAAGTGAAATCATATGGTGTTTGTCTTTCTCTGACTGACTTGTTTCACTTAGCATTATACTCTCTTGATCCATCCATGTTTTTGCAAATGGTGAGATTTCATTCTTTTTTATAGCTGAGTAATATTCCATTTATCTTTATTTCTTTATCCATTCATCTATCGATGGACACTTGGGTTGTTTCCACAATTTAGCTATTGTAAATAATGCTGCATTAAACATAAGGTGCATATATCTTTTTGAATTAGTGTTTTGGTATTCTTTGAGTATATGCCCCATAGAGGAATTACAAGATCATATGGTAATTCTGTTTTTAATTTTTTGAGGAACCTCCACATTCTTTTTCATAGTGGCTGCACAAGTTTGCATTCCCACCAAGAGTGCATGAGGGTTCTTATTTTCCACAATCTTGTGGGGTTTTTTTTTATTTTAGCCATTATAACAGGTGTGAGGTAACATTGTGTTTTGATTTGCATTTCTCTGATGATTAGTGATGTTGAACATTTTTTCTGTCTGCTTTAGAGAAATGTCTATTTATGTCTTCTGTCCATTTTTAATTAGATTATTTGTTTTTTGCTGTTGAGTTGTATAAATTCTTTATATATTTTGGATATTAACCCCTTTTTGGATACATTATTTGGAAATATCCTCTCCCATTCAGTAGGTTGTCTTTTTATTTTGTTGAGTTTCCTTCCTTGTACAGAGGCTTTTTATTTTGATGTAGTCCTAGTAATTATTTTTGCTTTGTTTCCCTTGCCTCATGAGACATATCTAGAAAAATGTTGCTACAGCTGATGTCAAAGTAATTACTGCCTGTGCTTTCTTCTAGGATTTTTATGGTCCTTGATTCATTTTGAGTTTATTTTTGTGTATGGTATAAGAAAGTGGTCCAGTCTCATTCTTTTGCATGTGGCTGTCCAGTTTTCCCAGCACCATTTGTTAAAGAGACTGACTTTTCCCCATTGTATGTTTTTACCTCCTTTGTCAAAGATTAATTGACCATATGATTATGGGTTTATTTCTGGGCTCTCTAGTCTGTTCTGTTGATCTATGTGTCTATTTTTGTGCCAGTAGCCTCCTATTTTCATTACTACAACTTTGTAGTGTATCTTGAAATCTGAGATTGTGATACCTCCAGTTCTTTTTTTTTTTTTTTTTCCAAGATTGATTTGGCTATTTGGAGTCCTTTATGGCTCCATACAAATGTTAGGATTATTTATTCCAGTTCTGGAAAAATGCTGTTGGTATTTTGATATAGATTGCATTAAATCTGTAAACTGCTTTGCGTGGTTTCAACATTTTAGCAATATTTGTTCTTCCAGTTATGAGCAAGGAATATCTTTCCGTTTGTTTGTGTTTCATCAATTTCTTTCATCAATGTTTTATAGTTTTCAGTGCATAGATCTTTTACCTCTTTGGTTAAATTTATTCCTAGGTACTTTATTATTTTGATACAATTGTAAAGGGAATGGTTTCCTTAATTTCTCTAGTAGTAGTTTTTTGTAGAGTCTTGAGGGTTTTCTACATATACTATTATGTCATCTGCAAATAGTGTAAGTTTTACTTCTTCTTTACCAATATGGGTGCCTTTTATTTATTTTTCTTGTCTGATTGCTGTGGCTAGGGCTTCCATTACTGTGTTGAATAAAAGTGGTGAAAGTGGATATCCTTGTCTTATTCCTGATCTTAGGAGAAAAGCCCTCAGTTTTTCATCTTTGAGTATGATATTAGCTGTGGGTTTTTCATCTATAGCCTTTATTATGTTGAGATATGTTACCTCTAAACCTTTGTTGTCATTATGAATGGATGTTGTACTTTGTCAAATGCTTTTCCTGCATTTATTGAAATAATTATATGGGGGCACCTGGGTGGCTCAGTTGGTTAAGCATATGTTCTTAATCTCAGCTCAGGTCTTGATCTCAGGGTCATGAGTTCAAGCCCCACATTGGGTTCCACACTGGGCATGAAGCCTACTTTAAAAAAAGAGAAAAAGAAAGAAAGAAAGAAAGAAAGAAAGAAAAGAATCATATGGTTTTTATCCTCTCTCTTGTTGATGTGATTGATCATGTTGATTGGTTTACCAGTATTGAAACACCCTTGCATCCTGGGAATAAATCCCACTTGATATTGGTGAACTATTTTTTTAATGTATTGTTGTATTTGGCTTGATAATATTTTGTTGAGGATTTTTTCATCTATTTCATCAAAGGTGTTGGCCTGTGGTTCTCTTTTTTGTGGTAACTTTATCTGGTTTGGGCATCAGGCTCATTCTGGCCTCATAGAATACATTTGGAAGCCTTCCTTCCTGTTCTATTTTTGGAATGGTTTAAGAAGAATAGGTATTAACTCTTCTTTTAATGTTTGGTAGAATTCACCTGTGAAGCTATCAAGTCTTGAATTTTTGTTTGTTAGGAGCTTTGTGATTACTGATTCAATTCATTGCTGGTTATTGGTCTGTTTAAATTGTCTATTTCTTCCTGATTCAATTTTGGGTGTTATATGTTTCTAGGAATTTATCTATTTCTTCTAGGTTGTTTAGTTTGCTGGCATATAAATTTTTATAATATTTTTTTACAATCCTTTGTCTTTTTGTGGTGTCAGTTAATATTTCTAGTCTTTCATTTCTGATTTTGTTTGAGTCCTCTCCCTTTGATTGATTGGTTGATTGACTGGTGAGTAAGGCTAAAGGTTTATCAGTATTGATCTTTTCAAAGAACCAGCTCCTGGGTTTATTGACCTATTCTATTGCTTTTTACGTAAAAATTTTTTTTGTTTAAAGTTTATTTATTTTAAGAGAAACAGAGACAGCACAAGTGGAGGGAGGGGTAGAGAGAGAGTGAGAGAGAGAATCCCAACCAGGCTCTACACTGTTAGTGGAGAGCCCAAAATGGGGCTCAAACTCACAAACCATGAGATCATGACATGAGCCAAAACCAAGAGGTGGACTCTTAATTGACTGAGCCACCCAGGTGCTCCTATTGGTTTTTAGTTTCTAATTTGTTTATTTCTGCTTTATTCCTTATTATTTCCTTCCTTCTACTTTTTTTGGGTTTTGCTTGTTCTTTTTTCTTTTTTGTTTGTTGTTTTTTTCTTTTTTCTAGCTCCTTTAGGTGTGAGGTTAGAGTGTTTATTTGAGATTTTTCTTGCTTCTAGGGTAGGCCTGTATTGCTATAAGCTTCCCTCTTAGAACTACTTCTGCTGCATATACCAAAGATTTTGGACCATTGTGTTTTCATTTTCATTTCCATGTATTTTTTTTTTTTTTTACTTCCTTTTGATTTCTTGGTTTATCCATTCATTGTTGAAGTCTCCTACTATTATGGTATTACTATCGATGAGTTTCTTTATGTTTGTGATTAATTGATTTATATATTTGGGTGCTGCCACATTTGGCACATAAATGTTTACAATTGTTAGGTCTTCTTGGTGGATAGACCCCTCGATTATGATATAATGCTCTTCTGCATCTCTTGATACAGTCTTTATTTTAAAGTCTAGATTGTCTGATATAAGTATGGCTATTCCAGCTTTCTATTGTTGACCATTAGCATGATAGATGGTTCTCCATCCACTTATTTTCAATCTGAAGGTGTCTTTAGGTCTAAAGTGGGTCCCTTGTAAACAGCATATAGATGGATCTTGTTTTCTTATCCATTCTGTTAACCTATGTCTTTTGATTGGAGCACTGAGTCCACTGACATTTACAGTGAGTACTGAAAGATATGAATTTATTGCCATTATGATGCTTGTAGAGTTGGAGTTTCTGGTGGTGTACTCTGGTCCTTTCTAATCTTTGTTGCTTTATATATATCTATATCTAGATATCTAGATATAGATATAGATATATAGATATCTAGATATATATCTATATCTATAGATATAGATATATAGATATAGATTTTTTTTTCATCTTTTCTCTGCTCAGAGAGTCCCCCTTAAAATTTCTTGTAGGGCTGGTTTAGTGGTCACAAACTCCTTTAATCTTTGTCTGGGAAACTTTTTCTCTCTCCCTCTATTTTGAATGACAGTCTTGTTAGATAAAGAATTTTTGGCTGCATATTTTTCTGATTCAGCACACTGAATATATCCTGCCACTCCTTTCTGGCCTGCCAAGTTTCTGTGGATAGGTCTGCTGCTAACCTGATCTGTCTTCCCTTGTAGGTTAGGGACTTTTTTCCCCTTTTTTCTGTCATGATTCTCTCCTTGCATGAGTATTTTGTGAATTTGACTATGATATGCCTTGTTGATGGTCGGTTTTTGTTGAATCTAATGGGGGTCCTCTGTGCTTCCTGGATTTTGATGTGTGTGTCTTTCCCCAGGTTAGGAAAGTTTTCTGCTATGATTTGCTCACAATAACCCTTCTAGCCCTATTTCTCTCTCTTCCTTCTCTGAGACCCCTATGATTCTGATGTTGTTCCTTTTTAATGAGTGACTGATTTCTCTAATTCTTAAATTGTGCTCTTTCACCTTAATCTCCCTCTTTTTTTCTGCTTCATTATTCTCCCTAAGTTTGTCCTCTGTATCGCTGATTCTCTGTTCTGCCTCATCCATCCTTGCCACCACAGCATCCATCTGTGCTTGCAGCTCAGTTATAGCATTTTTAATTTCATTCTATTTTTTACTTCTTTTATATCTGCAGAAAGGGATTCTAACCTATTTTCGACTCCAGCTAGTATTCTTATTATCGTGATTCTAAATTCTGGTTCAAACATCTTGCTTGTATCTGTGTTGGTTAAATCCCTGGCTGTCATTTCTTCATGCTCTTTCTTTTGGGGTGAATTTCTTCGTTTTGTCATTTTGAAGGGAGGAAAGGAATTAATGAGGTAGAAAAATTAAAATTAAAAAAATTAAATTAAAAAATTAAAATTAAAAAATTAAAACACACACACACAAAATCGAATAAATGATGCTAGATCCTAGGTGTGTTTTGGTCTGGGTGTTGAAAGTGGTTTGACAGATTAGAGGGAAAAAAGGGGGGAAGAAGAAGAAAAAAGGGAAATTGAGAATTTAAAAAAATGAATACAGTGAAGTAGACTAAAATGAGATGATGGGAGTAAAATAGAATTTGAAAAAAATTACACAAAAGTAAAAAATATAGTAAAATAATTAAAGAAAAATATTTTTAATAGAAATTGAAAGTAAAAATGAAGTTTTTCTCTTTCTGCATTCAAGAAAAATAAAAGAAACGAAAAAGAAAAAAGCAAAAAAGGAAATCGTTTGAAAATTTCAAAAAGTGAATACACTGAAGTAGACAAAAATAAAACGATGAAAGTAAAATAGAATTCGAAAAAAATTACACAAAAGTAAAAAAATAGCAATAAAATTAAAGAAAAATATTTTTAATAAAA
Source organism: Panthera onca (assembly GCF_046562875.1). Lineage (NCBI taxonomy): Eukaryota > Metazoa > Chordata > Mammalia > Carnivora > Felidae > Panthera > Panthera onca. The sequence goes on from NC_138345.1 coordinate 65,768,962, forward strand.
ATTGAAAATAAAAATGATTTTTTTCTCTTTCTGTATTAAAGAAAAAGAAAAGAAGTGAAAAAGAGGGAAAAAAGAAAGAAAGGAAATTGAATAGACGAACCTGCTAACAGATTGAAGTAGGACTGAAATTGCTTCGTTTTCCCCTAGAAGTCAGTCTAAGCAGCATTATATAGTCCATAAACTAAGCTGGCGGTGGGACTTGTGTTCTTGAAGAGCAAAGTTGACCCAGTTGGACGGGGCTCAGTGTAACAGCTCCGCTCACCATTAGATGGCGCTGCTAGCCTACTGGGGTGGATTGTTGCAGTGCTGTAGGTGCGTATGCGCATGCGCAAGAGTGGTGACGATGGCACCACCCACCTACACAGTCTGTTCTTCCGGATTAGCAATCAAGCACCCGACCCCTGTCTTCAGCTCTTGTCCACTCCCCGCTTTTTCACTCTCCGTGACCAGGCCCCAGGCAGTACCTCTTTCCTGAGTTTTGTGTCAGATGCGGATGTTTTCCTCGGCCCCTTACTTCCGAAGCAATGCGGCTTTGACCCATTCTGCCCCTCTGTGGGGGGGTCTCACCGAGCAATGGCCGAATGAACAATGGCCGAATGTCGGCTGCACCCAGGAACGCTTGCTGGACCCTGCTGCTGCCGGTGCCCGAGACTGCAGCCAGGTGCCAGCCCATCCCAGAAAAAGTTCGAAAGACAGTGTAGCAGCAGCGTTTCAGGGATTATGGAAAATCACAACACACATCTGGCACCAGTCTTCACCCCTAACGATCTTGTTCTAGCACCAGCGAATGTGGCCGTTTTCTGAGGTCTGCTGGGACCAGGTGGCTTCAACGGTCTCCACCAAATGTCCTTCTAGCAGTGGAACCGCTTTTCCCCGTGTGGCCTGAGAACGTCCTGGACCCCACTCTGCTCCTGCGGATTTGCCCTTCCCACCAGAGCACCATCAGGTATCGAGCTGTGGAGTTGCAGACTCTGCACTCCCCCTGTTTACAGTCTTAATGGAATTTAAACCCTCTCCTTTCTCCTTTCTCCCTTTTTATTTTAGTCACTGCGGCTGGGTTTCCAATTTTCCACTTTCTCCAACTGCTTTTGGGGAAGGGTGCTTTTCCTGTATTCTCCCCCTCCCCCCTGTGTCTGTCCTCTTTCCGCCTGCAAAAGCACCTCCCTTCCTGCGGCTTCTTGCTCCCCAAGTTCACCTCTCCGCGCCGCGTAACTGCTGAATTCTGTGGTCCAGATGTGCAGATTGTTGTGTTAATCCTCCAATCACTTTTCTAGGTGTGTAGGATGGTTTCATGTCGGTCTGGCTGTATTTCATGGACGCGAGACACACAAAAAACTTCCATGCTGTTCTGCCATCTTGGCTCCTCCCCTATCCATTCATTGTTTAGTAGCATATTATTTGTCCTCCATGTGTTTGTGCTCTGTCTAGATTTTCTCCCTTGGACAATTTCTGGTGTCATTGTGTGTGTTGTGGTCAGAAAAGATGCATGCTAAGACTTTGATCTTTTTGAATTTGTTGAGATTTGTTTTGTGGCTTAACATGTGCTCTATTCTGGAGAATTTTCCATGTGCACTTGAAAAGAATATGTATTCTGCTGTTTAGGATGAAATGTTCTGAATATATCTATTAGGTATATCTGCTCCAATGTGTCCTTCAGAGGCACTGTTTCCTGTTTGATTTCCTGTTTAAATGATTTGTCTATTGATGTTAGTGAGATGTTAAAGTCTTCTACTATTATTGTATTACTATTTCTTCCTTTATATTTCTTATTAGCTGTGTTATGTATTTGGGTGCTTCATATTTGGTGCATAAATATTTACAATTGTTGTATCTTATTGTTGGATTGTCTCCATTATTATTATATGTCAGTCTTTTTTATTTTATTTTATTTTATTTTATTATTTTATTTTTTTCAATATATGAAATTTATTGTCAAATTGGTTGCCATACAACACTCAGTGCTACAGTCTTTATTTTAAAGTCTACTCTGTCTAAGTATTGCTACCCAGCTTTCTTTTCACTTCTATTTGTATAATAAATGTTTTTCCATCCCTTCACTTTCAATCTTCATGTATCTTTAGGTCTTAAATGAACCTCTTGTAGGCAATATATAGAAAGGTCTTATTTATCCATTCTGTTACCCTGCACCTTTTGATTGGAGCATTTAGTCCATTTACATTCAAGGTAATTATAAGTATGCACTTAGGGCATTTTGTTACTTGTTTTATTGTTGTTCTTATAGTTCTTCTCTGTTCCTTTCTTCTCTTGCTCTGTTCTCTCATGGTTTTCTGATTTTCTTTAGTGATATACTTGGATTACTTAAAAAATTTTTTTTGCATATCTATTACCAGTTTTTTGATTTATGATTACAATTAGGTTTATATGTAATATCTTGTGCATATAGCAGTCTATATTAAGTTGATGGTAATTTAAGTTTGAATTTATTCTAAAAGCACCTAAACTTTTACTCCTCTCTTTCCCCCCGCAATGTTTTAGGTATATAGTGTCATACTTTACATCCTTTTCTGGGTTATTTACACGAATGTGGGTTTTATGTAGTTGTATCCATGTGGCAAGGTAAGTTTAGGATCCTCCCACTCCACCATCTTCCCCTAGAAGTCCTTAAAAACTATCTTTTAAAAAGTCATAGGGGAAAAAAGAAGAGCTTAGGGAAATGAAGTGAAACAGAAAATTGCCTCAAAAGTATTTATTTTGTCACCTTTCCAATCTTCCTAAACTGCATCATGAGCTCAGCATTCTCAGATAATGAAGGGAATGTATGTGAACACTGGGAAATGACAACTGGTTGTGTCATGTTCATTGTTTTTCCTTATAGAATGAGGTCCTACTCTATGGGCTGCTGATGCAAAGGCTACAAAAGCTGGTTGAAAAGAGCCAATCTATGAGGACACCTGGAAGCTCTTTGGTTCTTTCAGAGGCTAAAGAAAGTAAAATTCTGCTAAGGAGATGGTCTGCTTTCGAGAAGGGGTTACAAGAATCAAGGTTTCCAACATGTCTGTCCTCACCCTGTGTGCAATGCTGAGAAGGCTTCTGGGCATCCAGCCGTTGCTGGCACCATCGCTGTAGCAATGTAGCATCGCTCAAGTGTGAAGCTCCTTACGCTGTTGGGCTCAGCCTGGAGCAAGGTGGCACATGCTACAGCTACACACAGACTCTCCACGCTTGTCAGTAACAGCTGTGAAATCTGCCCCTCGTCTCCTCTCTAGGTAAGAAATTTCCTCAATCAGAATAACACCTGGCCCTTGAACAGAGTTGTGTATTTATAAAAATGTTTTCACCTATGTTATTCCATCTTATGAATTCATAGAAGCCGAAAGCGGAAGAAATCTCAGATGTTGTGACCCCCATGGAGCAAAAGGAGAAATTGAATCCGGTAGAACTGATCACTTTGCCTAAAATCAAATAGCTATATAGCTGCAGAACGGAAACCAGTATTTAGTTCTGCTCTCAGCCCGGTGACTTTTCCACTATCATCACATGACATTCACACTTGTTTCCATGGGTTTCCTCCACCTTTTTCTTCTGTCTTATTAAATATGTCCTATTTGTCTTCTTTTTTTCATTTATGCATTAAGGGTGACCTACTTATATCAACATCTAATAATATCTAATTTTGTTGATTCTTTCAAAAATTGCCTAAAGACTGATTATTTTGCCAGTAAGCAGTTACATTTTCATCTTTAGGTTTCCTGTCTCTCATACTGAAAAATTAAGTATGAGTATAAATGTTAATTGGAGTTGTTTTCCTTGTCATTGCAATGATTTATACTTGAGTTGTTTCCTATCAGCTTTACCACAAGATGGGATCTTCGAAGTAAGTACTCCTTTACATATATTCTCTCTCAGTGGGCAGACACTAATGAAGCTTCTGTCAAAAACCTGGCAAGAAAATGTTTCTTAAAGTCATAGCTGATGCCAGACATTAACTGCATCAGATTTTCTATTCTGTGGTGGGAAAAGAAAAACAAAAGCATTTGTATCTAACTTCAATTTTGCTAAAAGGGAAAAAATTATATCCGGGTCAAGGTCCAATCCAGTAAGGTTTGAATAAATGGAGATATTGTATCTTCAAAATTCAGTGCTTGGTGTGCTTAACACTCAAAATTGTGCTAATAGTTAAAACAGCATTGTACAGAGTTGGAATGATATCCCTTTGCAAAGGTGTGCATTCTCAAAGGATACTGATTCTATACCGACTGCCTTCCCCACTCAACATTTATAGGCTCCACAGTTACCAAAATGTTGCTTTGGTACCACAGCACCAAAAGGCATATGCTCTGGCTACTAAGAGGAGGTTGCTGAAAATTGTCATTTAAGAACCTTCAGAGACATCCTCTTGATTGATCAAAGATATTACCATTCTCTTCTGTTGTCCATAATCCTACTCCATGCTGCTAATTTCATAGCAATTTTCTGCACGATTTCCTATTTGAAAATGCTGTGGTAGCAGTTAGAAATCTTAAAATTTTCCTAATTCACTCTACATTTACTGCCAACACCTGTTTTGTTTTCTCCTAAAATGGGGAGAAAATTACTGTTCCAACCACCAACTACCTTGTGTATATTCAGTGAAACATTTTTTTCTAGTTATAAATTTGTGTAACTTAATTGACACGGGGAATCCTTTTTTTAAAAAAGTAAAAATAAAATCTTAAGTAAATCTAAAAAGGTTTTCTTTGTCACTAATAATACTGACTTCAAAATAACTATGATCAATAAATTATTTTATTACAATTGAAATAATTATAGTATTGGTTCATAATTATATGTTATTTGACTCAAGGAAACATCTTTCTAAACAGGATACAGGATATTTCAGAGGTCCTTCTCATCTTCTGCAAGACTCCTCTTTTTAGGGACAGAAAGCCAGAAATTTCCTACAAAATTCAAGACACAGATTTTAAGGGTCTAGTGCTTCTAAATTTTAACAAAGAAATTTGCATTGGAAAAGACTGTTACATCCAAGAAAATGCTTTCATGCTAAAGGTTAAATTACAGAGAGAATAACTCAACCTCCAAACTTTCCCACTGCTTAAAGAAATTGAGAAGAATTCAGTGCTGCAACATGAGCCAGCCACACAAGCAAATTTTTCAAAAATAGTATGTATAGACCATGCACCTTTCACAAAAGTTAGTGCAAAATGACGCAGTTACTTAAAAACTCTAAAATTTTCAGAAGAAAACACATAGGAGCAAATCTGCTCGACCTTGGGTTTGTCAATGGGTTTTTAGATACAATACCAAAGGCAAAGAAAAAATGTTAAGTTGAACTTTATTAAAATTATAACTTCTGGCTCTTCTCGGAGCCACTCACTGCGTGGTAGAGTCTGGTGCCCCTGCCGCCGCCCCGTGATGACCACCACTACCCCCTGCTCTGTGTCGCCGCCACCTCGGGAGCAGCTGTGTGATTAGGCCACAATCTTCAATGAGTACACATATTCCTCAGTTCTGTGGTGTTCTTGGTCACACATTTAGGGAGTTTCTGAAGGACAGTGAAGATTACTTCTAGGCACAGCACGACCCCTATGGAGACAAGTGAACTGTAGAAATTCATGACTACTCCACCAAGAAGCCCCCATAAGAAATCTTAAATGAATGAAATCACTCATCATTAACCTGGACACAGAGTGTTGGCTTGAAATCCACAGAGCATTTTACAAGAGTTCTGACCTGGAGGGGATAAACCTCAGTGCACTTTTTTTTCTATTGCCTCAGTATTACTGGATTGAAGAATTGCTCCTTCTTGTTAGGAGGTTCATTTCATTTCCCACCACACTCCCAACTTCATACTCAGAGCACTGAGAATTTCAGGGGGAGTATGTTGAAGTAGACTCAGTTTCTTTGCATCATTTCTGCATTCAATTTTAAAATTCTTTCATAACCTTATTGAGTGTTTTTTAACAAGAGTAACATGGCTCGAGTGAACTGCCCAGCTCCTGTGAAAGTCACATGCAAGAACCTGAGATTTCTCATTTTGCACAATCCAACCAATGCGACCTTAAACAAATTTAGAGAGGAACTTAAGAAGTATGGATTTACCACAATATTAAGAGTGTGTGAAGCAACTTATGACACTACTCTTATAGAGAAAGAAGGCATCCATATTCTCGATTGGCCTTTTGATGATGGTGTACCACCATCCAGCCAGATTGTTGATGACTGGTTAAGTTTTGTAAAAATCAAGTTTCGTGAAGAACCTGGTTGTTGTATGGCTGTTTGTTTTGTTGTAGGCCTTGGGAGAACTCCAGTGCTTGTTGTCCTAGCATTAATTGAAGGTGAAATGAAATACGAAGATGCCGTACACTTCATAAGACAAAAGCGGTGTGGAGCTTTTAACAGCCAGCAACTTTTGTATTTGGAGAAGTATTGTCCTAAAATGCAGCTGCGCTTCAAAGACTCCACTGATCATAGAAATAACTGTGGCATTCGATAAAACTGGGGTGCCTGATGTCATTACCTTGGAAGTGAAACTTGAAATAGGACCTAATTTGTTGTACACATTAGCCAACATGTTGGCTTAGTGAATAAGTATAATGAAGCTTCCATAGGAGTAGTGGAAAGCAGCTTTATTAGGCCACAAGTTTGACAGAATTGCAACCTCTATGCTTGGGTTACGATCAACCTGTTTGGACACTTAGCAAAAGATTCTGGCTGTTCAGCATTTAAAATGTGTTTATCACTTGTACCAGTTGACCTTTCCTGAAATCATGCAGTATTGAGTTATGTCTTTAAATCTATTCCCATGCCCAAAATCTTATCAATATATAAGAAATTTACAAAGATTAGGTGCCAAAATACCCAGCACAATATTGTATATTTTTAGTGTTATACAGAACTAAAATCCCAGGAACTATGAACACTCTGGACCTTATAAGGTTTACTCCTTCAGTCATTTCAAACATAGAAATTAGGGCCTATATGGTTATTTGCCTGCTCACTTTATGTTTACATCTCCCACATTTGTACCAGTACACATCAGGTTTGCTCAACCATTTTTTTTTTTATTTTTACCAAGTCTTACAATAATTGTTTCATGTCTTTCTACAAATTTTACTTTGTGCTGTTATGGAAAACCTCCATTTTGAAAATCTGCACTGTACAGAAGCACATGTCTTCACTGTCTCCAGACAAAAAAGCCTTACAGTTAATTTTAATGTTTGCACTTTCAGGTGCAACTTACAGGGAGGGCCTGAAAAAAGAACAGGAGGGGGCTATTAAGTATTTTTAGTAAAACATTGCCTTTGTCTTGCACAGAACATGTAGAATATGCTCTTTAATTTAGTAAATATTTTTAAAAGGTAGAGGTGCTTTGTTATTGTAGCTAAAACAATTCTTAATCATAAAATTTCTGAAATACTTGTATTTTGTTTTCTTATCTGAAGTTGTTTACCAACTTATTTTTGTTTGAAGTGTGATTTTTTCTTCCTTCTCTTACCAACCTCTCTTGCAAAAAAAAAAGAAGAAGAAGAAGAAGAAGAGGGTTTCTGCTAATTAACTGAGCAAACATCTAATATTTTATATGCCTCTTGACCTGTATAACTTAATATTTGGATACCTGATAATTTGACTTATTAGGTAATTGATAAAATGGTGATGTGTATTAATGTTAGTTCAACCATATATTTATAGTGTCTGGGAATGTGTGGTTATATTTCTGTGGGAGAAATAATTTGTCAGTGTTCACTAGCTTGTAAAAATCTAGTTCAAGAACTTAAACATCTAAATAAATAATGAAATGCATTTATCATCAAAAAATAATTAAAACTTCTGCCAAAGACACTGTAAAAGAATGAAAATGAAAACCACTGACTGGAAGAAAATATTTGCAAATCACACATCTGATAAAGGACTTGTATCCAGAATATACAGAAAACTCTTCAAGGTCAACAGTTAGAAAGCAAAGAGCCCAATTTAAAAATGGGCAAAAATAGGAGCAGAGTTGTCATCAAAGATGGTAAACAGATGGCAAATAAGCATAAAAATGGATGCTCAACATCATCTATCAGTAGTCAAATACAAATTAAAACAGCAATGAAATCTCATAACACACTTATTGGAATATCTAGAATACAATGACATGCAGAAGAATGAAACTGTGTCACTTTCTTACACCATACACAAAAATGAATTCAAAATGGATGAAAGACCTGGAGACTGGAAATCATCAGAATCCTACAGGAGAAAACAGGCAGCAATCTTTTTGACCTCAGCTGTAAAAACTTCTTATAAGAGATGTCTCTGGAGGCAAGGGAAATAAAAGCAAAAATAAACTATAGGAACCCTATCAAGATAAAAAGCTTCTGCACTGCAAAGAAAACGATCAACAAAACTAAAAGGCAACCGACAGAATGGGAGATGTTTGCAAATGACATATTGGATAAAAAAATCAATACGCAAAATCTGTGAAGAGCTTACCAGACTCAACACCCAAAACCAAACAATCCAATGAAGAAATGGGCAGAAGACATGAATAGACACTTTTCCGAAGAAGACATCCAGATGGCTAACAGACACATGAAAAGATGCTTTTAACATCACTCATCATCAGGGAAATACAAGTCAAAGCCACAATGAGATACCACCTCACACCTGTCAGAATGGCTAAAATTAACAACTCAGGAAACAAAAAATGTTGGCGAGGATGCAGAGAAAGGAGAACCTTTCTTCACTGTTGGTGAGAAAGCAAAGTGGTGCAACCACTCTGGAAAACAGTATGAAGATTCCTCAAAAAATTAAAAATAGAGCTACCCTATGATCCAGCAATTTCACTACTAGATATTTATCCAAAGGATACAAAAAAAATTATGGAAAGAGCCCAAATGTCCATTCACTGATAAATGGATAAGAAGACGTGGTGTTTTCCATTGTCTGTACACACACACACACACACACACACTGGAATTCTACTCAGCAATCAAAAACAATGAAATCTTGCCATTTGCAACAACATGGATGGAACTAGAGTATATTATGCTAAGCAAAATAAGTCAGTCAGGGAAAGACAGATATAAGACAGATATCATATGATTTCACTCATATGTGGAATTTGGGGAACACAACAGATTAACATAGTAGAACAGAAGGAAAAATAAGGCAAAAACAGATACGGAGGCAAACCATAAGAAACTCTTAAATATGGAGAACAAACTGAGGGTGCTGGAGGGAAGGGTGGAGGGAGGATGGGCTAAAAGGGTGATGGGCATTAAGGAGGGCACTTTTTGAGATGAACACTGGGTGTCATATGTAAGAGATGAATCACTGGGTTCTACTCCTGAAGCCGGGACTACACTGTATGTTAACTAACTTGAATTAAAAAAAAGAATATCTAGAATATCAAAATCTGAGAGTACAAACTGATGATAATGATGTGTAGGAACGGAAAACGTCATTCATTGTTGGTAGGAATACAAAATTGTAGAGCCACATTGGAAGACTGGAAATTCCTTATAAAGTTCAACATAATCTTACCATACAATTTAGCAATTGCACTACTATTTACCCAACTAGTTTTAAAACATATGTCCATGCAAAATCCTGCACACAAATATTTATAGCAGATTTATTTATAATTGCCCCAAACTGGAAACAACCAAGATGTCCTTCCATAAATGAATGGAAAACAAACTAATATATATCTATATAATGTAATACTATTCAATAATAAAAAAGGAGTTCTCTATAAAGGCATGAAAAAACATGAATGCAACATAAATATATATTGGCAGGTGAAAAAGCCTGTCTGGAAAAACTCCATGTTGTATGATTCCAATTAGATGACATTTTGGAAACAGCAAAATATGGACATAAAAAATCAACCACTGGTTGCCATGTGTTTGAAAGAAGGAGGAGGCTTGAATAGGTGAAGCAGAGGGTTTTCTTAGGGTGGTTAAACTCTTGTGTATGATACTGTAATGGTGGAAAGTGACCATATGTGTTTGTCAAAGCCCACAGACTTCTACAGCACAAAGAGTGAACCTTAATGTATGTAGATTATAAAAAGTCAGTTGGTAGGTCTGGAATATCAGGATGGAATACAGAATGTAACAGAAACGTCTAACGGTATTATGAGTGTATGAAACGACCTCACCAAAGGGAGTTGGGGAAAATGGTTCTGAATGGAAATAACTATTGTCTATAAGACTCAGCAAAACATGAGCATATACTCTACTTGATAAAGTTCCCCACAGGGTGATATGGGTTAATTCTGAAACCACTATGAATGGATACTAGAATTGAGGTGTTAAGTAAATAGGGGCACCGGGGTGGCTCAGTCAGTTCAGCATCTAACTCTTGATTCTGGCTCAGGTCATGATCTCATCGTTCGTGAGATGGAGCCCCACGTCTGGCTCTGCTGACAGTGCACAGCCTGCTTAGAATTCTCTCTCCCCTTCTTGCTCTGCTCCTCCCCCTCTTGCACTCTCTTGATCTCTCTCTCAAAAATAAATAAATAGACATTAAAAAAGAGATTAAGTAAATAGATGGTGAATGGTGGGAACATTCTTACTGTTGGTATGGAGGGTTTAAATAAGCAAATAATGGAGGTTAGAAAGATCCATGTCATAATAAATCAGAGGTATCACACTGGAGATAACAGCATTAACTCATGTTTAGTTTAATATAAGCACAGATGGCTCCATATAGAGCATAACCTGTACACACAGATTTGTATATACACACATATAGTACTTTCTTGCTCTGTCAGCTAAGAAAACCTAGAAAGAATGAGACTCCAATAGCAGCAAGCAGTCCTTGGTTTCTAATAACATTTGCCAATGAAAAGAACCCAGCCTCCTTGGAGAAATGACTGATTTTATGACTGGGATAGGAAATATGCAAGAAGTTCCTGGTGTATCTTGTAGTGCGTAAAAATAAGACAATGTTAAAAAAAAAATGTTAAATGTAAAAAAAAACAAAAACCCCTCAATGATGGACATTGTGTCTCTGTGTCAAATGGGGTTGCAGGAGCCAACTGAAAGAGCTCTCAATGGCTGAAGTTGAAACAATTTGAGTAACAAAGTAATATTAGATTATAACCCAAAGGGTAAAGTGAATGTCCATGAGTCTATACTGATAGTGACTGAAAATGACTGAATATATATAAATGGAGGCAAGTAGATGAATCTCCTATCTAGAGGAAGTCTAAATAACTTATGTAGAGACTCCACCCTCAAGGAAGTGGACTATAACTTACCACTCCTTGTTTGTTTTAAACTCCCTACTCTTTAAGTGTGGACTGAAAATAGTGGATCCCTTCTAAAGAGTACAGTACAGAAAGGGGGAAAAAGTAAATTTACCATGGAGAAAACTGACAAACACTAGCTCAACCATGTGATCGACGTGAATGTCAACAGTGATTAGTCATGTTGATAATATGTACCCTTGCTATGCTGTGATGAAAATGACACTTACCTGTTTGGACTTTCTCCTCAAAATCCATAACTCCAATCTAATCATGAGAAAAATATCAGACACATCCCAATTGAGAGGCAGTCTACAAAATATCTGACCAGCACTCCTCTAAATTGTCAAGATCATCATAAACAATAAATATCTGCCAAATTGTTATAGCCAAGAAGAATCTAAGGAGACATGAAAATTAAATGTAATGTGGTAGCCTGGATGGGATCCTGGAAAAGAAAAAGGATATTAAGTGAAAGCTAAACAAAATCTGAATAAAGTGTGGACTTAAGAATAAATGTATCAATGGGACACCTAGGTGGCTCAGTCAGCTAAGCGTCAAACTTTGGCTCAGGTCATGATCTCAAGGTTCGTGAGTTTGAGCCCTGAGTCAGCCCAGGCTGACAGCGTGGAGCCTGGAACCTGCTTTGGGTTCTGTGTCTCTCTGTCTCTCTGCCCCTCCCGCTTGTGCTCTGTCTCTCTCTTAAAATAAATAATAAAACATTAAAAAAAGAATAAATGTATCAATATTGATTTATTAATTGTGACAAATTTACCATACTAATAGATAATAATAGGGAAACTGGGTATGTGTTTCAGAAGTTTCCTATACTATTTTCACAATTTTCTATAAATCCAAAGCTGTTTTAAAATTTAAAAAAAAAGTTTACAGGGGCGCCTGGGTGGCTCAGTCGGTTAAGCGTCCGACTTCAGCTCAGGTCACGATCTCACGGTCCGTGAGTTCGAGCCCCGCGTCGGGCTCTGGGCTGATGGCTCAGAGCCTGGAGCCTGCTTCCGATTCTGTGTCTCCCTCTCTCTCTGCCCCTCCCCCATTCATGCTCTGTCTCTCTCTGTCCCAAAAATAAATAAACGTTAAAAAAAAATTTAAAAAAAGTTTACATAAATAATTATGTTATGTTTTTATCAGATTAATACTAAGTGGTGCACGGGATGCCAGATGGTGAGCCATGGTTCAACAACAGACCTCATGAGTTAATGAACTAGAAGTACTGACGGGGCCTGGAAGAAATACCTGGCATGCCTCCAGGGGCCACATGGGAGGTAAAGGCAGAGTGCAGACAGGAAGTCAGGACCTGGGGCACTGCCTTTAATAGGGTCTGTAGGTGGAATGCTTAATTCAAACCGAAAGAGTGGAGTATTAGTAAGCCAAAAGGGGAAGACACTGGGGAAACAGAAGAGACTATTGATCACAACGGCTGTTAGCTTATATTTATATTTGCTTGTGACTCTGTGCACTGCTATGGAGAGTTTAACAAAATTACTCCATAATATTTTTGTCTTAGCATCTGTTCCCTGTTGCCAAGATGCCTGGGGGGGGGGGGGGGGCCTTGAACTGATACTACCACTCCCTCGAGCCCACTTCCTAGATAACAGCCCACAGAATCACAAGTCAACTGCTCTATCCTTGTGAGAAACATTCTCCTCTGCCCCCTCAGCCTTTCCTTGTGCACCCCTTAGACAAGACCCCCTTGGTGCTTACCAAAGTCTTGCTCTTTTGGTTTGAATTGACCAATCTGAGCTTAATCTGAAAACTTCAAAGCAGTCCACCCACTGATCCTAATAAAGGCAGTGGACCTGGTCCTGACTCTGTCTATCTGCACTCTGCCTTGACTTCCAGTTTGGCCACTGGTGGTGTACTGGGTACTTCCTTGAGGTCCTGTGAGTAATAATCTATAATTCCAGTACTTCCTTCAGGACCTATGAATAATAATCTATATTTCAATCCCTCATGTGGTCTGTTGTTGCACTGCAATGCTCAGAGGCTCTATTTAATGAATATTAATTTAACAAAGTCACAACAACTGCCATGTTGGGGCACACAGTTGCATGAGGGGGCTAATGTCAGCCTAAAGTCACTGAAGGCAGTTTGGCCAAATACAATGGATGATAAGGCAACAATGCTATGGAGTAGCTTAGCTGAACTCTCAACATATGTACCCAAAACACCCCACATGGCCATTAATGAGAATGTAATTAATGTGCTTGACTCTCCAAGTAATTTAGTGAAAGAATTAGCGAAAGACATGAACCAAACTAAACAGATTAAAAAGGGGCAATTGCAAATTCTAGCTCTGAAAAATAATTACGTATAAACAGGAAATACTAGTAGTAACAAAAATTATGACATAAAAGTATGGAAAAGATAGGGACTTAAGGAATGCGTGTATATTGTAAGGCAAAATTCCACAAACCATGTATCTGAGTTGAAGAATCAAGGACAAGCACTTACATTCATTTAGAGCCAGAAATAGGAAAGAGCTTGTGCAGTTAAGAGCGGTTGCTTCTGAGTACCAACGTTCAATGTTGAGACTGTTGTCAACTTTAGGAAGAATGAGACTCGCAGAAACTTTTGAATTTTGAAACTATATTTTTCTTTAAAATATATTAAGAATAAAAAATAAAAAAGTAGTGTGTTTAATGTAAAAAACATTAGGCCTAAATTTAGGAACCTTAAGCTCATGTGCTAAAAAGTGATAAACTTTGAGCACAGCACCATTTCAGGTCTTCATTTTTTCACTTGTAAACTGAAATATTGGACTAAATGATTCATGAGGATCTTCCACTCTAAGATTCTAAGGTAGTAAAAAAATATACACCAATTATTTTATAAAGGGAGTTGCCATGAAAAGCCTTTTTGTTTTTTAAGGAAAAAGTAAAATTTGAATGACAGGCACACACACACACACACACACACACACACACACAATTCCAGCATTAATGGTTTAAGTAACTACAGTATACATCAGAGAGATGTCATATAGTTATTTAAAATTGCAAGGGATGGCGAATAACCATTTTAGGGATACAGTGTGAGCTAAGACACTATTCTGACACATTGTATATTACACAGGTGGGGAAGAGTATGTGATTGCATCAGCTTTACCGGAACAGATGATTAATGAAAGTTTGGAGAAATGGGTGGAAGTCATAACACAGACGGCTGTGCAGATCAGTTAAAGAGCTTTTATGACTTTATCTCATGGTCAAAGAATGATGTAGAAGAGGCAAAATATGAAAAAAGTTTAGGACTATTAATGTGGTAGTTGTGTGGAGGAAGACAATGATACAAGTTAACAGATGACTTCAGATTCCCATGTATGTAGGTTGGAACCCTGGTTCTGTATGACCATCAGCAAGTCACTTAAACACCTTAAGCCCCCAGTTTCCTCATGGGATTATATGAAATTAAACGGTATATTCATATAATACACTTGGCATAGTGCATGGCTCAATAATCAAAAACTAAAAAAAAAAAATGCTTTGCAAACAAAAAGTGGGTACAAAGGGCAAAGTTTAGTGAGACCATTAAAATAGTTTAAGGAGATGTCAATGAAAGTAAGATTAAGGAATGAAAGAAGTAATAGGCCTTAATGACTAGCCAAAGGGGTGAAGAAGTATGAGGGGTCACCATTGACTCTGAAGCTTGGTGTCTGAGTGACTGTAAGACCCAGGGCTCAACCTGTCAGAAATATGAACTCCAATAAAGGGGAGGAACGGGCTCAGGAATAGAAGGAGTATGATGAGTTCTGTTCTAACTGTCTTGGGTGTGAGGTGACAAAGAGATTTCTAGGTAAAAACGTCTAACAGGCAACTGGAGACATAGATTTGTGATATCCTCCTCCAACTACTACGTGGACATATATATTAAGGTTCTGTTCCCATTCATGTTCTTGTATCTATAGTCTCCCTCTCAGTAATTTCAACCAATTCCACCCTTTCAACAATCACACTGTTCCTGAAAATCTGAGGCCTACTGGAAATTTCTATTTCAATGTCTCATAAATACCTCAAACTCATTGTATCCCAAATCAAAAACTGTCTTTATCCCTAACCAGGCATTTATTCCTGACTTGTCTCATTCTGTTAATAGTACCTCAAGATCACCCAGAGTGGGCAACTTGGAGAAATCATTTATGTCTTCTCCTTTCCTGGTAAAGTCTTGTTAAATGAGTGCTGTATGAAAGGAGAGGTTAGTACTCTTGAAAAAGATGAGAAGAACCTAGTTACTAATGTAACACATTCATGGTTAAGGGATTGCTACGCACTTCATGGCCTCTCATTATGATGTTGCACAAATTGTCGGAGATACAAGTGGTATATCAAA
This sequence comes from Panthera onca, assembly GCF_046562875.1. Classification (NCBI taxonomy): domain Eukaryota; kingdom Metazoa; phylum Chordata; class Mammalia; order Carnivora; family Felidae; genus Panthera; species Panthera onca. The sequence continues at coordinate 65,784,506 of NC_138345.1, forward strand.
CTGCATTAACATTAACGTTTTTTTTCTTCATTAAAACACAAAATTAAGAGAGTCAAAAGGCAATGCAGTGAGTGGGAGAACTTATTTGCCACACATATCTGACAAAGGAATTCTATCAAGAGTACTTAAGAAACTCATCACTTCACAAAAGAGGACTTTGAAATGGCAAAAAAGAAAATAAAATATGGTAACTCTACTATTTATTTTAAGGAAATACAAAATGAAACCCATGAGAACAAACTACTGTATACTCACCAGAATGACTGGAATGTTAAAGACAGAAAATGCCAAGCACTGGGAAGGATATGGAAAAACTGGAATTCATATACTGGTACGTGAGCATTAATCGCTACAACTATCAGAAAAGGAGTTGGTATGATCTACTACAGCAACATGTGTGTGACCCAGGAATTAAATTCCTACATGTATATCCAACCAAAAATCATTCACCCAAAAGTCCGTGGCAGCATTATATGTTATTACTCCAGACTGAAAACCACCCAAATGCCCGCCAACAGTTGAATGGGTAAATAACTATGGTCCATCTATGTGGTATAATGCCATACAGCCATGAGGACAAGCTAACATACTTGGATAAATATCACAAGCGTGGTGTTGAGTTAAAGAAGCCAAACAGGAGGGAATATCATGGAAAATTGCATTTATGTAAAATATGAAAGCAATTGAAAGTAATGTGTGGTGTGAAAGAGCAGTAGAATGGAGAGAGGTAGAGATAGAAAGTGGGGTCTTCTGGGGATGGTCTCTTCCTTGATATAGGTGCTGGTTTGTGATAATTAAGGTAGTTTATATACACCTGAGAGTAAACAAAGATATGTACTTTTTTTAACATGTGTATTATATTTCAATTTAAAGTCCTATAAGTTTGGCGACTTCATTATTTTTCAACTTTGTTACCTCCTTAGCATCCAGTGTTCACCTTTTTATCTCAGACCCTTACTACCTTCATCTAAACAATTGTTGATTTTCCACAACTTTCTCCCTTTTAATTTATTTTAATTACACTTGGTCTATTAGTCTTTCAGAAGCAGAGCTTGGATCATGCAGCTCCTTACCGACTATGACATTAAGTTTAAATACCCAAGGTGGCTTTCTAGGCCTCCATACATTACTTCCAAAAAGCTTTCTCACCCATTTTGGCTTAAAACTGAATAAACAGAAAGATTTCCTATTAATGTAAGTGTGATTTTGTTCCCTGCTGGTCTCATGCTAGTCTTCTTAAAAAAGTTTTTACCACCTTTTATGTTGAAACTGTGTTTTCTTCCAGTCCCAATTCAAACATCCAGTCTGTATTCTTGGCTACTGCCTTTTACCCAGTTTTGGAATACCTTCTCTCCTTTTAAGAGTCCCTTGACAATTATTGCATGCTTCCTCTTACGGTTTGCATTATCTCTGCCATGATTTTTTTTCTTTCTTATCCTACCCTTTTAATTCTAACCACCAGTGAGATAATAGAAAGTTTGTCTCACTTCTCTTTCCACCATTTAATTCACTTAGTTGTAGTTTGTACACACCGATCAGTAAACATTCTAAAACTTTTAAAAATTAATTTACTCTAATAACTTACAATATTTGCTGTTCTATGTTTATCAACCATGAGATTATTTTTGATTAAGTGATCGAATTTTACTAGGCAATGTGCTTTATATAAGTGGTGTTCCTCTGCATTCTTCCAGAAATTAAAACTGCAGAGAAATTTATCATGACTTATGCTGTGAAAGAAAGATAAATAAAGGAAAAACAGAAACAAAAACAAGTATATATAGTTTGTTTTGGCTCAGGTCATGATTTTGGCTATATGTATTGTGTATACATATAATATAATATAATATAATATAATATAATATAATATAATATAATATAATATAATATAATATATAATATAATATATATACACATATATATGTGTGTGTGTGTATATATATATATATATATATATATATATATATGCATATATATATAGTTGATCTTGATTTTTGGCTCAGGTCGTGATATCACAGTCCTGAGATAGAGTCCAGCATGGAGCCCAATGCTGGGCATGGAACTTGCCTAAGAGTCTCTCTCTCCTTCTACCTCCCTCTGCCCTGCCCCTGCTTGCACTTATGCAAGTTCTCTCTCTCTTTCTCTCTCTCTTATGAAAGAAATAGTTAACCTTAAAATGCCAAAGCTGCAGCTGCCTTTTTATTTCTACATTACTCTAAATTTGAGGCTGCTGTTAGCTAGTTATAAGACACTGCCGTTTGTTTTGTCTTACAGCGTTGAGTTGATGTCTTCAATAATATTGAGTTAATGTTTTTGAAAAATTTCCTATATGTCTGAAAGTTGCACTATTTCAAATGACTGGTAGAAGAGGATAAAGAAAAAGGAAAAGCTGATGTATTCCTGTCATTTGCTCTTTTGGGATTAAAATGAAAGACTAAGATTGGGGTGGACTGATTAGAGAAAGAAATGAAAGAAAAAGATGCTCTTGATAGCTTACATTTTTTGAGTGTTTTCTCTGTCACATCCTGTGATATCACATTATATCCTTACAAATATCTGGAGAGGTTAACCCCCTCTGTGACTTGCCCAAGGCGAAACAGTACGCAGGTGGCAAAGCTGTCATGCACCTAAGCAAAATTTACAAAAGGAGCAGCTTCCTTTCAGAAGAGTAGTAGGCAACAGGAGAGCCAATAAGGATTATCTTTCAAGTCTTGTAGCTGATTAGTGCATACAGTTCACTGAGTCTCTATCAAATTAGAAACTTTCAAAAAGAGAAAAAAATGAAAAAGCATAAGCTAAACATAAAAAAATCCTCTATGTTTCTCTCTATGTACACAAGAATTATAGGGCCCCTAAAGAACACCAAGATTGGAGGGCACCTGCATGGCTCAGTTGGTTAAGCCTTGCACTCTTGATTTTGGCTCGGATTGTGATCTCTCAGTTCATGGGATCGACCCCGCATCGGGCTCTGCACAGTCTGTGTGGAGCCTGCTTGGGATTCTCTCTCTGTACCCACCCCACAAATAAATAAACATGAAAAAAATTTAAAGAACTCTGAAGTTGGAATCTGAAGACAAAATTTTAGTTTTTACTCTGACAGCTTCTACCTACATATTGGTGTTTTGCCTTTATGAGTTGATGTTTTCTGATTTATAAAATGGAGACAATATCTATCCTACATATCTTACCTAATTATTTTAAGAAGGATGTTATGAATGCACACTGTTTTTGTAACCTATAAAAAGCAGTTCATGTATGCATTATTGTAATTATATATTTTGAGACTGCATAAGGTGGTATTTCTAGGTAATAAAACTGAAAAACAATGCATTTAGATTTCACAGAAATAACAAAAAGAGTAAGCATCGTGCTTCTGAATGTTAACAATTGCGACAGCAATCAAACAACTGGTCTGGAACATTATCATCATTGTAACTCAAAATGACACCAGAGCTATTTGATGCCCAAGCCTATCCTGGTGTCACATTCAAAGTAATATCAATCCAGCATCAAAAAATAATTGAGAGCTATTTTATATTTTTATTGCTTTCTCTTAAAAAATCATAGTGGTTGCATTCATAGCATACAAATAAACTTTGAGAATTTTTCTCTCAGCCCTTATCTTCAATATTTCATAGGCATGTTATCAAAAGATTAATATTTTCCTTTCTCCACTTCAATTTTCTAAAAATTGTCTCACTTTCAGTCCACAGATGTTCTTTATCCTCCTCAACCTTCCTAGTTTCCTCTTTTTACTTGGTGACTAGTTGGATCTCTTGCAGATGAATTCAAATAGCCTCTATAGGACTTCTTTCTTCTCTTTCACTATCTACTTTACTGTGCATAGTTTAAACCTAGTAGTCAACACAGGATCCTCCCTCCTGAGTGCAGAACAGCAAGAGGCTGTGGATACTAATCGATTAATCTTTTTTTTCCACAATGCAACTACTATAACCAAAGCACTGTCTAGCTATTGTGGGAGATAAAAAAAAAAAAGAGAGAGAGAGAGAGAAGGACAACAATCAATTGTAAGTCATGGCCCCATTCCTAAGGAATATCCCAACTGGAAAATCAGTGTCCATTAGGGTAGTCAAGTGAGTGTTGTCCTGCCCTGTGTTTTCTACGTTATTTATTTATGCATTCTACTACAATTTCATTTCACTAGAGGATTTATAAGCTAAAGAAATGTGCTAAATATGGTTGTGGCACAGGTTTTGATGTGAGAAACTAAGAAAGAGATTGGATGGATTTGGATTGCTTCAACCATGCATAAAACCTGAAGCTGGGATAACTAGGTTCAGGATGAAATGTGAGAGGAGGCATAGTAAATATAAACATGCAATATATTTGGCAGTTAGATGCTATGGACAACTAGGGGAGAATAGCTCAAAAACTGATTCCAGGTAGCACCACTGAAAAAGTGGGAAAGTTATAGGAGGGAGCAAATCCTGGAGGCAAAGATGATGATAGGTTTGTTTTGTTAGATCAAGTGCATCTCCACTGTGGCCATGTCAACTCGGAAAGATAGGAGGACCACTAGGGCATATTTGGAAGCCAGGCACTTAGCAATGACAGCAGAAAGAGAATGGATAGATGAACCAAGTTATGGTGCATAATGTCCCACAGATTTTTGTAATGAGATTTTGAGTGGCTTTCACACTGAAGTGTTTTTTTGTAAATGTTCATTGGTGCTAAAAGTGGATGCCTTCATTTCTCTGAACTCCTAACTCTTCATACAAGATACTTTTTGCATCCTAAATTATTTTAGAGTAAATACTGAAACATTTTAATAAGCATTTTAAGGTTTTTCTTAAAAAAATAGGAATTCCTATTTTATTTAGATCTTTTCAAGTACTTTAATTTCAAGTACTGTGCTTATGGAACCCTAGCCACAACATCTGACGTGACCTCATATAGACTTTTAAAAAATATCCTTCTGGCTACTGTGTGAAAAATAAATGAGTGGATATAAGATGATGTGCAAGAAATGTATTGCAACCATACAGGTATAGATGATGGCAGTCAAGTCTGAGATGGCATCAGTGGGGATGGAGAGAAATAGATGAGTTTTAGGGTAAACTTTATGCCACCAAAATTCACATGTTGAAATCCTAACCACCAGTGTCTCAGGATGACTACATTTGGAGCTAGAGCCTTTAAAGATGTAATTGAGTTATAATGAGGTAATATGGATGAGCCCTAATCTAATGCATCTGATGTCCTTATAGAAAGAGTAGACTCAATCTCAGAGGTGTGAAAGAAAGAATGAAGGCAAAGAAAGAAGGTGGCCACCTGCAAACCAAGAAGAGAGACAGAATGAAACTAACCATGATGATACCTTGATCTTGGGATATTTACCTTCCAGAATTGTGAGAAAATCAGCTTCTCTTGTGTAAGTCACCTTGTCAGTGGTACTTTGCTATGGCAGCCCCAGCAAACCAATACAGAATACATGCAAGATATATGTTACATTTGGAATTGCTAGGACTTGGGGATGGGTTAAATGGTGAGGAGGGTAAGTTTAAGGGATATATATTAAGAATAATTTTCCCGGTTTGAGCAATTGCCTAAATGGTGTGGCGATTATTTTACCTCTAAACTGAGGTATACAGGCATACCTCAGAGATATTGTGCGTTTGGTTCCAGACCACCTCAGTAAAGCAAATCTCGAAATAAAGCAAGTCAAATGAATTGTTTGGCTTCCCAATGCATATGAAATTTATGTTTGCCCTGTACTATAGTCTATGAAGTGTACAATATCATTATGTCTAAAAAAACACGTACCTTACTTTAAAAATACCTGATTACTAAAAAATGCTAGCAATTATCTGAGGTTTCAGTGAGTCATAATCACTGATCACAGATCACCATAACAAACATAATAATAATGAAAAAGTTTGAAATACTGTGAGAATTACCAAAATGGGATACAGAGACATGAAGTGAGCAAATGCTGTTGGAAAAATGACACCTATAGGCTTACTCAAGGCAGCGTTGCCTCAAACCTTCAATTTGTGAACAATGCAATATCTGCAAAGTTCAATAAAGTGAAGTGCAAGAAAAGAGGTATGCCTATAACTTCTCTAACTCCCTCAGTTTGGAAGGGGTAGCACTGGGACCGTCTGACTCTAAAGCTATAGTCTTAACCTCTATGTTGCTATCCTCCTCAGATTTAAAAAAATAATGTGTTTAGAGCTATATAAGCTTACAAGCAAAAATGAGCCACAAACATCATTTAACTTGGCTCCTTCATTCTATAGTTAGAAAACTAGGGCCAACGAGAAGTGATAGGCCTCTTTACTTTAAAAGAATAATTTCAGCTTATATTTATATAATAAGAGGAACTGCAATAAGCATTCTACCTGCTATTTACAGGGACAGAACAAATTTTCTTAGCTGATTAGAGGTACCCCTTTGAATACTGAAAATCAAAATCATTAGCATTTCAAATAATAGATTTAGCCAAACTTCTCTTCATCTGGTGATTTTGTTTAATAAAACACTACAAGGCATGAAACCATTCATGACTGGCATTAGCTGAATTTAAGTCTTACTTTTTCATTGTAGAACACTGTAACTTAGACTTGTGGTTCCCAAATGTCTGCTCTTTTCTTCCTTGTGTAATCTCACTCTCTTTCTCCCCTTTTCTCCCTTTTCCGTAGTTGTACACCTACAGAGAATATATATATACTCACAAACAAACATCTCAAACAGTACATATTGGAAATGACTACCAATATCAAAGTCTCCAGTGGAACTCAGTCAACTAAGGTGAAGATCAGAGAAAATCTTAAATCCTGGGAAAACAGGGGCTACATTGAGAGGAGCAATGAGTAACACCTCCCCAACCCTCCTCTTCCCAACACCAATAACATTATCAACACTATCATCACTGCCTCTTCTACCACAAAAAAAAAAAAAAAAATCCACACCATATCTCAGTCTTATAACTCCAGTCTGCAGGCGCTATTATAAGGTATGATGCTAGGATGTGAGACAAAGCATGTAGAGTTAGTGAGAAACATTATTCTCATGTTATTTCCAGTGGAAATCCCATTGGGCTGTTAATCTGGTAATCAGACTTTTAGTAATGAACAGCATTAATCAGTCATCTGGCTTTAGTTAGCCCATAAGTATCTCTAATCTTCAATTCTTTTGTCTATAAAATGAGAGAATTATTTCACAAGGATACAATACAGTATAAAGTCCAGTGTTTAGAGTTAAACAGATTGACTCAGACCCCAGTTATGCTAGTGTTACCTATTTAAGCTTTTCTGAACCTGTTTCATCATCTATAAAATGAGCCTTGCATTATTTAAATAAGATTGTATGGAAGGATTAAGTGGGATAATACAATTAAAGCACAGCTGCTAGGTAGACTCTCAATAAATATTCATTCTTTCAAGGTCTTTCCAGGCTCCATGACTTTAAATCTGATTTGAATGAACAAACAGGAAATGTTCTGGAAGGTAAAAGAAAAGAGAAAGGCAGTACCACCTCTTTTGCTTTAGTAGCGGTGATGATGGTGATGCTGGTAAAACTTCATAGTTGATTAATTGAGAAAATATTTTTGGAATGCTGGACATTTTGCTTGTCATCAGGATACAAAGATGCTTATTATATAGTTTGTGCTCTCAAGGAATTCACAGTCTCCTCAAAGAGATGAACACATAACAAACATAAAGCCCTGTAATAAGGGCAGTGATAAAGCTCCATACACGATATTCCAGTCACGTCCAGGAAACATGTTGCCCAATCTGGGGTAGATTCCAGGCACATGAATGAGTCTCTGGTCTCTTCTTACCATCCTCTGATATAATGACTTTCTCTCTTGGAAGCCATGATAAGCTTCACATCTGAAAACTTAAGGAATCTAGGAGCAATCATCTCGATTTGCAAAGGATATTTTTTCAAATGTTGGAACAATTCTTGGGATGTTTGGGTGCTTAGCTCTGTTTTTGAAACCCTGATTTAGAGAATTTCATTATTTGTAATAGTCAAATATTTTGTTTTCATTTTTTATGAGGTCTTCTTAAAGACCACATGACAACATCAGTTTACAAATTATCTTAACAGATACAAGGCTCTATTGCATGTGGGGAAAAATGGTTTTAATTATATACATACTACACTGAAAGGGGGTCATATGCTGATTAAAGGAAAGGTAAAAATGCTGGAAGGCTTTGACTTGTACATGATATTGAAAGTGCTATTGTTATACAGGGGCCCAATGCTGAGAGTCATTCAGACTCTGAGATGCATGGTTCTTTCTCCAGAGGTCCTTCCATTTTTAAATTTTTCTGTGCATTTTGCAGCAGTTCATCTCTGGTATGGTAACATTTTGCTTTCTCCTTGATCTTCCTCATTCTGGAAAGGGAGGGACTGAAAAGAAAAAAAATTTCCTGGCCTGTGCTACAAGGTGTGGGAATTGCACTCTGTTTTCAGAAAAAATAAATATCTGGACTGGTTAATTAGACAAGTTGATACCATGAGATTCTTGGGACTGTTAAAGTGAAAACCTGAAAGTTATAAAATGTGTCTTGGCAAACAAAGTAATGAAACATTTGAATGGATGCATTCATGTAGAAAAACCCTGTCATAAAATATTCTGGGGACATTTTTATTTAAAGTGACATAAAATTCCTAAGGAGATGAGACTCTCATAACAGAAAAATCTGTGAATGTGTATAACAGAAATTTACTAAAGTTTTCTTGTCATAATACTTTCCAATCCAATTATACAAAAATAGGCATCCTTGTATAGTGTAAGAGTGTGTGTGTGTGTGTGTGTGTGTGTGTACACGTGTGCACGTGTCTATGGAGAGAGAGGACCTGGGAAAGAAGAAATTCATCAGTTCTTGGTTATTGAGTGCCAACCACAGGGGTTCTACAGTAGAGAGAAAATCAATGGGAGATGCCCACCATCGGGGGGCTAATTCCCAGTGAATTGATTTTTGGTGTGAGGTGATAAGAGATACAACCTAAGCTTTTAGCATCCAGTATCTGCCGCTTTGCCAGAGGCTTCATAGAGTACCTATTTCAGCTGACATAAAGCAGAGCCCATGGAACTATAAGGATCAAATGCAGCACAGAGCCTGGAGTAGTGGGTTCTGCCACTCTGTTTAAATTAAGATGCAACATATTATAACAAGAGACATAACAATTTGTCTCTCAAAACTATTATTCCCTCCACTTTGATGTCAAATATTCACTATTGAAATGAATGGAAAATAGGTCCCAGTTTTTAATTGTATGCTAAAGGATATTAATAGATCTTATTAAAAATCATAATTATAAAGTTTGGGAAACCCTATATTTAAAAAAGGCAAGCAGGCTCTCGGGTGGCTCAGATGGTTACGTGTCCGACTCTAGATTTCAGCTCAGGTCATGATCTCACGGTATGGTTGGGAGTTTGAGCCTGCATCAGTCTCCCCACTGAGAGCGTAGAACCTGCTTGGGATTCTCTCTCTCCCTTTCTCTTCCCCTCTCCTGATCATGCTCTCTGTCTCTCTCAAAAATAAATAAAAAATAAAACTTGAACAAAACAAAACAAAAACAATTAAAAAGAAGGCAGGAATTTCCAAAGCTATTACCATACATCAGCAGACTATAAGATGGCAGGGCAGAGAATACAGTGCTTTTTCCATTTTGAGTCGACTATAGAATCAGTAGCAAAAGAAGGGAAAATATAGAGTAGTATCAAGCAACTAGCCCTCCATTCCCTTTAAGACAAAAAGCACTTTGTTTGCCTTTCTCTTCGGGAGCAGTTTGAGTAGGTTTGGCTAAGGAAGGTTTAGACGGTTGAGTGCAAGAATGTTTTAAGACCTTTATAGCCTTGGCACTATTTCTTTTGGAGGCCCATTCCACGATTTATCAAAATTTTTAAACGCCATATTAAATAAAATGTTTGCTGTAAAAATAATCTTAAAGCATTTTAGAAGGTTGCTTTTTTTCTGACAGCACCATGATAAAGTTTAATAAACAATGGTGGGGGCACTTGGGTGGCTCAGTTGATTGAGCTTCAGACTTTGGCTCAGGCCATGATCTCACAGTTCGTGAGGTCAAGCCCCACATAGAGCTCGCTGCTGTCAGACTGTCATTGCAGAGACGGTGTCAGATCGTCTGTCCACATCTCTCTGCCCCCTCCTGCTTGCGCTCTCCCCCCAAAATTTTTTTTAAATAAAAATAATGAACAAAGACAATGTAATGCAAAATCTGAAATATGAAGGAAGTTGGCCATCAGTGGAAGCATTAAGAAAAATGTCAAGGAAAAATAGATCAGCAGTACACATTAAAATCTCATGTAGGAAAAAGGGTTTCTACCATCGCCACTGTTGCACAAATCCAGGGGGTATCATTTATGTAGACTGTCATGAAAATGGTACTTGCTAAAATTGTGCTACATGGCAGTTCTGTCACTGCCTGGTGCAGGAACAAACCCATCCTGTTTAGAAGGCAGGTGCATTTGTGGAAATGAGCACATGCACTTGTCAAACCTGGAGGCCATTAGGCGCTGCAATCAAAGCCCCAGCAAACTCTGCTCTGATTCCAAGATCACTAAGAGCTCTTGTGATTATAATTTGATTTCCCATTCAGCTTCTTACAGAGAAAGAATACAATGGTCAAAGAAATGAGTATCTGTTCCCCTTGGCAATTGTTTTTCTCAATGTAAATGAAATCAGCATTATCCATTAGTCCACTGTAATCTTTATTACAGTGAATAAATATCCCCAAGTTTGATCCAGTCTAAGAAGCAGATAAGACCAAGTTTTGAGTTTGAAAATATGAAGATCAAACCCTGGCCTGGTATAATTTTGTAATGCTTCTTAAGGACAGTCAGTGGATCGAAACTGTCATTGCAGTGGCTCAAACACCTATACATTTGAACTTAAAAAGGGTGAGATCCTGAGTAATAATTAATAGCTCCTTTGAAGTAGAATTTGAGAAATAAAGACAGTTGGTAAAGGAAAGAAAATATCAATTGTATGTATGAAAATGCTTTTATTTACATAATTTCATTTAAATTTCAAGGACTTATGAGGTAAATTAATGTTATCTTCAATTTAGTGAAGAGGGAATGGGTGCTCAGTGAGATTCCCACACAGTGGGAAGGCCACACAGCAGCCAGGAGTCAAAATGAATCACAGGGTTACTGGGCTTTAATTGTATATGCATACTATGGTTTCACGTAAGTAAATTGAATGAAATTGATGAATCTGTCTCATTGGAGAATGGAGAAATATCTGAGAGGAAAGAGAACTGGAGAATATTCACAAGACCAGGACTTGCCGAGGAGGATATTAATATAATTAGTGAGCTTAGAATATACTAAAGAAAAGCAATAAGTGGTGAACACTGTAACAAAAATAATATCCTTCATCAAGATGTCAAGATATAGGGAATGACTAATTTATTTGATGTATATTGGTTACAATTTGAGTTAGATTGTATATTTAGTTACACCTGTGGGCTGATCTGTTTCTTTATAAATAATCCTTTAGTTGCAAATAGCTAAAGACATATCCATATAAAAGAACGGAATGAAATTTGTGGATAAGTGAATTTTGGAAACTGTGGAGTTATACACATTAAAAAGAATTTTTTAACTAACATAAAATAATTTTTAATAGGTGATTTGAGATATACAACTTCAAAAAATTCTTGAAATTGCATAATTACTGCAAGAGATAGCTAGTCAGGCATATGTTGATTTCCAAAGAAATGTATGGCATTCTCAATGTCAGAGGATCAGATATAAAGGACTCTACACCAGCTGGGTCTGTGTTGCCATCTGATAATCAGAAACTTGGCAAAAGTGTGTTCACACAGATCACAGTGTGGTTGCTTTTGAGTAGAAACACCACTGTGGTAGTTTTAATTAGAGACGTGTCAAGTAATTCAGTGTTAACGGTGGTCCGGATGAACTGGAGCTCTTTACAGTCTGAAAAACTCTTTGGATGTCTACTCCATGTATGGGAATCACTTGGCAACATCTCTGTGAGCTGAAAATAATTCATATTATGTCTGCTGGTCATTAAGTCATGTCCCATTGTGTATCATGCCATGACTAAATGAAAAAAAAAAAAAAAACAAACCACAGGTGTGACAATTAAAAACTAAAAGTGATACCCATTTATTTTTGGCCAGAGAATTACTACACAGACTGCATTTTTTCTTTTCTTAGCCAAAGTGATGGCTTATGTAGAGTAACTATTATTTTACTACTGTTTATGAATAGTTCATGAATCATAAGCAACACCAAACCACCTGCATGTTTCTATTTTAAAACCATTTTAAAATATGCTTATTATTCATTTATTGAAATTTCTCTAAAGTCCTGAAAAAAATGTGGTATGTGTGTTGCCCCTCACCTTTTTTTGTAGCCAGTTTGGCTAGCAAGTTAAAAAAAAGTTAAATAGCTGATATAAAAGAGCAGTTTGAACAAGGCTTGGACTCAAATTTATAAGCATAGATACAGAGCATAAAGAATGATATTTCCCAAGTCTGCAGCATACGTATTGCAAAAACAAATTGGCTATACTCTTGTTTGAATGTAACTGACCAAATTCGCTATTGATCTATACAAGTATGCTTTTAAGATGACTGAAAATATCATATTAAGTAGGATTTTGAAGATTTATACAGGTTAAATATTTGGAAATATATGCTTTTGAAAAGATATTCAAAAAATTTAAAGACATTTAAAAATAAAAGATATCTTCTACTGTTATGGGGCTGACCATCTAGTAAGGGTATAACACAACTAGCTATAGTTGTGTAACTATACTTCATAAGTAACTAGACTCTAAAACAAAGTATGTTAAATATGTTAAGGTTGAATATGCTATGTAGGATCATGGTAATAAGCTATGACTGAATACAATTCCTATAAAAATTCCAGATGAATTATTTGAATAAATTGGCAGGTGGACCCTAAAACTCATATGAAAACGAATGGGGCCTGGAAGGGCCAAAACAATCTTTGAAAAAGAAGAAAAAATTGAAGGACTAACTTTTCATTTTAATATTTACTACAAAGCTACAGTAATCAGGATGTTGTGGTACTGGCATAAAGGGAGACATATTGCTCAATGAAATAGAATTGAGAGTTTAGAAATATACCTTCACATTTATGATCAATTGTCTTTGATAAAGGTGTCAAGACAAATCAATGGAAGAAGAAAGGTCTTTTCAAAAATCTGTGCTGAGACAACTGAGAGCAACATGCCAGAGAAAGAACTTGAAACCCTACATTGCATTACATGCAAAATTAATCCAAAATGTATCAAAGACCTAAATGTAGGGGCTAAAACTATTAGACTCTTACAGAAATATATAGGCATCAATCTTTGTGACCCTGGAGTAGGCAATGGTTGCTTAGATATGACACAAGTACAAACAACAAAAGATTTAAACTAGAAAAAATGGGCATCATCAAACGTAAACATTTGTGCTTCAAAGGGCATCATCAAGAAAGTGAAAAGACAATGGAGTGTTATTATCAAATGGTAACAAAAGTCATTACTGATTTCAGTCTCCCTTACAAGAAGACCAACTAGCAACTATCTCTAAATAAGACACCATTGTGAAATCCCAGAACCTAGGACATGGCTGAAGTACCACCCTGGACCACTGAGACCAAAAAGCCCTGCATTCGAAGGGTAAGAGCAGCTACATTCTGACTGCCTTGGGCCTTCCCCAGATTAGCATAGCACTGCACCAAGAGGGTCCTCTTGGACCTACATTTCTTCCCGTGGAGAAATGAGAGCCCAAGATGGACATTCAGATCCCCCCAAATTGCAGAACACTTCCAATTCAAAAGAATGAAACAGGTATCCTATCTTGCAACATTCATAAAAATGAACTCAAAATGATTAAAGATTTAATGTAAGATCTGCAACCATAAACCTCTTAGAGGAAAACATAGGGAAAAATCTCCTTAACAGTTGGCATGTCAATGATTTCATGGCTGTAACACCAACAAAAGCAAACATGAACAAAAGCAAAAATGAACAAGTGGGAATACATCAAATTAAAAACCTTCTGCATAGCAAAAGAAATATTATCAACAAAATGAAAAAGCAACATATGGAATTGGAGAAAATATTTACAAACCACATATTTCATAAGGGATTAATATCCAACTATATATATGATTCATTATATATATATAACTCATTATACATATATATGTATGTATATATATACATTTATATGTATATACATTTGTATACAAATGCATATATATATATATATATATAAACTCATACAGCTAAATAGCAAAAAAGCAAATAATCTGAGTAGGAAGTGGGCAAAAATTTATTGTAATGTTATTCCCCATAGCCAAAATACAGAAACAACTGAAGTGTCTGACAGTGGACAAATGAATGGATAAAAAAGATGTGGTATGTATAAATATAATAGAATACTATTCAGCTATGAAAAAAAGAAAATTTTGCATTTGCAACAACATGGATGGGCATTATGCTAAGTGAGATAAGTCAGACAGGGAAACACAAATACTGTACATTATCTCCTATATGTGGAATGTAAAAGAAGTTGTAAATGTGGACAGTAAAATTGTAGTTACCAGGGCCCAGAGGATGGAGAATGAGCAAGTTGCAAGGGTGCATACTTGCAACTAGCTGATAAATCATTCCTGGAAACCTGATACACAGAACAGCATTTATAGACAGCAAAATGATTATTATAGATAATAAACTTGCTAAGAGAGTAAATTCCAATTGTTTCCAACACTAGAGGAAATGATAATAATTTGATATGATAGAGGTGTTAGCTAACACTACAATGACCATCATGTTGCAATATAAATATATCAAATAAATATGTTGTGCACTTTAAATTTACACAATGTTATATGCTAAATATATCTCAATTAAAGATAAGAAGGAAATAAGCAAGGAAAGAAGGGAACAAAGGCAGGAAGGAAAGGAGGAAGAGAGAAAGAGAGGAAGGGAAAAAGGAAGGAGACAAAACTATTATGTTGTCTTGTAATACAATGATCTTTCTAGAAAACTAAGAAGAAACAATTAAAGAAATAATTAAAAATATTAATACAAAGATTCTTGTTTAAAATGGTACAAAACTAATAGCTGTATTATATAGCACCTGAAGCAAGCTAGAAAATATAATGGAATACAAAATATTCCATTCTTCATAATCCCCCAAAAGTTAAATATCCAGAAATTGACTCATGAGAAAATATGTGGAACCTATATGAATTAAGTATAAAATCTTACCAGAGTGTGAAAAATACTTGATTTCCTGGATACAAAGACTGACCACTAAAAATTTGAACTCTTCTCACTGATTGGGTTGGTTTAATGCAATATCAAACATACTGCTAATGAGCTTTTTTTTTTTTTTTTTTTTTTTTTTTTTGCATCTTAAGTGTTTTAAAGTTCACTGGAAAGAATAAATTTATGATAATGTAAAAATAATTTCTTCTGGGGCACCTGGGTGGATCAGTCAGCTAAGTGTCCGACTTTAGTTGAGGTCATGATCTCATGATTCATAAGTTTGAATCCCGTTAGGCTCTGCACGGACAGCTCAGAGCCTGGAGCCTGCTTCACATTCTCTGCTTCAGATTCTTTCTCTTTCTCTCTCTCTATCTCTCTCTCTCTCTCTCTCTCTCTCTCTGCTCCTCCTCCACTTGTGCTCTCTCCCTCAAAAATAAATAAAATAAATGTTTAAAAAAATAAGAATTTCTATTGAGAAACTTAACAGATGAAAATAGGGGAAGAAAAGGAAAAATAAGATAAAAACAGAGAGGAGGCAAACCATAAAAGATTCTTAAATAGACAGAACAAACTGAAGGTTGATGGGGGTGATGGGTGGGAGATGGGCTAAATGGGTGATGGACATTAAGGAGGGCACTCTTCGGGGTGAACACTGGGTGTCATATATAACAGATGAATCACTGGGTTCTACTCCTGAAGCCAACACTATACGGTATGTTAACTAATTTGAGAACTAAAAACATAACAAATAATAATAATTTCTATCAGGAAGAGATATTAAAGGACACTAATAATAATAATAAAATATCATTTTATAATATTTTAAATATTTCTGTAATAAGAATAGAGAATTATATTAATGGGTCAAATTGGAAAGCCTCCAAATAAATCTTAGAATGTAAGAGATTTTACATTCTGATTTTTGTAAAGATGACATTTCAAAGGAGTAGAGTAATTAAATAAATAATACTTGTCAATTTACTTATTAATTTAAAAAACTGAGAAAAATAAGTCAACATTATACTGCTAGGAAGAAAAAAAACTTACTTGATAAACTAAAACCAAATGCTTTCCTATCACATGGACTTGTTACTCTTGTTACCAGGACAAACTTGGCCCACTACCTATTTTTGTAAAAAAAAAAAAAAAAAAAATTGAACCCAGCCATATCCATTCATTTACATATTGCCCAGGCTGCTTTTGCACTATGATGGCTGTACTAAATATTGTGGCAGAACCTGTTGGTTCACAAAGACAAAAAAATCTGTGAATCTTTAAGGAAAGTTTGTTGACTCCTTCTCTATAATTTTTGAGCTATTTTAGACTTACTTAGGTATAGACTTTTAATTGTATACACTTCTTGTCTGTAAATATAAAAATTGAGTAGAGGTGCAATAAAGCAATTCAGATATGAATAAACCTACTTCCCAAAGTCTAGCTCTTTTAATTCACTTTTTTTTTTTTTTTTTTTACTCAGAGTTATTCATGTCTATATTTTCTCCCCTATACAGTAGTATCCTCTGTTTCAATCTAGAACTTTGGTGATGTGGCATTTCTTAAACGCATGTTCTAACTAGTGTTTCTCATGTTTGCTTCCAAACCTCTGACATTCATTCTTAAGGGTGATTTTGACACTGTCTTGATATTATCAGACAGAACCAGGCAAGACTGCAGCCTGGCAACGATGGTAAGACCTCCAGGAATTCTGCTTTCACAGATGTTAAAATTTGACAGGTGTATATCTTAGAATTAATGAAAGACAGTTGATACTTTCCTCACACCATCTGAGAATAAATTCTAGGTGAAGCAAAGAGTTAAATGTAATAATGAAAACATAAAAGATACAGAGGAAACAGAGGTGTATATAATCTGGCAGTGAATGCATCTTTTCTAAAAAAATAGTAGCATAAGAAGAAACCATGATGGAAAACACTGAGAAACTAACCTGCCTTTTGACCTTGGGCTGGACTTTTTATCTGTGCCTCACTCTTCCGGTGTTTAAGAGAAGGATAACAATATTGCATACCTCATAGAGTGTTTTGAGGATTAAATTAGTTGATATGCATAATGCATTTAGAATAATGCTTGGTACTTAATAAGTGCTATATAAAATATAGCTCCTTTTAGTATTTGATAAATGAAAGTGGGAGACTAGCGTTTAAAAAAAAATTTATCATATATATCTCTGTTCTGTGTAGATTTTTTTTCCTCTATGAGTGTGTACGTTGGACTCTGTCTTAAATAAAGATGTCTTCACTCTTTGGGTTCAAACACATTTTAATTACAATGAATTGTATGTTATAAAACCTAAAAGACATCAACTGGTCAGTGTTTAACATATTCTGTTAATCTCTATTCATTTAAAAACCCAAATGATATTAGATATCCCTACATTGCTTTTGCTGTTTACTTGAATGCAGAAAATTTTAATCTTCTGGACTCTTATTTCTTATGCATATTTGGAGTGACTGAAGGCTCAAGGAAGGTGTGGTGTGGTGTGTAGGTCTGTGTTATTTGAGTGTGTATGGGCATATGTGGATTCAAACAGCAGCTTATAACTAAGCTGCTTCTCACACGACTGCAGAGTGTCTTAATCCCTTTCTTAGAATTTCACATAGTGGAAAGCAGAGCTGTGACTGATAATAAAATCCACTCACAGCTTTCACAGGGATTAATCCCATTATATTATGCCAAGTTCCCATCTAGGAAATCCTATTAGAAAGTAAACAAATCCTCTCTAAACAAATCATCTCTCCAAACAGATCTAAACAAAGGCATGGAATTTACATATTTTGCTCATGATTCTCAATGCAAACATGCAACTAGTTAACATGGGGAGCAATGTGTTTTGGCAAACATTACCTAGAAAAAATAATTATAATATTCGCTATTCCCATAACTAGTGAAAAGTTTTCATGTTCTAGCACAAAGATAATTTTAGTCTTTATGTGGAGGGTTTCTGTAAGAATCTACTCTGGCACCATGCATTTAAACAAAAATAACAGATAAAAGTAACCTTAGAATGGAATAAAAGACAAATTACAAATATAAAAAAACCTAAACTATGTATGACATATCTAATAATTTCTTATCATGTCTTATTATAGTGTTTTAATTTATTATTTAATCATTGTATTTTAATTATTAAAAAGATTATTATTATCTTTTATATATGAAGAGATCATAGAGTGAAAGAATGAACATCACATCTAGGACAAGATGAACACATAAATCTAGGGCATTTGGAAAAAAGAAATAAACAGTCTAATAAATTATTTGAAAAGATATGTATCCATCCTAGTAATCACAGAAATTAAGTTTAAAATGTGATGCTATGCTTCATCTATTATATTTGTGGTTTTTAAGATTTTTTAATGTTTGTTTATTAATTAATTAATTTATTTATTTGGAGAGCAGGGAGGGGCAGAGAGAGAAGGAAAGAGAATCCTGAGCAGGTTTTCTGTTGTCAGTGCAGAGCCTGATGCCAGCTTGATCACATGTGCCATGACATCAAGACCTGAGCCAAAACCAAGAGTCAGGTGCTTAACGAACTGAGCAACCCAGGTACCTTCCAAATTTATACCCTGAATTCGTAAACTTTTTAAAAAAAATTATTGTTTTTTTAAATTTATATACAAATTAGTTAGCATATAGTGCAACAATGATTTCAGGAGTAGATTCCGTATGTCCCATACGCATTTAGCCCATCCCCCCTCCCACAACCCCTCCAGTAACCCTCTGTTTGTTCTCCATATTTAAGAGTCTCTTCTGTTTTGTCCCCCTCCCTGTTTTTATATTATTTTTGTTTCCCTTCCCTCATGTTCATCTGTTCTGTGTCTTAAAATCCTCACATGAGTGAAGCCATATATTTGTCTTTCTCTGACTGACTAATTTCACTTAGCAAATATCCTCTAGTTCCATCCACATGGTTGCAAATGGCAAGATTTCATTCTTTTTGAGTGCCAAGTAATACTCCATTGTATATGTATACCACATCTTCTTTATCCATTCAACCATTGATGGACATTTGGGCTCTTTCCATACTTTGGCTATTGTTGATAGTGCTGCTATAAACATGGGGTTGCATGTGTCCCTTTGAAACAGCACACCTGTATCCCTTGGATAAATACCTAGCAGTGCAATTGCTGGGTCGTAGGGTAGTTCTATTTTTAGTTTTTTGGGTAACCTCCATACTGTTTTCCAGAGTGGCTGCACCAGCTTGCCACCAACAATGCAAAAGAGATTCTCTTTCTCTGCATCCTCACCAACATCTGTTGTTGCCTGAGTTGTTAATGTTAGCCATTCTGACAGGTGTGAGGTGATATCTCCTTGTGGTTTTGATTTGTATTTCCCTGATGATGAGTGATGTTGAACATTTTTTCATGTGTCAGTTGGCCATCTGGATGTCTTCTTTGGAGAAGTGTCTATTCATGTCTTTTGCCCATTTCTTCACTGGACTATTTGTTTTTTGGGTGTTGAGTATGATAAATTCTTTGTAAATTTTGGATACTAATCCTTTATCTGATATGTCATTTGCAAATATCTTCTCCCATTCTGTCAGTTGCCTTTTAGTTTTGCTGATTGTTTCCTTCGCTGTGCAGAAGCTTTTTATTTTGATGAGGTCCCAGTAGTTCATTTTTGCTTTTGTTTCCTTTGCCTCTGGAGACGTGTTGAGTAAGAAGTTGCTGCAGCCAAGATCATAGAGGTTTTTGCATGCTTTCTCCTCGAGGATGTTGATGGCTTCCTGTCTTACATTTCGGTCTTCCATCCATTTTGAGTTTATTTTTGTATATGGTATAAGAAAGTGGTCCAGGTTCATTTTTCTGCATGTCGCTGTCCAGTTTTCCCAGCACCATTTGCTGAAGAGACTGTCTTTATTCCATTGGATATTCTTTCCTGCTTTCTCAAAGATTATTTGGCCATATGTTTGTGGGTCCATTTGTGGGTTCTCTATTCTGTCCCATTGATCTGAGTGTCTGTTCTTGTACCAGTACCATACTGTCTTGATGTTTACAGCTTTGTAGTATAGCTTGAAGTCCAGGATTGTGATGCCTCCTGCTTTGTTTTTCTTTTTCAAGATCGCTCTGGCTATTGGGGATCTTTTCTTGTTCCATACAAATTTTAGGATTATTTTTTCTAGCTCTGTGAAGAATGCTGGTGTTATTTTGAGAGGGATTGCATTGAATATGTAGATTGCTTTGGGTTGTATCGACATTTTAACAATATTTGTTCTTCCAATCCAGGATCATGGAATCTTTTCCCACTTTTTTGTGTCTTCTTCAATTTCTTTCATAAGCTTTCTATAGTTTTCAGTGTATAGATTTTTCACCTCTTTGGTTAGATTTATTCCTAGGTATTTGATAGGTTTTGGTGCAATTGTAAATGGGATCAATTCCTTGATTTCTCTTTCTGTTGCTTCATTGTTGGTGTATAGGAAAGCAACCGATTTCTGTGCATTGATTCTATATCCTGCAACTTTGCTGAATTCATGAATCAGTTATAGCAGTTTTTTGGTGGAATCTTCTGGGTTTTCCATGTGGAATATCATGTCATCTGTGAAGAGTGAATGTTTGAACTCCTCCTGGCCGATTTGGATGCCTTTTATTTCTTTGTGTTTTCTGATTGATAAGCTAAGACTTCCAATACTATGTTGAATAACAGTGGTGAGAGTGGACATCCCTGTCTCGTTCCTGACCTTAGAAGGAAAGCTCTCAGTTTTTCCACATTGAGGATGATATTAGCATTGGGTCATTCATATATGCTTTTATGATCTCAAGGTATGCTCCTTCTATCCCTACTTTCTTGAGGGTTTTTATCAAGAAAGGATGCTGTATTTTGTAAATGCTTTATATGCATCTATTGAGAAGATAATATGGTTCTTGTCCTTTCTTTTATTGATGTTATGAATCATGTTAATTGTTTTGTGGATATTGAACCAGCCCTGCATCCCAGGTAAAATCCCACTTGTTCTGGTGAATAATTCTTTTAATGTATTGTTGGATCTGATTGGCTAATATCTTGTTGAGGATTTTTGCAATCATGTTCATCAGGGTAATTGGTCTATAGTTCTCCTTTTTAGTGGGGTCT
This sequence comes from Panthera onca, assembly GCF_046562875.1. Taxonomy (NCBI): domain Eukaryota; kingdom Metazoa; phylum Chordata; class Mammalia; order Carnivora; family Felidae; genus Panthera; species Panthera onca. The sequence continues at coordinate 65,805,853 of NC_138345.1, forward strand.
CTGTCTGGTTTTGGAATCAAGGTAATGCGGGCTTCATAGAAAGAGTTTGGAAGTTTTCCTTCCATTTCTATTTTTTGGAACAGCTTCAAGAGAATAGGTGTTAACTCTTCCTTAATGTTTGGTAGAATTCCCCTGGAAAGCCATCTGGCCCTGGATTCTTGTTTTTTGTGAGATTTTTGATTGCTAATTCGATTTCCTACTGATTACGGGTCTGTTCAAATTTTCTATTTCTTCTTGTTTCAGTTTCATTAGTATATATGTTTCTACGAATTTGTCCATTTCTTCAAGATTGACCAATTTATTGGCATATAATTGCTCATAATATTCTCTTATTATGGTTTTTATTTCTGCTGTCTTGGTTGTGATCTCTCCTCTTTCATTCTTGATTTTATTTATTTGGGTCCTTTCTTTTTGTTTTTGTTCAAACTGGCTAGTGGTTTATTCATTTTGTTAATTCTTTCAGAGAACCAGCTTCTGGTTTCATTGATCTGTTCTAATGTTTTTTTTTTTGGTTTCGATAGCATTAATTTCTCCTCTAATATTTGTTATTTCCTGTCTTCTGCTGGCTTTGGATTTTATTTGCTGTTCTTTTTCCAGCTCCTTAAGGCATAAGGTTATGTTGTGTATCTGAGATCTTTCTTCCTTCTTTAGGAAGTTATGGATTGCTATATACTTTCCTCTTATGACCACCTTTCCTGAGTCTGAGAGGTTATGGGTTGTGGTGTTATCATTTTCATTGACTTCCATATACTTTTTAATTTCTCTTTAACTGCTTGGTTAGCCCACTCATTCTTTAGTAGGATGGTCTTTAGTCTCCAAGTATTTGTTACCTTTCCAAATTTTGTCTTGTGGTTGATTTCGAGTTTCATAGTGTTGTGGTCTGAAAATATGCACGGTATGATCTTGATCGTTTTGTACTTATTTAGGGTGATTTGTGTCCCAGTATATGGTCTATTCTGGAGAACGTTCCATGTGCACTGGAGAAGAATGTATATTCTGATGCTTTAGGATGAAATTTTCTGAATATATCTGATAAGTCCATCTGGTCCAGTGTGTCATTCAAAGCCATTGTTTCCTTGTTGATTTTTTGATTAGATGATCTGTCCATTGCTGTGAGTGGGGTGTTGAAGTCTCCTACTATTGTGGTATTACTATCGATGAGTTTCTTTATGTTTGTGATTAATTGATTTATATATTTGGGTGTTTAAATATATATTTGGGCACATAAATATTTACAATTGTTAGGTCTTCTTGGTGGACAGACCCCTTGATTATGATATAATGCCCTTCTGCATCTCTGGATACAGTCTTTATTTTAAAGTCTAGATAATCTGATATAAATAAGGTACTCCAGCTTTCTTTTGTTGACCATTAGCATGATAGATGGTTCTCCATCCACTTATTTTCAACCTGAAGGTGTGTTTAGGTCTAAAGTGGGTCTCTTGTAAACAATATATAGATGGATCTTGTTTTCTTATCCATTCTGTTACCTTATGTCTTTTGATTGGAGCATTGAGTCCGTTGGTGTTTAGAGTGAGTACTGAAAGATATGAATTTATTGCCATTTGTTGCTTGTAGAGTTGGAGTTTCTGGTGGTGTTATCTGGTCCTTTCTAATCTCTGTTGCTTTTGGTATTTATTTCTATATAAATATGTAAATATATAAAAATAATATAATATATAATATTTATATATTATATATACATGAAATATATATGTGTGTGTGTGTATATATGTGTGTATATATATTTATATATATGTATTTTTTTTCATCATTTTTCCCCTCAGAGAGTCCCCCTCAAAATTTCTTGCAGGGCTGGTTTAGTGGTCACAAACTCCTTTATTTTTTGTCTGGGAAACTTTTTCTCTCTCCCTCTATTTTGAATGACAGCCTTGCTGGATAAAGAATTCTTGGCTGCATATTTTTCTGATTCAGCACACTGATTATATCCTGCCACTCCTTTCTGGCCTGCCAAGTTTCTGTGGATCAGTCTGCTGCTAATCTGATCTCTCTTTCTTGTAGGTTAGGGACTTTTTTCCCCTTGCTGCTTTCATGATTCTCTCCTTGCATGAGTATTTTGTGAATCTGACTATGATATGCCTTGTTGATGGTCGGTTTTTGTTGAATCTAATGGGGATTTTCTGTGCTTCCTGGATTTTGATGTGTGTGTCTTTCTCCAGGGTTAGGAAAGTTTCCACTTTGATTTGCTCACATAACCCTTCTACCCCTATTTTTCTCTCTTCCTCTCTGAGACCCTTATGATTCTGATGTTGTTCCTTTTTAATGAGTCACTGATTTCTCTAATTCTTAAATCATGCTTTTTTGCTTTAATCTCCCTCTTTTTTTCCTGCTTCATTATTCTGTATAATTTGTCCTCTATATCGCTGATTCTCTGTTCTGCCTCATCCATTCTTGCCGCTGCTGTATCCATCTGTGATTGCAGCTCAGTTGTAGCATTTTTAATTTTATTCTGGCTATTTTTTTTACTTCTTTTATCTCTGCAGAAAGGGATTTTAATCTATTTTCGACTCCAGCTAGTATTCTTATTATCGTGATTCTAAATTCTGGTTTAGACATCTTGCTTGTATCTGTGTTGGTTAAATCCCTGGGTATTGTTTCTTCGTGCTCTTTCTTTTGTGTTGAATTGCTTCATTTTCTCATTTTGAAGGGAGAAAAGGAATAAATGAGGTAGAAAAATTAAAATTAAGAAATATTAAAATTAAAAAATTAAACACACACACACAAAATCGGATAAATGATGCTAGATCCTAGGTGTGTTTTGGCCTGGGTTTTGAAAGTGGTTTGACAAATTAGAGACAAAAAGGGGGGAGAACAAAAGTTAATAATTTGAGAATTTGAAAAAATGAATATACTGAAGTAGACTAAAATGAAATGATGGGAGTAAAATAGAATCTGAAAATTTTACACAAAAGTAAAGAATATAGGGGCGCCTGGGTGGCTTGGTCGGTTGAGCGTCCGACTTCGGCTCAGGTCATGATCTCACAGCCTGTGAGTTCAAGCCCCGCTTTGGGCTCTGTGCTGACCGCTCAGAGCCTGGACCCTGTTTCAGATTCCGTGTCTCCCTCTCTCTCTGCCCCATCCCCACTCATGCTCTGTCTCTCTCTGTCTCAAAAATAAATAAACGTTAAAAAAATTTAAAAAAAACAAAAAAAAGTAAAGAATATATACAAAAAAATTAAAGAAAAATATTTTTAATAGAAATTGAAAGTAAAAATGAAGTTTTTCACTTTCTGCATTCAAGAAAAAGAAAAAGAAAAAAGAAAAAAACAAAATCGTTTGGAAATTTAAAAAAGTGAATACACTGTAGTAGACTAAAATAAAATGATGGAAGTAAATAGAATTTGCAAAAATTTACACAAAAGTAAAAAATATAGTAATAAAAGTTAAAGAAAAATATTTTTAATAAAAATTGAAAATAAATGAGTTTTTTCTCTTTCTCTATAAAAGAAAAAGAAAAGAAGTGTAAAAGAGAAAAGAAAGAAAGAAAGAAAGAAAAAAAAAAGAAAATTGAATAGATGGACCTGCTAACAGATTGAAGTAGGACTGAAATTACTTTGTTTTCCCCCTGGAAATCAGTCTATGTAGCACCCTATAGTCTGTAAACTAAGCCAGCAGTGAGACTTGTGTGTTTTTTTTTTTTTTAACATTTATTTATTTTTGAGACAGAGAGAGAAAGAGCATGAATGGGGGAGGGTCAGAGAGAGGGAGACACAGAATCTGAAACAGGCTCCAGGCTCCGAGCTGTCAGCACAGAGCCCGATGCCGACCGCGAGATCATGACCTGAGCCGAAGTCGGCAGCTTAACCGACTGAGCCACCCAGGCGCCCCGAGACTTGTGTTCTTGAGAGCGAAGTTGGCCCAGTTGGGCGGGACTCAGTGTAACGGCTCCGTTCTCCACTAGATGGTGCTGCTAGCCTACTAGGGTGGATTGTTGCGGTGCTCGTAGGTGCATATGCGCATGCGCGGCATGGGTGAAAATGGCACCATCCAACTACCCAGTCTGTTCTCCTGGACTAGTAGTCGTGCACCCATCCTCTGTCTTCAGCTTTCGTCCGTTCCCCGCTTTTTCACTGTCCGTGACCATGCCCCAGGCAGTACCTCTCTCCTGAGTTTTGTGTCAGATGCGGCTGTTTTCCCCGGCCCCTTACTCCTGAAGGACTGCGGCTTTGACCCCTTCCGCCCCTCTGTGGGAGGGTCTCACCGAGCAATGGCCAAATGAACAATGGCCGAATGTTGGCTGCACCCAGGAATGCTTGCTGGACCCTGCTGCTGCTGGTGCCCAGAAATTGTGGCCAGGTGCCAGCCTGCCCCAGAAAAACTTCGTGAGGTAGTGTAGCAGCAGCGTTTCAGGGATTACGGAAAGTCACAACGTACATCTGGCGCCAGTCTTCACCCTTAACGAACTTGCTCCAGCACCAGCGAATGTGGCCCTTTTCTGGGGTCTGCTGGGACCAGGTGGTTTCAACAGTCTCCACCAAATGTCCTTCCAGCAGTGGAACTGCTTTTCCCTGTGTGGCCTGAGAACGTCCCGGATCCCGCTCTGTTCCTGGGGATTCGCCCTTCCCAGCAGAGCACCGCCAGGTATGGAGCTGTGGAGTTGCAGCCTTTGAGCTCCCCTTGTTTACAGTCTTAATGGAATTTAAACCCTCTCCTTTCTCCCTTTCAGTTTAGTCCCTGCAGCTGTTTCCAATTTTCCACTTTCTCTCCAGCTGCTTTTGGGGAAGGGTGCTTTTCCTGTATTCTCCCCCCATTCCCCTGTCTCTGTCCTCTCTCTGCTCACAAAAGCACCTCCCTTTCTGCACCTTCTCTCTCCCCAAGTTCACTTCTCTGTGCCGTGTACCTGCTCAATTCCGTGATGCAGTTTGTGCAGATTGTTGCGTTAATTCTCCAGTTTTCTAGGTGTGTAGGATGGTTTAGTGTTGTTCTGGGTGTATTTCATGGACACGAGACACACAAAAAACTTCCATGCTGTTCTGCCATCTTGGCTCCTTCATCTATTGTATTTGTAAAGATTATAAATAATAATAATTAACAATATGGCATTAAATTCTGGAAAACATAATTTCATACACTATTATTGGTATTCTTTCCATTTGGTGTCCTATTCTTTAGGCCTGCTTCTATCAAAAGCTTTAAAACATATGAATATACTTTGAATAATTCCATATCTGAAAACATACCTTTGAAAAATAATAGGAAAATTGAACACGATGTGTATACAAGTAAATTTATTTCAGCATTATCTATAATGTTGAATTATTTGAGATAAACTAAATTCCTCCAAATGGGGACTTGTTAAAATGTGTCACCTATTCTGAGGACTCTGCTCCTTTTCTTCTCAGGAGGCTTAGGCTCTAGGGATGGGATTGGGCAAGATCAAAGGAATATGAAATAATTGCCAATATACTTAAAATCACATTCATAGCACTATTATAATAACACTTCTTCATCTGGCCCAGGCTGATAGACTTCTTGTCTCATGGTAATTTCCTTCATTTTAGTATTATCTCCCTTTCCACACTGCTTTCTTTGACCATTTAAAATAGATAAATAAAAATAAAAAAATAAGTATAATATATAATATATTGTTATAATATAAAATAAATATAAAGAATATAATTTCCAGGGGATCTAGAAGACTGCACATATGAGTAGGGCTATACACTTGCCAGGAAAGTCCTATGAGAGTCTTAATCACTTGCTTCTTGTTAAACTTTTGTTCCTGTAAAAACAGGAAGTGAAGATCTGAGCTTTGACAGTATACTCCAACACACAGAGTTTTTCAGCAAAGGTAGGAAAACTGATTTGTTGAAAGAATATAAGGAAATTATCAACAATTATGAGCTGACCAATAAGCTAGCTGAAAAGAGACTTCATCATCATCATCAAATTGTCAAAAGTCAAGGACAAAGAACTTTACAGTAGCAAGACAAAAAGAGTTTACCATGTACTATGCATTCTCAAGAAGATTGACAGTTGAATTCTCATCAGAAGCCAGGGAGAGCAGAAGGCAGTGAGATGACATTCAATAATTCAAGAATTCTGTATCCAGCAAAACCATCCTTCAAAAAGAAAGAGTCAAGACTGCTCAGATAAGCAAAACAACCTGAGATGGTTTCACTGTAGATCTGTCCTACAAGAACTTGTAAAAGTGAGCCCTTCAGGCTGAAATGAAAGGACACTAGACAGTAACTCAAGTCCACACAAAGAAAGAGCACAAGTAATGAAACTATGATGTTAAACATAAAGACACTGTAAATGTATACTTTCTTTTTAACTCCTCTCCTATCTGATTTTAAAGACTGCTGCATAAGGCAATAATTGTAAAATTACGTTCATGGGCTTTTAATGTATAGAGATGTAATTTGTATGACAATACTCTTACAAAAGAGGGTGGAGAAAATGAAGCTTTATTGGAGCAAAGTTTGTGGGCACTATTAAAATAGTGTAATGGATGTTACAAAAAAAGTATTAGAACTCATAATTAAGTTGTAGGATACAAAATCAACATAAAAATCACTAACAAGAAAACACTAACAATAGTAACAATGAACTATGTTAGAAAGAAATTAGGAAAACATCCCATTTACAATAGCATTAAAAAGAATAAAATCCTTAGGATTAAACCTAACTAAGGAGAGAAAAGACAGGTACACTGAGAACTACAAAGCATTGATGAAAGAAATTAAAGAAGACACAAAGAAATAGAAAACATCCCCTGGTCACAGATTGGAATAATTAATACTGTTTAAATGTCCATACTATCCAAAACAATCTACAGATTGAAAGCAATTCCTAGCAAAATTCCAATGCCATTCTTTACAGAAATAGAAAAAAAAAATAATTCTAAAGTTCATATGGAACCACAAACAACTTCAAGTAGCCAGAACAATTCTGAGAAAGAACAAAACTGAAGGCATCACACATCCTGATTTCAAAACATATTAAAAAAACACTGCAATTAAAAAAGTAGGGTACTGGCATGAAGACAGACATATAGACCAATAGAACAGAATAGAAATCTCAGTAACACAGCTATGCATATATGGCCAACTGATTTTTGACAAGGGCACCAAGATATACATGGCGAAACGATAGTCTCTTCAATAAATGCTGCTGGGAAAACTGGTTATCCACATGCAAAAGAATGAAACGGGTCTCTTATTTTTTTTTAGTGTTTATTTATTTTTGAGATAGAGAGCACCAGTGGGGGAGGGGCAGAGACAGAGAAGGGGAGAGAGGATCCAAAGCAGGCTCTGAACTGACAGCAGCGATGCTGATGCAGGGCTCAAACTCAGAAACTGTGAGATCATGACCTGAGCTGAAGTCAGACATTCAACTGACTCAGCCACCCAGGTGTCCCAAAATTGGACTGTTATTTCAAGCCAAACATAAAAATAACTCAAAATGCATTGAAAACTTATGTACAAGACCTGAAACCATAAGACCCCTAGTAGAAAACAAAGAAAAGCTTCAAAACATTGATTTGCATAATGATTTCTTGGATATGACACCAAAAGCACAGCCAACAAAAGCAAAAAGAGAAAAGTGGGACTGCATCAAACTAACACCCTTCTGCAAAGGAAAGTAAACAATCAACAGAGTGAAAAGACAACCTATGGAATGAGAGAAAATATTTGCAAACCATATATCTGATGAGAGGCTAATTTACAAAATATATAAGGAACTTCTCTAACTCAATAGCATTATCATCATTATCAACAACAACAACAATATAGTTCAATTCACAAATGGACAAAAGATTAGAATAGACATTTCTCCAAAAAAAGACCTACAAATCGCTAATGGGTATATGAAAAGTTGTTCAATGTCACTAAGCATGGAAATGCAAATCAAAATCACATGGGATATCATCTCACACCTGTTAGAATGACTATTAGGGAAAGACAAGTGGCAAGGGTTGGCAAAGATATGGAGAAATTGGAATCCTTGTATACTGCTGGTGAGAATGTAAAATAGTGCAACTGCTATATTAAACAGTATGGTGGCTCCTGAAAAAACTATAAATAGAACCATCATATGACCCAGCAGTCTCACTTCTGGGAATGTATCCAATGGAATTGAAATTCAGATCTTGAAGTGATATTAGTATTCCTGTGTTCATTGTAGCACTACTGTCTATACAAGATGTGAAAACAGCTTACATGTCCACTGATGGATAAATAAAGAAAATGTGGTATATACACACAAGGGGATATCAGTCAGTTTTATAAAAGAAGGAAATCCTGTAGTATAACATAACATGGATGAACTTTGAGGACATTATGCTAAGTGAAATAACCCAGTAATAGTAGGACTAATATTGCATGATTCTACCTGTATGAGCTATTTCAAACAAAGCCACAGAAGCATAGAATAGAATGGTGGTTGCCAGGAGCTTGGATGATGGGGAAATGGAGAGTCACTATTCAAAGTTTCAGCTATGCAAGTTGAATAAGTTCTAGACATCTGCTGTACAACATTTTGCCTATTGTTAACAATACTGTATCATGCACTTAAAAATTTAAGAGGGTAGGGGCGCCTGGGTAGCTCAGTCGGTTGAGTGTCTGACTTTGGTTCAGGTATGGTCTCATAATTTGTGAGTTCGAGCCCTGCATCAGGCTCTGTGGTGACAGCTCGGAGCCTGGAACCTGCTTCACATTCTGTGTCTCTCTCTCTGCTCCTCCCCTGTTCACACGCTGTCTCTCTCAAAAATAAATAAAGATAATTTTTTTTTAATTTAAGAGGGTAGATCTTAACATTATGTTTTTACCAAACACAAAAATAAAATAAAAAGAAAGTGAAGAAAATTGGCCTGAGCATGTTCATTGTAGGTACCATTTTGTCAGTCCCTAATCATCTGTTATTAGAGTATTATTTTAATTTAGCAAAATATTGAAATTATATTTAATTTTTCATTTCCTATTTTCCCATTTATTCCTCAAACTAGAACTGCCTAACTTCTCTCATCACCCCTCCAACAAAAAATGAACAAAAAACCCTTCCAACCAAAAATAATCAACGGGCAATTTTTTTCCTATCTTAACCTCTCAACAGCATGGGGCAGGTTAATTCTTTTCTTCTAAAAAATTCCTTTTTTTGCCCTGGATTCATTGGCTTCACACAACTAGGTTTATTTTTATTTCTATAACAGTTTTTTGTTGCTGTTGATTATTTTGTGAGTTACACATTTTCTACCTCTGTGTTAGTAATATTTCCCCAAAGGTTTGTCCTTGATCTATTGCCTAAGTTCCTCAAATGATTTCATGAACTCTCATCCTTTTAGTTACAACTGATACAGCATAGACTTGTGGTTAAGAGTTTAGGCTCTGAAGGAGTACCTAGGAGTCTCAGTCTGTTGAGCATCCCACTCTGCACTGGATCAGGTCCTGATCCCAGAGTTGTTGGTTCGGGCCCTGTACTGCGTGTGGAGCCTGCTTGGGATTCCCTATCTCTCTCTCTCTCTCTCTCTCTCTCTGTTCCTCTGTCCACTGGCACTCCCTCTTTCTCAAAAAAAAATTAAGGTTCTGGAACAAGATATTCTTGTTTCAAATTCCAACTCTAAGCAATTTTCTTAATCTTTTCGTGCCTCAACTTCGTTTTCTGTATAAGAGGAAACAAAGTACCTATTTCAGGTTTGCTGTGAGGATTAAATATATGTAGGCAAATTGTTTAGAAAAGAGTGATACACCATAAAGCACTGTGAATATCAGATCTTATTGGTACTAGTACCCTTATGCTTGTAAAATTCATATATATATATATGAATATATATATATATGTATATATACACATATATAAAATTCTGTCTTCTGAGATTTTTTCTTTATTTTTTTTGTATCACTCTACTTATAATGTACAAATATAGTCTTTATACCAGAAAACATTTAAAATGCAATTTTAAAAGAATTTCAAAAGAATAATCTACCTCATCATTCAATACTTATGTGATTTTTATAGTATGTATTTCCAATCACAAGTTAGAAATCAATAATCTTATTTTTAAATGAGTGGACAGTTTTATTTTAATGGCATGGTTTATTTAATTTTCTACAGTCAAACATTTATGTTATTTCCAGAATATTTCTATAGTGATAAATTATTTATTAGAAAAGCATTTATTGTAAGTTCATGGCTGTAAAAATGGTAGACTAGAAAGCTATTCAGTTGCTTACATTTGAAGCATGTGGTTCACAGTTTAAAAGAGTAGGCTGTAAAACATGAATGTTTTACATTCAGCTATAGCAGACTCCTTGCAAGGACATTCCCTGTCTTCAGAGATGAACTGGTTAATTAGGTAGGTAGAGAAATACAAAGAGTGTATCTAAATTTATTTATTTATTTAAAAAATTTTTTTTTAACGTTTATTTATTTTTGAGACAGAGAGAGACAGAGCATGAACGGGGGAGGGTCAGAGAGAGGGAGACACAGAATCTGAAACGGGCTCCAGGCTCTGAGCTGTCAGCACAGAGCCCGACGCGGGGCTCGAACTCACGGACCGTGAGATCATGACCTGAGCCGAAGTCGGCCGCTTAACCGACTGGGCCACCCATGTGCCCCCAAAGAGTGTATTTAATATAAACTTTTTAAATTTTATTTTGAGAGTTTCAAAGACATGGCAGAGGCCTGCAGTATTGGACTAAGCCAGGTCTCACAAAGAAGACACTGATATTTTTAAGGTTAGAAGCCTATTCTGACTCATTTCTTAGAAAATACAAGGCAGATACTTAAGTAGACTGCCCTGGGTGACTGCAGAAGTCCCAATGGCAGTGACAACATAGCAGCAAGGTTTTTTGGTTTCTAGATGTGAGTCATTAAGCTAATTCCCAAGTAATATAATTACTTTTCTTCTTTATAGATTGACTACTTGCCAGGCATCATTTGGCACTAGAGATTAAAACGTAAATATGGCATAGATTCTGATGTCCCAGGGCTTGTGATTGAGCAGAATATGGGACATTTAAACATCCTAAGTGTGGACACACTAAAGAACATCATAGGAGAATAGTACTGCCTTGACTGAAAGCTTCACACAACATGAGCTTAGTCTTAAAAAAATCAATAGGAGTTTCCAACTAGAAAAGTAGAGAAACGACATTTCTGACAATACCAATAGTATGCACAGAAGAACACTGGCATGTTGTGATGTATTTGGTAAGAGGACAGACATTTTAACACTCTGGAAGTGAAAGACAATCAAATGAAACAAATCTGAAAAGAAAACAAAAACAAAACCAAAACACCACATCTGATATTCTGTCCTTCACGATCTCCTCTCCTACTGTCCACACACTCTTCAAGCAAGAGTTGGTATTTTATAAGAATCCAGTAATCAAGGACTTCTTCCTCTTTCTGGAAGTCTATTAGTAAAATTCCTGGCCGTTCTCATATTTCAACAAGTATGTATTACTTACTATTTTCAGACTTTTAAAAAAGTTTACGATATAAATAATCACTAAATTACCCAAACTATGGTAAACTTGCTGGTAGTGTAGTATTTGATTGGTGCCATAGACTGAATATTTGTGTCTCCTGCCCTGCCCATATTCAGATGTTGAAACCTAATCTTCGGTATGGTGGTATCTGGAGATGGGGCCTCTGGGAGGTGATTATGTCACAAGGGTGGGACCCTCAGGAATAGGATTCGTACCCTCATAAAAAGGCCCCAGAGAGTTCCCTCACTTTTTTCTGCCACATGAGGGTACAGCAAAAAGATGAGATCTGTGAACCAGAAAGGGGGATGACACCGGACATAGAATCTTCCAGCACTTTATCTTGAACTTCTCAGCCTCCAGAACTGTAACAAATAAGTTTCTGTATAGACACCTAGTTAATGATATTTTGTTATAGCAGCCCAAATGGACCAAGACAATTGGATGTCTGGGGCAATATTAAAAAGACCTAAGTGCTCCAAAGTATACAAAAATACTAATTTGAAGGGACATGTGCACCCTGATGTTTAGAGCAGCATTATTTACAATAGGCAAATTATGGAAAGAGCCCAAATGTCCATTGACTGATAGAATGGATGAATAAGATGTGATATATGTATATATACAAATATATTTACATTTTTATTTATTTATATTTGTATATACAAATAAAGAATAGCATAATACACTCTAGTTCCATCCATGTCATTGCAAATGGCAAGATTTAATTATGTGTGTGTGTGTGTGTGTGTGTGTGTGTGTGTGTGTATATATATATAGAACGCTGAGCGAAATAAGTCAGTCAGAGAAAGACAGATATGGTATGATTTCACTCACATGTGAAATGTAAGAAACAAAACAAATGATAATAGAAGGGAAAAAGAGAGGAAAACCAAATCTTAGTCTTACTAATATGATTATATTCATTAGTGAACTATCCTTAGATTCATGGTATAAATTCCACTTGGTCATGGTGTTTTTGCTTAATGTGATATTGAAGTCAAGTAGTTAATATTTTACTTAGGAGTTTTGACTCCATATTCCTACATGATATTGCTCTACAATTTTATTTTAATTTTGTGCTATTTTTGTTAGATTTAGATGTCAATAGTGTATTTGCTACATAAAAATGATTGGAAAGATTTCTCTTTTTTCTATGCTCTAAAATAATTTACCTAGCAGTTGAAATACCTTGCCTCGAGGTTAGAATTTACTTTGAATCCATCTAGGTCTATTTTTTTTTTTCTATTAGTTGGATCCTTGATATAATTGTCTACCTCATCTGCGGAATTTGTCTTTATGAAGCTTTCAAATTAAAAATCTATATTTTCCTCAGATACTAGGCATTTCTTTTGGGATTTAAATTTTACTTGTTTGAGAGTGCACAAAATAGTATCATAATATCTTTTCGTTCTCTCTGTATCAATATAGAAATTAGGACATGAATATCTTGGTGGAAGATGGTGTCCTTATTCAGCTTACCACTGTCTCCTCTCTATAACTACTCTTGGAACCAAAATGTGTATCAGTCAGTGTTCCACCAGGGAAACAAACAGTGGGAGATACATATTTAGAGATTTACTGAAAGGGTTAGTTTACACAGTTGTGTAGGCTAGCTGGGCAAGGTCTAGCTGGGTCTTTTGTTTGTTTCTCTCTTTCTTTTTAAAACTCTTGCTCACATAATTTAAAGAGCATTTTTATTTAAATAGCTACATCCCCACTGTGCATAGAATTTTTTCTATTTTATTATTTACTCCCCTGCCTTCTCTGTTTTGAATTCTGTATGCACTTTCATATAGATTTTAGAACTTTTGATTCTGCCTTTCATGTTTATAATATTTTGTTTTACACCAGCAACCTATACATGTGCACCTTGTACTGAGAAAAACGTTCATGTTCATTTCCAGCTAACTACTTCTTTCTTTAGCTGTATGCCTATTTGTGATTAAGGACAACTAATGAGACTTTAAAAATATTTTAATTTCTTTACTTTTAGTTATTTCTCTTTTATAAATTTAATATCTACTCAAAATCTCATTAGGCAATCTGGTATGCTTAATTCAACTTCTTTTTTCTTTGTTCTTCTACACTTTCTGCAGTATTAGTTCATTGATTGATTAGTTTCTTTTCCTGGGACCCAGATCTTTGGTGACACTTGCTCTCTCTGCTCATCTGAGGATTTGATAGTCACTGTTCACAGCCCTTGGCTGCTACTTCTGATGAAACGAGCTTGTCTGCAGTGTGAGGAGAAAGTAGGAACAGTATATGCTGTCAGAGAGGGTTTTCCAGTTTCAAGTGATCTCTGTTCTCTTTTCATTGTCTAAATATTAGTAGATAAGGAGCATACATTGTATTACTCTCAAAAGAACATGTGTAAATAAAATTGAAAATAAAGTTTGAAAAGAACAGTAGAAATGGCTTAACTGTTAAATATGTGGGTCTTGAGGCTTAATTAGAACAAATTAAAACTCCTAATGTCTGTTACGTGTTTAGAAACAAATGAGGTGATATTTGTAGAGTTCTTTTGGAGCCAGTTCATTATTACCACTTCAAGGGTTTCTCACTAAAGTTAAATGTCCCCCCAGATAAGACATTATGTAGGAGAATTTATGCAGAGAATAGAACCACCCATCTTAATACATCATTATATTATTATTATGAATATAATGAATATACTATTCTTAAAATGCTGGAAATAATATTAATTTTAGAAATTTTTATGTAGTAAAATGAGATCACTGTTGCCTCATAAAATTGTTTGGCTTATGTTCTTTGTGTTTTTGTGTCAATGGTACAATTTTATAATTCTAAGGTTAAGAATATACTTTATAACAATGCTGACTCAAAGGGGCAGTTGCACCCCAATATTTGTGGCAGTGTTACCAACAATAGCCAAATTATGGAAAGAGCCCAAATGTCCATTGACTGACAAATGGATAAAGAAGATGTGGTATGTATATACAACAGAATATTACTTGGTGATCAAAAAAAATGAAATTTTGCCATTTGTAACAACATGGATGGAACTAGGACATATTATGCTAAGTGAAATAGGTCAGTCAGAAAAAGACAAATACCATATGATTTCATTCATATGTGGAATTTAAGAAACACAATAGATGAACATAGGGGAAGGGAAGGAAAAAAATAAGATAAAAAAAGAGAAGGAGGCAAACCATAAGAGACTTTTTTTTTAATGTTTATTTTTGAGAGAGAGACAGAGTGTGAGTGAGGGAGGGGCAGAGAGAGAGGGAGACACAGAATCCAAAGCTGGCTCCAGGCTCTGAATTGTCAGCACAGAGCCCAATGCAGGGCTCTAACCCATGATCCCGTGAAATCATTACCTGAGCTGAAGTCGGTGCTTAACCAAGCCACCTAGGCACCCCAAACCATAAAAGACTCTTAAATAAAGAGAATAAACTGAGAGTTGCTAGGAGGTGTTGGGTTGGGGGGTGGGCTAAATGGGTGATGGGCATTAAGGAGGGCACTTGTTGGGATGAGCATGGGGTGTTATATGTAAGTGATGAAACATTAAATTCTACTCTTGAAACCATTATTATACTATATGATAACTAAATTAGATTTAAATAAAATTTTTTAAAAAGAATATACTTTAAAACTGTTATGAATTACAAAAGTAATTGGCATACCCAGATACTGAAATCATAATCCTGATTAATTAACCATGATCATATGATGCAACTAATGTTTACTATGCATGCATTTGCTAATATTATGCTATATGATACACCTAGTTGCTTTTATTATTATGAAGACTATGTGGAAAAACTTAAGTTGCCACATGTAGCTAGTGGTTCCCTATGAGATAGGGTGGTTCCAGAGGGAGTGGACAGCTATGTAATTTAACAAATAAACATATGCTATATTAGTTGGTAAAAAAAAAGCATTATGGATAAAATAAAGCAGGTAACTAGATCAAGAGTTATGACTGGAGGAGTTAAGGTGAATAACATAGAGCTTTCTGGGTGATATTTAGGCAGAAACCTGAAATTTTAAAAAATGTGCCTAATATAGTATGCAGCATGTTGCAAGTACCAAATAAATGTCCATGCTTATTATTAGCTAAGAAGAACTTTTTATTCACTGTACCCTTGAACAATAGACTTATTTTAGAAGCACATTGTTCTGCATTTTTAAACAAACAAAACATACTGTTACTTTAAAATATTAAATTCTGGTCATGACTTCATAAGAAGAAATGGTCTCCTCGCAGTATCAGGAGAGAGAAAATAGCTAGCTATGTACTGTAACAATAACTCAGTAGAGAACAGAGCACAATTTACTGATCTCCCAATTTCTTTTTAAATGAAAAACAGTGAAGTTCAATCTTAAACAAAGTTTTCCTGCCAACTTGTCAGATGAATGACAAGGGAAGTTGTTGCTCAGCAATGCAGTAAGACTGAGCTCCCGTGGTGACTTCTTACATAATTTCAAAACAGTACATTGGATAACAGTGCTATTCATGTAAGTAGTGAGATTGTTTGAACTGAGTCACTGAGTGTTTTTGAAATCGTTCTTAATTAAAAGTTGAGCACTAATTTTTTTTACAGTAAAACTTACATGATGCCACCATGTCTCTACTAATGTTTTATGATTTAAAGTGCACTTTGCCTCATGCTGGAAAAATTCATTGTGATATTTCTATGTGAATTTACCATTCTATTTCTAACAAAGGTTCTTCTTTATGCTTCTGTCAGGACAAGAATAAGATGGTATCAGTTAATGACTTTAACTTGGGTGACCAGCAGACCTTCTTTCTCTTCTGATTTAAGCCTTTGACCAACTGCAGATTATTTTGGTCTGAGTCCTGCCTAATCATAGTTTTGGGTGTGCATTGTTTGGTTAGTCTTGAAAATAAAATGATTTAAAAAAAAAAGCTAAACAAGCCCCATATCTGAAGGCATTTAAGAAATATCTTGAAGATCATCATACTTTACAACATATCTACCTAATTAAATTGTGACTGTACTTTGATCCCTAACTCAAGTTCTGACTCCTACCTATGCCCTTTCCAAGGACCTCACATCTCAAAATTTTAAGCATATATTGCCTTTATGCCTCTTTGCTGCCCTTAATTGGATACTGATTTGCACTGTTACCCAATCATTTTATGTGTATTTGTCCTGGCTCCTTTGAGAACAGGGAACACATTTATCCTACCTTTACTTTCTTTCATCACTTACTGTCACACTGTGGCCAGAGTATGTAATGAAATAACAAGAATAATCTATACCACCTTGACATGCGAGTCTATGCTCTTCAAAATATTTTCACAAATCTTATATTTATATGGAACTGGAATTTACATATGTTGAATGAGTGCATTTCAATTATAGGTGAATTATTACAAATATTTAATTTGATCCTCACAGGTGGAAAAAATTTTGCCTTTAATACAGTATAGATGAAGAAACCAAGCTTCAGATTAAACTATTTTAAAGAAACTTGTAAGTAGTCAGGAGTCAGTACTCAGTCTTTGCCATCTTACTCTAATCCTTTGCTTTTTGTAGTAATCTAAAATTTCTTAGTTAATTAAGGATTAGAGAAATAGGGAAATGAGTGATTCATTGAAAGAAGGAAGAAATGATTGAATGAACTTCTCTGACTTTTATCACCATATATCCTTCACCATCCAGTCTTGTATGTCCTTCTTCAACAAATAACAGATACAATGCTCTCCATGTTTTTTCTGTCAGTTTCCAAGTTCATTTCTAATAGTTGTTTTACATTTGTGACAGACATTTGATATCTACCACCTAATGATTCACTTTCTTAACTTCTAACTTATCATTTTTTCAATGCATTCTGTTCTTAAAGTGAGAATTCTTTTCCTCAAATTCTATTTGGGTCACTCCTATATGTGTGTTAGACAATACCAACATATTCTCATTGTCCAGTCTATCTGGTATATACATGCTTAACTACCCCCCTTACTTTATTTTCTGGAGTTATCATATCACCTGCTATAACATCAAATAAAGCAAATCTATTCTCTCTCCTTTGCTCATTATTCTTCTTTGTTTCTCTTTGTCACTTACTCTCTTGTCAATTTGTACTTTTCTTCAGTTGCTACCTTATTCAAACTTTACATTCTTAAATTCTAACTACTACTTTGGGGATACTCCAAGAACTTGTTTGCATAGCCTCTAAAATGTCTTTTGTATATGTTCTTGTATGGATGAACTAATTTTTATAGGCTCTTTTCCCTTTAGATTATTATATGCAAACAAAAGTTACAGTGTTATATTTCTTTTATATCTTCCTTAGCTGCCTCTGTGAAGTCACCATCAAAATATGTTGTTAAAAAGTAGTTTCTTGCCTAGGAAGGCACAGGTCTTCACAGGGATTTTCTGGTCTTCAAATAGTAATAGTTTATCACGGTATATCAGCAGACAAAAAGTAATGTTCTCTGTTTCAAAAACTTTACTGAGTTTTCAATGGATAGTACAACTTGGCAAGATAACCAGAGTAATTTCTGTATGTTTTTAATATGTCTGTTAAAATGATCATCTCCTTTGAACTCCCTCAAGCTTCCTCTTTTTCTAGAAACATCATCTATGTGTAGGTAACCTCAGACTAAAAACCTTATGCTTGTTTTGAAGAGAGCAAAATGTACAGAAAAACACAGAGAACAGAATCTCCTTCAAACACAGCTGTAACATATCTACTGATTGACTAGAGAATAATTGCTATAAGCAAAGCAGCAACCCCCCCTCCAAAAAAGATAGATATTTCATAATCTACTAGGAAAATAAAAGCAAGATTTAAAGATTGCAGGAGGAAAAAAATTTGACGCTTTTGGAGGAGATATAATAGTGATGATTAAATAAAGCTCAGAGAACACACATAACATTTCTGAAATGAAGGCAGAGAAGAATTTATGGAGAGGCTTTTTCAACTAGAAAATAGCTGTCACATGTATATGGGTCAGAGCATTTGATATGTGAAGTTGCCCTAACGATTATACAAACGAGGCTTCTATCTCACACGCTCTTCTTTTCTCAGACTGAGGAAAGAAGACCAAGGGTCTTAGCTAAGCCACTCTTTTCAAGTGGCAAAAGATACTCTGGTAATTTTGACCTCCAACATTTGTGATTCCTTCTCTGTCTTGGTTTTCCTTGCGACACGATATAGACAATGGAGGCTGCCATGTGAGAGTTTCTTAAGTTTCCTGTATATTGGAACATATTTCTTTCTATTCACCCATCTCTCCTTCCTCCCCATCTCAATACAAAGATATTCTATTTTTTTCAAGATAATCATTTCAACTCAGCTCAGATCCCATCCCCTTCCACCAACTTAAATTTCCTTATTAGTTATACCATTTTACACCTCCACCTGAATATTTTTTCTTATATCAAGTTCCTCCCAATGTAAGCAACAGCAACAACACCAAAAACAAAAACAAAAACCTGAACACCAACTAAAAAGCCCAAATAGTCCTTATATTACCTTAAACTCCTCCACACTTCTCAGCCAAGTTACTTAATAACATCTCTAATGCTCATGGAGTAGTTACAATATACCAGGCGTTTAAATATTCTATGTGTATCAGTACATTTACCTCTTTTAATTAGGTACTTATGATATTAATTTTCACAGATGAAGAAGCTGAGATGCAGCAGGGTTACATAAATTGTTCAGAGTTATAGAGTTGGCTAAAGCAGAGCTGAGGTACAAGCATAAACAAGCTGCCTCCAGAGACAGGCTTCCAGCTCCCCGATTTAATACTACACTGTATTTCAGTTTTGGTAGAGAAGTTTGCATTCACTGTATCAACTTCCTCACTTCAAACTTCAGCCCTCTGCAATATCTGGTGAAACTGTCCCTACCAATAGGAAAATATCAACTTTATCTTATTTGATACCAATGGGACAATATCAAGTTTATCTTATTTTACCTATGTGTAGCATTGGCCCATTACGTATCCAATTTTCTTTCATTACATCTTCTTTCTACTCTTTTCACTTTACATCTTCTTGTTGGATAATTTCATTCATTCCATTCACATTTCCCAACTACAGATATGTTAATGGTTATGAACTCTATATCTCCACCACAGATTTTTTTCCTTAGGTCCAACTCTGACTATCTATTGGATATCTCTACAGACCAGGCACTGTGAATTTTATGTTTTCATAATAAAAATCAACATCTTTCTTGACAATGACCACCACCCAGTTCCTCAAGCAAGACATTAGAGTCATTCTAGTTTTCTCATTTTCTTTTTAACTCTGTCAACCAATTAATCAAAAAGTCCTGTGGATTGCATGTTATCATCTATTCTATGCATCACTTTTCCTACATCTCTTTACTACTCTCTTAAAGACCTTATAACCAATAAACACATTTATTGCAAAAATTTCCAACTAATCTGCCTCTTTCAGTTTCATTTCCTCTGATCTATTCTATTACTGGAATGATTTTTGTAAAACTCATATAAGTCATAGTGCCTCCTCTCTCTTCAAAGACTTTACTTTTTTTTTTTTTTTTTTTCTGTCCAAGACCAAATCCACTCATGTTATCATGATATGTAAAAGTCCTACAAGGTTCCTCTATATGGGAGCAACCCTGATTTTATTCTTAGTGGGACCTCTTCTTGCAGCCTATCCTCTACATCAAATAATTCATAGTTTTCTCACCATACCATGACCTTATTCGCTATTATGCCCTTGTACATGCTATTCTCTTTGCACAGAATACTTAACAGTAAACTAAATGTTCTTTTATTTAATATTTCTTTTTTTAATTTTATTTTTTAAATTTACATCAGAATTAGTTAGCATAGAGTGCAACAATGATTTCAGGAGTAGATTCCATATGCCCCATACGCATTTAGCCCATCCCCCCCCCCCCACAACCCCTCCAATAACCCTCTGTTTGTTCTCCATGTTTAAGAGTCTCTTCTGTTTTGTCCACCTCCCTGTTTTTATATTATTTTTGTTTCCCTTCCCTCATGTTCGTCTGTTCTGTGTCTTAAAATCCTCACATGAATGAAGCCATATATTTGTCTTTCTCTGACTGACTAATTTCACTTAGCAAATACCCTCTAGTTCCATCCACATGGTTGCAAATGGCAAGATTTCACTCTTTTTGAGTCTCAAGTAATACTCCATTATATATATATATATATATATATATATATATATATATATATATATATACCACATCTTCTTTATCCATTCATCCATCAATGGACATTTGGGCTCTTTCCATACTTTGGCTATTGTTATTAGTGCTGCTATAAACATTGGGGTGCATGTGTCCCTTCAAAACAGCATAACTGTAACCTTTGGATAAATACCTAGCAGTGCAATTGCTGGGTCGTAGGGTAGTTCTGTTTTTAATTTTTTGAGGAACCTCCATAAGATGGAATTTTCCAGAGTGGCTGCACCAGCTTGCATTCCCACCAACAATGCAAAAGAGATCCTCTTTCCGCATACTCGCCAGCATCTGTTTTTGCCTGAGTTGTTAATGTTAGCCATTCTGACAGGTGTGAGGTGGTATCTCCTTGTGGTTTTTATTTGTATTTCCCCGAAGATAAGTGATGTTGAGCTTTTTTCATGTGTCAGTTGGTCATCTGGATGTCTTCTTTGGAGAAGTGTCTATTCATGTCTTTTGCCCATGTTATCACTGGACTATTTGTTTTTTGGGTGTTGAGTTTGATAAGTTCATTATAGATTTTGGAGACCAACCCTTTGTCTGATATGTCATTTGCAAATGTCTTCTCCCATACTGTTGTTTGCCTTTTAGTTTTGCTGATAGTTTCCTTCGCTGTGCAGAAGCTTTTTATTTTGATGAGGTCCCAGGAGTTCATTTTTGCTTTTGTTTCCCTTGCCTCCGGAGACGTGTTGAGTAAGAAGTTGCTGCAGCCAAGATCATAGAGGTTTTTGCATGCTTTCTCCTCAAGGATGTTGATGGCTTCCTGTCTTACATTGAGGTCTTTCATCCATTTTGAGTTTATTTTTGTGTATGGTGTAAGAAAGTGGTCCAGGTTCATTTTTCTGCATGTCGCTGTCCAGTTTTCCCAGCACCATTTGCTGAAGAGACTGTCTTTATTCCATTGGATATTCTTTCCTGCTTTCTCAAAGATTATTTGGCCATATGTTTGTGGGTCCATTTGTGGGTTCTCTATTCTGTCCCTTGATCTGAGTGTCTGTTCTTGTGCCAGTACCATACTGTCTTGGTGATTACAGCTTTGTAGTATAGCTTGAAGTCCAGGATTGTGATGCCTCCTGCTTTGGTTTTCTTTTCCAAGATTGCTTTGGCTACTCAGGGTCTTTTCTTGTTCCATACAAATTTTAGGATTATTTTTTCTAGCTCTGTGAAGAATGCTGGTGTTATTTTGAGAGGGATTGCATTGAATATGTAGATTGCTTTGGGTTGTATCGACATTTTAACAATATTTGTTCTTCCAATCCAGGATCATGGAATCTTTTCCCACTTTTTTGTGTCTTCTTCAATTTCTTTCATAAGCTTTCTATAGTTTTCAGTGTATAGATTTTTCACCTCTTTGGTTAGATTTATTCCTAGGTATTTGATAGGTTTTGGTGCAATTGTAAATGGGATCAATTCCTTGATTTCTCTTTCTGTTGCTTCATTGTTGGTGTATAGGAAAGCAACCGATTTCTGTGCATTGATTCTATATCCTGCAACTTTGCTGAATTCATGAATCAGTTATAGCAGTTTTTTGGTGGAATCTTCTGGGTTTTCCATGTGGAATATCATGTCATCTGTGAAGAGTGAATGTTTGAACTCCTCCTGGCCGATTTGGATGCCTTTTATTTCTTTGTGTTGTCTGATTGCAGAGGCTAAGACTTCCAATACTATGTTGAATAACAGTGGTGAGAGTGAACATCCCTGTCTTCTTCCTGACCTTAGGGGAAAGCTCTCAGTTTATCCTCATTGACGATGTTATTAGCGTTGCATTTTTCATATGTGGCTTTTATGATCTCAAGGTATGCTCCTTCTATCCCTACTTTCTTGAGGGTTTTTATCAAGAAAGGATGTTGTATTTTGTCAAATGCTTTATATGCATCTATTGAGAGGATCATATGGTTCTTGTCCGTTCTTTTATTGATGTGATTGTTTTGTGGATATTGAACCAGCCCTGCATCCCAGGTAAAATCCCACTTGGTTGTGGTGAATAATTTTTTTAATGTATTGTTGGATCCAGTTGGCTAATATCTTGTTGAGGATTTTTGCATCCATGTTTATCAGGGTAATTGGTCTATAGTTCTCCTTTTTAGTGAGGTCTCTGTCTGTTTTTTTGGAACAGCTTGAGAAGGATAGGCATTGTCTCTGCTTTAAATGTCTGGTAGAGTTCCCCAGGGAATCCATCTGGTCCTGGACTCTTATTTGTTGGGAGATTTTTGGTAACTGATTCAATTTCTTTGCTGGTTATGGGTCTGTTCAAGTTTTCTATTTCTTCCTGTTCGAGTTTTGGAAGTGTGTGGGTACTTAGGAATTTTCCACTTCTTCCAGGTTGTCCAGTTTGTTGACAAGTAATTTTTCATAGTATACCCTGATAATTGCTTATATTTCTGAGGGATTGGTTGTAATAATTCCATTTTCATTCATGGTTTTATCTATTTAGGTCATCTTCCTTTTCTTTTTTTTTTTTTAATTTTTTTTTTAACGTTTATTTATTTTTGAGACAGAGAGAGACAGAGCATGAACGAGGGAGGGTCAGAGAGAGGGAGACACAGAATCTGAAACAGGCTCCAGGCTCCGAGCTGTCAGCACAGAGCCCGATGTGGGGCTTGAACTCACGGACCGTGAGATCATGACCTGAGCTGAAGTCGGCCGCTCAACCAACTGAGCCACCCAGGCGCCCCGGTCTTCCTTTTCTTTTTGAGAAGCCTGGCTAGAAGTTTATCAATTTTGTTTATTTTTTCAAAAAAACAACTCTTGGTTTCATTGATCTGCTCTAGTTTTTTTAGATTCTATATTGTATTCTCTGATATTTATTATTTCTCTTCTTCTGCTCGGTTTGAGATGTCTTTGCTGTTCTGCTTCTATTTCATTAAGGTGTGCTGTTAGATTTTGTATTTGGGATTTTTCTTGTTTCTTGAACTAGGCCTGGATTGCAATGTATTTTCCTTTGAGGACTGCCTTCACTGCATCCCAAAGTATTTGGATTGTTGTATTTTCATTTTCATTTGTTTGCATATATTTTTTAATTTCTTCTTAATTGCCTAGTTGACCCATTCATTCCTTAGTAGGGTGTTCTTTAACCTCCATGCTTTTGGAGGTTTTCCAGACTTTTTCCTGTGGTTGATTTCAAGTTTCATAGCATTGTGGTCTGAAAGTGTGCATGGTATGATCTCAATTCTATTATACTTATGAAGGGCTGTTTTGTGACCCAGTATGTGATCTATCTTGGAGAATGTTCCATGTGCACTCAAGAAGAAAGTATATTCTGTTGCTTTGGGATGCAGAGTTCTAAATATATCTGTCAAGTCCATCTGATCCAATGTATCATTCAGGGCCCTTGTTTCTTTATTGATCCTGTGTCTAGATGATCTATCCATTGTTGTAAGTGGGGTATTAAAGTCTCCTGCAATTACCACATTCTTATCAATAAGGTTGCTTATGTTTGTGATTAATTGTTTTATATATTTGGGGACTCCCATATTCGGTGCATAGACATTTATAATTGTTAGCTCTTCCTGATGGATAGACCCTGTAATTATTATATAATACCCTTCTTCATCTCTTGTTACAACCTTTAATTTAAAGTCTAGTTCATCTGATATAAGTATGGCTACTCCAGCTTTCTTTGACTTCCAGTAGCATGATAAATAGTTCTCCATCCTCTCACTTTCAATCTGAAGGTGTCCTCAGGTCTAAAATGAGTCCCTTGTA
This sequence comes from Panthera onca, assembly GCF_046562875.1. NCBI lineage: Eukaryota > Metazoa > Chordata > Mammalia > Carnivora > Felidae > Panthera > Panthera onca. Next base: position 65,830,194 of record NC_138345.1, read on the forward strand.
GACAGCAAATAGATCGGTCTTGTTTTGTGTTTTTTTTTGTTTGTTTGTTTGTTTTATCCATTCTGATACCCTATGTCTTTTGGTTGGAGCATTTAGTCCATTTACATTTAGTGTTCTTATTGAAAGTTGTGGGTTTAGAGTCACTGTGATGTCTGTAGGTTTCATGCTTGTAGTGATGTCTCTGGTACTTTGTGGTCCTTGAACATTTCACTCACACAGTCCCCCTTAGGATCTCTTGTAGGGCTGGTTTAGTGGTGATGAATTCCTTCAGTTTTTGTTTGTTTGGGAAAACCTTTATCTCTCATTCTACTCTGAATGACAGACTTGCTGGGTAAAGGATTCTCGGCTGCATATTTTTTCTGTTCATCATATTGAAGATTTCCTGCCAGTCCTTTTTGGTCTGTCAAGTTTCAGTAGATAGGTCTGCCACTACACTTATATGTCTACCTTTGTAAGTTATCGCCTGTTTATCCCTAGCTGCTTTCAGAATTTTCTCTTTATCCTTGTATTTTGCCAGTTTCACTATGATATGTCGTGCAGAAGATAGATTCAAGTTACATGTGAAGGGAGTTCTCTGTGCCTCTTGGATTTCACTGTCTGTTTCCTTCTCCAGATCAGGAAGTTCTCAGCTGTGATTTGTTCAAGTACACCGTCAGCCCAATTCTCTCTCTCTCTTCTTCTTCTTCTGGAATTCCTATGATATGGTATTATTCCGTTTGATTGCATCACTTAGTTCCCTAATTCTCCCCTTGTACTCCTGGATTTTTTTTATCTCTCTTTTTCTCGGCTTCCTCTTTTTCCATAATTTTATTTTCTATTTCACCTATTCTCTCCTCTGCCTCTTCAATCCATGCTATGGTCGCCTCCATTTTATTTTGCACCTCATTTATAGCATTTTTAGCTCCTTGTGACTATTTCTTAGTCCCTTGATCTCTGTAGCAACAGATTTCTCTGCTGTCCTCTATCCTTTTTTCAAGCCCAGCTATTAATTCTATGACTATTATTCTAAATTCTTCTTCCGTTATATTGCTTAAATTATTTTTGATCAATTTGTTAGCTGTCGCTACTTCCTGGAGTTTCTTTTGAGGAGAATTCTTCTGTTTTATCATCTTGGGTAGTCCTGTGGTGGCTCCAAACTGCAGGGCATTTCCCTTGTGGGGTCTGGAGTAACTTGTGTTGGTGGGCCGGGCTTCAGTCAGACCTGATGTCTGCCCCCAGCCCACTGCTGGGGCCACAGTCAGCCTGGTGTGTACCTTATCTTCCCCTCTCCCAGGGGCAGGACTTCTGTGGAGTGGTGTGGCCCCTGTCTGGGCTACTTGCACACTGCCAGGCTTGTGGTGTTGCTTCAATGTGATCTGGCCAATGGTGTATTAACCGGGGTGGGTCTGCAAGGTGCACATGGGTGGGAGGGGTAGGCTTAGCTTGCTTTGCCTTCAGTGGTCCCCTGTAGGAGGAGCCCTGCAGCACAGGGAGGGAGGCAGGCCCGTCGGAGGGATGGATCCACGGAAGCACAGCATTGGGTGTTCGCATGGTGCAAGCAAATTCGGTGAGGGGAACTGGCTCCCTTTGGAATTTCAGCTGGGGGATGGGAGAGGGAGATGGCACTTGCCAGTGCCTTGGCTCCCCCACCGAGCTGAGCTCTGTCTTCCAGGGCTCAACAACTCTCCCTCCCGGTGTCCTCTCTCCCTCCCCACTCTCTGAGAGCAGAGTTGTTGACTTTTAACATTCCATATATTAATTCCTGCTGGCTATCAGAACTCACAGATTCTGGCCTCTCTGCTTTTACAAGTGGCTCTGCCTTGCCAGGTGGGCTGCCCCTCCACCACCCCGGATCCCTCCTGCCAGTCTGTGTAGCACGCACTGCCTCTCTGCCCTTCCTACCCTCTTCCGTGGGCCTCTTGTCTACGCTTGGCTCCAGTGAGTCCATTCTGGTAGTCTTCTGGTGGTTTTCTGGGTTATTTAGGCAGATGTGGGTGGAATCTAAGTGATCAGCAGGATGAGGTGAGCCTAGCATCCTCCTATGCAGCCATCTTCCTCCTCTTTCATTCTTGATTTTATTTATTTGGGGCATTTCCTTTTTCTTTTTGATCAAACTGGCTAGTGGTTTATCAATTTGTCAATTTTGTTAATTCTTTCAAAGAACCAGCTTCTGGTTTCATTGATCTGTTCTACTGTTTTTTGTTTTTTGTTTTGTTTTGATAGTATTGATTTCTGCTCTGATCTTCATTATTTCCTGTCTTCTGCTGGTTTCTGGTTTTATTTGCTGTTCTTTTTCCAGTTCTTTAAGGTGTAAGGTTAGGTCGTGTATCTGAGATCTTTCTTGCTTCTTTAGGAAGGTCTGGATTGGTATATACTTTCCTCTTATGGTCGCTTTTCCTGCGTCTCAGAGGTTTTGGGTTGTGGTGTTATCATTTTCACTGGCGTCCGTGAACTTTTTACTTTTTAACTTCTTGGTTAGCCCATTCATTCTTTAGTAGGATATTCTTTAGTCTCCAAGCATTTACCTTTCCAAATTTTTTCTTGTGGTTGATTTGAGTTTCATAGTGTTGTAGTCTGAGAATATGCACAGTATGATCTCGATCTTTTTGTACTTGTTGAGGGCTGATTTGTGTTCCAGTATGTGGTCTATTCAGGAGAATGTTCCATGTGCACTGGAGAGAAATGTATATTTTGCTGCTTTAGGATGAAATGTTCTGAATATATCTGTTAAGTCCAACTGATCCAGTGTGTCATTCAAAGCCATTGTTTCCTTGTTGATTTTTTGATTAGATGATCTGTCCATTGCTGTGAGTTGGTGTTGAAGTCCCTTACTACTATGGTATTACTATCAATGAGTTTCTTTAGGTTTGTGATTAATTAATTGGTTTATATATTTGGGTGTCCCATATTTGCCACATAAATGTTTATAATGGCTAGGTGTTTGGTGGATAGACCCTTAATTATGATATAATGCCCTTCTTCATCTCTTGATACAATCTTTAGTCTAGATTGCTGGGTATAAGTATGGCTACTCAGGCTTTCTTTTGTTGACTATTAGCATGATATATGGTTCTCCATCCCCTTACTTTCAATCTGAAGGTGTCTTTAGGTCGAAAGTGGGTCCCTTGTAAACAGCATATAGATGGATATTGTTTTCCTATCCATTCTGTTACCCTATGCCTTTTGATTTTAGCATTTATGCCATTGACATTTACAGTGGGTACTGAAAGATATGAATTTATTTCCATTTTGTTGCTTGTAGAGTTGGAGTTTCTGGTGATGTTCTCTCGTCCCTCTGGTCTTTTCTAGTCTTTGTTGCTTTTGGCATTGATTGATGGATAGATCTATTTATTTATTCAATCAATCAATCAATCAATCAATCTTCTCCCCTCAGAGAGTCCCCCTTAAAATTTCTTGTAGGGCTAGTTTAGTGGCCACAAACTCCTTAATTTTTCTTTGTCTGGGGAACTTTTTCTCTCTCATTCTATTTTGAATGACAGCCTTGCTGGATAAAGAATTCTTGGATGCATATTTTTATGGTTCAGCACATTGAATATATCCTGCCACTCCTTTCTGGCCTGACAAGTTTCTGTGGATAGGTCTGCTGCTAACCTGATCCGTCTTCCCTTGTAGGTTAGGGACTTTTTTCCCCTTGCTGCTTTCATGATTCTCTCCTTGCATGAGTATTTTGTGAATTTGACTATGGTATCCCTTGTTGATGGTTGGTTTTTATTGAATCTAATGGGAGTCCTCTGTGCTTCCTTGATTTTGATGTCTGTGTCTTTCCCCTTAGGAAAGTTTTCCACTATGATTTGCTCACATAGCCCTTCTACTCCTATTTCTCTCTCTTCCTCTTCTGGGTCCCCTATGATTCTGATGTTATTCCTTTTTAATGAGTTACTGATTTCTCTAATTCTTAAATCATGCTCTTTTGCTTTAATCTCCATCTTTTTTCCTGCTTCATTATTCTGTATAAATTTGTCCTCTATATCACTGATTCTTTGTTCTCCCTCATCCATCCTTGCCACCGTGGCATCCATTCAAGATTGCAGCTCAGTTATAGCATTTTATATTTCATCCTGAGTAGCTGTTACTTCTTTTATCTCCACAGAAAGGGATCCTAATCTATTTTTGACTCCAGTTAGTATTCTTATTATCGTGATTCTAAATTCTGGTTCACATATCTTGCTTGTATCTGTGTTGGTTAAGTCTCTGGTTGTCGCCTCTTCCTGCTCTTTCTTTTGGGGTGAATTCCTTCATTTTGTAATTTTGAAGGGAGAAAAGGAATTAATCAGGTAAAAAAATTAAAATTAAAAAAAATTAAAAGTAAAAAAATATTAAAGTTAAAAAAATTAAAAACAAACACACACACACACATGCACACAAGATCAAATAAATGATGCTAGATCCTAGGTGTGTTTGGTCTGGGTGTTGAAAGGGGCTTGATAGATTAGAGAAAAAAGGGAAAGAAAAAAAGAAATGGTTCGAAAATTTGAAAAATGAATACACTGAAGTAGACTAAAATGAAATGATGGAAGTAAAATAGAATTTGAAAAAATACACAAAAGTAAAAAATATAGTAGAAAAAAATGAAAGAAAAATATATTTAATAAAAATTGGAAATAGAAATGAATTTTTCTTTCTGTATTCAAGAAAAAGAAAAAAAATGAATAAGAGAAAAAAGAAAAAAAGAAAAAAGAAAGAAAATTGAATAGATGGACCAGCGAACAGATTGAAATATGATGGAAATTACTTTGTTTTCCCCTAGAAGTCAAACTATTAAGTGCTTTATAGTCCATAAACTAAACAGGCAGAGAGACTTGTGTTCCTGAAGACAGAGGTTGGCCCAGTTGGGCGGGGCTTAGTGTAATGGCTCCATTCTCCACTAGATGGCGCTGCTTAGCTTACTGGCGTGGATTGTTGTGGTGTTCGTAGGTGCATTTGTGCATGCATGGGAGTGGTGAAAATGGCATCACCCAGCTACCCAGTCTCTAGTATCGGAACTCTGCTCTTCCCGATCAGCAATCACACACCCGTCCTTTGTCTTCGGCTTCCGTCCACTCCCTGCTTTTACAGAGTCCATGACCAAGTCCCAGGCAGTGCCTCCCTCCTTAGTTTTGTCTCAGATGCGGCTGTTTTTCCTGCCCCCTTACTTCTGAGGGACTGCGGTTTTGACCCATTCTGACTCTCTGCAGGAGGGTCTCACTGAGCAATGACTGGGTGCCGGCTGCACCCAGGAACTTTCACGAGACCGTGCTGCTACCAATGCCCAGAGACTGCTGCCAGGTGACAGCCCTCCCCAGAAAAAGTTTGCGAGATAGTGTAGCAGCAGCATTTCAGGGATTATGGAAAATCACAACACACATCTGGCACCAGGCTTCACCCTTAACGACCTTGTTCCAGCACCAGCGAATGTGGCCATTCTCTGTGGTCTGCTGGGACCAGGTGGCTTCAACAGTCTGTCTACCAAATGTCCTTCCAGCAGTGGAACCACTTTTACCCGTGGGGCCTGAGAACCCCCCGGACCCCACTCTGTTCCTGGGGATTCGCCCTTCCCACCAGACCACCACCAGGTATTGAGCTGCAGAGTTTCAGACTCTGCACTCCCCCTGTTTATACCCTTAATGGAATTTAAACCCTCTCCTTTCTCCTTTCTCCCTTTTTAGTTCAGTCCCTGTGGCTGTTTCCAATTTTCCACTTTCTTTCTAGCTGCTTTTGGGGATGTGTGTGCTTTTCCTATACCCCCCCACCCCCACAGTCTCTGTCCTCTCTCTGCATGAAAAAGCAGCTCCCTACTCTCTGCAGCTCCTTTCTCCCCCAGTTCACCTCTCTGCACCGCATACCTGCTGAATATGTGTGGTCCAGATTGTGTGGATTGTTGTGTTAATCCTCACATAAGTTTTCTAGGTGTGCAGGATGGTTTAGTGTTGGTCTGGCTGTATTTCATGGATGGAGACACACAAAAAACTTCCATGTTGTTCCGTCATCTTGTCCCTCCCATATTCGATATTTCTATTACAGGTTTTGAATCAAATATTTCCATAATCTACTATTATCTCTTCTTGAACTGCTTTATGTATTCATACATTTAATTATGGGTGATAATGAGGTCATGCATATCTAGATAAGCGTTCTTTCTTTTTTTTCCTACCTGTAAAGTCATTTGAAGTATTTTTGAGTGTGAATTTCTCTTTCCAAATACTTTTTTTAACAATGATGAGAAATTTCAGATGTAAGGATCTTAATAATTGTGCAATTCAATAGGTCAAAATACCTCTGTAGTATTATTCTTTTGTTACAGAAGGGTGAAAACACTTTCTCAAGTGAGGGTAATCTTTGTGAAAGTCTGAAGAATGTGTAGCCTGCGTGCTAACCTGGATTTTCTACATTTATTTAATCAATCTGCCATCAAAACTGATAGCACCTCCCAAGGCTGGTTGGATCATTTGGCATCTAGAGTAGGCCATGCTCACAGCAGACACTTGGCTTACGAGCAATGGATTTCACATAACGTATCTGTCTCCAACATGGTTACCACAGGAGCCCTTTGGTCCTTTCAGATCATCCTGTGCACCTAAAGAACTGTAAATCAGGCAATACCATCTCAGTCTTTTGCTCAATAGCCATCAGTCCTGGAAGTAAGCCCTAAAAACTTACAGTTCTTAGATGTATTCAAGCACATTGGAACACTGGCATACAAAACTGATTTTTTTTTCCCTCCAAGGTGGATGCTTTAAGACTGCAGTGAGAAAAGAGAGGTGAAAAATAGCCACTTCGTAGATGAATAAGAATGTTTTTAAAAGTTCATTCTGTGCACAAAAGTATAAAAGAAACCATAGAAGTTGATTTTTTTTTTCCTTTTAGGTAGTCAGTGAAGTGTTCCATTTATCTGGACTGAAAAGAGCTAAGTTTTGAGCAGTATATTCTGGTGATTGCCAATGAGTTTCTATTAATTCTTTTTTTTTTCTTTTCTCAATATGATTCCTGACTCCAAGTTCAGTTTATTTATCTTCTCCTCCCATCAAGTTAGTATATTTGAGTTTGGTATTTAGGAGACTTCCACAATATATAGCATATTAATATGGCACAGAAATATATAGAACATTAATCAAGATAAATTTTCGGGAAACAGATTGTCGACATGTGTTCTGTCTTGTCTCCTCAAGAAGGAACATACCTCTACCATCCTACTCTGTAACTCTCCTCCTCCCTTTAGGAATAGGTCTAATTCTAGCGTGTTAATGATTAAATAATGTATTTACTTATTTTTAAATGATCTCTGTTCCCCTTTTCTCTTTTTTGTTTATATCCTTAACAAATTTTATTTGATATTATTTCTTTGGGATAATGTTAGACTTCTTAGGGAGACATGGCAGCAGGAGAGACAATGTTACAATTCAATCATTATGGAAAGGCTAACATCACTCTAAAAATTTCCATAGTATGCATTTTGAAGGAGCTCAAAATGTTTCTATTATGACAATACTAGTTTTTCATCACTGATTTCATTTAGTAAACAGCTTTGAATGCCCTGTCTTGTAAACACTAGGCATTGGACCTAAATTGGCCTAGTTATTATTCTCAGAAGCTCACATTTCTTCCTGTCAACTCTCTGATGTTGATAGGATGTTTTCACTACATCCATTCTTCATTCTTCATTGAAAAGGAGGTTAAGAGAGAGTACTGCTTTGTCTCAGTATATTAAAAAATGTCACACACAAACAAAGCTGATGAAGGAAACATGGGCAGAGGACCTCGATAGATATTTTTGCAAAGCAGATAGTGCTTAACATCACTAATCATGTGGGAAATGAAAATCAAAACCCCTATGAGATATTACCTCACACCTGTTAAGAGCTATTATCAAAAAGACAGATAATAACAAATGCTGGTGAGGATATAGAGAAAAAGGAACCCCTGTATACTACTGTGAAAATGTAAATTGGTACAGCTATTACAGAAAATAGTAGTGAGATTTCTCAAAAAATTTAAAATAGAACTACCGTATGATCCAGCAATCCCATTTATGGGTCTGTATCCAAAGGAAATGAACAGGAGCCTGACAAGATATTGGCCCTCCCATGTCCATTGCAGCAGTATTCACAACAGTCAAGATATGGGAACAAGCTAAGTTTTAATCATTGGATGAATGGACAAAGAACATTTAAAAGTGGAATATTATTTAGCTACAACAAAAATGAAAGAAATCTTGGCATTTGCAACATGGATGGACCCTGAGGGCCTCATGCTAAGTGAGATCAGTCAGACAGAGAAATACTGTATGATCTCACTTATATATGAAATCTAAAAAATCTAAAAACCAAATGAACAACAAATTGAACTCATGGATACTGGTAACAGGTTGGTAGTTGCCAGAGATTTTGGGTGGTAAAAATGGGTAAATGAGGTTAAAAGGTACAAATTGGTTATAAAACAAATAATTAATCCTGGGGATGTAATATACAGTATAGTGACTCTACTAATACTGTAGGGCAAATTTGAAAGTTACTAAGACAGTAGATCTTAAAAGTTCTCATCATAAGAAAAATATTTTTGTAACTATGTATGGTGATGGATGTTAACTAGGCTTATTTAGGTAATCATTTCACAGTATATATACATATTGAATCATTAGGTTATACACTTGAAGCTAATATAATGTTATATGCCAATTAAATCTCAATAAAAAAATAAAATGTGTCAATACTAATATATTTTTGTTAGCATTATTTCTAAACAAGTCCTCTATATGCTTGATGCCTGGTTGCAAAAAATTTGAAATCCCCCCACATTTTATTGGCCATCAAAATCTTTGTGTCACAACACAAAGGCAAAATGAACATATTTTATATTATTGGGCCAAATGTAGACACAGTTAGAAGAAATGGTTAATGAGAATCCTTTCATCTATTTATCACTAAAAGAAAGAGCCCAAATTTCTGAAACTTCCAGGCCACTGGGAAATTTTCCAATAGGTTAAGCAGGTGTTGATTACACATATTCACCCATGGCTTCCTCCATGTTTTATCTCTCAGATAGGTTTTAATGTCCAGTCAATTCTCAATCACCCTTTAATTCCTTTACCATGAAATAAAAACTCTCAATTAGATTATCTCCAAATGTTTCCAAATTTGGAGTTCTATACTTTTATATTTCCTGAGTGTATTACTACTGAAAAAAATATTTTTTCAGTTTCTTACCAAGAGTCAATTAGCCTCTTCCATGTAGTACTTCAATAAATACAAGTTGCTCTCAAGCTAGTACAGTCACTTCACCAAATTGGCAAGGAGAAAGAAAGCTTGTGTCTGTCTTATACATTGATTCTTTACACTCATCTCAGAGATGGCGCAGTGCATTTCTGAAGGAGATAATAGTTAAGGCAGGGTCAGGGTGATACACCTAGACAGTACAAATCTTAAAAGAATGAAAAATTAATATTTTTCAAAAGTTAGAGTTCTAAGCTTTATAGATTTTAAACTCCATTTAAAACTATACTAGTGGGGCACCTGGGTGACTCAGTAGGTTAAACATCAATTCCCGATCTGGCTCAGGTCAGGATCTCACAGTTCGTGACATTGAGCTCTGCGGTGGCAGCATGGAGCCTGCTTGGAATTCTCTCTCTCCCTCTCTCTCTGCTCCCCCACCCCCAGTCACTCTCTCTATCTCTCAAAATAAATACACTTAAAAAAATTTAAGGTCACCTGGGTGGCTCAGTCAGTTAAGCGTCCGACTTCAGCTCAGGTCAAGATTTCATGGCTTGTGAGTTTGAGGCCCACATTGGGCTCTGTACTGATAGCTCAGAGCTTGGAGTTTCGGATTCTGTGTCTCCCTCTCTCTCTGTCCCTCCCTGCTCACATTCTGTCTCTCTCTCTCAAAAAGAAATCAACTTAAAAAAAAACTTCAACATTAAAAAAATTAAAATATATTAGCAAACACCTGAAAGCCTAAGATAAATACTTAAAAATCATTTCACTTATTTATTCTTAACCATTTGTTCTTTTTTTATTAATATAATTAGTCAAGACCCACTATAGAAATAATCATCTAACAATTGAAAAGTATTTCTAATTTTTACAAACTACTAATAAATAAATACTAATAAATAAATGCCCTGAGTCACAGAAGAGACATTTGATAAGAATTTATCTTATTTTATTCCTGAACAAATTTCAAGATTACATAACATTATATGTGGGGTGCCGGAAACTCTTTTCTTTCTATTCAATGGAAATGTGAAAGTCCAATAATTAGATATTTGTATAAGTTGTTATATTCATTCATATGCACACTCAAAATATATTTATTGAGTTTTTACTAAACACAAAGACAAAAGCCTTAAAGATATTTTGTTTCCTGTCATATTGAAGTCTACCATAATCAACCTCAGTACCACTTAGTTATCAGGTCTTTTAAGAGCAGGTTTTCAAATACAAAGTGAAGAAAATATGAAGACAAAGGTAGGTTAAAGGACACAAGAAGAGATCACGAGTGCCAGAAAACAAAATTGAACCATATCAAAATTTCATTGAGTACAATTCCTGCTGGGAAGAATGAAAATTACTTGTTAATAACATTTGAGAGTTGCATTGTGGATACTAGAATTTTACAAATACGGCAAGACCAATGGAAAAAGATGCCACATCAGAGTATAACATGAAGGAAAGAATAAACAAACTTTTAGCAAAGCATGCTTTTATTGTAGTCTAATTGAAATTCTGGAAATATAGAATTATAGATATTCAAGAAGAAGACATTCACTGCCATTGAACCACAGCTCCTGATACACATACTGACTTTGATTTCTAAAGGGTAGATTTTTAAATTTTATTTTGTTGTTGCTGTCGTTTTGTTTTGTGTTGGTGGGTTTTTTTTGGGTATAATCTAAAATAAACATCTGACATTAAAACTTAAGTAGAACCCAACAACGTAAGTCAGAGTGATAAAAATACATGTCAGCTACTCTTTCTCTCCCTACCTTTGGTCTGATTATCTCTAGGATGGGCAAGGATGGTGTGTGTTTGGTGTCTGAAAGTTATTTTCAAAACCTAATGTCTGTTTTAAGGTACCTATAAGGTTGTTCAATCATATGTTGGGATGATCAGGGCCTCGAGAGGAAAATATTGTGGACATAAACAAAACAATTCAAATAAGAAAATATAGAGGCTATCTACTCAGAGTTTGCTATAGCAAGGGAGTCAGATGCCATCATTTAAATTTGGTGTAGACTCCAAGGCAGGCTAGGGAGTAGGAAAGCTTTATAATGAAAAAGGGGAAGATTTCAAGTAGGCCTTAATTGGAGGTTGTTGTCCTGAGAAAGCTAACTAACCCACTAACTGGAAATAGGGTGTACAACCCGATTGATTAGGGAAGCATATTTGACTTTCTCTGGTTGGTTCTGAGTTAGAAGTAGGAGCAAAAATGAAGAAAGTTGGCAGTTACTGACCAAGTCCTAACTGTTCTGGATAGGTTGCTGCACAGCTGGTGGGTCAGAGTTCCGTTGTCACGTAGCCTGGCCATATTCCATTTGTGTATTCAGTCTGTCAGCAGTTAATAGGATAGATCAATAAATGTATATTTCATGGTATCATATATTATCTGAGTCTCCATGTCATACTCTTTTATCATTTCTGTAAAAGGAAGGAAAAGAGTGAAATGTCAGTTCAATAAATAATCCTAAAAAGGACTTTTACCACATTTATTTTAACAGCAACAATGTTGAATGCCTCACAGGGTGACACTTTTAAATTTTTTATGCTGAGGAAAAAAAGCAAGAAAGGGCAGAAGTGCATGATTCTCCAATTCAAAAACGTACTTCGACATGGTCACAAATAGGAGTCTGATCTTTGGGCTGGAGACTAGGATATTTCAAAGGCCTAAGTCAATAAATGTCAATAGAAGAAAGGAATGTGAGGCATGGGGTCATATGTCCCCTGAATATCCTGCTGATTACACACACTGGTGATTAAGAGTGCCCATCTAGGATTCTGAAATGTGCTTTGTAAGATCAGGTGAGGACATAATGCCAGTGTTGTGAATGACTCCCTGGTAAACCTGGCCTAGCTTCCTGTGCCAAGATAAGCAGAAATCTAAAGTAAAACTTACCCTCCACAAAGAAAAATAGTTTTGTGGTTGTTTTGTTCTTGTAAGCGCAGTTCACCTCCTCCGCTCTGGTCCACACCACCCAATGCACACCCAGGTAATCCCATTAACAGAGAAAACAAGCAAGAGTTGTGCTTCTGTGGCTCCTGACTTCCACTCTCATGTTTTGACATCTGCTGGGTGCAATAGTACCTCTCAGTTTGCTTCCAGAAAGCCATGATTACCTCAAGCCCTCCTGAACTGACCCCCATTTCTAAGTATTGCAACATGAGAAGCAAAAAGAAAGTATTCTGCAAGCAACTGTTTCACAAAACCATAAGCTAAAAAAAAGAGTTGCATGCTACTGATACCAAAATACAATGGTGCCACTAGGAAAAAGTTATTTGTTTTTCTTTTTTGGAAACTTTCATTTTTAATATGCAGGCAGATCTCCAAAATCTAATTATAGACACGAGAAGATGAATGGATAATGTAGTATAGTATAAAATTCAAAAGTCACTTGTGGTCAGTTTTGGAAAGGGTTAGGTACTTTTTTTATTATTATTCTCCAAATACACTTTTATTATACAATGTCCACTATGTAAATTCAAAGATGTAGAAATTACAGTAATCATCCAAGGGATCTGATTAGAGTATCTGTGTATCTAGGTGACATGGGTGAACATACCTCTTTTTTCCTGAAAAGAATTTTAAATGCCTGTGCTAGCAGTGTAATTCTTTTTTTTTTAATCTTTTTTTAAAAACTTAAATTCCAATTAGTTAAGATACAGTGTAATATAAGTTTTAAGTGTACATTTTAAGTGTACAATATAGTGATTCAACACTTCCATACAACACCTTGTGCTCATCACATGTGCACTCCTTAATCCCCATCACATATCTCACCCGACTCTCACCCACCTCACCTATAGTAACCATCACTTTGTTCTCTATAGTTAAGAGTCTGTTTCTTGGCTTGCCTCTTTCTCTCTCTCTTTTCCCCCTTTGATCATTTGTTTTGTTTCTTAAATTCCATATATGAGTGAGATCATATGATATTTCTCTTTCTCTGACTCACTTATTTCACTTAGCATAATACTCTCTAACTCCATACATATTGTTGCAAATGGCAAGATTTCATTCTTTTTTATGGCTGAGTAATATTCCATTGTCCTTTTTATAGTTTAGCTAACTTTCTGGTGTTTTGTTTATCCTAATACAAAAATTACCTTAAATTTCTTGGTCCTAGACCAAGGACAATTGAGAGGAAAAAAGCTGAATATGTCTGCCGGACAGCAGACTTAATCCCAATTGGGATAAAAGTGCACACCAACCTCTTTCTATTTTCTTCTGTTGCTCTCAAGAATGTTCTTGCTGCTCTATTCAAAGTGTCCTTCAAACACGTCTTGCTTCTTCTAATCTTACTGCATGATTTTGCTTATGCACATCCTTCTTCTAAGGTTCAATTCAAAACCCATTTCTTCCATGAAAGACTCTCTCATGGCCATAGACTCTTCTGAGCTTCTATCCCACCTCAGTTGCAAAACAGAAATGTTTCTAAAGGTGTAGCTTACCCTTTCAATCAATTTTAAAATTCTTTGATTAAAGGGACTCTTCCCATATGCAGAATATTATTCAAAGTGCCTTATACATTATGTTTTTAAAATTTGTTGATTGGTAACCTCCTTTTGGAAAAACACTGATAATATTTAAATTTTTACTGCTAAAAATGATTTCAGCATGAATAGAAAAGCTTCAAACTTCTATTTAAGTGCCTAGTTGTATGATGTGCTTTGCTAGTCCCCAAACAAATGGAATTTCACGTAAATTCTGGAAGCTTTTATTTTATCTAGTTCTTTTTCTTCTTATGTTTTTTGTTTTATTTTGTTTTGTTTTAAGATATGGAGTTCTTTGAGCACATCTTATATATTTGAAAACTTTTTTCTAACATGGAGCTCATTTTTATCTTCTCCCATCCAAATAAGTATGGGTTTTAAGAGCCAAATGAACCAAAGTGCAAACTTGATTTTACCACTTACTAATGCACCAATAACATCTCTAAGATGTTATTTACTTCTTCAGTAAAACAGAGCTGAGAACAGTAAAGCCCGTCTCATAGAGTGGGTATTAATATAAAACACTTAGGGTGAACGTGAGGATTAAATAAAATTATAAAATGACATTCAAGAATGCCTCCTTTACTGTTGCTATTATTTGTACACACCCTTTTTTATAGTCTCAAAAACTCCTTACTGAAATTCCCTTACTAAATTCCCTTAAAGTTATACAGACTAAAGAATGAAGTTGTTAAATCCTTAGTCCCAATTCTAGTTGGAGGAATTTCCTGGGATTAATATGGATCTAAAATAATAGCTCTGTGGATATAAAGCATGGGATGGACAGGCTGTATACACGTCCCATATGTATGCACAATTTGTTTCAAATGTATATAGATCTTATGATTAATAAAATGCAATTGTATTAGGTTCATTGATACCTTAACAATTTTAACATTTTCTATATTAATAGTTGTCTTTAAAATAAAAAGAAGAGTGGCACCTGGGTGGCTCAGTCAGATGAGTGTCCAACTTCTGCTCAGGTCATGATCTCACGGCTCTTGAGTTTGAGCCCTGCTTCAGGCTCTGTGCTGACAGCTAGAGCCTGGAGCCTGCTTCGGATTCTGTGTCTCCCTCTCTCTCTGCTCCTAACCCACTCGCATTCTGTCTCTGTCTCTCTCAAAAATAAATAAACATTTAAAAAAAATTTTTAAAAATACAAGAAAAGGTGGGGAAACACTATATTAAGGAATTTAGATATTCTTCCTGAAGAAAATGAGTACCTATTACGTTCTCTGTATGATAAGAAATACAAAAATGCATAGGATCTGGATCTTACCCTTAAAAAAAGATCTTTGTTTATTCCGATACTGGGAAGGCTGGGATTGAAATAGTGTGATGATGGGATCTTTCTAGTTCTAATATTTTTTACAGCTTCAGAGAAGGTTTGAGAGATTAAAGGAGGTATTTGGAAAAGATAATTGGAGAAGATAAATTAATACATACAATACGGTAAGAAAAAGGAAGTTGTGTAGGGAAGGATCATGGCCTGCCTATAATTGCTGGAAAGGATACATTTACAAAACCAGATCGGGCCTTGCTGTGGTTTAATATATCAGTGATGATTTAGATTGTGAACACTCAAAATGTTTTATGAGAGTGAGGGAATGGATGTTTTATCCAGTAGGTCAATTAACTGGAGCCCATCATATATTAATGATACACTATGATATTATGTGACTATAGAAAATTACTAAGGTAGATTTATACGGACTGCTATGGAAAGCTCTCCAAGGTACAGTATTCGTGTAAAATCATAAGGATGAACAAAATAAATAATGTGACCCTAGTGATCCTACTTGTATAAAATAAGTGATATACATATAAATGTGTGTATATACATATATGGATTTTTTTTGGAAATCAGTACAAGTACATGTTTACCTTTAACTCAGAAATAAGACTCATGTTTGGGACTGGGTAGGTTATGATCATTGTTGAGTCTCCAAAGAGATTTCTAATGTATAGTAGATTTCTTCCCCACCGAAGCCATTAGTAATTTGAGAAACAAAATAATGGAGGGGAAAACTCACTCTCATAGATATTTGGGTCAGAATGGAGTAAGTCTCAGTGTGAAACTCAAATAGATCTGCTAACTGAATCTTAGAAAGATACCAGTATACCCATATCTTCCCATCCCAATCTTTTACCACCTGCAGAAGTGCCAACTTTGGATAACCAGTGGACCGCTTGTTCCTTGAGGATGGAGAGATCCACAAAGAAAGGAGAGTGTAAGTAACCCATACATGCCTATTCATTCCTGTCAAATTTACCAACATGATGATTTGCCAATATTACCACATTTACCAGTATTGTATTTTTTTGGGAGTAGAGTGAGTAAAGAAGAAAATAGAATCATAATTTGCTCATAGACAAAATCTCATATACGCCAAGAGTGAGGAGAAGGCCATGGTATCTAACAGTTGTTTGATACCTTCCTGTAACATTTTAATTTTTTACCATGTGCAGATTATACTTTTATAATAGAGCTGGTTGAATATTATTTAAAGTATATTCTTACTCTGTAATTTTATAACCTTGAATAACAATGAGAACACTCTAGAAATGAAAAATACTGCCTTATAATTCATTCTTTCATTTAATGGCTATATGCCAGAAATTGCTCTCATTACTGGAGATACAGGGCTCTCTGAAAACTTTGAATGGATTAGGCTGTGGGGGGAGAATGGAAGCAAAGAGGCCACAACTGTGTCTCCTGTCATTGCAGCTGTCATAGAACTAGAGGTCTTTTGACCCATTGGTAGAGGATTTTGGTAGACTAGGATATTAGAACTGAAAATTATCTCCACTTTGAGGACTGGATTAAAGTGAAGCTTGTAAGTATAACATGTAATCTGGGTCAGAACACAGAAAGTAGTGAGATACAGACCAAGTGTGCTGAAGAAATAAGGGCAGAGTCCCCCATATAGTAGTTATTCCTACTAGGAGTATAGTCACAGAATCATAATGATATTTTTAAAATATGCTTTTTATGTAGTTCAACATATTAGAAAAGATGTTTCATGTTGAAAAATATCAATGAATTCAGTTTAAGGATAGAATTAGATCTTCAATGCCTACTGAATATCTACCATTTGTCAGAGACTACACTAACCACTCTCAGGTACCAATTGAACAGGCAGAATCCCTGCCCTCAGGAGCTTATAATCTCTTGGGAGAAATAATATGGTTATATAAATAATTATAATATAGGGATGTATTTAATAACTACATTTAAAATATGCTTCAAGTAGTTGTTTGCTTATTGACCTTCCCTAACAGACTAAGACCTCCTTGAGGGAGGATCTGTGTTATCTTCCTGTCTAAACCCCTAGTCCTTAATAAGTGTTTGGCCAGTAAGAGGTGTTGAATGTTTATTTAATACATGATTCAATGATTAATAGAGACCCAAGCAAACAGAGTAGCTCAAAGAAAAGGGAGAATATGTGAGACAATGTGAAAAGCAAAGTCTTAAATTAGTTGGGAGAATTTGATCTAACTCTTGGAAAAAGGATGAGGGGTTTGATAGATAGAGATACATAGGAAAATGAAATGCAAACAATACATGTGTGAGTGTTAGACCTGACCTCTTTCAGTGCTATAGTTCACTATTAATAATGCTGAAATGGCAGTGAGGGAGATGACAAACACAATGAAAAGGACAGAAAATATCAGTGACAAACTTGCTTTCAGCTTCTCTACAGAGAATGTCAGAAAAAATGTGCCTAAATAGATCCATGGCATGAGAGAATAATATGATGTTATACATTTTAAAGAGTTGGATGTAATTTTCAGATGAAAAGTGAATCAATGAGCATTATTTTGCATAAATAAAAATGGCATTCTCCTTAATAGCAAGTAAAAAAGCTAATAAAGTACAAATAATGACTCTGTAGGCATCACAGTCATAGAGCTGGTCTAGAAAATGTCCCTTGAGATTTACACTAATGACTGGGGGGACTAAAAGCTGTAGTACCATGTAAGGAATACCTAA
Source organism: Panthera onca (assembly GCF_046562875.1). Lineage (NCBI taxonomy): Eukaryota > Metazoa > Chordata > Mammalia > Carnivora > Felidae > Panthera > Panthera onca. Next base: position 65,847,861 of record NC_138345.1, read on the forward strand.
TGATACAGAGAAGTTATGATAAGTGGAAAGTAGCTTCTTACAGATGAATAAAGATTAGAATTTCCAGATGTGTGCTGTATTGTTTCCATCAGCGAAGAATAAGGGATTTCTATGTTTGACTTGGAAAACAGCACTTTCTACACTTCTGTTTCTGAAAAGAAAATAGAGGAAATTAGATAAAGAAGAAAATTCAGTATTTGGCTATTCATTTATTTAGGTTTTAAAATAAATCTGGCCTACAGTGGAAAAAAAAGTTTTTAAATACCAAAGGAAGTCCATCATCCTGAGTCAATATCCATGTGGTGAACGTATCCTAAGTACTCTGGTTTCTATGCTTTTTAGCCTCTAAATTCCAGTAGCTTTTTCATAGTTTTTCCATTTTAAATGCCCAATTCTATCTATATGTTAAGTAGTGTCACCTTAAAAATATTAAACTATAATTCACATTCTGGCCACCAACTTTTTTTTTCTGGACCTCTCCCTTCTTCATTCTGGCCATACCTAGTCTTCTACCTCGTGGAATTTTCCAGCTCCTAGTTGCCTACATCTTCTTAGCCCACATTTTCCACATGTCTTGATTTCCATTCCTATCTACTAAAACTAAGCCAAGTCACAGGGTGCTCCTCTGGGTTTGAATATTGGCAAAAATGACAACTCAGATTTGGTTTGAAATCATATTCAATTCAGCTTAATACAAAATCAATTAATAAACAACAGACTATTCATGAAATAAGAATGTAAGGTGACAGAATGGTCATAGCTCCTAGAACATCTCTGGTTCCTCATGAATTGCATGCAAAGTTAATAGATTTGTTAAAATTTAGAAAACCTCCAGATCAGAATAGCCACACTGTAGATACAATAATGTATCATAGGTTTCATTCCTTTGCAAATTCTAAATGCCTTCTATGAATTATCTTTTGTGCAAGCCCATTTCTTTAAACATATGGAGAGGTACGATCACTGTCATATGTTTCCCCAAATCATCTGGGTGACAGTCCTTTTTTCAATTTTTGGATAGATCCTGGTACCCTCTTCCCTGAATTCTCAACAACAGCTATTCCAAAATCTTAACACAACTTTAAAGCTTCTTATCCTACCTCTATCCCTCTTTTATTTGGCAAATGACTTAGACTCATGGTCCTTCAAGATAAACAATGCTAGCAGGTGTGGATTTATTCAAATTCCAGGCCCTACACTTAAAAAAGAATCTGTATCAGAAGAAAATCTGACCACTTTCTTGTTCACTAAAAATTATGCCAATTTCTTCTTTGCTAATTTAGGCTCTTTCTTCATCTATACTTTTTTTGTTGTTGTTTGTTTTTTTGCCTGTATTTTTAAGATCTCTCTCCAATGGTTTCTTCCCTATAGTCAATAATGTCTTAAAATAATAATTTTTACCAGCTATCTCCACTTCTGTGCTGTCCATTCCCCATGAGCACAAAATATATTTCCATTTATTTGTGTCTTTCTCAATTTCTTCCATCAATGTCTTAGAGGTTTCAATGTACAGATCTTTCACCTCCTTGGTTAAATGTATTTGTAGATATTTTATTCTTTTTGTTGTAATTATAAATGAGATTGTTTTCCTAATTTCTCTACTAATAGTTATCAGTGTATAGAAAAACAATTGGTTAATTTTGTATTTTACAACTTTACTGAATTAGTTTATTCTGGTTTTTGGTAGATTCTTAAGACTTTTCTATATAGAATATCATGTCATCTACAAATACAGTCTTACTTCTTCCTTTCTGAGTTGAATCCCTTTATTTCTTTTTCTATACCTAATTGCTCTGGCTAGGTCTACCAGTAGTATGCTGATTAAGTGAGAGAATGGGCATTCCTGTCTTATTCCTAATCTTATGAGAAAAGCTTTCAGAATTTCCCCATGGAGTATGATGTTAGCTGTAGGCTTGTCATACATGGTCTTTGTTCTTTTGAGGTACATTCCCTCTATAACCACTTTGTTGAGAGTTTTTATCATGAATGGATGTTGAATTTTGTCAAATGCTTTTCTGCATCTTTTGAGATAATGATAGATTTTTACACTTTTGTTAAGGTGGTGTATCACCTTTATTGATTTGCAGATGTTGAATCATCCTTTCGTCACTGGAATTAATCCCACTGGATCATGCTGTATGATCCTTTTAATGTATTATTAAATTCCATTTACTAATATTTTGTTGAGGATTTTTGCATCAATGTTCCTCAGGATATTGGTTCTGCAATTTTCTTTTCCTATAGTGTCCTTAACTGGTTTTGGTATCAGGGTTGTGATGGTCTCATAAAATAATTGTGGAAGTATTTATTCCTCTTCTATATTTTGGAAGAATTTGAAAAGGATTAGTATTAATTCTCCTTTAAATGTTTTTTAGAATTCACCAGTGAAACTGTCTGGTCCTGAGCTTTTCTTTTTGGGAGGTTTTTGATTACTAATTTAATCTCCTTACTGGTACTTGGTCTGTTCAGATTTTGTACTTTATGATTTGGTTTTGGCAGGCTTTTATGTTTCTAGGGACATATCCATTTCTTCTAGGTTGTCCAATTTGTTGGCATATAATTATTCACAGTAGTCTCTTATGATCCTTTGTATTGCTATAATGTCAGTTGTAATATCTTCTTTTTCATTTATAATTTTATTTATTTTAGTCCTTTCTTTTTCTTGGTACATCTAGCTAAATGTTTGTCAATTTTGCTTATCTTTTTAAAAAGCCAATTTTAAGTTTCATTGATAGTTTCTATTATCTTTTTTGTCCCCATTTCATTTATTTTGGCTCAGATCTTTTTTTTCTTCCTTCTACAAAATTTGAGCTTAGTTTCTTCTTCTTTCTTTAGTTCCTTGAGGTGCAGAGTTAGATTGTTTATTTGAAAACCTTTTTTCTTCATGTAGGCATTTATCACTATGAAATTCCCTCTTATAATTGCTTTTGCTGTATCTCATTAATTTTGGCATGTTGTATTTCTATTTTCCTTTGTGTCAAGATATGCTTTTATTTCCTTTTTATTTTTTCTTTGACTCTGGTTGTTCAGGAGCATGTTGTTTAACCTCCACATATGTGTGAATTTTCCAATTTTCATTTTGTAATTGATTTTTTTTCGTATCATTGTGGTTGGAAAAGATATATGTCATGATTTCAAACTTGCCAAATTTATTAAGATTTGTTCTGTGGCCCAATATATGATCTATTCCTGAGAATGTCCCATGTGCATTTCAGAGGAATGCGTATTCTGCTGTTGCTGGATAGAATGTTCTATAAATGTCTGTTAAGTCCATCTGATCTAATGTGTAGTTTAAGTTCAATGTTTCCCTATTGCTTTTCTGTCTGGATGACCTATCCATTGTTGGAACTTATTTTTAGATAAAAGAGACTTATGGGCATTTTGGGAAAGAGAAAACAGAATCATTCAGAAGTAAAATATAAGCATTATTATAATATTTCTTATTTATTTATTATGTACCAAGCACTGTTTAGTATACTATCTGCATTATCTTATTCAGTCTTTACACCAGCCATAATTATTAATTCATCTTACAAATGAATACAATAAGGCAAAACTAAAGGATTAAAATACTTTCTCAGGATCATGGAATAAGTATGTAGTGAAACCAGAATTTGGTTTGTTGATTTAGATTGACATCTTGTGCTTATTATTACCATAGTATAGTTTTTGGGAGCATAGTAGATGTATAGCACAAATTAATGCTTATCAAATTTTGAAATGAAAATAAATCCCCTGGGGATCTATAAAAATACGTAATCTTATCCAGTACATCTGTTACAGTACCCAAAGTTCTTCATTTCTAATAACTCCTATGTTTTCTTATGCTGCTGGTCTATGGCATTAATGACAAGCTACATTGTTCAAATAGATTAGAGAGGCAAAGGAAACCAAACAGTGTTTAGTTAACCCTCAAAAGAGTTAAAAAAAATAAGATTATCAATCGGGATATTTTATATAAATTAATTGCAAAATCTATACAAGCCAAATTCAAAAAGGATGTGTCTAAAAACTAGTAAAAAATGATTTTGCCACTGGAAATATTGGAGGAGTGAAAAGAGATGAGATTTAGTTTCTTCATATAAATAGAGAAATAGGTGAGCCATATGCTGAAGGCTTAGAAAAAGGTGGAAGAATGACATCTCTCAAATAGGTAGATAAAGTTGACAAGGATGGAGATTATCGTAAAAAGAAAAAAATTTTACTATGTTTGTAATTTCTACTAGTCTTTTACACATATTTTTATAAAGTCAAAATATTAAACAATATCAAATTTAAAATATAAAAGCTTAACAAGTGGCAACAATTTATAACAATCTTTTCTAGAAAGGCTTTAAATAAACAAACAAACAAACAAACAAACAAACAAAAGACTATTTTTTTTAGAGTAGTATTAGGGTCTCAGCCAGTTTGAGAAGAATGTATAGAGATTTCCAATATATTTCCTTCCCTAGCACATGAAATATCCTCTCCCATTAGCAACATCCCCCACAAGAGCAGTACATTTGTTACAACTAACAGACCTACATTGACACATCATAATCATCCAACATCCATAGTTAACTTAATCTTGGTGTTGTACTTTCTCTGGTTTGGGCAAATGTGTAATGAGATGTATTCATTATTATAGTATCATACAGTCTATTTCTATTGCCCTCCAAATCCCATGCGCTCTGCTTATTTTTGTCTCCCCTTCTTCTCTCAACCCTGGCAACCACTGATCTTTTTTACTATTTCCATAGTTTTGTCTTTTCCAGAATGACATATGCTTGTATTGAAACCAGTGTTTATAATTCCATAGAATGCCTGATAGCCACACAGAGACAACAGTCTTTGTTCAGTTAGTTCTTGGTTATCTATGGTGACTGAGGGATGATAGCATAAAAAAGCGAAATCATTTTAGCAGATGGGTATAACCACCTTTACCCTAGTTCATCCTATTAGCTGACGTGTTTAGTAGGTAGCCAACAGACTCATTTGAATTTCATTTCCTTTAATATTCAAATTCCAGACAGTTGCTACTAAATAAATGTTAAAGAGCAAGGAAGCAGCCAAATGACAGAAAGCAAAAGAAGAGAGAGAAGCAATGGGTGTGGATAGCTCCCAAACTAGAGAATCAGTTCCCGAATAATCACAGGTTGTGATGGTCTCATTGCTAAAGGAATATAAATGACCATCATCCTCATACTGGAAAGAAATGCAGGTTTTAGTTTTTCAAATATGTAAATGTGCTGAAAGAAATGTTTCACCCAATTATTCCCTGTCCATTTTTAGGCTGTAATTGAACATATGTTCCATTTCTAAATACTTTTTATTTTTCCTCCAAGATGTTATACACTGTCTTCTTTTTCAGTATTTCCCCCCAATTTTTGCCTTTTATTCAGTTGATTATGATGGACACATCCAATTTGTTCCAGTCCTGCCAAATCTGTTTTCTACCCAGAAAAAGGTGAACTATTAAAATGTGCCTGCTTTGATTATTAAGCTTTGGGGAAGAGATGTCACTAGAGCTTTTTTTTTTTTTTTTTTTTTTAAACCCTGTCCAAATGTCCTGAGTATATTGTGCTGGTATTTAGGTTGAAACTCCTGCCAATCCTCCTTAGTGCCCACAATAAGATAACAACATGTAATAAAGCCTTCTTACTGAAATGCGAATATAATTTTGTTGTCAAAATTAATGACCATAATTTTGTTATTAATAAACTATGTCCAGCTAGAAAGATTAACTTTAGTAGGCAATATGATTATTCATCGTAAAGGTATAATGAATGATATTTGATCTCAACATAAACTTTAACCATAAATTTAAGAGCAAAAATATCTACATTATATTTATATTTAGTGAACACTCCTATCCCCCCATTAAATACCCATAACTTACCTGCTTTCTTTCTTTCAAGTATTATTTTAATAAAGTGTACTAAAGAGTCTGACTCCAGTTTTTGAGGTTTGAATGCTGACAGATTTTAAGTCTCATGCTCCTCTTCTTTTCCTGCTCCACATCTGACAAGCTGATAATAAAGTTCCAGTGTTTCTTCCTTTGGTGCCCCCAGAAAGTTCAAACCATGCCCAGGAACATTCACTCCAGCCCCACCCCTAATCATGTAAAAACCCCAAGTCAGTCTCTCCTCCCTATTCTCTCAAGACATTTTTGGACCAGCTTGGGAGGCTTGCTCTGCTCTGTCCAGAAAAGTTCATTATGTGAATAATAAACCTTTCAAACCCTCATGATGTGAGTGTCATATTATCAGTCTCGATGTCTGCACCAAATCTGGAGGTGGGGATCCATCATCCTGCTTCTTTGGAGTTTTCACAAGAAAATAAAATCCACTGACTATGGATGCTTCATGTCTTCAACCATTCATATATTAATTCATTTACTAGATGGGACATAAAGATGTAAAATACTTCGTTTTGGCCACCAGGAAGCCAAAAATCTATACAAATTGGTTCGAACTTGGAATAGTTCTCCATAATGGGGTCTGTAATAACATTTTTACAATCACACCATTGCAGATCCCATGTGTTAGTGTGACTTAGCCTCCCTCACTGTTTACTGCTTCTGTTCAGTAGTAAACTGCAAAATTGGGAAGGAAATGGAAAAGTGAAAATAGACCCAACTTTTTTTTTTTTTTTTTTTTTTTTTTTAACGGTTTTTATTTATTTTTGGGACAGAGAGAGACAGAGCATGAACGGGGGAGGGGCAGAGAGAGAGGGAGACACAGAATCGGAATCAGGCTCCAGGCTCTGAGCCATCAGCCCAGAGCCCGACGCGGGGCTCGAACTCACGGACCGCGAGATCGTGACCTGGCTGAAGTCGGACGCTTAACCGACTGCGCCACCCAGGCGCCCCCCAACTTTTTTTTTAAGCCTGAAAGTAGGAGGTTAAAGCTGGAAGACAGCTCTGAGCATCACTTTTCTCCATCTCCACTGCCATCATCCTTGGCAAACAGCTCACCTAGCAGCTCCTATGTGGTTTCTCCCAGTATTTTCCACTCCTGTGCATCCCACAGGGAGCATAAACTTCTTTTAATATGTAAATCAGATGACTAGACTCCTCAGTTAAACCCTTCAGTGGCTTTCCTCTTGCTCTCCAAGTATCTATCATTCAGCCACATCTCCCACTTTTATCCCGTCTCTCATACATTCTAACCAGACTGGCTGTTTTAATCTCTGAATTCTCTGAAGTCTACACTTTCAAAGGTGCTATTTTAAAATACTATCCCCTCAGCTCTGCTTGCCTCACTTTCATATCTCAGGTGAAAATTTCCTTGCTCAGATAGGCCTGTCTGAACCCTCTCAATCATCATGCACTCCTCTATGTCTAATATCACACTGTTCTCCCCCACCGCTCAATTCTTATCAGGATTTATAATTGTATATTTGATTTTGTATTCGTTTACAGAGCCAGACAGCAAAAACTCCCGGAGGGTGGGGAGCATGTCTTTTTGGTCACTCTTGGAATATAAGTTTGCATGAGTGTCTCAAGTTTCTGAACATCTTGATGGCAGAAACACTGACTGCCTTTGCTCCTGCCAGCCTCAGGAGATAGATATAGTCTCCCCCAAGCAGGAATTCTGACCTTCTTACTGTCCACTATGTTACAGATCCAGAGCGGAGGTTAGACATGCATACTGAGCAATTAAAGATTGGGGTTCCCAAGTCTCAGGGTTCCTCTCCTGTGACACACTTCGCTGTGTCTGTAGCTGCCATCTGGTACACTCTGTAGCACCCAGGGGGAAGGTGGGCTTGTGAAACCAACACACATGCTTATATGTTGGCTAATGTTATTGTTGTGGGTAATCAATCGCCTTTTTTTCTCTGACTAAAGATTTTCATACCTTCTGTAAGCATCATTGAATCTGTGGCAGGCTAACTTGTGAGCTAGCAAGTAGAGTACAATCTCAGACCCTATGTTGTTCTTAAAAGTCAATGCTGTAGGGGCACCTGGATGGCTCAGTCCATTAAATGTCTGACTCTTGGTTTCAGCTCAGGTCATGGTCTCCTGTTCTGTGGGTTCAAGCCCCATGTTGGACTGTGTGCTGACAGCATGGAGCCTGCTTGCAATTCTTTCTCTCCCTCTATCTCTACCCCTCCTCTGCTCTCTCTCTCTCTCAAAATGAATAAATAAACTTTAAAGAAAAGGTCAGCATTAAAAATCTGGAACTAGTACAGTGCTTAGCTCATATTAAGTGTCTATTCATAAAATGTGTCAATTCAGTGAATTAAGAATTGTGTCCTTTTGAGAATCTCATTATATTTGGCTCCTCACCTGCAGTGTAACCTCTGACAGTTGATATTTTGTTTTGGGTTTTTACTTATTTTATTTTATTTTATTTTTCTTGTAATGGAAGTACTTGACTTAACCTGTGATTGCTGAAGCATTCACTTCAAAGATGACCATCTAGAATAAACACATTGCCAACCACACAACTAGATAAAAGGCCAGGCAGACTCCCATTTGGAGGCTCTTTGTTTCAGAGATTTGGGTTGATTTTTATAACTAAGCATGTGAGCCACTTGTCTTTTCTCTCCTGGTGCTTTAAATTCCCACTCATATGCTTTAAACTGACCAACGAAGAATGAGCCTGGGAAACCCTGGACCCCTATTCTCCACTGCAATAAAAGCAGAACCCTGCACCTGAGTGCTCTCTTTTTTCACCCACGGCCTTGCTATGTGGTCCCAGGTGTGCTATGTAATTTCTTCGTCCTGTAAGTAATAAATATTTTTTTCTCCCAAGTTTCCTCACGGTTATTGCTGAAAGGCATCTTTCAATCATAATAAGAACCAGGTGAGTCCAGATATAACATTGATTATTGATAGTCTGAGACTGGCCCAAAACATCACCCTAAAAAGAAACTGCATATGTGTAACTGCACACATAATCTTTCCTATGTCATGAGGATTGCAAACCTCCTACTGAATAAATAAATCTCCATGGACTCCAACTTGGGAATAGTTTAGTTGTACACTATTTTCTTATATGCATAATAGGACTAAATCCTGGAGACAACCCTTATCACCTGAATCTCATTATTCTTTTCTTGTCCTACTTGCCACCCTACTTTCATACCAGCACCTTAAAATAATTTTTAGAACCAAAAATAAAACATTTGTTTTCATAGTGACATTAAAGCATTAAAGATTCTGGAATGTGTCAACTAATAAATGGATAAAGAAGATGTGGTATATGTATACAATGGAATATTACTCAGCCATCAAAAAATGAAATCCTGCCATTTGCAATGACATGGATGGAGTTAGAATGTATTATGCTAATTGAAATAAGTCAGAGAAAGACAAATACCATATGATTTCACTCATATATGGAAGGTAAGAAACAAAATAAATGAACATATGGTTGGGGCGGGGGGAGGAAGAGACATTGGGAAACAAACCATAAGAGATTTTTTACAATAGAAAGCAAACTGAGGGTTGATGGAGGGAGGTGGTTGGGAGATGGGGTAGATGGGTGATGGGTCCTAAGGAGGGCACTTACTATAATGAGCATTAGGTGTTGTATGTAAGTCATGAATCACCGAATTCTACTTGTGAAACCAATATTGCACTGTTAGCTAATTAGAATTTAAGTGAAAATTTGAAAAGAAAAAAAATTCTGGAATGTGCTACTATTCAGAAAATATGCAGGTAAAACTAAATTCAAGAATAGTTAGATCAACCTCTGGTCAGAAGCATAAAGGTGATTGAAGATGAGTTCAAAGTAAGTAGAGATTTTCTTGCTATATAATTGAAGTGGCTTCAGAAAATGCCAGACAATTGCTAGGCTCCTCCAAAAGCTAGCCCCTGGTGCTAGTGACAAAGACTCTAGCTAGTCCTGGGCTGAAATAAACCATAATTCTTATCCAGTACCTAATGGCTTAATGCCAAGAACCTGGTCCACCTTCTGACCACTCTCTGACCTTGGGAAAGTTACCTTTGACTCTAGGTTTTCTTACCTCTAAAATGGGATGATTTTATTTAAATCCTAGGTTGTCTTAAAGGTAAAATAAGATTTTGTGCAAAGAACCAGCATGAGGAAGGGCAGAGACAATGGTGGCACAAGTTCTTTACTAGCAACCACTGCATCTGTGTGTGAAGCCCCATTTAATATCTTTTTGCCTTTGTTTAAATTACAATCCTGCATAATTTGTATACCCTGACATGAGAAACTCTAGGTCCCATAGATCCTCTTTTGTTGCTACAAAGTTTTATTTGGTGGAAACACAGTCCTATTACCTGCCTCTAAACACTGTCAGTTTGGACGTATTATTAATGCCCTTGGAATTGAGATCCAGTGGTCTTAATCTCCTTATGTAGTTCAAAGCACAGGCCATTTCAACTTCTTTCCACTGGGAATTACAGCCCAAACATAGGGCATTGTATACAGATCCCAACTTCAATGACTTCTTGTTTACTGATTTATGGCAAGTTCCTTATCCTCTGCATTTGGTTTTCTTCTTTGTAAAATGGAGTATTATGAGTGTCATGGGTATTAAATAAGATTTTATGGACAGAGGCACCTGGGTTGCTCAGTCGGTTAAGCATCCGGTTTTGGCTCAGGTGATCTTACGGTTTGTGGGTTCAAGCCCCGCGTCTGGCTCTGTGTTGATGGCTCAGAGCCTGGAGCCTGCTTTGTATTCTGCGTCCCCTCCTCTCTCTGCCCCTCCCCCACTTGTGCCCTGTCTCACTCTCTCAAAAATAACTGAATGTTAAAAATGTTTAAAGAAGATTTTATGGACATGCTCACAAATAGCTACACAATTTTTGTAACTATTACCATGCCCCCCTCCACACATACATACAGACACAATGAAAAGTATGTATTGACATAATTTTTTTCAGAATTAGAAAGTGGCCCAGAAAGACCAAGAAGGTTATCCAAAATTACACAGCTAGTCAGATGTGGGAATAAGATAGAATTTACCTCTGTCCAGTTGCACTACCTTTTTCAGTCCATTTTGTTGGGCTCTCAGAGACTGTCCAAATGCAGAAGAATGGCAGGTGTTTGGGACCCTTTGAAAAATTTGCTATTTATCTTGTCTTTAAGAATATTATTTCAGGGGCACCTGGGTGGCTCAGTCGGTTAAGTGTCTGACTTCAGCTCAGGTCATGATCTCGCGGTTTGTGAGTTAGGGCCTGCATCCGGCTCTGTGCTGACAGTTTGGAGCCTGGAGTCTGCTTCTGACTCTGACTCTGTCTCTGTCTCTGTCTCTGTCTCTGTCTCTCTCTCTCTCTGCCCCTCTCCCACTCGTGCTGTGTCTCTCAAAAACAAATGAACATTAAAAAAAAATTAAAAAAAGAATGTTAGTTTGGATCTGACACCATGTAGGCTTACAGAATTTTCCCAAGTCTTCTGAGAAGAAATGCCTGGAGGTATCAGCAATGTTTCTCTCTCAAGAGGCTGGTATTAAAGAAGCACTTTTGAGTGAACAGAATATGTGCTCACTGAACTAAAGACTGGTTTAAAACGGAGCAGATGAACAATTTAGTAAGCATCTCTTAACAAAAGACAAAGTACTTGTCTTTCATTGTAGTCTTGAACCTTTAACAGACCTCCATGAGAAAGGTTGAATAAGTAGAAATAGATACCAGGAATGCCACTATATAAAAGTTAAGTATCTATTGCATTTTTTTATTATTATTATTTTTTTAACGTTTATTTATTTTTGAGACAGAGAGAGACAGAGCATGAACGGGGGAGGGGCAGAGAGAGAGGGAGACACAGAATCGGAAGCAGGCTCCAGGCTCTGAGCCATCAGCCCAGAGCCCGACGCGGGGCTCAAACTCACGGACCGCGAGATCGTGAGCTGAGCTGAAGTCGGACGCTCAACCGACTGAGCCACCCAGGCGCCCCTATTGCATTTTTTTAAAATCAGGTTTTGTGAGTATGTTACAAAATCTCTAGGTCTAAATGCAGTTGGATGAATAGTGACAATGATGTGGTAAAGACAGATTTTCTTTAAGGGTATAGGTTGATGAATAGACTAGCCAGTATAAGCACCAGTTTCAAATGGCGGGTATATCCATATTTGGTGGTAAAAATATTTTGTATTTTGGGTTTCCTTGCTGAATTCTGGTTTCTGAATTGTGTGTTATGATTGTCCCTTAGAATCCCATATGGAAATTTAAGGTTACTTTTATGTCCCAAATGACTTTATACTAATTTATGTTCCACTTAAATTTGATGAGATATATTTCCCTCTATCCTCCATGATGAATAATTCCTGGTGAAGGGAAAATGCTTATTGCAACAAGAATATACATAGATGCCTCCCAAAAGTAGGTTTTGGGGCTTAATATAGCTCTGAAACTGAAGGAATCTTGTGATGCTTAACTATACCCATGTGATGTTGACCGGTAAGAGCAGTGCTACTCAGAGCACATGGCCTGAAAGTATATGAAGTAGGAAGAAGCCAATGTAAATGTGTGAATTGTAGATGACCCTGGTAAACTCTGATGAAATGTCTTTTTAAAAAATTTTTAATGTTTATTTATTATTTGAGAGAGACAGAGAGAGAGGGAGAGAGAGAGAGAGAGAGAGAGAGAGAGAGAGAGAGAGACACTGCGAGCAGGGGATGGGCGGAGAGAGAGGGAGACTCAGAATCCGAAGCAGGCTCCAGGCTATGAGCTGTCAGCACAGAGCCCCACGCGGGGCTCTAACTCACAAACCCACGAGATCATGACCTGAGCCAAAGTCAGAGGCTCAACCAACCAAGCCACCCAGGCGCCCCTCTGATGAAATTTCTTAAATGAGAATTAAATTTTTAAAATTTCAATAATCTGATATTATGTACTGTTTGCATCATGTTTCTAGTAAAACATGTTTTGTGTCCAGTTCTTATAGTTTATTAGCAAATGAAAATATTGATAGGCTTTACGTAAACTCAGTTAATAAATCCAAGAAAATGTGTTGATTTTTTAAAGGATTGCTTTAGGGACAATTAATTATAAATGTCTCATTTTTGTATTGGCAACTCAATGCATCAGTTTGGCAGTTGCCTTTAGAATCCTGGCTCAATAATTAATGCAATGCTCTTTGTCTGGTAATAAAAAATGTACAATATGCCTTCACATAACTCATTGAATCAGATCTACTATTTCTGCCCTTTTAAATACTCTCTTTAGCCAACTATCTCTGGCTGTTATTATAAAAGGCTCTAATATTGCATAATGCATTGTTTCCCGTTATTAGATTTCTAAAGGACAATGTACTTTACTTTACTGGAGAGCTACTGACTACACATAAATGATACAGAACTGATTATTAGCCAAGTATTATAACTGGTGTTTTCACACTACCCACAACTGTCAACTCAGGGGAATGTAATATTTTTTTCACTTGACCTCCATACCATCTGTGCAAATTGGCCTGCTTTGTGCTTTTCACACCTGCTTTGATTCAGAAGCTGATGTGCAGGCAAGGCAGATTTATCAAGAGCAATAAGAGTATTTTCCGTTTGCTTTGAGACATTTGTCAAAACAGTACCAAAATGAACCCAATGTCAGGAGAGCAGCGATGTGCAATTTCAACTCAAATCATGTGGTAAAGGGCAGTGTTGTAAAAAATCTAGATCTGGGGACATGACCTCAGGGGTCTGAATGTTGTATATGAGAGTTTTGGTTTTTTTTTTTTCATCTTGATGGCAGTCTGAAAAATAAGTAGGATGGTGAAATGGTCACATGATGTAATCTCCCCCTTTCTCTACAAAAGATCAGAGTGGCTCAAAAACAAGAGGAAGGAGGATTTGCAGGAACTTGAACCTGTAGAGTTCTTAAAATACTGGAAACAGACATTATTACATGAAAGAGGAAAATGCCAGAATGTGCAAGAAAAGCATTGTCACAGAGATGGTGGGTACAAGGTGCAGGAGAAAACCCTGGGGAAATCAAAGGGGATTTATTGGTATTCTGCCATGAAGATACACAAGGCTTCCAAGTGCTGTGTGTCTCTGTCTTGACACATCCCTACCTCCAAGTGGACCAGGCAGTAAGAGGTTAGCTGTCTACACACAGGAATGAGAAATGTGGGAGCTTAGGGATAAAAGACAGGGCAGAGATCCAGATGGTTGATGATATCTGGGAAGAATATAAAGAACCAAAAATCAGAAGACAAGCCATGGAAGTAAGCCACCCAGAAGCCTTTCATGTTCATTAGTCACTATCCTGAAGTAGTATGGGGTCGATGTGAGGCTCGAGCCCCTCTCCTTACTATGTAAGTAAGTTGCATAAACACAGCAACAAACAGACTCACAACATCAATTAAAATGATTAGCATAACGGGGTATCTGGGTGGCTCAGTTGGTTAAGCATCCGACTTCAGCTCACATCATGATCTCACAGTTCGTGAGTTCAAGCCCTGTGTTGGGGTCTGTGCTGACAGCTCAGAGCCTGGAGTCTGCTTCAGATTCTGTGTCTTAGTCTCTCTCTGTCCCTTCCCCACTAGCACTGGGTCTCTCTCTCTCAAAAATAAATAAACATTTAAAAAAATGATGAGCATATCACCAAATATATGAAGAATACTAAGATAAGGAATGAAAGAGACTTCAAATTTAACTAGTATAAGAACTTACACCTGAAGGGAGAGAGTTAATTAAACAATAAGTGCAGAGTTTATACCCATTATAATTTTTTAGGAACAGGAAGAATGTGCCATTCATGACAAAAAGGCTGTTGTGCATAAAATGGACTCATTAGAGATTGGGAGTTAAATCTATAAATTTTCATGGCTGACTAGCAAAATGGACACAGTTGAATAGCATGTTATTGAGCTGAAATAAAATATGTATTTTTTAAAAAAGATAAGATCTATGGAAAACAGATATGAAAATTACAAGGTTCATCTTACAGGTTACAGGAAGAATCCAGATGGAGGAGATGGAAACAAGAGAGGGAATCACTACTTAAAGAAGATGGAATTCTGGGGAAAATACTATGCATAGTCACTTCTTGATTACTTGAACGAATAGGGAGCTGACATATGGATAACACACAGTAATGGCCATTCCAAATTAAACAGTATTTTACTTCAGGTGTGTTTTATGCTTAATCCTGAGTGAGAATATATCATTTTTAAGTCCAATAAAATCAGAGTAAACTATCACAGTGAAAACTTTTAACAAAAGTGAACACCCAACTATTATTTTATTCTCTTAGCTGCTGAATTATACCAGGGCAGAGACTGGTATAACTCAGACTAAACCAAGCAAATCAATTTATGAAAAAATACTTTCTAGAGCATGGATAGTATTTAAAGATTTTGATTTCAAAGCATTTGTCTGCTAGAAATAAAGAGGGTTTAGAATGCTGCAGAAAAGAGAGCCAGATTTTCACAACAGGAATAATTAAGCCAAGAAATTATTCATTGTCAAAATGAAAGAAGTCAAAAAAGTAGGTAAACAAAATATCATAGGTACTTTCACATGTCCCTAAGTGATAAAAACAAACAAACAAACAAACAAAAAAAAACCACAAACAAGAACAACAACTTTTGCTACAGACTAGCTACAATACAGCTAGTGGTATTTGAGAACTATCTGTATCTACAGCAGTATAAAGCATCTAACTACAAACCATATATTTCTATGTCAGCTTCATTTCAAGAGAGATCAATAAGTTTTGTTACAAAGTCTTTTGTGAGCCTGAGCCAAGAAATATGTCAGTCTTGCCCAGGTTGGCAGAAGAACAGGGGCATTTATTTTTGACAGCAATTAGCAGAATAGAATTAGTCAGCACCAGTGAGCTCACAGATAAAAGCTGAAGAGGCTATTCTCCTTTAGCACATTCTATGGCAATTACCTTTGTGACTCAGGTCAGCTTTTCTTTGAGTTTAGAGAAGGCAAAATTTCAAGTTCAATGCCAATCCAAGAGTAAAGGTGTGAACTTTCTGACATAACTTTAAAACTCTCATATATAAAACTGCTTTTCCCCTAGTGAACCATTTATAGTTGTGAGTCCATTAGCTAGTTATAAAATGGTAGAGTCAGACACTTGGTAAGTAAACTACCCTGAAAATTTCTTAAAGTGGAAATACCCTTTAAACAAGGTAGTCACTGCTAAGATTTGTGGCTTTAATTTTTTTAAATTCTATATAAAAGAAATAAAAACTAGTTTATAGGAACATTATCTTTTATTATTTATACAATAAATACATTAATGAGATGAATTGTAAGTTTGATTTTATAAAAATTCACTAAGAATTTACCACTTACCCAAAAGCCAAAACCACAACGAAAGTAAATAAATAAATGTTTAAAAATTAAAAAAAAAAAATAAAGGGAGTTATATCAACGAGTTTAGGTTAAGTAATCCTTCAGTGACAAATGGACCAAACAACAAAGATTGATTACTCGTTCATATTTATATGTCAGCCGAGGCATTGTTTCATGGCTTATTTTCTCCTGAATTGTACAGATTTCACTTTTAAATACATTTTCTGGAGGCAGTCTTGTTAGGTGCAAATTCCAGATCTACCACTTACTAGCTATATATAGTTGTAGGTGACATGGTACAATGGCAAGTTACCTCTTATTCATTTTTAACAAACATGTAGTAGCCTTAGAGACAAGGGAGTGTGGAAATTAAAAACCAGGTGCCAGGTAGGAGTGAGGAGTACTTACCTTACAGGCACTCACAGCCCAGGAAAAAGTCAAACAATTATAGAAAACATGATGCAAGATAGACGATGATCATTGTCGTTAATAATGACACATATTATGGGAGTGTGGAAAGGATCTATAAAGACTTTGTGGGGAATAAGCTTAGAAATTCCCTGGGCTTCCACCAATGGTTAAAGGCATAAAGAATTACAAAGCCATAGGGTGCTCTCACCCAAGTTTGGATAAACAAGATAAGACCCCCAGAATAAAATAGGGAGGGGCCAGGGCCTCCAGAATAGAGAGGGAGGGGCAAAGACCCCAGAATAGAGAGGGGGGCAAAGGCCCCCAATACAAAGGTATATGAGGTAAGCAAGATTAGGCATCCAGGGCAAAAATGACCCCTGATTTAGTACCATAGCAGAAATCTGCTTTCACAGGAGGAAAGGACCAAGTTGGGTAAACAGGTAAATAGGACTAGAGACCACTGTGCTGCAGGTGATGCTGCCCAGAGGGGAGCAGATTAGCAAAAGAAAATGTGCCTTGTTAACCCTGAGGTTATTTCCCCTATCTGTCTTATCCCCTAGGCTAGCTAAGATAAACAGACATGGTGCCTCCTGTCTGCTGTTAACAACCATCTGCCCATCTGCCCTGTCAGAATTTTGCTTTATATTGACCCAAACCCCAAACACCGTATATCTTAAAAACCCCCTTTCCCTCATGCCCATGAGTTACCGTTCACAGATTCTTTGTCCCATGGGTGTGCACACCCATCATATTCATAAGCCTTCTGATCTTAATAAATATAGAGCAAGGACCCTTATTCAGGGCTCTTGTCTTTTCCTGGACATTAGCCATCTCTCACTTTTCATCCTGCATCCCGCTCTTTTGCTGGCCAAAGGAGAACTTTAGACTTAGAGTCTACGACACTTCTTGAAGAAGTTGAAATGGGATATAAACCTAAAGGGAATATTGACTCTTTGAGAATTTGGAGAACATAAAATGGAAGGCATAGTTTGATTTATAAAATCCTCATGAACCATGTTGGGGGGATCTGAAGATATCCTGAGGATAATGGGGAGTATTAAGGTATTTTAACTAAAAAATATATAAAGAGATTTAGTACTGTAGTAAAGTAATTCTTTCAGTAAGTTGTAGTTTAATTGGAGGGGGCAAATAATTAAGCTACGAAGATTAGTTTGGGGTCTTTTTCAGGAGCCCAGGCATAGTGTATGGCAAGAAGAAATAAGGATCTACTAATTTTACCTGCAGAGGGTCATACTAAGAGGACTCAACAACTGAATCCATGTGGTTATTGAGAAAGAGAAAATAAAGCAGTGGTTCTCAAACAGCTGCACATTAGAATTGACAAAGTAACTTAATGTTCCCCTCAGCTTGATTAAGTTTTAGACAGGTTTCGTCCTGATGGCAGGCCCCTGACCTTCAATTTTTGAGAGCAGTTACTTCAGAAACCTTGCAACTGTAAATTCTTTCCGTCACTTTGAGATGTAAATCTTCTACAATCTAGTAATATCTTTTTCAAGGTCCTGGGATCTATCCCTTTGAAATGTCATCATGAAGCCAGCACCCCATCTCCTGGTCTCTGGGAGAGTAGGAACCTAATTTCAATAAGCAACAATTAGCAAGCACAGATGACCTAATCTATTGTCCAACTGCCCCACTGGATACCCTCCAGTAGTCTTTCATTAGCTCATTTTAGTGCTTTGAAATTCCCTAGTTTTTGCTTTAGTAGAGTTGAGTTCAGTATCTCTCACCTATTATAAATGAGTTGAATAAAGTCTTCCTTGTCTGTTTAACTCATCCCATTCAATTTTTCAGAATTATCTGGGGAGCTTTAAAAATGTCTCTGTCTCATCACTCCAGATCCTAATTTAATTGGTCTGAGGTATAGCTGAGGCAGTTTTGAAAACTTGGCAGATGACTGTAACATGTAGCCAAGGTTGAGAAGCACTGAAATCACAAATAATCCCAAGGTTATTTGTTTGAAGGACTATACCAAAAATCAGAAACATGAGAGGAGGAACTATTAAGTATCCCTATCAGAGGCATACTGGGCAAAGTTGGTTACCTCACTGGTATCAATTCTTCTTCCTAAAAAAATTCTAAATTTTGTACAGGTATTCATCTCTTTCTCACAAAGCTCATGTGGCTTAGTTTAGATGCATTTAACCCATCACCAAACTGCAGATTAATTTAAACCAATCTCAATAATCTCATTTTCCTTGAATGGGAGTAGTTCTGGAAAGGGTATGTGATCTAATTTTTAGCCAATGAAATTTAGCTTGAGTCTTGTTTTTTCTGAGATAGAACCTTTCTTATTCTAAAGACACTTGTTTTAAAAAGCTCCCTTGGGGCACCTGGGTGGCTCAGTCGGTTGGGCGGCCGATTTGGGCTCAGGTCATGATCTCACAGGTCATGATCTCCTGGTCCGTGAGTTCGAGCCCCGCGTTGGGCTCTGTGCTGACAGCTCAGAGCCTGGAGCCTGTTTCAGATTCTGTGTCTCCCTCTCTCTGACCCTCCCCCATTCATGCTCTGTCTCTCTCTGTCTCAAAAATAAATGTTAAAAAAAAAAAAATTTAAAAAAATAAAAAAAAAATAAAAAGCTCCCTTGGGTTTGTGGGTTCGAGCCCCACATCTGTGCTATAGCACAGAGCCCACAGAGCCTGCCTTGGATCCTGTCTCCCTTTCTCTCTGCCCCTCCCCTGCTTGCACTCTCTCTCAAAAATAAACATTTAATTAAAAAATGAAAAGCTCCCTTGTCCTCTTCAGAGCAAGAGAAGCCACTTTATTTTCATCCTATAAATAAACAAAAAGTTTCATAGACCTCATTACTACGGATAGCCATTTTATAAACATTCACTCAACAATATTCAACTAATATTTAATTGAGTACCTACTGTTTCCTAAGGACTGCTCTAGGTGCTTGCAATATACTAATGAATAAGCCAAAATGTATTGCCCTTCTGGAGCTTATATTCACTCAGAAGAGACAGACAATACTCAATTGATATAATAAATAGGTAAACTATACAATAAATTAGAAAGTGATGTGACCATGCAAAATAAAAGTAAAAGAGAGTGGGGCCTGAGAGTGATCAGAGGTAGGTTGCTCTAATTAAATAAAGTGGTCAAAATAAGTCTTAAGACTTGTGCAAAGACTTTAAGGATATTGATGCAATTAGCCAAGTGGATATGTTATGTGAGGAAAGAGCATTCTGGGCTGAGGAAAACTGCCAGAGTAAAGGCCTGAGGCACAGGTAAGGCATAAAGATCAGTGTGACTGGAACAGGAACAGAGTAGTGGAGGAGGAGGAAGATAAAGGGAGACAAGGTCAGGGAGGCAAGGCCCTGGCAGAGCCTTTTAAAATCATTGCATATGTTGTAAAGTCTGTAGCTTTAATTTCGATTATCAGAGGAGCTCTTGATCTAGAATTGAGTCTGGGCTGAGGCCAACATAGCAGACAGACAAAAACAAATGAACAAACATGTCCCAAAAACAAGAAACAAAACAAACCTGGGTTTTTGATGAAATACTGACCTGCTGAATCAACCAACCTGCAAGCCTACCTTCCCTCTGTTCCCTCTCCCATGAAATAATGAATTTCCTCATTGTTTAAGCCAGAGTTTAATTCCTATTTCTTGAAGTTGAACCTAGCCTAACTACAAAAATAATTTAGTCTTATTTAGAGAAGTAAAAATGATTTTTACCAGGAAATCTTCATTTTAACAAAGAACAACAAAATCAAATGGCTTAAATCACTTGAAGAAAAGCTATGTTATATATAAGGAAAAGCACTCTGATTAGCAAAAGCTACTGTAAGGTGTGCTGAATTTATTCCATGAATAATATTTTTCATATATTCAATAAAATATACATTCACTTGCCCCAAGAATGACTATGGGGTCATAGAATGAGTTATGGTGCCTTTGATAATAATAGTGTTATTTAAAATCATAGTTACCTAGGTTAGTAGAGGGGAATAAAACCAACTTAAAAAAATATGATCTTCTGATAATTAAAATAAAAATGATGTCGATTTCTTATGGGCAATACTTAAAATATTTTTGTAATTCATGTTCATTTATAAATTCTTTCAACAAATATTCATCCAGTACTTAAAAGTAGAGGCTCGCTTGATGTATTAAATGGTAGGGTGAAAGTCAACATAGTCTGCTTGTCAAGTTTATAGCTATTATTTCATTAATCCTTCATGAATATATTCAAAACACATATATTCATCTTTTATTATGTAGCTGAGGTGTTTGATTGTGGATGACAGGGACAAGGCAGAAAGGTGAGGTCAAGGAAAAACTCACATATCCAACAATTTGGCATTAAGTATGTTAATGTGGTTAGATGAGATAATGCATACAAAGCATTCAATGCAAAGGTTTAATGAAAAGCTGCTTTATTAGAAATGCTGATCATTCTTAATGTGACTTGTGGTAGGTAACACATAATGTCACAGTTACTCTGGAATTTTGGCAAATGTAGTGAAGAGCAAAGTAGCACTAGCCTTTTTCAGCAATAGACTCTACTATTTCAGGGAAGTGCTGTGGGATAATTAACCCATTAAACCTGGTGCAGCAGAAAAAAAGCTTGTGATTGGAGAAGATTTAGTCCTGGATATGTAACTTTAGGACCTTAGGCAAATCATTTAATCATTGAGACAATTTGCCTGTTTTAAAAGAGGGGGGAGGTATAAATAACATTTTATGGGATTCTTGTGAGATATAATTGAAGATACTATGTATACTGGAAAGGAGCCTATATAGGTAAGGTGCTATTTAGTCTAGCATATATTATCTTTTACCTTGTGTAATTAGCTTATTAAGAATTCCCAACTCAGAATATAAACATTACATTGGTTTAGTGTTCTCTAAAACTTGATTTCAACTCTGCTTTGTTGAAAGTATAGACATCATGGATAGAGTCTAAACTTTCCAGTTTTCTTTTCATTATTGAAATATACCAGTCTTCTTTAAAACTGATAATAATTCTTCCCAAATCCTTGGTTGGAGCTATGATACTGGCTGCTTACATGGAGAAAATGAAGAACAAGAAGTTATATCTTCCCTACTCCCTTTTCAAGGCTTAACTCCTTAGTGGATGAAGCCAGGATAAAACTGAGCATAACAGTCATCTCTGATGTGAGCCAGTCTTAGATTACTGCTAGGAGATGGCTCTGCTATTCCCTAGCTCATTGTCTCTGTGTGGTGCTGGTGACCTTTGTGCTATGTGTGTGTTTTGTTAGGGCTGTGCTTACGTTGACCTGGAACTCTTGATGAAGGAAGAAGATTTCAGAAATATATGTTAGCCTTCAGTCTTGACCAAATCCTCTCCACTCCCCCTTACTGGGGAGACCTTCTCCTGGATATCTTCTCAGGTGACTTGTGTAATAGTTACTTCATCTGTCAACTTGATTATAACACAGGGCGCCCACATTCAATATCACGTCTGTGGATGGGTGTTTCAGAATGAGACTAACACTTGAATCAGTAGATTCAATCAGTAGATCACTGAAGTAGATGGCCTTCTTGATATGGGTAGGCATCAATCAATCTGTTGAGGGCCTGGATAGAAGTAAAAGTGGAAGAAGGAGAACCTTGTCTTTTTTTCCTGACTTACTGTTGAGCTGGGACATCTCCCTCATCTTCTCCAGCTTTCAGGCTGGGTTTCTCTGATTCTCTGCACTTCAGACTTTGGCTGAATTATACCACCAGCTTTCATGGGTCTCCAGCTTGCAGACAACAGATCCTGAGACTTCTCGACCTTCACAACCACATGGGCCAGTTCCTCAAAATCAATTGTTCTGTTTCTTTCTCTAGATACATAGATTATAGATATACATATCTATATCTATTATATATCCCAAGCATATAATATAATATAATATAATATAATATAATATAATATAATTAATATAATATATAATATATATCTAGATCTAGACGATATATAATATCCTACTCTTTCTGTTTCTCTGGAGAACTCTAATATAATCTGTCACCCATCTTGGCAGCACTATGGTTTCATTCCTTTTTCTAATCCCCTTCCTCCTGTATGTAAAACCACAAGAATTGTTTTTGCACCCTCTCCGAGAGCCATAGGGACTACCCTATCCTTCTCTAACCATCCATGTATGGCCTTCAGGTAGTCTACACTACAGCCCTTTGTCATCTTCATTGTGTGGGCCATTCTGAAAAGTTGTTTACCTTAGTAATCTCAAGATGAGAAGCAAATATCAATCTCTATGTGTAGGTAAAACCACCTAGTGTTTGCAAACACTTGTTAAGCTCTCCCACACCATCCTCATATAGAAGACAATAAGTACTGGGGTGCCTGGGTGGCTCAGTCCGTTAAGCATCCGGTCTTTGATCTCGGCTCAGGTCATTATCTCATGGTTCGTGAGTTCAAGAACCATGTCAGGCTCTGCCCTGGAAGGGTGGAGCCTGCTTGGGATTCTCTCTCTCCTCTCTCTCTCTCTCTGCTTCTCTCTCTCTCAAAAATAAATAAATAAACTTAAAAAAAAAAAAAAGAAAGTGATAAGTACCAAGGCTGCCAAAAGCCTTGGGTATTTCCTTCTTGCGTGTACCTCCAATTTCTTCAATTAACTTTTTGAAGTCCCCAGCTCTCTTTACATGGCCTGTAGATAGTGTTGATGGTCATAGGATTGGTTCTGTTACTTTTCAATGTATCCTAAGGAAAGGTGTATGGAGAGAGAGAGAGAGAGAGAGAGAGAGAGAGAGAGGAAGAGAGATTGGTTTTAAAGAATTTGCACAGACAGGGTTTGGTAAGTCTAAAACCTGTAGGACAGGTGGGAAGGCAGGCTAGAAACTCAAGTAAGAGGTGATATTGTACTCTTGGATATAATATCTGTATGGCTGGCCAGCAGGCTGAAAACTCAGGCAGGATTTTTATGTTATAGATTTCCCTAAGAAACTTCAGCTTTTGTTCTTAAGACCTTCAAAGAGATTAGATGAGACTCACATTAAAGAGACTAATCTACTTTACTGTAAAGTTTGCTGACTATAAATGTTAATCACATCCACAAAATACCTATGTAGCAATGTGTAGGCTAGGGTCTGACCAATTAGGCACCATAGCCTAGCCAAATGGAAACATAAAATTATAATTTATAAAATGCATCATAGATCTTAATTACTTAGTTTAATATTTTAAATGTATTCTTATGCTCTTTAAAAATTTCACATTAACCATAAGAAGCAGAATTTCTTATCTTCACTGTTGTACAGATGAGAAATTTAAAAAGAAACTAAGTGCCTAAGGGACACCTGGGTGGCTCAGTTGGTTAAGCCTTCAACTCTTGATTTCAACTCAGGTCATGATCTCACTGTTTGTGAGTTTGAGTTCCATGTTGGGCTCTGTGCTGGCATTGCAGAGCTTGCTTGGAATTCTCTCTCTTTCTCTCTTTCCCCCTCTCTGCCCTTCTCTCTCTCTCAAAATAAATAAATAAACTTAAAAGAGAAAGAGAGAGAGAGAGAGAGAGAGAGAGAGAGAGAGAGAGAGAGACACTAAGAGCCTGAAATTATACAAGCAGATAATGGTAAGGTGGGATTTTATTCCACTTCCACTTCCAAAGACCATATTTTCTCCCCTATCATCAGTGCCTATCAATAAATATTTGACAATGATTGATTCATTTATTGATTTCCAATGTATGTCACTAGGAACAATGAAAAATACAAAACAAAAGAAAAAGAAAGTGGGTAAATTAGTAGAAAACCTACCAACACTATTGAGGGGAAGGGGAAAAGAGGAATTTCACTGGATGGAGGAATGCTTGGCTTTAGCTCAAAATTCCAAAGATAAAATTTCAAGATTAACATATTCTTAAATTGTGAAAATTGAAAGATTTTCTCTTTAGATGTCTTAATTACTTTAAACTGGGTGCCCATCTCTCTCACTTGAGCTTTATACTCGAGACTCTTTATTGATAAAAGAGAGAATGTTTTCTCAAAGGGTGCTTCTCATGGCCCAGTTGAGTTGAAATTGCTGAAGTACCCATCTCCCCATACAGAGGAAATCAAATCTTAAACAACTTTGTTTCCCCTAGGAAAAATCTTATTGAAATTAACTTTCTCTCTTATCCTTATAAATGCCTATTGCTTAAAGATGTCAAATATGACATGTCTTTTAGCTTTTTGCTTTATTTTAGATTAATGCTTGTCCCCATTCCTATTTCATCCATTTTTGTTGGTGGTGGAAGTGATATTGTAGGAGTTTTAGTTTGCATTGCCCTCTTTTCCCTGGACAGGTCAGGAGGAAGGGGAGCTGGTAATGGCTGTTCTGTTAGTTAAAATGATGCAAGGCAGGAATGCCAAATAAGATATCAGCTGGGGAAGATGACTAATGCATGCCCACATTATTACTGCACTAGAACAAAAATGTCTGCACTGGGAGAGCTACAATCACTGTTATTGTCTCGGTGCTCCAAAAACTGGAAACAAATGACCCATTAGGCAGACTCCTGGATTCTGGACTCCTCAGCTGTCCCTAAATCACTGCTCATTTCAAGAGGAGAGCAAAGAAAATGTCCTGCAGTTGCTCATTTGTAAAAGAAAAACACCAATGTTTTCAGTTTCAGATGATTGTTTCAATGTCTTCACAAATGAATCTCTTGATAGTCCTGGTGAAAAAATAAATAAATAAAAACATGATAAAGGATGATCACTGCTTAAGGACTAATGAGGACTAACATTTCTCAGTGGTTCAAACACTGTAATGAGATAACCTGATACTCTGCGTTGAGTCCTCAGGATACAGTCTGAACCTTAACTCTTCCAAGGACTTTCTTAATAAGAACCCAGGTGATTTTGTGTCTAGCCTTTGTGAAGGCAGAACTTCCTCACCTCAGTTTACAGGAAATGGGTTTCCTGGTTTATAAAACAAATTGTTAGAGAAATAAAATACTTAAGATATCTAGGATTTTTGGCCAAATATTTTAAGTATTAAAATATTTCTCAAGATCTTTGTTAAATGAACTAGAATTTTCTCATGTCAAATTATCTTTCACATAATTGGAGCTCACGGAGATCCTCATAAAAAGAATTTGTTACCAAAGACAGGACATTGCTGGCAACACTTGACTGAGTTTCTAGAACTTTAGGTTCTAACATCAGCTCTACTGTAGGTTATGTGTAATCTTGTACGGATCTTATTATTCAAGAATGTCAGTTTTCTCACTTGCCAATGAAAAAATTCCATATACCTCTAGAGTTCTGTAGTTGTTAAGGTATAATATTTAACACAAATTCTGTGTAATAATTTTGACCCAGAGTTTACCTAATTTTTTTTTCTATTGTTCAGTCAATTGAACATTCTTCAATTTAACAATTATTTTTCTAAACAACGGAGATAATGCAACTAAATACACACTTTATTAATTAAATCTGATTCTTTCATTAATGAATTCAAATCTTGAGAAGACTTTGTAAACTTTGGCATGATAGAATTAGTAGTAGATCTAACTAGACATGACTTTCTCATGCCTCAGCTATGGGATCTTTAGCAACTTATTAACAGTTATGATCCTTAGTTTCGTAACTTTTCAAAGTGGTAGTTAACCCGTGTCATGAGATTGCTGTGACAGTTGTAAAATCTTGAATCTAAAGCATAAACAGTAAGAATACTTGCTGCCATCAGTCATCTTTTCATCCCTCTCACCTACAAATTCTTCCTTCACTACTATAAATGTTTGAATTTACCTTACTTACACATTTAATTTAATCTTCACAATAATCCCAAGTCTGTGCAAATTACCCACATCAGTATCATGGATCTGTCATCTCCCCAGGTCCTCACGAGCAGTGAATCTGAACCAACATTGTAACACTTAGTCCTTGAATAGAGGCCTGGAGAACAGGAAAGTGACAATAAAACTGAGATTACCTGAGAAAGGAAAATCTGTGCCCACCCAGAGACTTGTATGAAAAGATTCATACTAACAACCTAAATGCTCATCAACTGGTGAATGGACAAACAAAATGCAGTATGATCACCAAGTGGAATATGATGGAAAAAATAACCAGCCACTGATACATAAAACAACAAGGATAAACCTGAAAGACTTCTTGCTAAGTGAAAGAAGCCAGACAAAAAAGACTTTGGAGTATATTATTCCACTTATATAAAATATCCAGAGAAGGAACATTTATAGAGACCCCAAGCAGATCAGAAGTTACCTATGGCCACTGGGATAGAAGTGGACATTGACTGCAAATGGCTCAAAGGAATTTTTGAGGTCATAGAAAATTCTAAGACTTGAAAATGAGGTGTTGGGATGGAGAGTTCTGCAACATGTCTGGTTCACTAAGGAAAGCAAAATACAGGATATGCAATGAACAATGTAGGAAAATGGGTATGTACACAAATGCATGTATATGTGTGCATGCATGCATAATGTATATAATTAAGGTATCTTAAGAAGAATGCTTAAAAAATCAATAGTAGTATTGTTTCATGGAAAAGGAATGGACTTGTGGGTTTTGAAAGATTTTATTTCCAATGTATATCCTTCTGCAGTTTTTTAAAATTTTTATATCACATTGATTTAACACATTACTCAATAAACTTTAAAAACTGACTCTTTTTCTGGATAGTAGGTCATGGCAGAGCAATACTCCTGTTGAAAACAGCTAGAAAAATGGAATAAGTTATAAAAAGCTTATTTTTAAAAAGTGTCAGAAAGCTGTGACAATAGCAAAGACCAGTGGACTAAAATCCCAGAGGGAATAAACATTAAGGATGACTTAATGATTCAGGAAAGCTCTTTTACTCCTTAAGGACTTTTGCCAATTATGAAAGTGGGCTAGATGTGACCATGGCAGAATGAAGCTTTTCAGGAAAGGAAAAAGGAGCAAAACTTTAAGCAATTCAACAGAACTAGAATGACAACATTGGAGAGGAAGAGTTTCAAAAGCACATTGGTTTCGGGTAGCCTGAGTGGATCAGTCAGTCGGTTGGGTGTTTGACTTCAGCTCAGGTCATGATCTCGTGGTTCTTAAGTTCGAGCCCTGCTTTGGGCTCTGTGCTGACAGCTCAGAGCCTGGAACCTGCTTCAGATTCTGTGTCTCCCTCTCTCTCTCTGCCCCTCCCCTGCTCACACTCTGTCTCTCTGTCTCTCTCTCTCTCTCTCAAAAATAAATAAAAATTAAAAAAAAAATACTTTGGTTTCTTTCTAATGCCATTGCTGAATTTTAAGGCTGTACAAAAGCATAAAGACTAGACCAAAATCTGAAAGGCAGAATAAAATCTCATTCCATCTAACCAACAAAGACCAGCTTTGGGAAAGAGTCTGAAAATAAATCAGACAAGCTTTGAAATTCTATTGCAGTGTTTCTCAAAGTTTGATTTATAGACCAGCAGTATCAGCATCATCCAAATGCTTGCTAAAGGCTTGAATTCTGGGGCCCCACCTAGATGTACTTAGTCAGAAACTTTGAAACCCTGTGTAATACATCAGAGACACCTGGAAGGCTTTTTAAAACACAGATTGCTGAACCCCAAGCCCAGAGTTTGTGATTTGGTAAGTTTGAGATGTCACCTGGGAATTTGCATTTCTGGCAAGTTCCCAGGTGATAGTTTTGTTGCTGGTCTGGTCATCCCACTTTGAGAACCATTGACCTACAGGGGATGGTGAATTATGATGGGGAGTGACATCATCATTCATCTATGGGCACTTACTAATTATCAGCACTGCTGAGGGCTAACAGCTCAGGCCAAGTACATAGCAGAAGGCTCTGCCATGGAGTATAAAAACCAGAAGAGACTTTGTTATTAGTGCAGGGCTAGGATGAGAATATTAGAAACTCATAAGATCTCAAAAAATATGGCTGATCTTTTCCCTAACACTTTTGCCAAATGTTGAAGCTGCTTAAGGAATGGAGTTACAGAGTTCAGCTACAAATGTCTGAAAAGCAGAGCTGCATATCTATTACGCTCCCAGATAGAAATACGAAGCACTATGGCCTAGGAACAGGGGTAATCTTGAGGTAATTTTAGTAGTCTTGCCAAAATTTCAACTCAACGTCAACTCTTGATAAGACTGACCACTTCAGTTCTCTCCGCCTGCCTGTCAAAAAAACAAAAAAATGGAGATACCTTCTCAGATGCAATGTATCATCTAGAGCCTTTACACTTGTTTTATACACAATGGCTGGCACATAATAAAGAATTAGAAGACCTGAGGACAAGTAACATGTCCTTGGGGAAATATCCAAAAGAAAACAAATAATAGATGCAAACTCACTCATATGAAATAATTATAATTATAATTAATTCAAACAATTTCTTTTAAATGTTTATTTGTTTTTGAGGGAGAGAGAGATAGAGTGCGAACAGGGGAGGGGCAGAGAGAGAGGGAGACACAGAACCCAAAGCAGACCACAGGCTCTGAGCTGTCAGCACAGAGCCTGACTTGGTGCTCGAACCCATGAATCTTGAGATCATGACCTCAGCCGAAATCGGACGCTTAACCTACTGAGCCACCCAGGCACCCCATGAAATAATTATAATAAATTTTATAAAGGGAGGGGCAAAAGGCAGGTAGCTATGGTTATAATGAGGTGACACAAGGAATCCTTGTGGTTATAGGATTATTCAGTGGTGAATACATGAACTTGCTCATGTGCTAAAATTGTATAGAACTTAACATGCACATGCCAACAAGTATAAGTAAAATGAGAAATTTTAATAAGATCAGTGGATTGCTACAACTAGTGTATCATGTTAATCAATATGCTACTTGTGATATACTATTTGTGACATTATACAATATGTTATTGGGGATAACTTAAGATGTACAAGAGATGGCTCTATTTTTTTTCATAACTATATGTGAATCTATAATTATCTCAATAAGATTTTCAATTAATAAAAAACATACCCTAATTTTCAAGGGATTGAGGAAGATAAAATGCTTTTTAAATAGAGCATAAACAATACCAACCAAAAAAATCTATTACACCATAGTTAAATTAAGAACTATTGCTCATCCAAAAAATTAAGATAGCAAAAAGGCAAGACACAGTGTGGGAGAAGATATTTGCAATACTTGACCACGGTTCCTATCCAGAATAAAATGAAGTCTTATATGAAAAAGGCAAATAAATAATAGATTAAATGGGCAAAATATATGAATAAATGAAATATGTTTGAATAAATGAAATATATGAAAAAATAATATCCAAGTATAAAGCATTCTCAATATCATTAGTCATCAGGAAAATACAAATTCAACTAGAATATGATACCACAAAATAGCCACTAAAAGAGCTAAAATGAAAAATATAGAAAATACTTACTTTTGATGAAAATGGGGAACAAAAAGAACTCTCACACGTTACTCATGAGAATGTAAATTAGCAAAACCACTTTGGAAAACTATTTATTAAAGCTGAAAATATGCACTGTGTGATCCAGCAATTCTACACCTACCTATATGTACCTAAAATATGTACAAGAAATATCTATAGAAATACTATCTAGATGAGCCCCAAACTAGAAATGACTCAAGAGTCCATTGGTAGAATGGATAAATATGGAATACTATACAGTAAAGACAACAAAGAAACTACAAATTCACAACAGTACGAACCTCATAGTGGAGGCAAAGAAGACAAAGACAAAAGAATATATGCTATAGTATTGCATTTGCATAAGCTCAAAAGTATGCAAAACAAACAAACGAACAAACAAAATCCTGCAGTGTTAGAGGTCAGTCTTGGGAGATAATGACTGACAATAGACAAAAAAGAATTCCTGGGCTTCTGATACTGTTCTGTTTCTTGATTTGAGTGGGTGCTGATTTCTTTGTAAACATTCATTAAGATGTACACTTATGAGTTTTGTATGTATGTTATACTTTATTTTTTTTTTAATTTTTTTTTTCAACGTTTTTTATTTATTTTTGGGACAGAGAGAGACAGAGCATGAACGGGGGAGGGGCAGAGAGAGAGGGAGACACAGAATCGGAAACAGGCTCCAGGCTCCGAGCCATCAGCCCAGAGCCTGACGCGGGGCTCGAACTCACGGACGGCGAGATCGTGACCTGGCTGAAGTCGGACGCTTAACCGACTGCGCCACCCAGGCGCCCATGTATGTTATACTTTAAATAAAAGTTCACTTTGGGACACCTGTGTGGCTCAGTTGGTTAAGTGCCTGACTCTTGATTTCGGCTCAGGTCCTGATCTCACCATTCATGAGATGGAGCCCCATGTCAAACTCTGCACTGAAAACGTGGAGCCTGCTTGGGATTCTCTCTCTCCATGTCTCTCTGCCCTTCCCCCTTAAAAACAAATAAATATTTTTTAAAAGTTGAATTTAAATATATCTATTTACAGTAACAAGAGATGAAGAAGGGCATTATATAATAATTACAGGGTCTATCCACCAGGAAGAGCTAACAATTATAAATGTCTAGGTGCTGAATACCGGAGCCCCCAAATATATAAAACAATTACTCATAAACATAAGCAACCTTATTGATAAGAATGTGGTAATTGCAGGGGACTTTAGCACTCCACTTACAGAAATGGATAGATCATCTAGACACACGGTCAATAAAGAAACAAGGGCCCTGAATGACACATTGGATCAGATGGACTTGACAGATATATTTAGAACTCTGCATCCCAAAGCAACAGAATATACTTTCTTCTCGAGTGCACATGGAACATTCTCCAAGATCATATACTGGGTCACAAAACAGCCCTTCATAAGTATACAAGAATTGAAATTATACCATGCATACTTTCAGACCACAATGCTATGAAGCTTGAAATCAACCACAGGAAAAAGTCTGGAAAACCTCCAAAAGCATGGAGGTTAAAGAACACCCTACTAACGAATGAGTGGGTCAACCAGGCAATTAGAGAAGAAATTAAAAAATATATGGAAACAAACGAAAATGAAAATACAACAATCCAAACGCTTTGGGACGCAGCGAAGGCAGTCCTGAGAGGAAAATACATCGCAATCCAGGCCTATCTCCAGAAACAAGAAAAATCCCAAATACAAAATCTAACAGCACACCTAAAGGAAATAGAAGCAGAACAGCAAAGGCAGCCTAAACCCAGCAGAAGAAGAGAAATAATAAAGATCAGAGCAGAAATAAACAATATAGAATCTAAAAAAACTGTAGAGCAGATCAACGAAACCAAGAGTTGGTTTTTTGAAAAAATAAACAAAATTGACAAACCTCTAGCCAGGCTTCTCAAAAAGAGAAGGGAGATGACCCAAATAGATAAAATCATGAATGAAAATGGAATGATTACAACCAATCCCTCAGAGATACAAACAATTATCAGGGAATACTATGAAAAATTATATGCCAACAAATTGGACAACCTGGAAGAAATGGACAAATTCCTAAACACCCACACTCTTCCAAAACTCAATCAGGAGGAAATAGAAAGCTTGAACAGACCCATAACCAGTGAAGAAATTGAATCGGTTATCAAAAATCTCCCAACAAATAAGAGTCCAGGACCAGATGGCCTCCCAGGGGAGTTCTACCAGACGTTTAAAGCAGAGATAATACCTATCCCTCTCAAGCTATTCCAAGAAATAGAAAGGGAAGGAAAACTTCCAGACTCATTCTATGAAGCCAGTATTACTTTGATTCCTAAACCAGACAGAGACCCAGTAAAAAAAGAGAACTACAGGCCAATATCCCTGATGAATATGGATGCAACAATTCTCAATAACATACTAGCAAATCAAATTCAACAGCATATAAAAAGAATCATTCACCATGATCAAGTGGGATTCATTCCTGGGATGCAGGGCTGGTTCAACATTCGCAAATCAATCAACGTGATACATCACATTAATAAAAGAAAAGATAAGAACCATATGATCCTGTCAATCGATGCAGAAAAGGCCTTTGACAAAATCCAGCACCCTTTCTTAATAAAAACCCTTGAGAAAGTCGGGATAGAAGGAACATACTTAAACATCATCAAAGCCATTTATGAAAAGCCCACAGCTAACATCATCCTCAATGGGGAAAAATTGAGAGCTTTTTCCCTGAGATCAGGAACACGACAGGGATGCCCACACTCACCGCTGTTGTTTAACACAGTGTTGGAAGTTCTAGCATCAGCAATCAGACAACAAAAGGAAATCAAAGGCATCAAAACTGGCAAAGATGAAGTCAAGCTTTCACTTTTTGCAGATGACATGATATTATACATGGAAAATCTGACAGATTCCACCAAAAGTCTGCTAGAACTGATACATGAATTCAGCAAAGTTGCAGGATACAAAATCAATGTACAGAAATCAGTTGCATTCTTATCCACTAACAATGAAGCAACAGAAAGACAAATAAAGAAACTGATCCCATTCACAATTGCACCAAGAAGCATAAAATACCTAGGAATAAATCTAACCAAAGATGTAAAAGATCTGTATGCTGAAAACTATGGAAAGCTTATGAAGGAAATTGAAGAAGATATAAAGAAATGGAAAAACATTTCCTGCTCATAGACTGGAAGAATAAATATTGTCAAAATGTCAATACTACCCTAAGCTATCTACAAATTCAATGCAATCCCAATCAAAATTGCACCAGCATTCTTCTCGAAACTAGAACAAGCAATCCTAAAATTCATATGGAACCACAAAAGGCCCCGAATAGCCAAAGTAATTTTGAAGAAGACCAAAGCAGGAGGCATCACAATCCCAGACTTTAGCCTCTACTACAAAGCTGTCATCATCAAGACAGCATGGTATTGGCACAAAAGCAGACACATAGACCAATGGAATAGAATAGAAACCCCAGAACTAGACCCACAAACGTATGGCCAACTGATCTTTGACAAAGCAGGAAAGAATATACAATGGAAAAAAGACAGTCTCTTTAACAAATGGTGCTGGGAGAACTGGACAGCAACATGCAGAAGGTTGAAACTAGACCACTTTCTCACACCATTCACAAAAATAAACTCAAAATGGATAAAGGACCTGAATGTGAGACAGGAAACCATCAAAACCCTAGAGGAGAAAGCAGGAAAAGACCTCTCTGACCTCAGCCGTAGCAATCTCTTACTCAACACATCCCCAAAGGCACGGGAATTAAAAGCAAAGATGAACTACTGGGACCTTATGAAGATAAAAGCTTCTGCACAGCAAAGGAAACAACTAACAAAACTAAAAGGCAACCAATGGAATGGGAAAAGATATTTGCAAATGACATATCGGACAAAGGGCTACTATCCAAAATCTATTAAGAGCTCACCAAACTTCACACCCGAAAAACAAATAATCCAATGAAGAAATGGGCAGAAAACATGAATAGACACTTCTCTAAAGAAGACATCCGGATGGCCAACAGGCACATGAAAAGATGCTCAATGTCGCTCATCAGGGAAATACAAATCAAAGCCACACTCAGATATCACCTCACGCCAGTCAGAGTCGCCAAAATGAACAAATCAGGAGACTATAGATGCTGGAGAGGATGTGGAGAAACGGGAACCCTCTTGCACTGTTGGTGGGAATGCAAACTGGTGCAGCCACTCTGGAAAACAGTGTGGAGGTTCCTCAGAAAATTAAAACTAGACCTACCTTATGACCCAGCAATAGCACTGCTAGGAATTTACCCAAGGGATACAGGAGTACTGATGCATAGGGGCACTTGTACCCCAATGTTTATAGCAGCGCTCTCAACAATAGCCAAATTATGGAAAGAGCCTAAATGTCCATCAACTGATGAATGGATAAAGAAATTGTGGTTTATATACATAATGGAATACTACGTGGCAATGAGAAAGAATGAAATATGGCCCTTGGTAGCAACATGGATGGAACTGGAGAGTGTGATGCTAAGTGAAATAAGCCATACAGAGAAAGACAGATACCGTATGTTTTCACTCTTATGTGGATCCTGAGAAACTTAACAGAAACCCATGGGGGAGGGGAAGAAAAAAAAAAGAGGTTAGAGTGGGAGAGAGCCAAAGCATAAGAGACTCAAAAACTGAGAACAAACTGAGGGTTGATGGGGGGTGGGAGGGAGGGGAGGGTGGGTGATGGGTATTGAGGAGGGCACCTTTTGGGATGAGCACTGGGTGTTGTATGGAAACCAATTTGACAATAAATTTCATATGGTGAAAAAAAATATATCTATTTACAAATTTTATATATATGTATATATATGTGTGTGTGTATGAAACAGAGAAAAAGACTTTGAAATAATAGAATATTTACCTGTAAATTAGAATCTATAGAAATAATCAAATCGATACTCTAGAAAGGAAAAATATAATGTCTAAAATTAAGAACAAAATACATCATGAAAACTAAATGGAAAGACATATAAAGGCATAGGTGACATGTGAAAAACCCTCCAAATCCTTAGTTACATGCAACCAGATTGCAGAGGGGAGGAAAGAGGAAGAAAATGACAAAAGTTTTATTACAACAAATAATGGCTGAAAATTTTCAACTTTTATGTAATTTACAGACTTAACCTTAAAGATTTATGAAACATACATAATCTCTAATATAATAAAGATGAAGAAAATCGTACCTAGATTCATCATTGTCAGTATTGAAAACCAAAGATAAATAGGACATCTTAAAAGTAGAGAAAAAAATTACCTTTACAAAATAATGTTATCACTGGCACTTGATTTCTCAGAATGGAAGAAAGTGAAATGACTTATTTAAGAGGCTGAAAGAAAATAAATAACAATTCAGAATTCTATACATTGTAAAAGTGTTCTTAAAAATGAAAATAAAATAAAAAGATTTTCAGACAAAAGAAAAACAAAACGAGAATATCCAAATGGGCAATAACCAGAAGAAGATTTATCATTAGTTTTCAGTCTTCAATGACATGTCACTACATACTCACTGAAATGGATTAAATAAAAGCCATAGAAAATTCTGTATGTTACAAGGATACAGAGAACCTGGAATTCAAATACACTTTTGATGAGTATATAAACTGGCCAAAAATTTTGGAAACAACTTTGGAAGTACCTATTAAAACTATAAATTCGCATACTGTGAACTGTCAATTCTACTTCTAGGTGTATATGAGTAGAATTTATCATGGCAGTACTCTATACCTGTACTGAAAACACCTAACTGTTCATAAATAGTAGAAAGAAAGAACAAGTTAGATACATTTGCATAAAGGAACACTATTTAGCAACATTAACCAGCAAAGTACAGCTACACATTAAAGTATGAATGAATCTCAAATACAATGTTGAACAAAAGTAGCCAGACACAAGAATACCTACTGTGTGATTTCATTTGTACAATGCACATACATCTGTAAAACCAATCTATGCAATTTGAAGTCAGGACACAGGTTTTACCTGAGGGTGGGTGACTATAAGGGTCTTTAGGAAATGCTGGTAATATTCTGTTTCTTGATCTGGGTGCTGACTATGGGGAAGGTTAAAGAAGGCCATCCCAGAATATGCCACCTTGGCATGTGGATTATTTTGAACTGAAGGCAATCAAGGCCCAGCAGACTCAGGAAGAGCTTTTTACCTCCCGCTTAATTGCCTCAAAGAATTTAGAGAGGGAAACTGTACCAGAAAGTGAGCTGTTCCCAGAGATAACTTTTTGTATATGAAAGACTTACCTGCATGGCATGGCCAACATCTGATTACCAAACATCTGCTCTTTTCATCTTCCTGTAAATGGTCTTCCTCCCCTTTGAAGCACCAGGCTCCTATCTCTTCCCCTATATAAGCATCAATTGTCTGTCTTTGAATATATTTTTGTGGGGCTCCTGTATGAACAAAATTAAATTTATTTTTCTTTTATTCTATTATGCCAATTTAATTATTAGAGCAGCCAATGAGCCTAAAAGGAAGGAAAAGAAAATTATTCCTTCCCTTCTGCTAAAGGTATATGTTAAGTTCCTGAAAATGTATTGAATAGCACAATTATATGAATTTTTCAGTATGCATATAGTACTTAAAGTTAAAAAATAATTGCATTTGATGTAAAAACGTCTACTCCACAGAGATCATACCAGAAAACACAAAAATATCCAGCAACGGCAGAACAAATATTAAACTAAAAGGAAGCAACTGAAGTTTCTGATCAAGTGTTGGATTTATCTGAGTAATCTTCAACATAGAGCATTTGAGTGATAATTGTAGCCTAGGGTTTCTTTGACTAGTTGTTAAGTCAACTACATAGATATCAGATAATATGTAATATCCTTTTGGAGTTTTGTAATATTTTGTGGTTGGAAACTGCAAAACTGAAGGATCTTTGTAGAGGAGAGATCAGCAGAGAATAATCATTAAAAGAATTGGGACTTATCTATATTCCATAAATTGGCAGAAAGTACAATATTTAGGCCCTTATATGAAGAAGGAGAACTGCATGTTATTTGCATAAGAAATAATCATGTGAAATTGCCATTATTATACTAGTTTTGACCCCAATGAGGTAATTATATGTAATTGTTAGCTGTTTAACCTAATAGCCAAATCCTGTAGGTTGGTTTAGTATGTTTTACGGGGACTCAACATACTCATAGAAGTATTCTCATTACCTTTGAGTTGAGAAAAGATAGAGAAAAAGTCTTCCTAAGATTGGATGCATATAGTCAGATCATTTTCTTTTGAGACACTGAAGCTTATTATCTGAAAATGAGGACATTACTCTTTTATTGAAAGGAAGTAAGATCCAATCAAGTCTCGGTTGACTTGTCTTGACAAGTCTTGACTAATGTCCTTCCTCTTTTTGTATGTTGCAGTAACTCATCAACACTGGACTATTTCTACTCATTTGGTCTAAAACCCATGTGGATCATAATCCAAGTCTGCAAACCTTTGCTTTTTTTAAGAAAAAAGAAAAATAGATAGAAACATTGTAGACCTCTGGGTCAGCCTTCTGATTCTCTTTGGGCAGAATGTGAGTATTGCCAACTCCAAGAGGAATTTCAATAAGTTGGTGACTTAGGCTCTGTTGCACCTTGGAGTCTTTTTGGAGTTGTTAAATATTTGTAATTAGGCACTACACCAGTCCCTGAGGATTCTCTGTGTTTCTGTCACACCTAGTAGGGTCTGAAGAGTTGTACAGATTTTAAATCATTTACTTTATTTTTAAGAGACCACACTATTTGAGCTCTAAGGAAATAATATCCTTCAGTAATTCAACTGAGCTTGTTATCCTGAGGGGAAATGTGGCCTCTGGGTCCTCTGAATTATTTGGTTTATTTGTTTTTTCAGTAATGTTGTCAGCTTTTCCTTAAGGGATAGTTTATGTATCAAGGACTTTGCTAGGAATAGAATAGGAAAATTTTGCATAGGGTCCTGGGGGTTGGGAGCAGTAAGGTTTAGAGGACAATGTATGCACTCCCAGGGCTTAAGGGATAGGTTGTCTTGACACATATCTTTCTTCTGAGTTTAGTTTTTGCCATTTTAAAGTAAAAAGTAAAACACATGATATCTTCATTTTTTTTTCAAATGTAAGCCACAAAAATGTAGTAAAATAAGGAGTAAGAAATGAGTTCAAAATCCAGTGGCAAAGTCCACTGTGACATGGTGGTAATTGGTGAACAACCAGATGTAACAGCAGATGATCAGCAGGTGACCGGCACAGCTGTACTCTCAGCACTGGGATTCAGAGCAGGAGAGACCTAAAAGGTTAGAAATTGAATTTCCTGATCAAATGACCACAGCAAGAAAATCATAGCCAAAGAACCCTTTGGGGAAAAGCCTCTGGACTCTACTTGAATAGTTAATGCTTGATGAGGAGATTTTAATCAAGTTTAAACAGATACAGCTGGGCTCTCTTGCCTCTCGGAGAGACAACCATTATGCCTATTATTCTTGCCAAGAGAAATTGTCAGTGTTTTCTTTGATCAACCATTGGCTTGGACTATTTGTATACTACTCCCTCCATTAGAGTGGCTGGTTAACAGTTTATTATTTTGTAAATAAATAAAAGTCATTATTATACTAAAAAAAATGCATCCTAGAGATGAGAAAACTTCCTATAAATGAGAAATCACTTTATTTTCAGAAGTATCACTTTTTTTATATCCTAAAATGTATAGATATATATCTCTATGCCTTTTTCTAGGCATAACATCAAGTGACCACAAACTTAAGCCATACACATTTTACATAGTAAAGAATCTACTTCTCCAGCTTTTCTGCCCAAGACTAATCTTGAACCCTCCCACATCAAAGCAAATTTGAGTGTTTATTTCTTCAGTAGTGAAGGGGTTCAGAATATGCCACCACAAAATATGCCATTGAGGCATGAAAATTATTTTCAGCAGAAGGCAAACAAGACCAGTAGAGATTACCAGAGGTAACTTTCTCACCCAAGACACTCATCTGCATGGCAGGGAAACTTTTACTTAACAAATATTTTCTCCTCTTACCTTTCCTTAAATTGCTCTTCTTTCCCACCCCTCAGAAGCCCCAAATTCCTATCCCCCCCCCTTTTTTTCCTATCTTAGGATGGTATGTAAGTCTCAGTTATCTGGCCATCTCTGAGACTCATACCTTTAAGAAGTACCATGCATATGTACGTAATTTAAGGGTTTTTTTTTCTCCTGTTAATGTGTTTTATGCCACTTGAATTCTTAGAGCAGTCACAGAATCTAGAAAAGTATAAGAGAAAAATATTTCTCCCTTACGGTTCAAAAAGAGGACTTCTACTCACCATAGTCATACCTATCCCTGTACATGTAGAACCAGAGAAACTTGAGGCATTTGAATAAAAACATATTTGAAAAACAGTGTTTGAATATAGTAAGTATCCTTCTGGTATTTTAGTAGCTGTTGAAAAGACAAACTAACCAACTGAATAAGAGGTCATCCACTACTGTTTACAGATCAATTTATCAAAATGTAACTCTCTTTTTTTTAACATTGTTACATATACCCCTTTATTCTTTTCTTGGAATATTGCCTAAATTAAATTCATGCAGCTTAGAATTGAAAATATTTCTTCTTTTTGATTTTCTCTCGCTCCTTCCCTCTCTGCCCCTCCCCTGATTGTCCACACGCTCTCTTTCTCTCTCTCTCAAAATAAATAAACTTAAAAAAAATATTTCTTGTTTTAGTTACCTAAAGCCTTTTTTCCACCACTTATCACTGTGACTTGTATTAGTTTCCTAGGGCTATTGCAACAAATTACCACAAACTAGGTGATTTACAATAACAGAAATGTATTCTGTCACAATTCTAGAGGTTGGAAATCTGAAACCAAGGTACCAGTAGAGCCGTGCTCCTTCCAAAGACTCTAGAAGTGTCCTTCCTTGCTTCTTCTACCTTGTGATAGCTCCAGGATTCCTTTATTTATGCCTACATAACTCCAATCTCTGCCTTCATCTTCATATGGCCTTCTCTTCTGTGTCTGTCTTCTCTTCTGTCTCTTAAAACACTCACCATAGGATCAGGGCCCAACTTGTATAATCAAGGATGATCTCTTCCAAAGATCCTTAATTTTACATCTTCAATGACTCTTTTTCCAAATAAGTGACATTCACAAGGTTTGGGTATTAGGACATGGACATACGTTTTTGGGGGACACCACTCAACCCACTACATAGTATAATGACTGGAGATATTTAATAGTACCTACAGAAGTACAGAGGAAAGAAAAGGAAGCTGAGGAAATTTAAGGAGAACATGACAAAACTGATTAAGCAGCATAGTTCCACTAAGGAAGCATCATCCTGATCACAAGTGGAAGTCATTGGGAATCCAGGATATACACAGTCATATTTTTTTAAGTTTATTTATTTTGAGAGAGACAGAGAGAGAATGAAGAGTAGGATAGGGGCAGAGAGAGGGAGCTTTAATTCCAAGCAGGTTCCATGCTGTCAGTGCAGAACCCAATGCGGGGCTCGAACTCATGAACTGTGAGATCATGCCTTGAGTCAGAATCAAGTTGGATGCTTAACCAACTGAGCTACCCAGGTGCTCCTACATGGTCATATATTAGGTTCCATTTCATAGGTCAGTATAATTCTTGCCCTCAAGAAGCTGACAGCTTAAGGGACAGAAGCTCAGAATGCCATAGTTTACTCAAAGAATGACTTTCTTCCAAGTTTATTCTTTTGTGTTTTGGTTTTCCTTTTGGCAAGTATGAACGTCAAGTATTTCCCTCTCAGAAAACTATAAACATTAATTAAAATAGTGGGCAGCCTTATGAGCTCAAATTCATCCCATCTTCATTTGAAGATCTCCTTTACAGAAGTACATCAGTGGTCGGAGAGTCTTTTCAGAGGTCCCAGAGAAATAATTGCACTCAAAGTGGTTAATCTTTGATTTTGTAGTCAACAACATTAATATTTCAACCTAAACCATCTTGAAGATAAATTATCTGTAGTGATATTAATTATAGTAAGGTTTCTTGAGAGTATAAATTGAGTGCTTCATAAAATCATTCAGCTCTACTTATTTCAAAATCTCAGTGCAAAATGTCATGGAAATGCAGCATGCTATAACTAATCTTTCAAAGAATAAATAATTGGTCAGTACAATAACTATAGTACAATATTATACAATAGCTACAAGTAAAAAGAAATTCAGTGGCAAAGCGTAGAGAGAACAGGAAAAATATACAACATGTGCATATATTTGTTAAAATCATTTTTAAAAAACTAACGCTCACTTTACTTCTCTCCTGGGGCTATTACGTAAAAGGAGATAATATGAGAAAAAAGATTTGTTTTTGGTATGATAATGGCAAACGTGCAGTATTTGTAACACTTTTATTATTACTAGAAAAAAAGTCTTCATTTTTGTGAATCTTTGATTTTTTTAATAATGCGTATTTTTTGAAGTTGATAACAGTTCTCAGAGAAAGAATTATATGGGTTGCTCTATTTCTGTGGGCAGGTGTTTCTTCACATTTTCCCTTGTTATTCAACATTCGCACACATAATCCCACACATACACAATTTCCATGCTGACTTAAGGAGATAATGTTTGTGGTAGCTATTCTTGGAATAAAAAAAAAAAAAGAAAGAAAGAAAGAATGGGGAGGGAGTTATCAGTGGAAAGAAGCAGTAATGGAGTTAATCACTGTGTGAAAAATACACTGAGAGCAGTAAGTAAATGCCAGTTGTTAGTCAACCAAAATGGTAGGCAACAGTTATCTTGCTTAGAGAAATATATAGGAAAGTAGCCAATTTTGGAGATTAAAAAAAATCCTAGATATATGGCTAGCTGAAATGCTGAATCAGTCCCAAAATTACCGAATGCCAATATTTTAAAGCATAAATAAGCATTATTGCAAAAATACCAAATTAAAAAAAAACAAAAAACAAATTGAAAATCATCCTGAGCAGCACCATCTAAAACAAAGATAACCATTTATTTTAATATTCTTCCTTTCCATTCCTATGATTTTATAGGCTAGGTGAAAATTTTTCATTATAGTTGTTTCTGTTTACAATACAGTATGTACACATCTCCATTTAGCCATATAAGGCTTTATCTTAACACCTCAAAAGCATCAAAACATTCAATCAAGTTGATACTATAAATTTAATTAACTGTATTTGAAATATACAGTTGGCCAATGCATGATAAATCAATGCATTAGTTTGTAAGAACCCGACATGATCCTAAAACATCATTTTTCTTTAAAATTGAGGACTGAGATTATTTGCAACTATTAGCCTCATTTGTGACATAATTTTTCTCTTGGATGCATTAAATATTCATGTGTGGTTTTTTTTTTTTTCACTCAATACATTTTTTGAGCTTCCATTCTGGGTATTATTAAAAAACAATGGAGAAAAAAATGAAAAACTCATGACTCTCAAGGATCACATTTTCAAGTGAGCAGAGAGAAAAGGTAACATATAAACAAATCATTATAATTTCGGATAGTTTTGAAGACAGTAAATTACAGACTTGTGATTCAGAATGAGAGCATGAGAGAGATAAACTTTTAAATGAAGTATTGATAAGGAGAAAATCAAGTTGTTGATGCTTCGAAGAGCAATCTCCTACCTCCCGCATCTATCTTCGCCATTTAAAAACTGTATACATTACCTGTTTTTTTTTTTTGTTCCCTTTTCCTGTGTGGAAGAATAGAAGGTCATGAATAGCCCAAGTAGAACTATTTATTGAGAGTTCAGAAGTGAATCAATGTTGATGACTCTCGTTCCTTGGCAAAATATTTTAAAAATAAGAAGCCAGAATTCCCCCAGTACCAATGGTGACTAAGAGGAAAATTGTTCTACTGTCTCTTCTACATTTTATTAGAAGCTGTTTCTTCGGAGCCACCAGATATAGATGAGTTGGGTAGAGAGTGACTTATTCTTTGAATGTGTCTTGCCATTATTAAACCACCATGCTTGTAGGAATCTAAAATTGTTTGAAGTACAGAAGAAGCAGTAACTCTTCTTCACATTTAAGTGATGAGATTGTTAAGGAGTGCCATATCTAAATGGATCTTACTGTCAGAACTGGAATTAGATATTCCAGTCTTTTATGACTTGTAATAAGTGCCTATCCCCATCATACTTTTCAAATCAAAGTAATTTCATTTCCCATCTTGATGGTATCATTACTGTAAAACTAAATTGCTTTAGGTTTTTAGCTCCCTGAGACCAGCTTTCACTTTGCATCCTTCAATGTAGTACTAACATTTATTCTTAAGGCCACTGTGGAAATCAGGTTGTTATGATATGTCTTTTTCTTTTTAATTTTAAGTCAACAATCTAACT
Source organism: Panthera onca (assembly GCF_046562875.1). Lineage (NCBI taxonomy): Eukaryota > Metazoa > Chordata > Mammalia > Carnivora > Felidae > Panthera > Panthera onca. The sequence continues at coordinate 65,891,179 of NC_138345.1, forward strand.
TCTATTTGTAACTGAAAACTGAGAATGGTTTGTTGTTTTGTTTTTGTTTTTGTTTTTGTTTTGCTTACTTGGGCTCCAGTTTTCTGGCTGGAAGGTTTTGGGGAGTGACAGTGTGTTACTCTGGTGTTTGGCAATAGGTAGGAGCTGCATAACAAAAGCAAATAATTTCACAGTATGAGAGTAAGAGGAGAGAGTTTGTACCGCTGACATAAGTGTCACAGTGCCACTAAAGGCCTTAAAGTCACTCCTAACCTCTTATTAATCATGGATAGATAGATAGATAGATAGATAGATAGATAGATAACTTTTTTGTTTTTTTATTTGAGAGAGAGGGGCCTGGGTGGCTGAGTTGGTTAAGCATCTGACTTGGGCTCAGGACATGATCTCATGGTTCATGAGTTTGAGCCCTACATTGGTCTCTGTCCTATTAGCACAGAACCCGCTTCAGATCCTCTGTCTCCCTCTCTCTCTGTCCCTCACCCACTCATGCTCTCTGACTCTCTCTTTCTCAAGAATAATAAAGAAACATTTAAAAAATAAATTTTGTTTGAGAGAGAGAGGGACCATGTGAGTGGGGGAGAGGGGCAGAGGGAGAGAGAGAGAGAGTCCCAAGTGGGTTCCAAACTCAGCACAGAGCTCAACATGTGGCTCAATCCAATGACCCCGGGATCATGCACTGAGCTGAAATCAAGAGTTGGATGCTCAGCTGACTAAGCCACCCAGGTACCAATAGTTAGATAGAAAGCTAGATGATAGAAAGCTAGAAAGATGATAGATAATAGATAGATAGATAGATAGATAGATAGATAGATAGATAGATAATTGATGGGTAGATAGATGATGATGGAAGGAAGGAAAGAAAGAAAGAAAGAAAGAAAGAAAGAAAGAAAGAAAGAAAAAAAGAAAGAAAGAAAAAAGAAAACAAGGCCTTTGGGCTGGATAAGACTCTGATAGGCCCCACCCTCCCCTGGTGCCTTCTGTATGCCCTGGGCAGAATATCCTTCTCTCTTAGAACATGTCACACATTTTGTCTTCAGTACCAGAGTATGTGCTTGGATGCAGAGAACAACTCTTGTGATATGTAGGGGCCCAAGGAAGAAAGAGCTTACATCTCATTCAGGCCTGTGAGACTTGGGGTTGTACAGAATGTGGGCATTTGGATCCATGAGACAAAAAATAATTACTCTGAATCAACAAGAGTCTGATGCAGCGGGCCAGAGTGAGCAGCACAACCCAGATGTAGAGAAATCATGATCTCTAAGTATGTCGCAAGGTTGTTCTTGATTAGAAGGTCAGCTCGGCTCCTTGCCATTCCACAGACAACCTGCTCAGAGGGCCTTCAGTGATTCAGGAATGGGGAAGGGTGCTGACATTGAAGAACGGTTGGGGTCACCATGGGCTGAAGCGAAGAAATCTCCTGGGGAAACTCCATCAAAACTACTCACCAGAAGGGAATCCTAGACTGGAGAAGAATCCAAAGATCCCGAGAAAATGAACAGAATGAGAGCGATAAAGGGCACAATCCTGGGCTAATAAAAGGAAGTGGGCAGTGGTGGGCAGCAAGCCCCTGAGGACAACAGAAGAGAAGGATGATGACAACACAAGAGCTGCAGCTCTGATCATGTGTGAGAGCAGCCTCCCACTCACCTTGCACCTCCTTGCCATACATGAGTGATTTCTCATGTGCTTGTGTCCTTACCTGAGACTCCTGAACACATGGAGAATAGAGAACATGTGTTTTTCAACGTGGAAAGCAGGATTAAAGTTTATTTATTTACTTTTGAGAGAGAGAGAGAGAAAATCAGCGGGGGGGGGGGGGGGGGGGGCAGGTTCCTTACTGTAAGCACCAAGCCTGACATGGAGCTCGAACTCAGGAACCATGAGATCATGACCTGGGACAAAATCAAAGTTGGATGCTTAAGTGACTGAGCCACCCAGGTGCCCCAGAAATTTTTATTTTTATTATATATGTATATATATATGTATGTATATATGTATATATATTTATATATTTTTAAATTTTTATTTATATTTTTATTTTATTATATATATTTTTTATTTGTATATATTCTATATATTTTTATTATATATGTATATAATACATTCCTACTTATCAAAGGGAATAGGTGCACAGAGCAGTGAAATTTGGAGTCAAAATATGCTGTGTTCTATAAAATCTGACACAATTTTTTCTTCATTGGTTTGCGAAGCTGGACACACTAAACCAGATTGCACATGGGTAACATTACAAAGACCTTTGCAACTATTATATTTTTTTCTCTGACAACTCTGTAAGCTGAGTAGGGCTGATATTTTTATCATCTTTTAATGGGGAAATTGCTGTCCAGAGAAGGTGAGTGAGGTTCATTGTCTGAGATGATACCCTAGGAAATTATTTCTATAATTGCCTATATTGCCTACTATGAATTTTCTGCTTAGTTTAAATTTTATATTTGTTTGTTCATTTGTCAAGATTTCTGGTGTTTATATGAATTTATATTGTCTGTCTTATTGATACAAATTTTTTAATTTGAAAAATAGATAATAGTAATAAAGTTTACCATCCTCTCTTTTAAAATAATCTGGGGTGAAATTTTCATGAGAACTTTCTATTCTTATTGTTTTTTTTCTCCTAGAAGAGAAGACATGTTGAGATTCATAGGATGATATCATAGTTGCTTTTCTTCTCTAAATTTGAAATGAATCATAGGGGTCATCTTTCCTAACCTCTTAGACAAGTGAGGAAAATTTCTGGTGAATACAAAGCAATAATCTAGCATTTAATTCAATCAGTTTATAATATTTGCCCTCCCTAGTCTACAGACTAAATGTTTTATCTATTTCAAAAGGCTTTATTTTATTTTATTTTTTTTTTTGTATTTTAGAGAGAGCACATTCATGAGCAGGGCAGAGGAGCAGAGGGAGAGAGAGAGAATCTCAAGCAGGCTCTGCTCAGCACAGATCCTGATGCAGGGCTTGATCCTACAACCCTGGGATCATGACCTGAGCCAAAATCAAGAATCAGATGCTCAAGTTACTGAGCCATCCAGTTGCCCCTCAAAGGACTTTTTAAAACGTTAGCACAGTACTTAGAAGTTCCCCTTATTCCATTTGACAAGACAAGTGAATGAACTACCTGTATGATTTCTGAAACAATGAAAAGTAATCAGGATGTTAAATGAGGAGAGCAAAAAGTAAGACACTAACAATTACTGATTATTTAGTAAAAAAGAATTAGTTTAAATGAAAATCTCTCAAACCAGTTTCATATCATATATGAAGGCTCATGCCATCCTTTATCTGAACGTGATTTTAGTTGTCTCCAGATTATCCCTTAGTCCCTCGGCCAGGAAATTGAGAACTATATTTAATTCCCATGCAACTGCCAGATGTCACTTTCACACTGAACACCAAACTGCTCTCAATCCCTGTGAGACAGCAGAGTCAACATTTTGCTTCACAATTTGGGGCTTGCGGTCCCTACTGAATAGGTAACATTTATAGAGTAGTTTTTATGTACCAGGCATCATTCCAAGTACTTTACAGGGATTATTTCCCTAACTCCTATAACCACCCCACGAAATACATACCATTAGCGTCTTCATTCTACAGGTGAGGAAATTGCCACAGAGGCTTTAAATAACTCCCCCAAAGCCACACAGCTCAGAATGGCAAGTCGGGATTTGAATCCAGGCCCTCAAGTCCCTAAAACTCACACTCCTCACTTCTCTGCTATTTAGTTTCTAAATGCTGGAGACTCATATTGGATGTAGTTTTCCAGTGTAACTTTTTAGCAAGGCAGCCATATTTATTCATTCATGTGTTCCATATCATTTATTAGGAGTGTCTGGAGAGCCAGAACCACACTCATCCCTGGGTAAACACAAAGACCTTTCTCATGGTGTTCAGGTTCTAGTGAGAAAGGCTGAGAAGCCAAGCCAGGATTATAGTGCTACAGGCAGGTTGTACAAAGACAGCAAATGCTGAGAAACAAAGAAGGAACAGCTAGAGCTAAATCCCTCGGGGGGGGGGGGGGGGGGGACTGCCTAGTGGAGGGACATTTGAGCTAAGGTTTGAAGGACAATAAGAGTGAGTTAGGGAAAGGGAGAGTGGAGGGAATCCTAGACAGTGATAACAAAATAAATGGAGGAAAGGAAGCCCAGAAGAACAGGAACATGTGGGGAACTTCAGTGGTTGCTTTGGGCAGGCCAATGCCATCTTCAGGGTGTGGCAGGAGACGAAATGACAAAGGAGACAGGAGTAGCTAGCTTCAGTATAGATAAAGGTATTCAGTGCTTCCTGAATTCCAGGCATGGAGGCAAGGGCTTTGCACTGATTACTTCATTTAATCCTTGTGACTGTCAAACAACAAAGAGATTCTTGCTCTTCCATTTTGCATATGAGAAAACTGAGGCTCACATATGGTAAATCCCCTAGCCAAAGACCATACAGACAGGATTTGAGCCAAGCAGGACTCCAGAACTCACGCTCTTTATCCTGCATTATACTGACACTTTCATGAAGAGTTTCATATCCTAGGCTAGTGAGATGGAACTTTCTAAAAACGCTTCTGTAGCACATATACCCAGAGACGGGCCTATGTTCAAGAAGATTCCCGGTGCTAATTTCTTTTATGCTTTAACTTGATTTGTCTAATGATAATAGTTATAATTCATGGCTTACTATTTGCCAACTGTTATACATAATCATGCATGTTATTTCATTTAATTTGTGCCTACAAAATGATGTATATACTGATCAACTCATTGATGTCAAAAATTTGAGAACAAAACTGTCCAATATTATATAGCTACTAGTGTTAAAGTCAAAATTCAAACTCACTTTGGCTCTGAAGCAGGCACTCTTAATTCTTTGGCTATATTCCTTTTGTAAAAGCATTGCAGTTCTCCCATAAACTCATGCTGCAAAAAACGTCTTTGGGACTAATGTCTCAGGATTTAATATGACCGATTCCAGCCACATTTCTAGGTGCTGATTAGTTGACATTGCTCAAATAGGTAAGTTTGGAAAGCCCAACTATTAATACATGGTTTAGCATTCTCTACACATTTATGATCTTGTTTCCTTGGAATTAGTTCTTATCAACTTATGATGTGATTCCCTTGCAGCTAAGTAAGCAAAATCTTTGTAAAGTGACCTGTAAAGGTAAAGTGCTCAACTTCAGAGATTTCTTACAGAGAACCTCTTCAGTGGTAATTAGATGTTCTGACCCACTAGTTAGGAGTAAAGCAGTTGTAGGTAGTTCATATATTTAGAGTGAAACCTTCAAATATTCTGTTAGAGTGATCTTCTTCCTATCAAGACCCTGGTGTAGAAGTCTTCATACTATGACAGTTAAAAGAAATTAATCTTGGTTTCAATTTTGGATAAACTACCTACGTATTTTAGTTTCCTTCTTTATGAAATGGATACAAGAATCATAGCTACTTCATTGGATAATTGGGAATATTAAATGCAATAATGCATATCTTAAAAACAAAAACAAGGGGTACCTGTGTGGCTCAGTCGGTTGAGCATTTGACTCTTGATCAGTTAAGGTCATGATCCCAGAGTTGTGGGATCAAGCCCTGCATCCAGTTCCATGCTGAACGTGGAGACTGCTTGAGATTCTCTCTCTGTTTCTGCCCCTCCCCACTTTCTCTAGTAAACAAACAAACAAAACAAAATAAAAAAAACAACTTGGTGGATCCTGGCACAGAGTAAGCATTCTTCAAAAAAATTTCCCATGAACCCTGTTGTGTGCATCTCACCTTCCCTCTCATTTCCCCAGCATGACACTACAGCTGGCTGTAGCTCCTGATTGACAGCTGCAGCTGTATTGTCATAATGCTTTGTAAATAGTACTTGTAGGTCCTCACCACCTATGTTGTTCTTCCCGTTCCTTCCGCTCACTCATAACTATTCTACATTTCAATGCTCACTTCAAAAGCTGCTTCCTCCACGAAGGGTTTCTTACACAATAATTTCCTCTTTGAGTATTTCCCTTTCTTATGTGTGTTCAATATTTAATCCCAAGTGCCCAGTAGGATATCAGTAGATATATGTTTTAAATTGTTTTATGAAAGAGCACTGATTTGACATTGGCCCAATCTTATGAAAGAGCCCAACTTGACATTGGCCCAATGTGACATTGGCCTAATTATAGGTTTAACACTGATTGGCTGGGTGAATTTGGGCAAGTCAGTCCATCAAGACCTTTTTCAGTATCTGACAAATGTAGAAGCCATTTCACTGGTTTCACTGACTTTGGAAATTGGAGAATAAAACTTCAAGATGTAGTAGTTCCTTCTTTTAAAGTATTTTATTCTCACAGATTCACCATATGGAGTCTTGCCTCCCTACCCTAATACTGAAGGAGGGTACAACAATTACTTAATGATCAGTTACCCAATTTTATGTGCTTTGGAAGGAGCTGCTTGTAGTGTTTATAGGGAAATGATGAAAAGAGTGTAGCTTCCCTGCCTTGATTCTGGCGCCAGAAAAGGAACCCAAATATTGACTTGGTTTTGTTCTGAGCAATATCCTAGAAGCCTAGAGATAAGCAATCTGCAGTGCTCACCCGACACATGTCCTTCCCTATGGGATGCAGGTTAGTCCCGGGAAAAAACTGTGAAGAAAAACTTGGTTTCCATTTTTTTCTATTCTTCATAAGCCAATTGTCTATGGCTACATATTAATATTTGGTGCCAAAATAAAAGAGACTGCAAAAGATTTAAGCAAAACAAGAGTGGAGCCAGACTTTCTATGTGTGAAAACTTGGCTCCATCATTCAGTGGCTCTGTTATAAGCTAGGACAAGGTGATTAGCTTCTCTCTGCCTTAGTTACCTCGTTTGTTAAGTGAATGATAATACCTACCATTAAGGTTATTTTAAGAATTAAATAGGATAATATTTGCATAACACTTAGAAGGTAGGAAACAATTACTCTTCGTAGTAGTTATAGTGGTAGTAGTAAGAATAGTAATTTTCATTCATGGCCTTCTTTTCAACTGCCTTTCTCCTCAAAAACTTGCCATAAATGCTGATCTATCTCCAAAAGACTTAGTTAAATGATGAAACTTTCATTTCATCACAACCAATAAGAAAACATTTATCATGTGACAATAGCCTTTTAGGTACACTAGGCAGACAACGCAGGCATTCTGATCTCACATCTAACTATTGGATCTGTCAAACTGGCCAGTGGAGAGATCTTGCATTACCTGGGTACATGGAGATAACTAAAATGTATTTATATGTATAAGTAAGGAGTTTATTTGTTTAAGCCAACTGACTATGTATGTAGGTAGTAAGCATGGAGAACATGGAGAACTCAATGACTTACATTTAATGCCAGTTGGAAGTGAGTAGGAAACTGAATTTGACAATCTTTTTAATCTGGGCTTTTGAAAATAACTAAGCAGGTAAATACACAACGTGTTCAAATCTCGACTTACACGAATATGTGGACTGCTAAATTCATAGCTGAATTCCTTAGCAGATGCAACAGTATGAAAAATAGACATTATAAGTTCAAATTTGACTTCCTCTTGGATTCAGTGAAAAACTTAAGAAAGATAGGGAGCATGATACTTCAGGTTACACCTCTCACAAGGGTACAGTGATGACTAACAACCTGGACTTTGTTAAGATCAGCTTTCTTTCTCTGACTTATTTCACTAAGCATAATACCTTCCAGTTCCATCCGTGTTGCTGCAAATGGCCTGATTTCATTCTTTCTCATTGCTAAGTAGTATTCCATTGTATATACAAACCACATCTTTATCCATTCAGCAGTTGACGGACATTTAGTCTCTTTACATAATTTGGCTATTGTTGAAAGCTCTGTTGTAAACATTGGGGTACATGTGCCCCTATGAATCAGCACTCCTGTATCCCTTACCTAGTGGCTCATATGGTAGTTCTATTTTTAATTTTTTGAGGAGGGTACTTGTTGGAATGAGCACTGGGTGTTGTATGTAAGTGATGAACTATGAGAATCTACCCCAAAAACTAAGAGGACACTTTACACACTCTGTGTTAACCAATTTGACGATAAATTATATTTAAAAAGATTAACTCAAAAATGTATCGTATATCTCAGTGTAAAAAGTAAAACTATAAAACTTTCAAAAGAAAACCGGAGAAAATTCTTGTGACCTATGATTAGGCTAAGAATTCTTAGACATGATACCAAAGCACAGTCTATTAAAAATAAAGATTAATAATTAAAAAAAAAAAATCAGCTTTCTTTAACTGCACCACCTCCAAAATGTTTTCTGCCCTGCAGTGTGTTTATTGGTCCTACCCTATTTATCAATGTCATTTCTGCTGGTACCAAGAGAAATAGTAACTTATGTATATACCTTTATTCAATCAGAAAGTAGTATCACTTTTTTTTTTTTTGACAAAGCAGTAATAAGGAATCAATATAAGTAAAGTCTACGGTCTAGAAGTGTTTTGTTGACTCTAAAATTGTTTATTGTAAAAAAAAATTGTTGAGAGTCCTTGACCTATTTACCATTAAATACCAAATCCCATGATTAAAAGGAATTTTTGACTGGGTTTTCTTATTTTGGCTCTTTCATCTCCTGAGTCATTTTTCTTAAATGCATTCTTCATGCCTTTTTCTCTCCTGGTGGGAAAGCAATAATTGGAAAGTTGGAGTGACGGGCTTTGCCTTAGTCAAAACAACAAATAACCTTATACACAAGCTACTCAGATTTTAATTTTTTTCTCTTTTTATAAAACATAAATGCATTTCTTTCAAAAGAGTATATTCTTAAGGGCCAGGATCTGGTCTAACTCAACTGTGTTTGCTGCATCTAAAAATTAAATAACATTTTGTCAGTGCTTAATTTAAATATAATGGATGAAGATACTTTACCATTTTCTTGTGCTTGTCATTTTGTTTGAATATTGATATCCTTAGCAAATACGATTTAAAATTTTCCATGATCTTTCTCTTATTTGGAGATATTTAAATTTTGTGATGCTTTTTGAAATAAGCACGATAAAACAAGTATTTCAAAATATCTCTCTACTGTGGAATCCAGAAGCTTTCACTTTCACAGCCCCCCACAAAAGCATGCAACACTCCCATCATTACAGCTGATCTTGGAGCAGAAGAATTATAATGGCTGCAAAAAGTAGCATAAATAATTTCCATCAATGATACACATGTTAGCCTGACAATGAGCTGGCTTTTGTGTGGGAGTGCTGAAGTGTGAGGAGCATGAGAGTCAAGGGAGCATTAATCCAAAAGCACAACGAAATGCACTCCTTTACATCGTTTCTATTTTTCCCCCATTTTTCTCTATTTGTTCAGAGAACCAATGATAATAACTTAACATTTACACGACCCTTTTCATCTGAAAGAATCCCTAGCATTTTGCAAATCAAACATTTGTATATACCTCATTTATGTTTAATCTTTTTTTTTTTTTTTTTTTTTTTTTTTTTTTTGCTTCAATTAAATAGGAACTTAATGCAACCAATTCTTTTCTTCTCTCATGCACTTGGACGTTTGAGGACTGACAACTTTAATCATGCTTCTCATAAAGCAAGTGCAGTATCTTCTCTGGCACCAAAACAGACCCAGAGACCTGTAATTAAAATGAAGTGGTTGATAGGTTGCTTTTGATGACAGCAAGGCTATAACACAAAAGGCAGCGCTCACATTGGTGTCACTATTTCACCATCTATTTGGGTTAGATTGGTGTTCTTTCTTCCCACCTGATTGGTTATACAAATAAAACTGAAATGTTAGATGTCAAAAAGGGTGGGAGGAAGAAGGGAAAAGAACAGTAAATTCCTGTGTTGACTTTGCATTTCTCTTCTTTTCTATGACTGCAGAGAAAGACACATTCCTAGTTCTATTTATGATATTGATGGGTAGTGTTGATTTGTGCTTAGGGTCATCCAGGTTGGTTTTTTAAGCCAATATTCTGAATCCTTTGCACATAGAAAATTTGAAAAATAAACTGTGATGTTCAAACTTGTTACAAGACCATGTATTTGTAAACTCAGTCATAGTCAAATACTTTGAAACATGAAATTATCAAATCCGCAGAGAAGTAAGAGAATCAAGAGCTCTTCTGAGCTCAGATTAATCATTACACCTGTGGAAACCACTTTACCTCCACTGGGATTCCAGCATGTTGGTCAAGGATCATTTTTCTTTCTCTTCCTACGCATGTCAACAGAAGTCAAAACTCCAGCTGTTATCTTTAATTACCTGAACAAAAATCTACTATGCAGGTAGTTCAAGTTTTAATTTACCCCCTGTCATGATACTAAAATGTCAAGAGAAAAATATGTTATTCAGAGTATAATATACAGTCTGGAGAAGCTGCCTAGGCGGGAGGTAGGCTAAATCTATCACTGGAAAACTAGAGAGTGCTTGGGGTTTCTCCTGCAACTTAATAATGTTCCATTTCTATTGTGGGATGAATTTTAGCTGGCTATTGATTTGAAACTCTTTTTCCATATTGCTCAAATTGGGGTCAATTTCTTACTTCTGATTTAATAATAATTTAAAGAAAGTACACACCAGTTTCTGGCTATTCCTTGTAAAAGCGTTCTAGTCTGTCCCGATCCTTTCTGCTAACTTCGAGTTAGTGTTTATCTAGCCAACACCATGGTGTGGAGTTTCCAAGCATTATGTCACTTTGTCAAGTTATTTCACAGTATTCCCGTGTGATTTTAAAACAGCTGCCTATATCTAGGTATGGGAAAAATATGGTTTCATTTGAAATAAATAATAGAATTATACATTAAACACAAATATGCATATTTGAAAGATACAGGTGAGACCCCAAATCTCTGTCTGTGATTAGGATTTGACATTTTTATCACCTTATTTGGATCCTCAAATTTTGAGTTTTGACTTAATGTCATGTCACTCTCTCAATCTGCTGTTCAAGTGAAAGGCTGCAAGACTTCTTCCAGCTCCAGTTTAATCTTGTGGTTCATGTCAGGGTCTCCTTTCTGAATGGAATAACCCCATATTCTCTCCTAATCCTTTGTGATGTTGACAGTGAAACTCTGGTTCTGCAGATGAAGCAGCCTATGAGCTATTATCTGGAAGGCACCTGTATTTTCTCTCGGAAAGTGGATTTTTGCTCTTTCCAGGATATTTGCTATGAAATAAAGCTTAAAGAAAAGTTTTTTCTTTTCCACTCATGAGGTTGGATTTGTAGGTCACATGGTAACTTTGGTCTGACCTAGAAGCTATTCATGAGTCAAAGTCCCACAAGAAAATAACTAACTTGGCCCTAAAGAGACATGTATAGTTAGGCACACATGAATAGAAATGGCTAATATTTATTGGATACTTGCTATATGTCAAGCACTATTTTAAGTATTTTACCTGTACCAATATTGCTGTTGCAATAACCTTATGAGTAGGGAGTAGATCACACATATATAAATATGTACGTATATCTAGAAAGATTATATAATGTATATACATATGTAACATATATTTGAGTAGATATGTGCATGTGTGCACACACATGTATACACAACTTTATTCCTCCAGTTGCTTAGGTCAAAAACTTAGATTAATTTTTGATTGTTGTGTTTCTTTCCAAATCCATATCCATAAAGAAATACTATTGGCTCTGTCTTCGACATACACCTAGAACCTGTCCACTCATCATCTCCACCACTATCATCTTGGTCCAAGTCACCAGATCTCTTGCCTGGATTACTGGAATAGCCTGGTAATGAGTTCTCCTTTTTCTACTTTGCTTGTTCCCCCAAATTCTACCCCCATCTGTTTTCAACACAATGATCCTTTAAAATCTTAAGTCAGATTTTGTCTCTCTCATGCTTAATATTCTGCACTGGCTCCCCATTTCACTCAGAGTAAACATCAAAGTCCTTACAATGGTCTATCAGGCCCTATGTGATCTGTGTTGTGTTACCTCTCTTACCTCATTTCTCACTACCATTCCCCTGATCACTGGCCCAGCCACATTAGTGTTTTACCATGCACACACGGCACTTACAGTCTTGGTTGCAGTATTCCCTCTTTCTGGAATATTCTTCCCTCAAACATCCATTTGTCAAATGACTTACCTTTTTTAAGTCCTCGCTCAAATTTCACTTTCTTAATAAGGCAGAGTATGTTTCAGAGTTTAGTCATCATTTTAATTAGGATTAAAACATAGGCCTAGAGAGGTTAAATATCAAGACTCTGATCTGAACCTATGCCATTTGCTTTGCAGATAGTTCATTTAGCTGACAGACTAAAACTATGGAAGCGTCATAATCTTAGTCCTTTATCTTTGTTTTGCATGTGGATGTAAATTAGGGGCATACACATAGAATTTGGAGCTCTATACAGCTGGAATGCATGAATAGTCTTACCCGAGACTGATTTTCATGACAGTGGCTTTGCTTTTCAGACCCTTCCTCTACTTGAAATGAGCTGTTTCTCCCCCGCCTCTCCCACCCTTCACACCAGATTGAGTGCCATCTCCTCCACCAGGCTTCCTGCATCACCAGATGTTTGGTTTATTTTCTATGCCCTCCCCTCATGGCATTCATGTTTCAACCACTATACTTGTGAGTTATACTGTATCTCATCCACTTACATATTTTATTCTTTCTTTGCAAAATAATAAGTACTCAGTAATTACTCGTTTGAACATTGGATAAATGAACAGATCATTATTATAAATAATGATGTATAAATAAATTTTGCATACACCAAGATCTCTACATTTTAAAAGCTAATATAAGTGAAATGGCATTTGTATGCTTTTGTATGTGTGTATATATATACACACACACCCACACCCACACACGATTTTGGAGATATGCGGAGCTTATTCCTAACATATTTCATCTTCCCTGACAAACCATAATTTTAGACATTTGAATCTTTTAATGTGGCTTGTATCTAATAAGTGAGGGACTTTTTTAATGTATTCTACTGAAACTGAAAAGGAGTTATTACTAAAGAAAGGTTTTCAAATACATCCAAATTTTCTAGAAAAAAACCCACAAACTTATAATGAAAATAATATTTTGAAATTAACTCACCCTTAATAGCCCAAATTAAGACCATCCCTTCCACACAAAAAATTTCTCTAGCTCTTATAGCCTGCTTTGCTTGCTCTAGATGTATTTTTTTTTTTTTATCACCAATCTATTATGGACTCAATCTATTCACCTCAAATTCATATGTTGAAACCTTAACCCTCCAGTGTGGGTATTTTGGAGAGGGGACTTATCAGGAAATAACTAAGGTTAAATGAGGGCATAAGAGTGGCCCTGGTCTGATAGGATTGTGGCCTCATGAGGAGAGGCACCAGGGAGCTTGCTTTCTCCACATGCACCAAAGAAAGGCCATGTAAAAATACGGCTGTAGGCATGCCAGGAAGAAAAGCCTCAGCAGCAACCACATAGTCCAGAACCTTGATCACAGACTTCCAATCTCCAGAACTGTGAGAAATGTATTTCTGTTTAAGCCTCCTGGTCTATGGTACTTTGTTACAGCAACCCAAGCAGGCTGACACAGATACTGTGTTATATTTGCAGTTAATGTTTTACAACACTGATTCTTTTTTTTTTTAATTGAGGTATGATCGACATCTAACATTATATTAGTTTCAGGTGTATGACATAATGTTTCCATATTTGTATATGCTGTGAAATGATTACCACAATAGGTCTAGTTAGCATCCACCACTGTATGCAGTCACAGATTTTTTTTGTTTTCTTGTGGTGACCCCAACACTCATTCTTGCTTCCCTGAATACATAATGAATTTGGGGAAATAGCAAAGGATTCATTTTTTCTTGTTCACTCACTTAAGCCTGTATTCCTTAGAAAGAGCAAGCATTTACATTTCTTGAATAACATGCCTTTTTCTTATAAGTGAATGGAAGTTTCTTTTCTTTTTTCTCTTTTTCCCTGTCTTGGAAGATTTAAATTGTATTCCTCATCTATTTTGGCTATAAAAAAAAAGGAAGAGGAAATATCTAGGGCAGAATGAGAACATCTGCTTTTGTTCTTCACTAATACTTGGCTATTTCCCTCATCCCTAATTGTCTAGAATAAGAAGTTAGAAATCCATATTGCTCAAATCATAGAGTGTAGACAGTGATTTTAACATATTTGGAGTCACAGTCCCCTTTGAGATTTCACTTTAAGCTGTAGATCTCACAAAATTGGACATGGGCAAATACATGCAAAATTTCAGGTGCCCCTAGACCTTTTGATGTCCATTCAAGGATTCTCTGAGGTGTTCTTGAATCCTAGGGTAAGAACCTCTCTTCTAGGCCATGTAAGTCTGTTCATCCCAGTAGGTGGGAAGAGCTTTCTATAAAGATTTGGGGAAAAAGAGAGATATTGGAGGTCATATAATCCAAAGTAATATTTCCAGTTTTCCACACCAGTACTTCTTATGAGATGCTCTGAATTAGGGAAATATGAGCTTCTGATCTTGGAAAATTTATACTACTGAGTAAACTAGGAATTCTGAAAGCTCCTTAAAATGGCCCACTGCTTTCCTGATGAAATCCACAAAGTAGGTTGCCTGTGATATTTTTAAAATCGTGTGGAAAATATTTCAAGGCCTGATCACAGACTACACATTAAAATGAGTCATCATGGTGACCTATACTTTGAGCCATAGAGACAAACAGCCTTGAGGGAAATCAGAGCTTCTGAAAAGCAGCTTGTACATTCTGATATATGTCATGTTATCCTAATAGAAGTGAGGGATGAGCAGGGAGGAGAGGGACTCTTTGAGTTGCCGCACCACAGACTGCCTCTGGATCTCAGGCTGAGGAGGGACCACCCCAGATCCTGCTGGGGAGGGATCCACTCTCATTTCCACAGGCACAATTGAACGCTCATGAAAGCTAAGACCCCCGTGATAATATGCCTTCCTCCATAACTCCACAGGGAAAGGAAGCTTATGGCATTTATTCTTTCTTTTTTTTAACTAACCTTATAAACTCTAATATGCCAAGGTTTTCATGTGAATGGAACAAACGAATCCATATGTTACAGAATAATAAGGATTTTTTAATGGTACTTTATCTTGAAATATCTTAGGAAAGTCCCTCAGAAACCCTCTTTATTACATTAGATGTTAAAAAGCAAACACATACAAAGTGATACGGTTCTTTTGTTATCTAGGGGATGCTCTCATGGAAGAAAAAAATGCATAATGCACAATATGGATAATAATGCTGCATATGTCTTGATCAAGATGTTATTATCCCTCCTTTTGGAAGTTTATTTCATACTATTGCTTTGTAAGTGTGGGGTCAGAGGTACAATACTTTGATGATGATAGTGTGCAAATGACACCTTAAATATAGAGGACAGAAATGTTTAATGCATTCAGTATTCTGAAGAAATAGATTTTTTTTTTTTTTTACAGAGAGCAAGTTCCTTTCCCAGGTGTTCTGAAATAACAACTTTGATGCTGCACAAGCAGTATTTTCTTATATGACTGCAGCAGAAATCTCAGTTCCTCCTGAGTCCTGTGCTATTTATGAATGCAAATAAGAAACAGAACTTCTCTTCCCTAATTGCACCTGGATAATAGTCAGAATGACAGATTGGGAATGTTCTTAGTCAGTAAATTCCTTAGACAGAGCCAAACACCCTGACACACAACAATTAAACCTTCACTTGTACCTCTCCCCACACCGTCACCGTCACTGTCATCCCCTCCTCCATTGAGAAAAATACCTGAGCTACCTAGATCTTCTCCCCTTGCCTGTGGCTTCACTTCCTGGCTTCATTCTTTCAGTAAATATGTGTTGATATATATATATGCTTTGGGATTTGAAAGTCATACCAGTTTTAAGATATTCCACTTAGAACTTTTGGCAGGAAACACAATTATATGATTTGGACTATTTTCTAAGAGTCTTCATAAGCTTGATTTGTGGAAAGAACACTGATTTTGAATCCTGATTCTGCTACTTGTGTGATCTTAGAAAAACAATGTAAGTTTTTGAAACTGTGCTTTCATATCTGTAAAATGGGAAAATGTCTGTACTACCTTTCTCACAGACATACTATAAGGACAAACATTAGATACCACATATGAAGGTATTTGGTAAACTGGAAACTACTTTTTAGGTAATAATAATAATAATAATAATAATATTGTTATTATTTCTATAGTTCATAACTCCTTATACTGACAAATTAAAGATTGAATTTATATCTGCCAGTTGAAACATTTTGTATTTGTAAAATAGCATGAAAAAGTTCCTTTTTATTTTACACTGTGTCTTTATCTTCATGTAAGTTAGCAGAAAGGAGATAGCTATAGAAGTCCTTGGTCAAGTCTATGGAACAAGCAGATGAAATAGATTTAGAATAAAGCTACTCTTTATATACAGTAATTGTTCACTTCCAATATTTTTAAATTATTGTTGTATTTCATCAATCAAAGTGGATCATTTAAGTGAACACTTTTCTGACCCACGACGCAGAAATATAAAAATATTGGCTGATAATTATCTTTTCTTCTTTCTTTGTTCCTGTGATCAACATTCGAGGCATAAACTCAGTTAATTTTAATTGGTAAACATTTGTGCCTATCTGTGACTCAGTTTTATTATCAATGAACTAAGAGTAATGCTAATACTTCATGGGTTTGCTGTGAAAATTTAAAGAAGTAACAGAATTAAAATGCTAAGAACTCTTCCAGGAACAAGTAAACATTAATAAATACTTTTATATTTGCATCATTTATTCATTCAACAAATTGATTTATCACCCAACAAATTGATTTATAACCCACTATGTGCAAGGTGCTGTTCTAAGGGTTTGGAATATAAAAGTTAGTGGACAAAGTTTCCAGCTCTCATAGAGTTTATATTCCAGTTTGAGGAGGAGAGAGACAGGTAATAATCAAGCATAATAAAGAAGAGAGCATGATTATTGCTGTGGGAAATGAGTAGAGAAGGGTGAAGGTAGTCAGGAGTGCTGAGGTTCAGAAATGGGAAGGATTAACCAATTATACAGACAAGTTAGGGTAAGTCTAATAGAGAAGATATGTATAAGGAACAGTTTGAAAGAACATGTTAGCCATGCACATATGTGGCAGAAAAAGATTCCAGACAGAGGAAACAGCCAGGGCCAAGGCCCTAAAGCAGAAATGTGCTTATATGGGAGTAATCAAGAGCTCAATGTGACTAGAGCAGAGAGAACAGGGATAGGAGATGAAGTCAGGGAGAGAATTGAAGACAAGGCCACGCAAGACCATGTAACTCCTTGGAAAGACTCACACTTGGGAGAAACTGGAGGGTTTGGAAAGCAGGGCTGATGCCATCAGGCTGATGTTTTTAACAGGATCACACTGACTGTTGTGTTAAGGATGTGCCCCCCACACATGAGGGCAGACACAGCAAGACCGGCTAGAAAGCAATCAGAGCATCCCAGGGGAGACGAAATGGAGGCTTGGACAGGGATAACAGTGGGAGTGGTGATAAATGTCTGGGTTGTGGATATATTTTGAAAGTAGAGTCAGTGGGATCACCTGGTAGAAAGTAATTTTTACCACACCTTACTTCAATTTCTATATAGCAGGAAGCTCCCAGGAGTAATCAGAATTGCAAAGATTTAGAAGCTTTCAAAAGAAAGGTGTGAATTATCTATAAAGATTGATATGAACTCTATGTCCACAGCTTCCGTAATGAAAAAGATAACCAAAAAAAAGGAGGGGTTGATTATTTTTTGAAGGACAGAGGAAACTATTATCAAATATTGATTTGGTGTGCCACAACTTATGCTACTCCCAGAGAGACAAAGCAGAACATACATGCAGGACCCACAAAAAGAGGGAGAGTTCTACAGAGCTGTGTGTTGTTCTGTATAAGTGAGTAGATGGATTGCTTAGTGCAGACTGTGCAAGCAGACTACGCAGATGTGAATTCTGTTCTGCTATGTACTGGCCTCAGTTTCTTCATGTGTATGGTGGGAATGATGATATAGTTAGTAAGGAACTTAGAGGGTTGGTTACAGTTTAAATGAATTATTTTAAGAAAAGGATGTAGAGTAGTACCTAGCAATTAGTGTTATATAAGTGTTAGGGGTTATTTTGTGTGTGTGTTGGGGGGGGGGGGTTGAGTTGCAGAGGTGGGTTATCTGTTCTATGTTGATCTTTCCTTGCCATTTTGAATGTTCATTACTCAGCACTAGCTTATTAAGATGTGGGTGATTGGACTCTGAAAGACTAATTCATGTTCAGCAAACCCAAATGAATTTTATTATAAGCCAAAATAACAACTTGGGTATTTTCTCTGAAATAAATGTTGCCAAAGGGATCAAAAGTACATGTCCCCAAGTATAAAATTCTTGTCCACAACACTACCCCAATAATGGAGGAAAAGTATCAGAAAGGAAAAGATACTCCGATGACTTTATGAAATGTTTTTACAAAATTGTGGTATGCTGCTGGGCCACCAATTCCTGGAGGGCTGCTTAACAAAGAAACAGGAATCCTACTGTCAGCCAGCCACTCAGTGAAGACAATCTCTAGACAGCAACAGGAGGATACAAAATTACTGTCTTTTCCCCTCAAGATTCCCAATTAAATTTTTTTTTAATGTTTATTTATTTTTGAGAGAGAGACAGAGACAGAGTGTGAGCTGGGGAGGGGCAGAGAGAGAGGGAGACACAGAATCCGAAGCAGGCTCCAGGCTCTAAGCTGTCAGCACAGAGCCCGACGCGGGGCTTGAAACCATGAACTGTGGATCATGATCGGAGCTGAAGTCGGACGCTTAACTGACTGACCCACCCAGGAACCCCAAGATTCCCAATTTTAGCATCTCTTGAAAATGACAGTCTGTATCTCTTCTCTGATTACAAAATCCTCTCCATCACTTTAATATGCTTCCAGGACATGTTGTCATTTCCAGGATTTCAACTTACTCTATACGAATTCTACTCATTATATTTGAATTGACAGTTTCCTGATTGCCTGGTGATATTGACGGGTACACACTCACCTCATTAATCATATACACATGAATCATTTTTTTAAGTTTTTTAAAATTCATTTTGAGAGAGGGAGAAAATGCCCATGTGCAAGAGAGGGGCAGAGAGAGAGAGAGAGAGAGAGAGAGGATCCCAAGCAGGCTCCGTGCTATCAGTGCAAAGCCCGAGGAGGGACTTGATTCCACACACCATGAGATGATGCCCTGAGCCGAAATCAAGAGTCAGATGCTTAACTCACTGAACCACCCAGACACCCCTGCCCCATAAATCATATTTTAAAGTGTGTTATTTCTTGAGAGATATGTGTGGTCAGAAAATCAATTTCATGCATGAATGAATTCTAATATTTAGCTTCATTTTAAGAAATTATTTTTCCCAATTGTGAGTCTCTAACTCTTGTATCTTAAGAGTGCTTCATTTTGAGACTCATTCTTTACTTTCAGTAATTAGGAAGTAATTAAGAAGAAAGGAGTGGAAACAAAGAGAAAAAAGTTATCGAGAGAAAGAACATGTTTCTACTTGATATCACTTAATGACATGGAATTCAGAAACTATTCCAAGTTTGCAGCTGTCACTATTAAATCCATCAGATTCACTACGGAAGCCATATTCCAACGGACTGTGATTTCAAGATGACACCGCGAAGTCCCAAAGTGATCAAAAGAGCACAGTTAGCTTCTTTTAATCCTTAATCATTCTTTCTATAATTCTATTTTTCTCCTCATTTGTTTTAAACCCACCCAGATATTTTTGTTTTTCTTTGGAGTACTCCCAAGCATTTATTTTAATGAACACAATTAAAATTTTATTATGTGACCCACAGCGTTCATCTAAACTTGGCACTGCTTTGGAACTTTCAATCATTTTCCTGGGCCAAGAGGGATTCTGTTGAGAAGATAAAATATGGATTTTAGCAATAATGATGTTGCCTTGGCTTGTGTAAGTACTGAATTAGTGTTGCGAGAAAACACATCATTAACTTTCAATAATATTTTCTGGAACAGAAAATCTGGCAGACCATATTTGTGTTTTTAAAGATTTAAAAGGAAGATATGTGCATATTTACACAGTAATAAAATTAAAGGAGTCATTACTATTACAAAAAAAAGAGCACCCTAAAGTAAAATTGATTCTATTTACTAGATAATTATTTTAGATTATTATTAGATATGATTAGACTATTTTATTAGAACGATTTGAAATGTTCATTGGATCTGATGTTCTCATTCCATAAGTTACTCATACGTGTGGTGTTTGCTTTAAAGGCATATCTTATCAATTGTTGGGAATATAAGACAATATTGCTAAATAAACAAAAACAAACAAAAAACCCTCTCTATTCCTATATAGCAGAAAAAGCATTGTCAGATTTATACACATGTAAGTTAGCATGAAAGTGAGTACAAACCCTGGACAGAATTTGACACAAATTTACAAGGTAAAGCAGAAGAAAGAACAATATAAACTTATTTTTTCCTTTCTTTTCTTTTTTAATGTTTATTTTTGAGAGAGAGAGACAGAGAGACAGAATGCGAGCAGGAGAGGGGCAGAGAGATAGGGAGACACAGAATCAGAAACAGGTTTCAGTCTCTGAGCTGTCAGCACAGAGCCCAACGCAGGGCTTAAACCCGTGGATATTGGACCAGGAGATCATGACCTGAGCTGAAGCAGGATGCTTAACAGACTGAGCCACCCAGGTGCCCCCTCTCCCCCCACTTTTTTTTAATGTTTATTGATTGATTGAGAGAGAGAGAGAGAGAGAGAGAGACAAGGGGAGGGGAAGAGAGGAGAATCTGAAGTAGTCTTCAGGTTCTGAGCTGTCAGTACAGAGCCTGATGTGGGGCTTGAACTCACGAGTTATGAGATGGTGACCTGACCGGAAGTTGGGCGCTCAACCGACTGAACCACCCCAGGTGCCCCAACAGAAGCTTCTTTTATCTCCTTCAGAGATAAGTAGATGTACCTTGTATTGTCTCCTGTGAGACCCACGATAAAATCATAAATTAATTTTGGAAGTATGTGTTCACAGTTCCAAAGATCTGAAAGGCCCATGTAGTTGCACAGTAAAATCCCAAGTTCAAACCTCTTTTGGGGCTTATTATTTTCACAACTAGACACTCTAGGGAGGAGAAAACAGGGAGGCAGCTGTCTACTTCCTTTTTATTAAACAAAGGTAATTTTATCATTTTACTCTTACATGACTGAGAAAAGCAATTTGAATGATATTTCTGAAGAAACTGAGTACCAAGGGAACTCAGTATGTATATATGTATGTGTGTATGTATGTATGTATGTATGTATGTGTAAGAATATGTCTGTCCTTTCTGTCATTCTTTTCTAAATTAATAACTTTAATTACTGGATCATAAATGATAAATATAATTAACATTACAAAATTTTAATGTAAATAGTCAACATGATTGAAATCCCTTTCTATATATTTGGAAGTCATTTGTATGGTTATATATCAATTACAACATCTGTTGATTCATTTAGGCTCAAAAAAGAATATGTATGTGAAACCATTTAATTTGTGCAAGCATGATTTAAAATGAAGATTCAGAACAAGGTGTTTAACAGTTCTCTCCTAAAAATACAAGCATAAAATTAAAGTTTTAAATATAGTAGAATGGAGCATAATTATAATTATATCCATATGGTATGATATTATTGAATACCAGGAAAATCTAGGATAGTTTAATAAGGTAATGAATAACACAATTAATATTAAAAAATATGTTACTTTCTTTTTATCTGAAAATATTCAGTAAAACATTTTAATGGGAATTGTAAAAAAATGCCATTAAAAAAAAGCAAAATAACGCACCCAGAAAATGCATATAAAAACATAGACAAACCTTATGAAGAAAATGACTAAAATCTATCAAGAGGCATAAATATTTCTATAATGGAGAAATATAACTTTGAATGTTTCACAAAAAAGTTGTGAGTTCCTGATTTCCCTCTAAATTCAGAAGCTCTGGCATACTGGAGCCAGATAGCCTTAATGTTGACCTGCTAGAACTAAGTAATGGCTGCCCCTTGGAGACAAAGTTTGTGCTATAAGGTCCATCTCAGACCCTATCACTTCTATACTTGGCCCATCACATCTGCTTATTTCAATTTGGCCTTTGAATTTGCAGTTCCTGAGTTAAGGTATTTGCTAGTCACCAGAAGAGAGACAGTTCAATTCTCTTCTACCTACAAGTCTGAGATACACTTTATTTTTGAATAGAAACAGGCAATTTTTTCATTTATGTTTCTATCTTCATCCCAGTTCATGGGTCATGACTTCTCCAGTGGTTTTACGATCTTATATTTCCTAAATCCAACATTTACTTTTTTGGTTTGGGGCCTGGAACTCTGAAGAAGATAAATATGTGGTCTTAACTGTTGAGTACAATTTTCAGTTTATCATTGAATTGCCTCTGAATGTCAGAGCAATTCTTGGTTCTCCTCATCAGATACTTTTGTAAATACTCTCATCCAGTGCATTGTAGATTTGCTTTGGATGGAAACCCGATCTATTAACTCTCAGTTTCATCAGGAGTTCCAGCAAAATTTTCAGTCTCCCGCTGCTTCTTCTCAAGCTATGAGTTTCTGTGCTGGAGATTTTCTCCACCCCCCCCCCCCCCCCAGTAGTAACATAGCCCGATTTATATTGGAAATCTGTCAAATTGCATTAAACAGTTCTTGATTGAATTAGCAGTTTCCAAGCCTCTTTCTCGCAGCTGTCACAGAGTAGAATTGCACAATCTGTTCAGCTAGTTTCAGGGCAGGTGTTTTTGTCTTGACAAAAGTTCTTTCTTTATACCCGTCTGTCTGGAGATTGAAATTTTTCTTAAGAGGATTATGAGAGGAAATCGGGAGAAACAGTTTTTTGCTTTGTTTTTTTCCACACCAGCAACTTTATTTTGTGCTTATCAGTTAGCCCAAGCCCTGTAAGTCACCTGCTTATTAGCCAGGCAAAACTAAAACTATGGTCCTTTAACCACAACGTGCAAGGGGGAACTAATCATGAGTTCAGAAAATGAGATCCTCTTAAAAGAAACATTTAAATAATAGAAACGTCTAATATGTAACCACCATCTTTGTGAGTTGGTAGTTAAACCTTCCACTTTGATGATGTTCATAAAGGTCTTTTGGCAAGACAGTTTTAAGGTAAAGGATTGGGCTTTCCTGCTGGAGGGAAATTAGGGGGAATAACACCTTATACACATAAGGAAACATGCCAAAGAAAGTTTGGGGACATACTAACAAACACATAGCTGCTTAATAGTAGAGCAATGGTAACAATACTAATACTGTGCTTTTGGATTATCCTATCAGTTATGCACCATTTAAAGCACAGAAGTACTGTTTTCTAGCTTACAATCAAGAAGGGAACATGAGACATGTGCGGTACACACACACACACACACGCACACACACACTGAGACAAACCACATGAAGACAACAGCCTTCTCCCAGGTTAACAAACCCTAATGGAAATGTGTTAACCAACAAACCCTAATGTGTTCATCAGAACCACATGAAGGAAAAAAAGACCAGGCCATTCAAAAGTAAGTGAGAAGTCAACAGCTAGCAATGAAAACAATCATTAGTTGTGAGAAAATATAAGTAAAACAGTGCATTTTGCATTTGACAAGTGCCAGTTTCTGCTTGGGGATTTAGGTGAGTTTGAATACATAACGTTCTTACACGTCAGTGTCTGTGGGCTGAGAGGGCATTGGAAAAAGCCAAAATTAAGTGGAGGATGTGGGACAGATCAAAAGAAAGGAGCCCAGGTACAGAAGTTAGATCTAAAAAATAGTATCTGGGTGTTAGTATTAGACAAATATTAAATAAGATATTAAAGGTAAAATGCCTCATGTAGTTCCTGGTCCACAATAGATCTTCAGTAAAGGTTAGTCTGCTCTGAAATAAGGGAACAAATTATTTTCCATTAGTCCTAAATATTTATCAGCATGTGCACATTTATCTCAAATAGTCTGTTCTGTATACATAACCCCATGTGGTGATTATTTATGATATGATGGAATGAAGGGTTTTAGTTCATTGAGGTAAAGACATGAAACAATTTTATATAGTTTAACAACTATGCACAAATCCCTCTTTATGGCTGAGTATTTGCTTTCTTACTTAAGAACAGAGTTACACGTGCTTGTCCTAAGGAAGCAAGTTAGGGGGTAGGAAGGGAGACTGGGGGTTAAAAAGGCTCTGTGGAAGATTATTTCTTTTCTTTGCGACCTACTCTAAAAAAGATTTAAGGGGTTACCAGTGTGCATAGAAGAAAAGAAGGTGGCATGATAGAGGCTCAGCCACCCTACTCTGGGTATGGCTAAGCACACGGGGTATTAAAAATATTTAGCAAATCTTATTGTTCTACAAGTTAACATATAAATCAATACAAACTAAAAAATGTTTAAATCCCAATTTATTTTCTGTTTTTTCTAAGTTTATTTATCCATTTTGAGAGAAAGAGAGAAAGAGACAGAGAAAGAGAGAGACAGAATCCCAAGCAGGATCCATGCTGTCAGTGCAGAGCCCAGTGTGGGACTTGAACCCACACACCGGGAGATCATGACCTAAGTTGAGGTCAAGAGTCGGATGATCAACCGACTTAGCCACTCCACGCCCCTCAAATTTATTTTCTAATAAGCTAAATCCTTTATTATAAACTCTACATAAATTACATATATATAATATGTGATATATATGCTTGCCAGTTGGAAGTGTTTCAGTGTTTTGACATACCATAGTTCTTCAAGACTATATAGAACTGCATGATCTGGCCCTCATTTAGTTCCTTTGCCTCTTTTCTTGTCAACTGCCTCTGCCACTCTTCTCTCCAGCTTCATCAGACTGATTTCATTTCCTTCAATGTGTCAGGCTGTTTCTTACCTCCCTGCTTTTCTTCTTCATTTTTTAAAATCTTCTTTTTAGGTTTATTTACTTATATTTGAGATAGATAGCACAAGCTTGAGCCAGGAAGATGCAGGGAGAGGGAGAAAGAAAGAATCTCAAGCAGGCTATGCGTGTCCAGTGTGGAGTCTGACGTGGGGCTGGAACTGATGAACCGTGATATCATGACCTGAACCAAAAATCAAGAGTAGGATGCTTAACCAACTGAGCTACCCAGGCTCCCCCACTCCCTGCTTTTCTCACACCACTTCCTTGGCCCAGGATAGACTCAGCCTATGCTTTCTGCCTGGCAAATGTCTCATCATCTTTCAAATGCTATTTCATGCCATTTTCTCAATGGATACTTCCCTGACTTTCCAGCATTGGGATCCTGGTTCATTTCTGTCTCTTTCTTCTTGATAACTGAGTCTGTGATATAGGACAGCATAAAACTCTTAGAATAGTATTCATAAAGCTAGGGTCCATCATTTAAGCAATGGGATACCTTCAGTATGGATAAGCTGGGGCCACTGCATGAGTACTCATATCAAACATAGAGAAAACACTTGCTCCTGGTGTAATTTGAAGTTAATAGATCTTCTGTAAAATATTTGGACAAGGACATGTACTGATCTCTAATGAAATGCAGCTGATGCTAAGCCATTAGGCAGCCAACAATACTTGTCTCCTTCTGCTATCTCTGCTGTATGCTCTCCCTCAAGCTAAAAGAATGAATAAACAGAATAACTAAAGAACACGTGCAAAAGAGCATGTAAGACAAAAGGAGAGGACCACTACTGTGGAAAGCCAAAGAGCTTCCTCTTTCTAGGAAAAAGCAAAAGGAAAAAAATTTTTTTTTGCAGAATGAGACTTGTTTTCTGAACAAGATTCAAGTATTTGTGAAGCTAGAATAAAGACTTATAAAGAAGGAGAAAACTGAGACCTCATGACAAATTTCAGGAGATGTGTGACATGATGCTCACTGCTCTGATGGATAATAATTTAGTAACTATACTACCAAGGCTTCTTTGTGATGACTTTTGTAACACTTCTCTCTGGGGCTTGTTTCTACTGAACAACAAGATACTTTCAACAGTTCTGCAAATGCAATCACTTCTAAATATTTGTTTGGGGGTGCCTGCATGACTCAGTTGGTTAAGCATCCAATTCTCTATGTCAGCTCAGGTCTTGATTTCAGCTCAGGTCTTAATCTCAGTGTCATGAGTTCAGGCCCATGTTGGGATCCCGGCTAGCATGAACCGTACTTAAAAACAAAAAAACAAACAAACATTTGCTTGGAATTACACATTAACAGTCTCAGATTTGTATTCACTATGAAATGGAGGGCAAGACAGATGGGGTTCTGAATGCAAAATATATAATTCTTCTATTTTGAATTACCTGTGGTAGAAGAGAACTACTAAACAAGTTAGGTTTCCTTAGTCCCACTCACCACGGTCCTTCCTCCATGCCCTGCTCCCCTTCTCATCCTTCACATGATGGAAGTCACCCAAGGGAAGGGTCTAGAAGCACAGTGATAGAGTGGCTATCAGGAGAAAGCACTCAAGTTGTGATATCAAATCATAAGCATAAGAGGAAAATGAGTGAATAAATTTTGTTTTCTTTAACCTTCAATGTTACTTATTACTGTACAGTTTCCAGTGCATTCTTTAGAATCATTTTACATTTTCTCAGGAAATGAAGTTTTACCATTTCCCTGAGAAATTTTGCTTGTTATCTTCAGAACAAATATGTTCTGTTCAGTGTTCTTTTGACCTTCCTAATTATTCCCCTGTAAGAATATATCTATTTATGTTTATTCTCTTTGGCCCTGTCATGAATAGATGAAAAAATCTTACTATCTTCCTTTTCCAAATACCCACCTCCTCAGTATTTGTATTTCTAGAATACTTGGGCTAAAGGGCCAGCTCATTTCCAGTCTTTTACGGGTTAATTTTTTGAAATTCATTTTCTGAAATCTTCTCTCCAAGAAGTTTATGGATATGTGATGTTAAGAGGGGGAACAATTTCAAATACATTTTGAAAAGCATTTTTCTAAAAGACCAGTTCTGAAATGTGCTATCAGCATGGGCAAGACTGGCTCCTTTCTGCCTCAAAGATCACTGTGGAAAGTTTATGTCTCCATGTATCATCAGTCTCCCATTTAGGCGAAGGAAGCACCACATTACCCAAGATGATGTCAGGGACCTGAGGGGACCCCATACTCTTCCAAATGTTCATCTCACCAGTTCCCTAAATGTTTCTAATTCCTCAGCTAACAGCTGAGCCTTCAGTTCCAGAAGAAGCATTAAATGTTAAAGTATAACTAACCTAAAATAAGTGGGCAAACCAAAATGGGAAGGTACAGGAGATTAATCTCTCTTTCATGAGGTAAAGTTTTGAGGAGGAAAAGGAAGGTGTAGGAGTATCACACAACCATAATCAATGGCAGGACTTACAAGAAGAAATGACATGAAGGGCATCTTGGAGAAAATTTTGTTCACTATAATTTTTTTTGTGTGCATAATCTTCAGGATTCATGGCTGGCAGAGTTTATTTAACATTTTTATTTTCTATCAGTTTCAAAGCTCTTTTCTAAACAGAAAGAAATGATGCTGGCCACCTGAGCCCATATGTCCTTTGTTTTTATTTTTTCTCTTTATTATTTTTTCTTTCCTCTAAGGAGAACTCTTTTATTTGTGTCAGAGACAAACATTTACCAGGCACTGTGCTAGGTGGTTGAGTTTCTAGAAATAAGACACTGTCTCTGACCTCATGGAACCTAAACAATATTCATTCATTCAATGCACACAGACCTTCTCATCAGGATTGTCATTTCTTAGTCCTAAATATGAAATGCAGCCCAAGGCCAGCATATATTTGAGGAAAGTTTCCACCATTGAAGAGATAGAATAAAACAGTTACAACCAAATAACCAAAAAGAAAGAGTAAATAACAGAAGAAAGAGTCGATATGATAACTAATGTTGCTTGGTAGGTATGCTATTGCATTTATAAAAAGGAAAGAAGAGAATGATACAGAAAAATCATAGCAAAAACAGGAAGAGAGTACTTGGATTAAAATCACTATGGCAAAATTTTTGAAAGTAAATAAAGGTTGGCAAGTGAGTTGAGGAACACAATTAAAATGGCAGAGAGAAAATAAGAAACTTAGAGCACGATCCATGACATCCTACATCTGAATAGCAGCAATTCCAAAGAACAAGAAAAATAGAAATAGAGGGGTGAGAACACAAGATTATTTCCTAGAACTGAAGAGGTATGTATTTGCAGAATAAAAGAACACTATGTGCTCAGGTATTCAATGAGAAAACCACCCATTCCAAGGCACAACTTTGTGAAATATTGAAACAAATTGAAGAGAATAAGAATAGAACCAGTTCTCCTGAGAGCTACAATATATCTAGAAGATACTAGAGCACTGCCTTAAAATTATTAAAGAAAGTGATTTTAAAACCTAGACATCTATATTCAGCTAAACTATCAATCAAATATAAGGATAGATTAATTATTGCCTTCAGAAGTACAAGGTCTCAGTTGGGAATTTAATGGAGAATGGGCTCCATCAAGTAGAAGTGTAAATAAATATAGAGAAAGTCATGGGACCCAGGAAATGAAAAACCCAGCAGAGGAAATAGGTAAAGGGAATTTCTAGGTATTCTGCAAAGAGAAGTCCCAGAATGACAGTAGTATACCAGCCTGAAGAGCCATCAGCCAAAAAAATATGGCAGAAAGATGGGGGCCTCCAGGAGGAATGGCTCAGAACAAAAAAGAATAATAAGGGAAGAAGTAAAATGAGGAGGGGGAAAGAAATACATAAATGGGATGCTTAGATTACCTGGCGAGTTTGACCAGGTGGAAAATTAAGAATTAAAACTGAAGGTTTGAGAAGATTTAGCCAGATATGCAAAGAAAGCTAAGCAAATGAAAGAAAGGAGGAGGAGAAGGGGGGAAAAGAAAATGAAGGAGCAGTAGCAGCAACAATGAACTATAGTTGACAACAACAGCAAAAGCACAAGAAAGGGAATCACTCACATTCTACTACTTAGCTCAGCAATGAGCAGTACTTGCATTTTCCTAATGAATATAAATTTAATAAAATGAGTTAAATCTTTAATGGAATTATTGGGGCAAGCAAATAAGTGTATGTGTGAAGAGTAATAGAAGAGAGTTAAATCCTCATTGTTAATGGAAAGAAGTCAAAAACTAGTATCTAAACTTGAGCAATTGTGGAAGAACTGTTTACGGTATTTTAAAGTATGGAAATGGAGTACCTGGCTGGTTCAGTCAGTTAAGCTTCTGCCTCCTGATTTCGGCTCAGGTCATGATCTCACTGTGTGAGTTCGAGCCCTGCATCGGGGTCTGCGCTAACAGTGTGCGGAGCCTGCTTGGGATTCTCTCTTTCCCTCTCTCTCTCTGCCCCTCCCCTGCTGTCTCTCTCCTTCTCAAAATAAACAAATTAATTAAATAACTTAAAAATAAATAAATGACTTAAATAAAATATGGAAGTAAATACTAAACTTTGATTGTTGGAAGTGCTAGTCTCTGTAAGGGAATATTGTGAAAGCCTTTGTAATAGACCAAAAATAACCAGGGGAGTTCAACAGAGAATTCTTGACTGTTTGCAACATATTATTCTGATACTGTAGGGTTTGTGTCTTTCATTGTCTTTTACGTATCATACCACTTTGTAGAGATGGAAGTAATTTGCAGGAAACATAGTAATGCAAATTATTTCTGAGGTCTTGTGTATTTGTCTGGTTTGGGAGACTGTTCTTTACACTGGCCTCTTCATTAGTTAATGAGTTTTAAAGTTTTATTTATTTAAATAATTTCTACCCCGCTACGGTGGGGCTCAAACTGAGGATCAAGAGTTGCATGCTCTTCCAACTGAGCCAGCCAGGCGCCCCCCCAACCTTAATGAGTTAAATAATATTTTTAATATATGTTCATTTTATATCTGGATGAGAGTTGTGATTTTATTGCTTTCAAAAATTATTCTTTACCATATCTGGGGGTGGCCATTAGTGATGGGACTTCTGATTTTCAAGGCCGGCCTTTCTTCTTTTGGCTTCCTAACTAAGCACACGTTGTTTTGATCAAAATAACTAAATTTTTAAAATAATTTTTCAATATCCATTATGGAAATTAAAGTCTTAAAAAATTATGAGAACTGTGCAAAATGTGTAGCACTCTTGAATGGAGATATTTTATGCAATGGGCAAAAGTAATTAAGTTGAGAATGAGGCAGCTGAATGCACGTAAGGAAATCTGAAGCATATGGCTGTTCAGTGCTGCTTAGGAAAAGTACAAGCTTTAGGACACAGTGTTTAACCAACTGCATCTGAAGTTCTGCCAAAGTCAAAACTTCCAAACACTTTCACATGTTTTGCCATTTGGTTTTCTCAAAACTAAATAACATCTTCTGAATTAGATTTTTCTTGCCTCATCATCGTGTAAGAAAACTACCTTTTTTCCCCCCCTCCAAACCCACTTTGTTCCTTCCTTTTCACTTTGGTCAATTGTTTTTTTCACATATTCTTGGTTGTATCACCTGTGACCTAGTATCTTCCCATGTGAAGTTCAGACACTGTCTTTTTACTCTTCCATACTCTCCACACAATGTATGTCTCCAGAACACCACCCACTATTTGTTTAGCAAAGGAAACTATGAGCATAAACCACATCAAATGACAATCTCATACCACACTGTCGTATAAAAATACCATCAGGACCTGTACAAAGTGTATTGTTATTTTGTCTAACACAGAATAAAATGTATCCAGGACAAGAACTGTATCTCCTCAATGAAGTCATGTACATCACAGAATATGCCAACAGTACTTGAACAATAATAATTAATTCCACTTACTGCACAAATATCCAGCATGTTCTCAGCCAAAGGAAAGAAAGAGCATGAACTTCAGTTTCAAATAAAGAATATATTTTATAAGCCTCTGACTTTGGATCACGGTATTTGGCAAATGATACAAATAAAAAGAGGTCTTAAGCAATTTTATCTATGTAAAGTAGTTGGAGCTTTAGAGAGCTATTTTATTAAAGGAGTTCACTTATCTGATAAGTTTGCCAAGGTCCTAGTTAAAAATGTGCATTTCACATTCACTCCCAGTGACATCAAGAGATCCAAATCTTCTTTTCTCTTTCTTTTCCTTTCAGTGTTCAGTGGCAGTCATTTCGAGGTCAGTACTTTCCATTCCAGATAAGCCAGAGAAAGAGAATTGTTAAGTGAGAACAGTCTCCAGCATGCTAGCTTTGTTTATAAACAGAAACTAAAGAACCTCCTTGAGAATATTTTACATGGTAAATGGCTGACCTCAAAGTCTTTCCAAGATTCTGATTTCGATTATATCTAACTCCTCTGTCAACTGCACATCAGCAGAATGAAGTAATGCATCAGTAAATGAAGACACTGGAGAAATTCCTGTGGGAAGCAGTGAAATGGGAGCGAGGGGTGGTGCTTCTTCAAAGCCAGTACTTCCTAACATGAAAAGAACAAGATTCCTGCAGTTCAAATTCTGCTTTCTTTCTTCATGTACAAAAGACTGACTAGCTAAAGAATCCTTTTAACATTTTCCTCTAAAGAAAATGATTTTTGCATTGTCTAATTATTCTTTAAGTGCTTATGCATCCACAGAATCTAATGAGCAATCTTCAGTTCCTGAGAACCTTGACATGCTTGGTCAGAAGAATACCTAACTAAAGAGGGTTGTTGTAAGATTGAGTTTCACTACATGAAAGAGATTTACACCTAATAAGTCTTCCATTAGTTTTGGCCATCATCATCATAATTGTGATTGTTGGGTTAAACTCACTTAACCTATGAGAGAGTAGATGTTATATTTAACATTTTACAGTTGTTGAGTATATGGCAAGTTGTGTATGAACATAGTTATTGTTTTAGTGCGGCTGTGTTTTACATGATTAAGAAAGCTAATTATGACTCCATTTTTCAATAACTAATTGCTTGCTACAATTAAAATTTTATAATTTGGAAAAATATCACACAAGGATTAACGTAAATGGGGCCTGCAAGTTGTTAAAAATAATGCTAATGCTAAGGTTAC
Organism: Panthera onca; assembly: GCF_046562875.1. Classification (NCBI taxonomy): domain Eukaryota; kingdom Metazoa; phylum Chordata; class Mammalia; order Carnivora; family Felidae; genus Panthera; species Panthera onca. Next base: position 65,923,172 of record NC_138345.1, read on the forward strand.
AATAGATAATCTGAGATAAATCAAGTTTACAAGAGGAAACTTAATAATAATAAGCTATATTTCACATAAGCATATAAATGTAACTAAAACAATGGGTTAATATCTAAAATTACTAAAACATATTTTAACAATATACCTGAGATTGGTAAAGTTATAGTCAACTTGGGATACTACGAGAATACAATGTGTACAAATGGGTATGCTACAATGAATATATATTGTCATGACATTTTAGAAAATAATCTGGTAATTCCATGAACACTTTTATAAATCCTAAGTACTTGCACCATGGAAAATATATGTTAAATAAAATCATTCCAGGGAATTTTTATTTTTTTTTATTTTTTTAAATGTTTTTATTTATTTTTGAGACAGAGACAGAGCATGAGCAGGAGAGGGGCAGAGAGAGAGGGAGACACAGAACCGAAGCAGGCTCCAGGCTCTGAGCTGTCAGCACAGAGTCTGACGCAGGGCTAGAACTCACGGACTGTGAGATCATGACCTGAGCTGAAGTCGGACACCCAACCGACTGAGTCACCCAGGCGCCCCTCCAGGGAATTTTTAAAATACCTGCCTGAATGTGTGTATGTAACATTGTTTTTAATGTTAGAGAAAAATGATAGTCCACAGAAATATCTAACAGGAAAACTATTAGTTCTTCCAATGTTTACTTGATTTAAGGTTATATTGTATTAAAAATAATGATTAAGAGGATTAGGTCACATTTTATGTTCATTTTATATGAACATGGAATGTAGATGGTCGCAATTTGGGACATTTTGAAATAAATGTGAATTTCCTAACTGATCCAACATCCTGCTATTCTCTGATGCTTTTTTCTATTCAAAAAATTTCCATCACTGTAGTCAAAATACCTTGAGGCAAAATTTCCCAAACTGCTGAGTGTTAGCAAGTTTACTTAAGAACTATCTAAAATAAAAATGTAGATAATACTGTTGGTCATTTCCTAGACCTTGCCCTTTCTGGGGAGTGGTAATCCGTGCAAAGATATGGATCATATAGTATATGAACAGATTCAACCCAAGAACTTTATTATTAATGCTGACCTGACAGGACTGCTTTGATTACCTTGAGATAACAGTCTCATACAGTCAACTGACTACCTGGATGTTCAATAGGCATCTCAAACCTGCTGTGTCCAAGGCTTCACCCTCCATCTTTCTCACACCTGAAACCTTCTCTGGAGCTTTTCCCAATTTAGTAAACGGTTACAGTCTTCCACTTTCGGACCCCAAACTCTTGACTACTCCCTTTCTTTCATACTTCACATCACCATACCCTGTTGATTTTTCTTTTAAAAATATATTCAGAATCCAACCAATTTCCATTTACCCCACCAGTATCATTCTGGTGTAAGTCACCATCATAATTAATTCACTCCCTGCTTCTGATCCCCCAATATATTCTCAGTCCAATAGCCAGGGAAATACTTTTTACTTTTTGAGGAGAAATTTATATATTAGTAAATTTCAAATACAGTGACACCTTGGATTGCAAGTAACTTGTTTTGTGAGCGTTCCAAAAGATGAACAAACATTTCTAATAAAGGTTAACTTAATAAATGAATGATGTCTTGCAATACGAGTAGTACATGATGCCGAATGTCACATGATCACAACTGAGCCGATGGTTGTTCTCTCTCTCTCTCTCTCTTTCTCTCTCTCATTCTCCCTCTCTTTCATTCTCTCTCTCTCTCTCTCTGCAGGATTGTGGGTAATGCTTGGATATTTGGTCTCAGGCCCTGTGTTTGGCAGAAATCAGTGATTTTTCAGAACATTGGAAGGTGTCCACAACTGCCACTAGTGTATTTTTTGTCACTTCAAAGCACCTATGGACAGTCCTCTGCTTTTTCATGCAAGAGTAAGCTCAGGAATGCTTTGCTTCATTCTAGGTCAGGCTGCCTGCAGATATAGACCCCTTCTTCTGCTGCCTTATTGCCAGTTGCATTAAATACAGTATATGACAAGATTTTATTAATATTGTACTATAGTCAACATCCATTAGTGATAAGTGAAAGTGAAACCCTTCTCTCTTTTGTCTCCCTCCCACCAGCCATGAAGGTTTTCAAAGGTAGGTGCAGGTTAATGCACTTTATATTTCTTTATATTTTGTATTTTCTTTATTATTTTGTATTATATTACAGAATTGTAATCATTTTTATATGAATATTTTGGGTGTGTGGAACGAATCATCTGAGTTTCCATTATTTCTTATGGAGAAATTCATCTTGATATACAAGTGCTTTGAATTACAAGCATATTTCTGGAATGAATTATGCTCACAAACCAAGATTTTACTGTACTATATACCAAAAATGGAATAGTTTGATAAACCTCCAAATGCCCATCATCCAACTACAGCAGTCATCAATGAGGACCATGTGTATTTCATACATATGCCTACCCTTTTCTTCACTCCTGCACCCCTGGATTATTTTATAGCAAATTCCTCACTTCATATCATTTCATCTATAAAGATTTTAGCATATTTCACTCATGGTTGAGGAGTGTTTTTAAAAGTTTAACCACAATATCAGAATCACACTTAAAATGATAACAATTTCTTGAGGTCATTAAATAACCAAACAATACTCAAATTTTCTCAATTGCCTTATATTGTATATATGTGTGTGTGTATATGTCTATCATGTGTACATATACATTGTATGTATATATAACATATATATTACATACAACATACACAAAGTATTTATATATCCATACACAAATATATGTGACTAAGAATTCAAATCAAGATCCATACAATGTCTACTTACTGCATTGAGTTAACATGCCTTTTCAGTTTCTTCTAGCGTATTGATTCTCTTCTCTCCTTTTTACATTTTCTCGCAATTTTTGTTTCCCACATTTTGGAGTTTTTCATTTGCATTCCTGTGGTGGGATTTAACATGCTCTTCTGTCCAGAATTTTCCTTAAATTGGTAGTTGGATCTAGAGGCATGAAATAATAAAGTTTTGATATTTTGGCAAGGATACTTCATAGGTGGTGGTTTGTACCTCCAATAAGAGGTATAAAATGTTCACTTACCTCTTTTGCTGTGACATTAGAAACCAGTAGTAATCATAGCCTAGACCCATATTTTATTAGGGATCTACAAAATGGTAATATTTGAATTATATCTACTCCTTGTTTATTTTTCAGCAGGAATGCTTCTATAAAGAAACACCGTTTCCTCAACTGTGTCCTGACATACAAAAGGACAAGATAGTTGAACAGTGTTCTTTCATTTATTTACAAATGTTTGGTAACAATTAATGTGTTTCCTAATAATCTCTGGATTCCTAACAACTTCTAAGTAGCCAACGAAGGTTTTTTTTAATTGATATGAATTCAATATGCTCATCAGTATGAACATAACATATTTGTTGTGTTTCGGTTTATTGAAGTTATTATTCTTATGGATATCAAGATTGTCACATAGTTGTCAGTAGGAACCTCCTGAAGTTGGTTGCTGAGCCATTTTGACATAAGCCTAATAGATTTTAACTTCTTCAGTTTCTGGAAAGACAAAGTTTCCATGCTTAACTTGTACATGTCCTTTTCCACACCCAGAATCAGCCATTTCTTCGAAGGGTCCTGCTCCCTTTAGTGGACATGTACTACAGAGATTATAATTTGGGCACTAGCAGTGGACTTTGCTAGCAAATCAGTTATCATTTCTAGTACCTTTCAGGGGACACAACTAACTTGAGATGTGATGTTATTGTCTGAAAATGTATTATTCTGGGGAGCCTGGGTAGCTCAGTCGGTCAAGCGTCCGACTCTTGATTTCAGCTCAGGTCATGATCTCCTGGTTCGTGGATTCAATCCCTGCGTTGGACTCCGTGCTGACAGCTCAGAGCCTAGAGCCTGCTTCAGCTTCTGTGTCTCCCTTTCTCTCTGACCCTCCCCTGCTCTCTCTCTCAACATAAATTAAAACTTTTAAAAATCTCTTGAAAAGATGTTATTCTACTCAATATTCCTCTCTCCTTTCTATCTAAAGTCTTTTGTATGGAACTCTATTATGTCTTTTTAGCCTCAAATTCTAGAGATCCCTCTTCACTTATCTCAAACTATTCAAAAGTATCTTGGAAGTTACTAACCCTGTCCTCTCTCCACTTTTATCTGGACTATTTAATAGCTGTATGGATCTCTCTCCCTCAAGTCTTAGTCCAAATGTCATCTTCATGGTGAAATTTTTCTCATTTAAAATTGTAATTCTCCAACCTTTGATATGTATTTTAATCATTTCTTTCCATTGCCTATATTCTCCCAACATAGACTTTTTTCTATTTTTTTCCTCTGCTCCTACCTTTTTAGTGCACTTAACACTTTCTGGCCCATAGTGGTCAGTAATTTTTGTGGGACTAAATACATTTTGTGTTATATTATTTTAATAATTCTGACTCAGTCCCTAAGTTTTAGCAACTCTCCAGGTTAGAAAGAAAATGATAGGTAAACAAATAATTTCATTAAATGTAATGAATAGTGTGATCAGAGTACATGGTAAGTGCCATAACAGAAAGCAAATATTCAGAAACCATTCAATCTCACTTTAACCTTTCCAGGTGTATTCGCTACTATGCTACTTTATATATCCTTTAATCTGATGAAGAACTATGTTATTATTGTGCATATACAGTAATTTACAGTTCTGTTTGTTTTGCTGGTAATCTCCCTGCCTGGAAGTCATCTTTCTCAGTTTTACAAATCTAAATCGTTTCTAAGATCCGGAGCAAAATGACACCTGAAGACAGTCTTTTCTTATTTCCCAGCTGCAAGCAATCCTCTCATCTTCTTGACTTGGTAACACCTTTCTGAAATCTCTTGCTTCATTAATCATGGTTTGGGGTTTTTTGTTTTGTTTTGTTTTGTTTTGATGGGGAAGGCTGATAATTTTCTATTTTGATTTTGACCTATCCAAACCCATTCCTTACCTCGCTTCCCAAAAAATAATTTGTAGCTCCCTCCTGCCAAGATTCATTAGGTTTTTGCAATATTTTGCAATGGAAGCTAATCTGTAATTCACTACAAATGACTTAACATGTTAATTCTCCAAGTGAACATTTTTAGAAAACCCTCTCTTTTAAAATCCTAATGTACCACATACACACACCTGTTTTACCACTGATCCAATTTTGCTACATATACTTATTTACATGTCTCACCCTCTTTGTATTCTGACTTGAATGCAGGGGCTTTCTATGTTTTCCTATCCCCGTTTCTAAGCAAAGGTCTGACCTACAGCAAATGCTTAAAAAAACATTTGTAGATAGAAATAAAAGAAGAAAAAAGGGGGCAAGGAAAGATAGAAGACAAAATTTTACCAGAAGATTTCTGAAAGCAAAATTTCTTCGATTATTGACAATACTAATTACAGATATTCCAGTAACCTGAAGGGACACTGAAGGAAGGGCCTTTGTCTTGCCTCAAATCACAACCTAAAATGATACTGTAGGGACACATATGCAGGGGAGAGATTGACCTGTTTAGATCTCCTACCAGTTTTCTTTTCATAGCATCATCACAGGGACAGATGTATATTTTAAGCAGCCTTTCCATGCATGCTTAATGCATTCTTCTTTTGACCACATTTTTACACACAATCTAGAAAATTAAATAATGGATTTCTGTTGTTTTTTTAAAAATTAATTTGTGGTTAGAAAATGTTTAATTTTTTGTTGTTGCTCCTTTATAAGATGGCTTTTCATATTCTTCTTCTGTTTCTGAGACTTGAAAAGAATTAGCAATATGAAGTAAGTACCAATATGACAAATGGCTGGTAGGCTTTTGGCACATAGCTAAACACTCTTACAACAAAGGAATGCAATATAAAATAATGAGTCACTGGGTGCCTGGGTGGCTCAGCCTGTTAAGCATCCGACTCTTGACTTCAGCTCAGGTCATGATCTCGTAGTTTGTGAGTTTGAGCCCGACATTGGGCTCTGCACTGACAGTGTGGAGCCTGCCTGGGATTTTCTCTTTTTCCCTCTCTCTCTGCTTCTGCCCCCTCCTTGTTCTCTCTCTCTTAAAATAAATAAACTTTAAAAAATAATAAAATAGTGAGTTAGTATTATAATCATTATTAGTATTATTTCAGTCCCCTTAAGTTAACTCTCCTTTTTGTCTCCTTCCTTCCACATACTTTAAAACTCTAAACTGTCTTTTTCATTTGTAGAATTTGACTTTCGATTTTTTTTATCTTTTATTCCACGAAATGTGAGGTGAAAGAGAAAAAAGAAGAGAAGTCTGATTTCCCCCTTAATCCCACAGCACCTAACTTAATACATTTGGTTCGTTATTCAGACTGAAATTTAATGTAATATTTTTTCATGATTCTTATAAATTCAGAATATGTTGGGGGAAATGTCGCTCTATTTTATCAGAGAAGAACAAAGGGAAGGTTTGTTTAAAGAGAACTATAGTCAATATATTTTTTACATTCATCTAGGTGAGATAGAAAAATATACGAAAATATACAAAAAAAGGGAAAAAAAAGGCATCCTTCATTTCAGGAGAAAATTATCCTAGTGAGAATAGTCATACTGTTGGGAAGTAATTAGGTTAGTTTTTAGTTTCTAGCTAATGAGACCAAGTCATTTGTGAAAATCTGTGAGAACTGGTTTACTTTGCAGTGTTCATAGGCACAGGTGCAATCCCTAATCCCAGCCAGCCAACAGATCTATCATGGGGCTTGGGGAGAAGCCAAAATACGGTGGAAACTAACCACCAATACCAAGAAAACAATGTACACATATTTACTCATTGTAGTTCTGTAAACTCTTTGTGCTAGAAGGAAAACATGTGGAGCTAATGCTTATGAAATAATCACTGGTTCTGTTGTGCAAATGAAAAAGAAAGCATTTAGGAATCAAATGCTTCATTGATGACTCAATATTCAATGTCTTCTCAAATATTTGTACCTGAACTTGAGGCTACTGGGTGAATATAAATTGACTGTTCCTTTTCTATCATTTGATTCTATCCAGAGACTGAAACATGTTCTTCATTTAAATTTTCCAAATCTAATATTGGAAAATCCTCTAGAGCCTTGTGTTTGCCTTAATTTATGTTTTTAATATTTCTTTATTGCTCTTCTACAGCAATGCACATGTTTAAAATAGAAAAGAAAAACCCAAATACCACACATTGCAACTAGGTGTAGGTAAGATAAACAGTTTAGAATTTAATTTATTACTGAAGCAGGATATGAGAACGAACAGACCTGAACTTAATAGCTTAGAAAAATTAAAGCATTAATTCTAAGTCTCTTTATTTATCTAAGAATATCAGAAATATTCAGTGTAATTCTAAAGCTTGTACATTTAATTTACTGTTGAAACCACAGGTTAAAAGTACAAAGTTTCAGAGAAAAAAGCCAACGGCAGTTCAGTCCTGTGTAGATGTAACTATTGGTCTTTTTATGATATTATTAAAATACAGCAAAATTGTGCCACTCTAAAAAATCTTCATTTCATCATGTTGTATAGAATATGACAAGCAAAATAGTGTAAACATTGTTGATGCGCTTTTCAAGTCATAAGCTACAGACATTTATTTAGCTTTTCTGTATATGTAGGAACACAGTTTTGTATAAGATATGGATTTGGTCCCCAATCAACTTTAAAAACTAGAACAACCCAGAGGCAGGACTTTGGAAAAGAAAAAGAATTCTGACATGTTACCCTTGCCCTGTTATGCCACATACTTGCTGTGGGACTTTGGGCAAGTTATTTATCCTCTCCAAGCCCCTATGGCCTCATCTATAAACAAGGATGACAATTGTCCCAGAGTGGTTTTGAAGATTAAATGAAATAATACATATACATTCAGTGGCAAAGTACCTTACAAAAACAAAAACTTGACTAATCCTAATAATAATATTATAATAATTATGTATAATAACATTACTGATACAAACAATGTAATTATTATCATAAATTTTTTATCATTCATTACAAAACATTCTCATGACAGAGAATTTGCTTGGTTTTATTTTTAATCATAAGATTAAAATCTGCCACACCAGAAAGTCTGGAAACTCTCCATTGAAGAAAAGTCAGACAACACAGAAAAAGATGTCCGAGTAGTAAATTGTAGAAGTGTTCCTACACCTCTCATCCGTTCATTTCTCTGTACCCTTTCACCGTCCTCTCAAATAACCACTTAACAGTTTGGTCTTTGCCCTTCCTAATTTTTTTCATCCACTTATATTTCTTTATATGAACATATCTAGATATGTGACTTTGTTTTGTTTTATGTAAATGGCTCATTTAAAAATGCTCTTGAGTGGTATATAAATTAGATATATCAATGTTTATTTAGTTCTTTCCTTTTTATGAACATTTTGAATATATTTAACTTTTAGCCACTACAAAGAATACTGCAGGGAAAAGAGCAATACTGCAGGGAAAAGACTTGTACAAGTCTTTCTCTGTATGTGCCATGTTTTATAGGACAGATACGTAGAAATAGAAAACTTTAATGGGGGAACCTGGCTGGCTCAGTCAGTGGAGTGTGTGACTCTTGACCTTGGGGTTGTGAGTTTGAGCCCCGCGTTGAGTGTAGAGATTACATAAAAACAAAATCTTTAAAACAAAGAAAAAGAAAAGCTTAATAGGAAATTATGAGAAATCAAAATTTTAATCTATATTATCCAGTTGCCCCTTTAAGGTTATACAATGTATAATTTACACACCCACCAGCCATGTGTGAGGGTCCTCATTTTTCATATTCTTCTCATTATCATGTGTTTATTTATTTATTATCTTAATGACAAATTGCTGCATACCTATGAATGCCAGGTACTAGGCATATTGCACCTTACCCCAAAATCTTATATTATAGTGGAGTGAAACAGACAGAAAGCAATGCACACATAAATAGGTGAATAATATCACATATTAGAAGATAAGTAGTATGGAAGGGGTAGAATGAGAAATTCTGAGTAGTGGAAGGACTGCAATTTTAAATAAGGGGGTCAGAATAGATCTCATTGAAAATATGGCATTGGAGCCAAGCCCTGAAAGGTATAATGAATTTAATGATTCTACAATCTAGAGAAAGTGTTCCACTGTTCTCTGGCTTCCAAAATTATTGACAATAACATTCTAATCCACTACATACTGCCCCCCTCACACACTTCATACTTTATAAATGACCACCTCCTTCTTCTTACTCAGTCTTTCTTGAATTTGTAATTCAATAATATCACTAAGATATATCTTGAGATTTTAAGAACTTTAAATTATTTTTTCCAGCGTTTCTACGGGGTCTGTGAATCTGCAGGTTTGTATCTTCATCCATTTATGAAAAACTTTGTGCCATTAAGTCTTTGGTCATTTTTTCCTTTGCAGTTGGTTCTATATTTTTCTTTGAGACAACTGGTCATATTTCGCCTCTCCATTTTAGACCCTCCATATGTATCATCCTTTCTTCAATGTCATCTTTGTTCCTTTTTTCCAGAATTTGATTTTTTGTCTCCTGTCTTTGGAAATATCAACCTTGAGTTTGTCGCTTTAGTGCATCCTACATATCCCACATCTTTTTGTCTTTTGGATTCATTTTTTATTTTGATGTCATTAATCAGTATGGAATTATGTCATATAGAATCTGTGAATGCTGAACTATTTGAGTGCTGGAAGCTGAGCTATCCCAGCCTGAGTGGCAGGGCCCGGGCTGTGGACGGATTGGTGACTGCAGGGGGGTGCGCCGACAGTGAAGCTTCTTGTACTCCCGCTTTTAGGTAATTTGGCTTTAAAACTACCTGGGGTATTGTCTTTTGGGGAATTGCCCTCTGCAGGCCCTCTGGGAAAAGAACCATTAGGAAAGAAAATAAGGCTCCACGAGAAATTGTGCGGCCTTACATTTAGCCCTCGCCATCCCCTATGGAGACTCCTCTACTTACGGGAAGGATAACCTCATACCTTTGCCAGAAAAGAGGGCCTGTATAGGAGAGACATATGGATTTGAAAGCCCCACTCCGGCAACTAAGGAGTGTATCTCTGGGCACAGGTGACTTCAACCCCTAGGCCCACCTGGCCCCCCGGAGGCATTCCAGATGATGACTGAACCTAGTCGATTAAGCTACAGAATGGTTCATTGGTTCCTAGGTGCATTGTCTCTCTGAGAATGTATGAGGCATAGGTTTCTAAGGCTTTTTCAGCCCCTTTCTGGCACCTTGGACCGAGGCAAACACATTGTTCTGGCCTCATGTGGTTAGGAGGTCATGTCCCTGTAACTGTTCCACTTGAGATGTTGAGAAATGGAGGGTCTTTCACGAGAAAAGCAAAGCAAATGCTTTGTAGATGATAGATAAACACAGATGCATAGTGGAATAATGTAAGAAATTAATCTATAATCAAAGGGTATGCGGGAAAGTTAGGGGAAAATCACCATGTTATTTCTTAAAGGTCATTTATACATAGGAACATTTTCAAAATTAGGTAATGTTAGAAAAACTTAGTTGACGTATGCTACAAGGAAATCACTAGTATATATAATGCCATGTTTACTGTAATAAATCGGCCAGTTCGACACACTGCTGTTGTCTGTGTCCATTTTTATTTTTTGTTTTGTTTTATTTTCACTTTTTTGCCAATGCCGTTCATCTTTCGGGAACCCTTAGTTGCTGGAGCTGGTCTCCGGCATTTGAGAGTTTATATAACTAAAATCATCATTATCTTTCATGTTTGAATAATAATTAGGCTGCTTATTAAATTTAAGCTTGAAAATAATTTCCTTGGTTTTTTTGTGTTTTTTTTTGTTTGTTTTTGTTTGTTTTTACTATTGAGATATATCAGATATACTTGATATAAAACATTGTATTAACCCAGGGTGTACAATATAATGATTTGATATATATATATATATATATATACATCATATATATATGATATATATAATTTAACTATATATATATGTTGTTAAATGATTACCACAATAAGTTTAGTTAACATTAATCACCTCACATAGTTACAAAATTATTTTTCTTGTCATGAGAATTTTTAAGATCTTTCTTAGCAACTTTCAAATATACAATACACTATTATCCCCTCAGTTTTTTTTTTTCATTCCCACTGACTTATCCATAATAATGACAATATTTATTGGAAGTTTACAAAGTGCCAGCTTGCTATACATAGTTCTTTTTTTTTTTTTTTAACTTTTTAACATTTATTTATTATTGAGAGACTGAAAGAGAGAGCATGAGCAGGGGAGGGGCAGAGAGAGGGGGACACAGATTCGGAAGCAGGCTCCAGGCTCCGAGCTGTCAGCACAGAGCCGGATGCAGGGCTTGAACTCACAAATGGTGACATCGTGACCTGAGCCAAAGTCAGACCCTTAACCGACTGAGCCACCCAGGCGCCCCTATACATAGTTCTTTAATTGATGATATCACTTACTATTTGAAACAAACCAATAAAATATGTTCTATTACTATCCACTTTACAAGTAAGGATAATTGGGCTTATAAAAGAAAAGTAGGTGTTTTTTTATTTTTGAGAGAGAGAGAGAGAGGCAGAGAGAGCGCGTGCACACAAGTGGGGGAGGGGCAGAGAGAGATGGAGACAGAATCTGGAGCAGACAGAATCTGAGCTGTCAGCACAGAGCCTGATATGGGGCTCAAACTCATGAAACATGAGATCGTGACCTGAGCTGAAGTTGGATGCTTAACCAGCTGAGCCACTCAAGTACCCAAAAGATAAGTGGTTTTTAATTGTTTTATGACAAGGAAGTGATACAATTAGAACTGAAATCAGTGTAGTTTGATTTTAGAAGTGACATTGATAATAATGTGATTTTGGCCCTATCGTGAGTGAGATGCCCCCCTCGACTGCCAAGAACTTTAAGATTTTCTTTGTATCATTAAAGTTTTAAAATTTCAACATAGTGGGTAGTTGTGAGTCTTACAATTAATGGAAATTTCATTCTAAAGTTTTATTCTTTTCTTTAACTCCTGGAAATTTCCCAGTATTAGTATTTTTCTAATATATTTTCTTAAACTTTTTATTCTTTTAAAATTATTGGATAGCTGTTGACTTCCTGAATTAATCTTTTACATTTTTTTAAAAAAATTTTTTTTGAAATGTTTTTATTTAGTTTTGAGACAGAGAGAGACAGAGCATGAGCAGGGGAGGGGCACAGAGAGAGAGAAAGGGAGACACAGAATCAGAAGCAGGCTCCAGGCTCCGAGCTGTCAGCACAGAGCCCGACGCAGGGCTCAAACTCACAGACTGCGAGATCATGACCTGAGCCGAAGTCGGACGCTTAACTGACTGAGCCACCAAGGCGCCCCCCCCCCTTTTTTTTAAGTTTATTTATTTTGAGCAAGAGAGAGTGAGAGAGAGAGCAGGGAGGGACAGAGAGAGGGAGAGAGATAATCCCAAGCAGGCTCTGTGCTGTCAACACACAGGCTGATACGGGGCTGGAACTCATGAACCTTGAGATCATGACCTGAGCTGAAACCAAGAGTCAGATGTTTAACCGACTGAGCCACCCAGACACCACAATCTTTTGCATTTCTTAACATTTTCTTATATTTTCTACTTTTACTTAGACCTCCTGCTCTTTAAGATTTTTCAAACTGTAACTTAAATTTGAATTATGGTCATACTACTCATTAGACTTATTTTTAATTTAGGAAAATATATTTTTAATAAACCTTGTCAGTCACTTGTCAGTTCACTTAGTCCTGCTCTTTTGTTTATTTGTTTGTTTTTACTTTTCCTGGAGTTGGCTATAATTTGTATATATTTATGTTAATAGATCAGGTGGATGATTTTACATAGCTTTAAAAGGTTTTTTCTATATTTATGTAGATCTATTTCTCAAATAGTCCTCTTGTTTAAATAGAAACTGACTGGAATTATATTTTAAAAAGTGGATTATGTGGAAAAGTAGATTTCCCTTTTGTAAACACGAGATTGAAACAGACAAGCAAGATCAGACATTTCCTTCTCTGCCTCCTTGCTAACATGAAGAAAGCTTTATTATGCTAATTTATTTGGCATACAACTATGTTTCTGTTAGTTTATTGTTGTTTCTTATTTACCTGTATTTTCTTTTGTGGCCGTTCGAGTTACCTCAGGTTTCCCCACTGTTAGGCTCTGTGTCTTTCCTAGGATACCCTATACTCAAATAGAAATCATTCCCCATCAGGCAGTTGGGGTTCATTTTTTTTCATTTCCTTTTTTGTTTCTTGTTTTTGTGTTTATAGTATTGTGTGCAATTCCTGGGTTCTCTTCTGGGCCAAATGATGTCTTCAACTTAGTGTATGTGTGCATGTGTGTTTTGGGAGTTGATGAAAAGAAAGGAAGAGAAGAACTAAAAGATATGTTTGTCTAGAGTCAATCTATCAAGTGTGTTTTTTTTTATCATGAAAATTTTGAATTATTTCCCTTAACATGTCTACTGTTCTCTTATATAAAGCAATGTCTCAAATTATTTGATTACCCCCTAAAAATCCTACAGTGAAAGTCACACTCTCAGAATTCCTACCTTCTTGAAACAATATGTCACTGCAACTTTAGGGTATGATAATCAGCTTGAAGGACAAATGAGAGGAGAAAAGAGAGAACTACACTGTTTGCAAAATCTGTATTCCAGGCCTGGCTTTGCTCTTTTTAGTATGACCAGGATAAAGCATAAGTTCTCTGAGCCTCAGGTAGCCAGTGTAAAAAGGAAAGAATAATATCTGTCCTAGCCCCAGAATGTAGGATTGCCATCAGTATCAAAAATACAGTTATGAATAAGATCACTTTGTAAAGTGCCATATGTGTTTATACTTTCATTAAGAAAATAGTTTTTAAGTGTGAAGTTCTCCTCTTGGTACAATGTTGGGGTTTCTAAAGAGAGAGAGATCACTGAAGGGACAGAATGATGTGATTAGCAGCAGCTGGATTTTTTTTTTTTTTTTTTTTTTTTTACTGAAAATCAGAAGCCTGGAGAAATTTGAATGGAAAGAAGAATGGGATAGGGAATCCAGGAGTGAAAAACAGAGCTAGCATCGCTGGGGAGTGGACAAGATTCTTTTTTTTTTTTTTTTTTTTAATTTTTTTTTTTCAACGTTTTTTATTTATTTTTTTGGGGACAGAGAGAGACAGACAGAGCATGAACGGGGGAGGGGCAGAGAGAGGGAGACACAGAATCGGAAACAGGCTCCAGGCTCTGAGCCATCAGCCCAGAGCCTGACGCGGGGCTCGAACTCACGGACCGCGAGATCGTGACCTGGCTGAAGTCGGACGCTTAACCGACTGCGCCACCCAGGCGCCCCTGGACAAGATTCTTGTGAATAGTACCACGTGGCTGGAGCTAGAGCTTACTCCCTGCTCTCTGTCCACTAATCACTATGTTGGACATATTTTGTACTGTTTAACTACACATATCTATTATAATTTACATGTTTTTCAAACTCCAGGAAAGCAGGATTGCATATCCTTTTCTTACCTAGCCACCTGTGCATTTAAATCAAATTGATTGTTGCACTTTTTTTTTTCCATTTAGAAACTGATTTTGTAATTTCAGTGTCCTGTAAGTTTGCCACTTTCATCATTAAATCCTCATGTGTTTGTGGTCAGGGCTGGTAACTGGTTAAACCCCAATGATGCCTCAATAACACCTTCAGAGTTGAAGTCAGCCATACACTCTGCCATCATACCCGAATTTGGATTCCGCAATACTGTCAGTGGAGTAGTATTTTCCTAAGGAGGATTTCTATCTCCAGAACTAACCTCCCACTTTATTTTGACAAAATTCAACACCCATCTGTTTATGCACTCATTTGTCTGATTGTGTGGGAAGGTTGACAAATTCAGGCCCAGATAACAGAACTGAGAATCCTTTTAATATTCTCAAATGTCTTGAAAATCGACAATCTGAGCATTCCAAAATAATGAAATGGGTTAGCATAATTATTTTTATGAGTTGGACAAGTAAAGAATGGTTTAGAAATCAAGACATACTTTGTATGAGTTGAAGATCAGCTTTAGCTTCTTTTGAATTATAAAAAGTGAAAACAGAGAGGCAGATTCAAGGGTTGCTAATACATAAAAGTGCATAAAAACTAAAAAAAAAAAAAAAAAAAAAATGGCTTGGCTCTGAAACCCTGTCTACATGGTAGTAATATCTCTCTGGGTTCAAGTCAGAATTTCCCTAGTGTGGGCCCAAATTCTAATTAGTTTATGTGTTGTGGAGTTGGCAAAGCAGTCTTCCCTCTGTCCCCTCTCTAGAACTCTCCACTTGTCAGGAGTTGAGAAAATGGGTACTGAAAGGATATGACTGAGAATGAATGGTGGGCCAAACTCAAGAGCAAACTGGGAGAGGTTATAAAATATGATCACCTTTAAAAGTACCGAAACATTTAGCTCAGTGGTGAGCTGCTGAGAGAAATTTATCACTGGATTAGCAATGGACTATCAATTGTTGAATAAGGAAGATCACTTAGCTTCTTTGGTTCCCTTCTTGCTATGCAGAAAAATCATTATCTTTCAGAAGGCAATTTATTCATTCAAAATATTGGTTGTGATGAAATTTGCAATGACAAATCCTGGAATTATAATGAACCAAAATCTATATCTGTATTTGTTAATCCATGGACTATATTAATGTTTCAAATTGATTATATGGCTCTGTTTTGTTATTATATATATTTCTATAAGCAGGAGTCACTGGAGTGTAAAAAGTCTCTATCTTTGCAGCAAAATATTTAAGTAATATACATGCTCAGTTGAGCAACTAAAATAAACCTGTCTTTAACAATCCGCAAATACTCAGTTCAATGGCCCATTTTCTACCTTGTTTTTGTTTAATTTCTTACATCTTCATTTCTTTCAAATAGTTTATATCCATGTTTTAACAAGTGGCATGTTAGATCACAACTCCGGTAACAATTTCCAATGTTATAATGCATTTCTCCTGATATTTACTAAAGGGTGAGCTGTTTGTTTTATATTTTATGTGTTTTATTCACTTTTATATAAACATTGTCTTTTCAACTTAAAAGAAGACAGTATTTGATTTAAAGTAATCCCAGATCGGAGTGCCTGGGTGGCTCAGTCAGTTGAGCATTCGACTTCGGCTCATGTCATGTTCTTGCGGTTTGTGAGTCTGAGCCCCACGTTGGGCTCTGTGTTGACAGCTCAGAGCTTGGAACTTGCTTCGGATTCTGTGTCTTCCTCTCTGCTCCTACCCTCCTCACACCCTGCATCTCTCTCAAAATAAATAAACATAAAAAAAATTAAAGTAATCCCAGATATCAGCAGCCGTTGCTTTTAAAAATATGCTTTAAATTTTTTAATGTTGAAAATAAGTGACTTTTTTAGCAGTGTCAATAAGTGTGAAAATAATAATATCTGTTTGAACTCATATGCTAGGTGTGTGTGATTATCAGGTTATATGCATAGTATGTCTTTTTATAGATTTCTTCTGAACTGCTTTTGCCATGCCTAATTCTGTCATGAAGCTCTATTACTTTTTTGGCCAACATAGCCAGTTAGTGTATCAACACATTTTTATTCACAAAGGGAAATCTCTAACACAAATTGAGGTCTTCTGTAGTCTGCCCTATTAACTCCATTCTTCTTTAAGGTATATATTTATGGTTGTTTGTCTGAAAAATTCTCTGCTATGGCTTCAAGAAATTGCTGTAGTTAATTTCCCAGAGACCTGTAGAACAAGTGCAGGAAGACAGTGGTGCCTCTCGATTTGATATCAGCTTGTTTTTCTAAAATGTCTAATGTCCCTTGCTCTTAGTCATTAAGGAAATAGAAAAAAAAAAAAAAAAAAAAGACCATGCACAGTAATTTTTAAATTCTTTTTTTTAACGTTTATTTATTTTTGAGACAGAGAGAGACAGAGCATGAACGGGGGAGGGTCAGAGAGAGGGAGACACAGAATCTGAAACAGGCTCCAGGCTCTGAGCTGTCAGCACAGAGCCGGACGCGGGGTTCGAACTCACAGACCGCGAGATCATGACCTGAGCTGAAGTCGGCCGCCCAACCGACTGAGCCACCCAGGCGCCCCCAAGCACAGTAATTTTTAAAAATGAAGCTAGCTTTCTAAAGCTTTACAATGTGTTAGCTATATTAAGCTCAAACATTTTGAACAAACAAACCATCAGTACTCTTTTTAATCTTGGAACTAATTAATTTGTAATTTCATTTGTGCTTCTCGAAAGAGAGTAAACCTACTCTTTCAGGTGAGGTGCTCTGGGGCTGGTGTGTCCTTTAGAATCAACCTCTGGCCTGAATTGTGTGTTCTTTGTTCCACTCGTTCCAGGACACAGTGGTTTCAACTACATTGATTTCTTGGCTTATTCAGAGGTATATGCATTTATGTCCTACTAAAGACTTGGAAAATGATGTATTCCTTTCTTAAAATGTGTAAAATTCAAGAAACAAAACAAACAAAGGGGGAGAGGGGAAGAGAGAGAGAGGAGCAAACCAAGAACGGACTCTTAACTATAGAGAACAAACTGATAGTTACCAGAAGGGAAGGTGGGTGCAGGGATGGGTTAAATAGGTGATGGGGATGCAGGAGTGTACTTGCAATGAGCACTAGGTGTTGTACGGAAGTGTTGAATCACTATATTGTACATCTAAAAGTAATATTACATCAGATGTTAACTAAGTGGAATTCAAATAAAAACTTGAAAAAAAGAAAATCTTGGGCGCCTGGGTACCTCAGTCAGTTGAGCATCGGACTCTTCATTTAGGCTCAGGTCATGATCCCAGGGTTGTGGGAATATGCTGAACATGGAGCCTGCTTCAGATTCTTCCTCTCTACTTCCCGCCTCCCCCCTTTTCTCCCTCTTCCCCTCTCCCCAACTTATGCTGGCGTGCTCTCTCTCTAAAAAAAAGAAAGTCTAGCCTTCCTCTATGACATAAATAAAAAGAACCTCACGCCCCCCCCCCCAAGAGACTATTTTGCTTTAGTTTTCTAAATCTGTAAGAAGAGTATCACAAATTAAAGAAAATGAGTTCTAAAAGTCATATTGTGAAAAATTTTGTAAATGAAATAATTTCAGATAGATAGATATGCACATGTGTTTCCAGAAATCTTATTTCACTCTAATTTTTCTATTACCAATGTGAATTGTTAACTGGGAATTGAGGATTTAAAGTAGGCAGATGTTGATATCTGAATAGTCAATTAGAAAGTTTTTGATAGAAAAAAAAAGTCTGCAAAACATAGTAACATTTATCATTTGGGAGAACTAGTTATTCCATTTTGAATGGTATTACAGGCAGAAAGTTCCAAATCAGGCTGTCCATGTTGTCTCAGAAATGCCATCTTCTAGCAGTGAGTAAATTACACTTAGCACGTGCTTTATACATAGCTAGTACTTGAATATGCTACTATTCCAGAAATTATATTCCACTCAAAACATATTTGACTTATCTATAGCTATACTTATTTAAGAAAACAGAAAGCTAATATCCCTGTAGACTGAGCACAAGAAATCTGTTAGATTGGGGCAGCGCTAAGGAAAGGATGCCTTGTAAAGAAAAACAGTCCAGCTGATTTGCTACAGAATTTGAAAACTCCACCTGTAAGATTAATTCCTTTATGTTGACATGTCATCTTTGGGAGTCTTTTGGTAAAAGTAAATATCCCTTTGAGATAAAACACATTAAGTTAAATTAATTTTCCATTAAAAAGGGTTGGCTAGCACCTATCAAGCCCCTTGCAGGATTGAGAAATGAAGTAGGGAAATCAGTTGGGGAAAGAGTTTGCAACTGAACTGCCAATTTTTTTTTAGTTAGAAGCTTCTAGATTGTTCCAATAAAGTAATCAAAAAGAATGTTTTGCTTATAGAAATACAGACTAGAAACATGGAAGTGAAAAGTATAAACAAATAGAAGAAGGGGGAAGAGGAGGAGAAGGAGAGCAGAAAGGGAAGGAGAAGGAAGAAGATGAAGAAGGGGGGAAGGGAAGGATATGGAGGAGGGGGGAGGGAAGGAGAAGGGGAAAGAAAAGGAGAAGGAAGAAGAAAATGCTGGAAGGAAAAGGTAGGTGGAGATTAAGTAAGACTGAGAAACCATAGCCAAGATTCATAGATCCGTATGAACAAAAGTATGTTTCTGTGTTTTGTCTGTTTCAGATTCATGTGAGAGTAGCTAGATGGATTGTCAGTATATTTAGAAAGCATGCTTAATCAAGCATGCTTGATCTACCTTAAAATATAGACTATGTGATGTATGAAGCAATCACTGTGGGGACCCTTAGGTGTTATGTCAAAAAGATAAGACAATCGTTCATGTTCTAGAGTAGCAGAGCCAAGGTATGTGAGTCCCATGAGCCACTATGGGCAGAAAAGCAAAACAAACAACAAACAAAACCAAACGAAATAATTTCAGGTATGACTCCCCAGTGACAAGACACAAGGAGAGATGAAATCATAGGCATTGATTTACAGACGAGTTGCTTTTCACATGAACAAATCTTTGAATCATTTAGTTAATGGTAGTTAATGATCTCCCTAATAATAAAAAAACAGATCAGGAATTATATCAATAGTCTATAATAGGTATATAATTTAATTATATAATGCATTATGCCCAACATATATAACTAATATATTTAATATAGTACTTATTTATTTCTGGCCCTATTGCAAAACTAGTTTATAAAAAGTATCTAAAATGTAACAAATTGAGAATAATTAAGATTGTATTAATATTGCACATAAGAATGATTAATACAAAGAAGGAAGAGAATGTTCTTATAACTTACTAAGACAAGGATCTTTATTGCAATATTATACTATAATTTATATTGCATTTTCCTAAAACTTTAAAGAGAAATAAGAAAAGCAAATTCACATGAAAATGAAAAATATCAAACCTAAAAATTTAACGACCTACTTTTGAAATAACACTTCCATGGAAAAAGATTGTGTTCCAGGCTACATCTAAGCAAAACCTCTCTGACCTTGAAATGCTTACAGAGGACAGAGAATCTGTCTTGTCTCTCTTTCCTACTAAGTTTGGGAGAGGGGACCCCCCTGCTTTCTAAGGCATTGCAGAGCTCACCTGCAAAGGACCAAGCAGAGTTAAACCTTGGGGAGGGGAAGACTTTAATAGTAGTGGGAGAGTCTTTATGGAAGGGTAGGATGAAGAAGAATGGTGCACTATCAGTGAGAAAGAATTGGTGAGAGCTGAATAAAGAGATTAGTTACAAAATTCACTGGGTTAGGGGAAACCAGTGAGAAATGCCAAAATACACTGGGACTACCAAAAGTGGAAAAGGATCCCTCTTGTCCCACCCAGTGAATATTTCCAAAGTAATTAGTATTTTGACCTCTAATGTCATAGATTAACATAATACCAATATTAAAGGAGCACCTGGGTAGCTCAGTTGGTTAAATGTCTCACTCTTGATTTTGTCTTAGGTCATAATCTTGCAGTTCATGAGTTCAAGCCTCATATTGGGCTCTGCACTGGTGGTGTGGAGCCTGCTTGGGATTCTCTCTCTGTGTGTCTCTTTCTCAGTCCATCCCCCCCTCAAAATAAATAAGTTAACTTAAAAATATTAAAACTTCCTATCTATGAAATAGTATTTCTCATCCATTTAGCTTTTCTCTAAATTCTGTTGATAATATTTTGTTTCCCATCTTTTGCTCAATTGATTCCTAAAGATTTTATGTATTTGGTGCTATTGTGAGTGGTTTTACAGTTAACTTTCTAATTTCTGGTTGCTAGAATATAAGAACATAACTGATTTTTGTATATTCATCTTATATCCAAATATCTTACTAAATTAATTTAAATTATTAATTCCAATAGTTTATAGATTAGTTTGGATTTTCTGTATATAAAATCATGACATCTGATAATAATTAGAGTTTACATCTTCTTTTGGTACTCTATGGTTTTATTTATCTTTGTTTATAAAATTACTAGTGATGTCTGCTTTATCATTTCTCATACTAGTAATTTGTGTTTCTCTTTTTTCTGATGTCAGGTTGTTTGTGTGTGATTTTTTTTTTTTAACCAGCCGTTTTTTTCTTGATGTCTCTTACTACTTGTTCATCAGTCTGGCAAAATACCAACAATTTAGACTGATGATGTAAAAACAGTGTAAGTAACAAAAGTAGGAGGGGAAAAGGGAGAGAAGGAATATGCTTGTTTATATGCTCATGTTTAATATAAGAATCACAAGATATGATGCTGGCAGAATAAGTATTAGATATTTAAACATACTTAATAGTTAAACATATGAAGAAATAAACATTATTAAACTTAAGTTGGGTTGTGGAGGAGAGAGAAGAAAGCAAATTTTATTGTTGCTCATAGTGAAGCAACAAATAAATAACGAAAGTTATTATAGAAAAGTATAAACATATAGTTACTGGAAAAATTATAAATTTTCTTAAAAATTATAAAATGTAATAAAAGAAAATAAAGACCACATACTTAATTTATTAGGTCTTTGTTTTTTCAACAAATATATGTTGAATAACTTTTGAGTATGTCAGGCAATTTTCCAACCTCTGAAGTATATGAGAAAAAGATGCATACCTTCCACCAGGGGGAGATAAAAAAAAATACAGAGACAGTTATTCTGTCTCCTGTAATCCTCAGGGTTTCAAAACCTTCCTGGGTCCTGAAAGTATACACTTTTTTTTTTTTTTTTCCCACTAGAGACAGATGATCTTTGTTGAAAGAAGATTCTGTGCTTCCTCTTATGGAAACTGATATAAAATTTGTCCTTGATTATATCCCCTTGAGGTTCAACCAATTCTCCTGCTGGGGTTTTAAGTAGCATATCTTAGCAAATGTCCAACACATAGAAGGCACTCAATAATTTGTTGCTGTCATTATTATTGTTCAAGGACCTAGAACTAGTAAATGTTTCAAACTAGACATTTCTGGCAGTGAAATCCCTGGTATTTCCCTCTCTGCCACACTGTCTTTTATAAGAGGCAACATTAACAGCTGATGTATCCAATTTTTTATGCCAGGTGTGTGGGAGTGATGGAATGTGGATTTGTGGAAGTCAGTCTCAGGAGAACCAGAAAAAAAAAAAAATACTAGGAGCAAATGTTTGGAGCAAACATGGAAGTAGTCAAAATCTGAGAAATGCCAGGGGATTGGCAATACAGGCAAGGCAGTGAGTTAGAACCCAGACAAGTGTTCATGTACCTGATACACACAGATATTGAAATTCAAGTTAAGGTGGAGAGTCTGCTATCAAGCAAGCCAGCAGAACCTAGAGTTGATAACATTAAACTTCCCTTTTGTGTCTACCAGAAGCCAAATTGTTGCCTTCTGCTAAAGCTGGAATGGATCCCAAGATATAGTAAGTCCAGTGTCTGTTGTAACCTTGTGAAAAGGAGAGTAGAGCTTAGGCATAGAATCAGCAGAATCCCCAAGCACTTTTTAAAATTTGAACTTTCCTGGGGGTCTCTGAGAAAGCTTTTTTTCACTCAGATTTTGAACAAATTGAGGAATAAAACAAACAGCAAATGGGAAATTGAAGCATAATCTTGGTAAAGACCAAGTTTAAAGACAGCTTATCATGACATCCAAATGACCTCAGAATTTCACAGACTTGCTCACCCAAGCCAGCTCCCCAACTATTACTTCAAAGACAGACCCTGACTGTCTAAACAGCAGAGCAAATATTCCCTAAGAGCATTTTGCTTCTTGTGAGCAATTTACACTCAAAAGGAAAACACCTAATGTGGAACTAAGTATGTTGGCCATTCTCTCTGTTCTCCTAACAACAGACCTTTGTATCTGTTGCCTCTTTTGTTTGGTAAGTCAATGTCCCTCTTTCCCTTATGTTCAAAAAATAACTACTTGCTCTTTAAAATCTCCTCAGAAATCCTTTTATTGTATTCCCCAAATTAGATAAAGTGGTCTTCCTGCTCTCACAGCACCTATATTTATCTGTCTCATAATGTAGTAAAACCATGGATTGCGAGTAACTTGTTCTGCAAGTTTTCTGCAAGACAAGTAAACATTTCTAATAAATTTTAACTTGATAAAGGAACAATATCTTGTAATACGAGTAGTACATAATGCCAAATGTCACGTGATCACAACTGAGCCAATGGTTCTTGAAATTCGCTTTGATATACAAGTCATTGGATTACAAGCATGTTTCTGGAATGAATTATGCTCACAAACCAAGGTTTTACTGTACTTCTATTTCATTGTAATTGGATGATTACTTGTCCATTTCTCTCATACTACTATAAGCTTCCACTATAAGCTTGGATATGTTGGTAAGAGGAAGTCCAGAGCTTTGCCTACTTTACATGAAGATGGGTATAGTGCTGGTTATTTTTCCTTTAAAAAAAAAATTACGTTTATTTATTTTTAAGAGTGAGAGACAGAGGGTGAGCAGGGAAGGGGCAGAGAGAGAGGGAGACACAGAATCCAAGGCAGGCTCCAGGCTCCAAGCTGTCAGCACAGAGCCCAACGTGGGGCTCAAACTCACGGAACGTGATCTCATGACCCGAGCCGAAGTCAGATGCTCAACTGACTGAGGCGCCCCAGTGCTGGTTATTTTTCTAAACTTGATATCTAGTTCTGCTGAGTTATCCCAGAACTCCTGTCAGTGTTTCAGGGAACTTTTATTTGTCAGAAATTTGACCATATCATGAACATACTTTTCTGAATAAAGTTAACTGAAATACCCTCTTCAAGTGTGCCTCTCTTAAATAGACCTACTAGATAAATCTGTTAGGGACGAAAGCCTCTTTTCCTCTTCTGAAGGTTGTTTTTTGGAAATACTTCTTGCCTTTCTTTGTGCCTTTACTCATGCCACTCCTGAAGAGCTGGGGTGAATGGAATGTGGTGTGTGTGTGTGTGTGTGTGTGTGTGTGTGTATGTGTGTGTGTATAAAACCAAGTTAAACCAACATTTTACTACATACATAGTAAAACCTTGGTTTGTGAGCATAATCTATTCTGGAAGCAGGTTTGTAATGCAAAGCACTTGTATATCAAAGCGAATTTCCCCATAAGAAATAATGAAAACTCAGATGATTAATTCCACAACCCAAAAATATTCATATAAAAATGATCACAATACTGTAATATAATCCAAAATAATAACCCCCCTTTTCTTTACATTGTTCTTAAGTTTTAGATGTCAGTCCAAACAAGCTAATCGGGAGATGACCCATGTGACTGACATCATCTTTCTCTCAAAACCACCCCTCCACTGTTGAACATTATCCTTTCTTTGACCCACTCTGGTGCAACTCAACTCACTTTTCAGGTTTCAGTATGTGAGAAGTAAGGGGATGATTCATTTTCAGAAATACCAAATAAAAGTTATGCTGTCTAGTTGATAGTAGGTTTACAACCTATTGTAAATATATATGAAGTCTCCTGCCACAATGGAGTCCCAAACCCTTAGACACTTCACTTCCTGGTTCTTCCCCTCTCCATTTTGCAGCCTTATTGTCAAGGGCTTTGCAATGAGCATGTGCCAAAGAACAAAGGGAGGAGGGACTGAAAGTCTCAGGGAATGTACATTTGTTCAACTCAGACTATTTTTTTGCCTTACATGGGCATAGGCAACATCCAGGTAAGGCTGTAACCTCTGTAGTACTCAGCCAATGAGGAATCAGCAGAGGGACTTGAATGTTAGGAAATAAATTGCCTGCTGTAACTGCCCTGAGTGTGCCTGTCCATCAGACACCTGCTCTTATGAGAACATTGTTTAAAGCCTCACTTCACTGTGCTGAGTCTCTGTGTGCCTCCTTTGATTGGGTCTATGGGTTAATTCCTCACAAGTATAAATTTAATTGTCCCAGGAAAGTATTCTCTGATTTACTTCTCTAAACTAGGTTAGGCCCTCCTGTAAAATGCTTCCATTATATTCTTTGAAATTTTTACTTCATTTGCTCATTGTCCATTTCCTCTGGGGGTAGAGATCATGGCCTTCTGAGCCTAGCAGAAAGCCTGGAGCACTGCACACAATTGGTACTCGATAAATATTTGTTGAACGAATAAACTCTATGATCAGAAAGACTTGATTTCTTATGTAAGTAGATCCTTGCCTGTAACATCTCTCAAACAGTCCTTCTGACAATTCCCAGACCTGTCTGAAATCTAGCATGAACACATCATAAACTCAAGGCTTTTGCTATGTGAGGTTTTGTTAAGTAGATCGTGAATCCATGTTTCATACCCCACAGGAGACTTCCTTTCTAAAAGATCATGGAAGGTAGGCAAAAATCCTATAAACATATAACCTCCATACAGTTGGACTTCTTGTTTGATGTCTTTCATTGGAGTCAATGGAGGAACTTTCAGGTAAACAAACCTGGAGGACCTGAGCAAATAAGAAAGAGATGAGAACAGGAAAACTACCACAAATGACTCAATCAACTCCGCAGGTGTTGTCAAGGGCCCAGGTGGGTGCTGGCTCCTGAGGCAGAACAGGTGACTCACACCCCTCAGGAGGTCACAGTTTATAACCTGTAGATCCACGGACCTATTTTCAGAAAATGCAGCTGTATGCACCTCTGCTGTGGCAGCTGCTGCCATCAGGACACCTGCTGAATCAAGAGGAAGATGTTTCTTTTTATTAAGGCAACAGACACGTGGCATCACTTGTCCATTTACCTCTGTGCTATTGTTTTGCTCACTAACTTCCGCAACCAACATTTATTAAACATTCACTGGGGCCAGTCTCTGTGCTACGCCAAATGAAGTAACAAGATACAACTTCTTTTTCTGTTTCTTGTTCTTTTTCCTTTTCTATAGAAAAAGCAACGTTAATGTAAATTCACATTGGAATAATGTTTGGTGTCCTCTATTTTGCTTATCTTCTATTTACAGCTATCCGCTAAGCAGAACTTAAAGTCAAACCCCTACCCCATCAGGCCTCTTACAGACACGGCAGAATAGAAGGAAATTTATGATCCCTGTTCACTGGGAACTTACAGCACAGTTGAAAAAACAGGATGCAATCATTAAAAAAAAAAAAAGTCCTTTATCCTTTTTTCTATTTCTCATTTCTGCAAATCTAGTCTTAAAAATCCATTTTTTTTTTCTCTAAGAAGCTGAGCAGGCAAGTAACATCATAAAATGCTACTTTAATATTCTTTGGTTCTTTCCTGGTGGCAATTTTTATTTCATTGGGAATTTCTGCAGCGTCAGGTTTTTACCCCCTACTATCCTGAACAAATTGACTCTCTCACTCTTCATCTGTGCCTCCTTCAACTCTCTTACTTTTATTGATTGCTGGTTTGCAAGCTTAGAGAACAATCTTGCTAGCAAGCTGCCTACACTGAATCATACTGGTTCTGATCTTTTGAGAGCAACTGGGTTTTCACAAATGTTCATTAATAATAGTCTCAATCTAAAGGGCAGAGCTCCTGGCTCTTATTTCTTCTCAACCTGGGTTTTCCATTTCTCATTTGGTTGCAGTCAACTGAATAAACAAGGCTTGTTCATATTTATTGTTTTGCTAAGATAAGCAGGATGTTCAGTCATGAGTGTTGCTGGTATTGTAGGGAATTACACGTTTCACTTTAAGGCAGGATGGCTTTGTGATGGATGGTTCCCTGAGCTCTTTCAGCTCTGCTTTCTGCTGTTTCTCTTTCTCCATTCAATTGCACACTGCTGTTCATCTTGCAAGATGTCTAACATTTTGAGAGCTGGGACAAAACACTAAAAGATAGACGGAGCTGCTGAAAGAACTAGTTCAAGTGGATTGGCATGTTCCTGGAGATGTGACAAGCTAGTTACTCATTCATGTGTCAGATACTGTACCTATCTGACCTTGTTTAGTCCTCACAAAAGCTATATGAAATAGATGCATTTCACCGACATGAAGCTGAGGCTTGAGGCATTTAAATATCCTCATCAAAGTGCCACAATTACTGGAAAGTAGAGCTCAAGTGAGCCTGGAATAGTTGCTTATCCTCAAGTTCATACATGTTGCTGCACACCCCATGGAGCCTTTGCCACAGTGCATTATTGTTACCTCTTCCCTTTACTTTCTCTCAGTGGATCTCTGAATTCTTAAACAATGCGGACTCTGTCCTTTCTATCCCAAGAAACTACTTGAATTCCTGACACATTGTGGGTACTCAATAATACGCATGGAGAGCATAGATGAATGAATGCATCTGTTTGCCCCACCTACCACAGCTTGTAACAATCAAATCGACTAATATAAAGCAGGCACTTTTAGTAATGAAGTGCTATACAATGTAAAGTTGACGATGACATTGGTAACATTTTAGTTTCATTACTAGCTTATATCTTTTGAAATAAAATACTGTATTCTACTAACTTTTTATGTCTTCCATGCCACCCAGCTGGATCCTAAGGGTTGGAAGCATTTTATAAGTATTAGTTCATTGAATGAATTTAGGATGATCTGTTACAGTAAGACATGAAAAAGCCCATAACAAGCATTTTGTTTTTAAAAGATCACTCTGGCAAAAAGGATGGCTATTTGGGAGGGGATGGGTATAAACATAATGAGGAGACTAGATCAGAAGCCATAGAGGATAAATTATGAAGTCCTGACTCTCAAAGATGTCAAGATGTTGAAGCAACGTCTTTTTACATATATACCTAATCTCCCAAGGTATACAATAAAAATGTGTAGAAATCAGAACAATAATTATTAACATGTCTGGAGGGACTGAATCCTTTTCAGGTGGTCATAAGTGAATTTAGTAATATTAAAAAAAACAATATCCTAAAAAGACATGAAAACAATATTTTTAACATAGGTATTTTTGTTTGAAAGCTTTTGCAAAAAAAATAGACTATCCAATTAGCGTTCAATTGTTCAACAGTAAGTGGGAATGGCAGGTTGTTTGTACCTTTCCCTTTAGGATAAAGCTCCTCTGGGGCCTTCCCATTTGCTTCTGCTTTGGTTTGAGGCAATTTCTCTATTTCAATCTGTATATGGGTTCTACTTTCATTTCATGTTTCACTTGCCTTGTGTACGAAGAAAATGCCAAATCTTAGAACTGAGAAATGAGATGCCGTAATGATAGTTCTGCTTCTTGTGTTGTCATAGTGTTTTAAATATTGAAGAGGAGGATCCAGCTAAAAAATCATTTTCCAGGTATTGATGTTAATATTGCTATTAAATAAAGCAACAGAGTGCTTGCATATCATTCCACAGTTGGCAAACTAATCCACCATACGGTTTCAGAATATCTTTTTGATTATATCACAAGGAATATAAATCTTTTTAAATACAAAAATGGCCTTCATATTAAAAATTATCAATTAAATGGACCCATAAAAGTGAAAACGATGCCCAAATGTTCCATTTATTGCTTATAATTCAGGAAATCTGTCTTAAAGAAAAAGGTGCCAGAATGATGTAAAAAAGAGATTGAAATAATAAAGAGCATAGAAAATAAAGGAGAGGAATGACATTTGACTGTACTCAGCATATACTTATATATATGTACCCACATGCTTTCATATAATAATGTTCATCTGTCAGAAAAACACCAGGCAAATAGGTGTTAGATGTGAGTTGATCTTTTTTTAAGTGGATGGCTAGCAGAACAGGAACAAAACAAAATGGAACAAAATATAAACTGAGAAAGAGACAGAGAGACCTAATTAGAAAGCTCATTAAGATGATTCCCAAAGTTTCTTGTCAATATTGATTGAGTAAATATTCTCATTTCATTGGAAGAAAACTGATGCTTGGTGTGTTTGAGGCAGTTGCCAAGAGTCACACATTATCAGAGCTGGGCAGTAAATGCATATGTTGTACTATCTCAGTTATGGCTCTTGACCCAATGTATTTTGCCTTTTGAGGGAAGCAGAGTGCCATACTGGGAAAATCACTAGTCTAAGATTACAACAAAAAATACAAAACAACTTGTACTGAGGCTTGGTTCTCCCCCTGACTAAATGGAGAACATTGAGAAAGTCTTTAGAATTTTCAGGACTTCAGCTTCTTTGCATAAGTAGAATACCTACAATGACAAAGTACTAGACAAGATATGAGATCAGTTTTAAATGGTGATTTGCTGCAGAAGGAACTTCAAATTTTCAAAACTGCAAGCTGACATCTTGTAATCCTCAATGCATCACTATAATATAGATGTAAAGAAATCCACCCTAAGTGATAAAGTGCACGAGACTCCACAGGAATGAAAAATCACTTCTTTCTGTTTCATTTACACCCGTTCACTCTTATGCTGAATAAAAGCCTCCCTCATTTTAGTTGAAACTTGCTAATCAAAACATATTGAGAATGCAAGGGAGAAATCACTGGAAAATCCTCAGTACCTCAAACTTAACCTCTTCCTAAATAAACTTGTTATCTTTATGCCTGATTAAGCCTTTTCTGCCTGTCATCTCCTAAAAAAATGTCTATCCAGGGGCGTCTGGGTGGCTCAGTCGACTAAGTGACTTCGGCTCAGGCCATGATCTAACAGTTTGTGGGTTCAAGCCCTGCATCAGACTCTCTGCTGATAGCTCAGAGTCTGGAGCCTGCTTCGGATTCTGTGTCTCCCCCTCTTTCTGCCACTTCCCTACTCATGCTCTGTCTCTCTCTTAAAATTAAATAAACATTTTTAAAAAATTAAAAAAATGTTTATCCAATGGTTGTAATTAGAAACCTCAGTCACCTTTTATTTCTTCCCTCTCTATTCTCCAAGTCAAACCATTTTACTTTGGTTTTGTGAATTGGGGTTTAGCTACTCCTTCTCATGGAATAAGGGCATATGTTTTAACCACATCTTCTGTTGTGCCTTTACCTCCACAGCCATCCAAACTCCCTTTATTTCATCAGTGGAACTTTAAAGTGGTTCTTACCTGTCTTCTTGCGCACAGCCATTCTCATCATTGTATATTTCCCACTGTGCTCTATGCCCAATAAATTCAAATCCAAACCCTTCTTGTGATCTAAGAAGACTTTGTCAGTCAGGTATTAAATATTTTTCAGAACTTAACTCTGAAATTCTAACTTCATTTGCTCATGTTCATCTTTTCCATCATCCACAAACTTTGCAAGTATAACCATTGCTATACTTCTCACGATTCTTGAACATGGGATTTTTCCATGACTCTGTGCCCTTGTCCATGTTATTGTATACGCAATTCTCTTCCAACTTTCTAGAAAGTTTCCTTTTACTTTCCTTACCCATTATTTACTGTTTAAACTTGGACTATCATTATTCTTTAACCTTCCTTTTCTCTACACATTTATTTTTTTTCCTGCAATATAATTCACATAGCAGAAAATTCACCAACTTAATGTGCACACTTCAGTGACTTTTAGTATATTAATTAGTTTGTGCAACCATCATCTCTATCTCATTCCAGAACATTTTCATCATCCCCAAAAGAAACCCCAATCCCATTAGCAGTTATTCTCCATTTACCTGTCTGTTCACTCCCTGGTCTATTTCTATCTCTACAGATTTGTCTATTGTGAATATTTTATATAAATGGAGTCGTACAACATGTGACCTTTTGTATCTAGCTTCTTTCCCTTAGCGTGATATTTTCAAGGTTCATCCGTGCTATAGGAGGTATCAGTGCTTCCTTCTTTTTAGGGCTGAATAATATGCATTATATGGATACACCACATTTTGTTTATTCATCGATTTAATTTGCTTTATTAATATTACTACAAAGTTTCTAATAAGCATCTTCTCTATTCTTGAGCCCCACTATCCAGAGGAAACCATTTTTCACTCTTTTTATTCTCCTGATATTTACATTCATTTCCAAAACAAGCTATTACTTTTTTATTTAAATTTTAGACACAATCTATTGGTAGTCTATCAGAGAAGAGAAATACTCAGCACTAGTTCCATCCTATCCACACTTTTTCTCTCTCCATTTCAGATTATTTTACAAGTTTTTGTTATTTCAATATCCAGTGTGCAAATCACTATGTTGTGTAAATATTTTCCAGAGCTGACCCATCTGGGTTAGCACATTATTTATGACCACACAATACTAATTTATAATATATCTAACTATTATACATGAATGTGTGTATCTGTGCATGTATAGTATTCATGGCTGATCCAGTGGGTTTGCAGTATTGTCTATTCAAAAGTCTGAGAACATTGTGATTCCCGTTTTGTTGGTTTTTACTTGTTTTGTTTTTTTTTTTCTTGTTTTAGTTTAGTTTGTTGTTGTTGTTGTTGTTGTTGTTGTTGTTATTCTGGTTGGAGTATTTTTAGAAACTTCTCTATACCCTCCAGGGTTCTAGGTAAACAGTATATGTGTACATTTTGTTTACTGTGTGGGCCACTTTGTGATCTAGAAACTCATGTCCTTTAGTTACACAAATTTTTATTGTATTATTCTTTGGTAATTTTTTTAGCTTTGTTATTCTGATTTTGGATTGCTTGGAATTACTCCCTGGTTATTATTTTTTTCTATAATAAATGTCTTGGTGTTTTTTCTACTATTTTCTATGAAAACTCTTAAGCAGATTTATCAATTTTTTCTTTAGATTTAAAAAAATTAGTTCCCCTATTTAAAATCTCTAAGAACTCTGTATTTAAAAAAAAAGTTTTATTTAAACTTCAGGTAGTTAACACACAGTATAATATTAGTTTCAGGGTACAATATCATGATTCAACACTTCTGTACAACACCTGGTGCTCATCATAACAAGTGCCCTTCTTAATCTCTGTCGCCTACTAAATCCATGCCCCCACCCATCTCCCATTTGGTACCCATCAGTTTGTTCTTTATAGCTAAGAGTCTGTTTCTTGATTAGACTCTTTTCCTTGTTTTCTCCCTTTTTACATTTGTTGTGTTTCTTAAATTCCACATGAGTGGAATCATGTGGTATTTCTCCTTCTCTGACTGACTTATTTTGCTTAGAATAATACTCCTTAGCTCCACCCATGGCATTGCAAATGACAAGATTTCATTCTTTTTTATGGCTAAGTAATAGTCCATTGTGTGTGTGTGTATATGTGTGTGTGTGTGTAGTCATCAGTGAATGGACACTTGAGCATTTTCCATAATTTGGCTATTGTAAATAAACTACTATAACACTAGGGTGCATGTATCCCTTTGAATTAGCATTTTGTATTCTTTGGGTAAATACCTAGTAGTGCAATTGCTGGATTATAGGGTAGTTCTATTTTTAACTTCTTGAGGAAACTCCATACTGTTTTCTAAAATGGCTGCACCAGTTTGCATTCCCACCAACACTGCAAAGGAGTTGCCTTTAGCCATTCTGACAGGTGTGAGGTGATATCTCATTGAAGTTTTGATTTATACTTCCCTGATGACCATTGATATTGGAATCTCTTTTCATGTTCCTGTTGGCCATTTGGATATCTTCTTTGGAAAGATGTCTATTCATCTTCTGCCCATTTCTTAACTGGATTATTTGGTTTATGGGTGTTGAGTTTGAAAGTTCATTGGATTACTCACTAAGAACTTTGTCTTAATCCTTGTCTTTTCTCTTAATGTTTTTCTTAGAGAAATAAAATGTTTTCTGGTTTCATGGATGCATTCTCTTTCTGAGGTTTTTTTTTTTCCTATTTGTTACTTTTGGTTTCTATATTTCTGAACTTTTCTCAGATCTTTAGTAATCCTTAGTTATCCATTTATGACTCAATAAAGGCTTGAGATAATATTATCACTTCTATTTTTGGGGGGTGGATGGGCAAGGGACATTTCTCTTGAATAATGCCATAGTCCAACTATAATCTTGACTAGTTATTCTTTCAGTCTAATGTTTAGCCAGCATCCTGGGGTTTTACCATTTTTCAATTACATCACCTTTTGTGATGGATATTCTGTTTGCCACGTTTTTCCCATTTTTGGTATCTTCTCTCATTTTATAATAGGAGGCCTGAAAAAGATTTGTAAGAAGTCATCCTTTTTGTAATATTGTATATATGAAAATAGGCTTTTTCTGCATTCACACTTGATGGGTGATTTGCCTGCATATAAAATACTAGATTATTTTTTTTTCTGAATTAAAAAAGTAATAATTAATTTTCGATTAGCTTCTACTATTAAGAATTCCAAACTCACCCTGATTCCAAATTACCCTTTATGTTAATTACCCTCTCCCAAATTTGGAAACCTACACCATCATCTATTTGTCCCCAGCATTGTGAAAGTTTACTTTTCCTTCTCTGGCTGCTGAGAGCATATGCTAATTTTGATCCTGTTTGAGAACAAGGCACTATTACCTCTAATCTTTCATAGTGATTCTTTCCATGTCCTCAGGTAATTTTCTGAACATATAAGCTGCTTAGAACTTGGCTGAAGACTTGAGATAGAGCGTCTACTGATCTCTGGAGTTCTCTCACCACACAGCTCTCTTCTCTCTGGTACCCTGTCTTACTAATTCTAGCCAACTTTGTATCCCAGACTCTCCGCTTTGCCTGCAAACCTCAGGGAATCCACTGAATTGCACTTAGGTTCCCCCTCCTTGCCCCATTTCAAGAAAACTCTTTCAATCAGTAAACAGGGGCAATCACGGGTCTCATGTCTTTTTCCTCCATTAATCAGGGATTGCTGTCTTTTGCTTTCTGTTTGGTACTTTGAAAACCATTGTTTCATATATTTTATCTGGTTATTTCAGATGAGAGGGTGAATACAGTTCCCATTATGCCATCTTGATTGGAAATAGCCATCTCCTCAGTATTTATTTCATTTTGTTGTTTTATATGGGTTTCTTACCAGTAACCTGTGGGTACATAAAGAAGATAATCGATGCTAATGACATAATAGAAGCCAACAGGTATTACATTGTTAACCTATGTCAAGAACAGTTCTTTTTTTTATCTAAAAAATTTTTTTTAATGTTTAATTATTTTTGAGACAGAGCGCAAGTGGGGGAGGCGCAGAAAGAGAGGGAGACACAGAATTTGAAACAGGTTCCAGGCTCTGAGCTGTCAGCACAGAGACCTATGTGGGGCTGGAACACACGAAACGTGAGGTCATGACCTGAGCCGAAGTCGACGCTTAAGCGAATGAGCCACCCAGGTGCCCCACGTCAGGAACAGTTCTAAGAACATTACATACATATAATGTACTTAATCCTCACAACCACCCTATAAGATGTGTACTAGCATTTGTACTAGTGTCTATGCCCATTTTAGAGACAGAAATACCAAAACACAGAGTGGAAAGGTAGAACATGGTAAATCTGGAATATGAATCCAAGTGCTCTTAACATTCATGTAGTATCTCCACTTCATAGCAGAGGTTCTCAAGTGACCATGTACCAAATTTACCTTGGAAACTTTTAAATAGACAAATTCCCTGGGCACCTTTACAAAGTTATTGAATTGGGAGTCTGCAGGGGTCAGACTCAGAAATCTGTAATTTTAAGGAGCACCCACAAGAGAATTCTAATGTAATTCACCCAGATTTGTAAACAGCTTACTGTCCTAGAGATGGCTTTTAAAGTTTAAAGTTTAAAGAAAAAAAGTTGAAAGTATTATTTACACACATTGTTTTCCTTGAAGATGGTTTTGCCTTCTATCCACAGCACAAATTTAATTAGGAGTTTTAAAACATTTTTATCATTCTTGTACTTCTGGTTTTATTTATTTTTTCCATTCCCCTCACTGTAGGAAAGTATCTTTTATTTACTAGGGGATGATGTTTCAGAACACATAGGTCTGAGTTTGAATGATGGCTTTATTACCTTTTTACATATAGAACAATCAGCAAGCCATCAGTCTCTGAGTCTTAGTTGACTTATCAGTAAAATGGAGGAAATAATACGCATGGGTGTTATTTTGAGGACACAATAAAATGATACATGTAGAGTCCTTAGCACATTATAGATGTTTATTAAATGGTAGCTGATGTGTTTATTTACCACTCAGATACAAACTTAAAGCTGTAAATTATTTATTGACATGTAGTGTTGGAAATATTACTAAGCATATTTTATCAAATTTAAGGTATGCTTGATTGTGCAATTCACCATTAATTTCAGTACCACTGAGAAATTAAAAATAATTCACTGCCAACTAACCTTTCACACAAGGTTTTCTCACCACTGAGAGTTGTTATTTTATGTTTTTTTAAAAGAACTCTTCTAGACTTTTAAAATTATGTCTTATGTACTATATAAGCCAAAAAAAAAAAAAAAGGTTTCATGTATTTCTAAAATTCCCATACATTTAGAGTCTAAATTTTATGAAATACTTTTAGACTGAGAGCTATTGGTATCCACAATTTTCAAAACATCGTCCTCTGTGCAAAAGTATATTCATGGGGTGCCTGGGTGGCACCCAGGTTAAGCATCTGACTTCTGCTCGGGTCATGATCTCACTGCTCATGAGTTCCAGCCCCGCATCAGGCTCTGTGCTGACAGCTCAGAGCTTGGAGCCTGCTTTAGATTCTGTGACTCCCTCTCTCTCTCTGCCCCTCCCCTGCTCATGCTCTGTCTCTCTCTGTCTCTCAAAAAATAAACGTGAAAAAATTTTTAAAAAATTATATTCATCAAAAATATGTATTTAATTAAACTGTTCAATTTAATTAATAAGTTCAATTTAGTTATTTAATTAAATAGATTTTCCCAAAGCATTTATTATCCAAAAATTGAAACATACAGAGACATTCAAAGAATACCACAATGAACACTTATGAATATTCTCCACCTGGACTCAATCATTGATGTGTTGTACCTGCTGACTAACAGCAACTTCATAACACCATCAGTCTTAAGTATGTCCCAATTTCAGAACTATTTGAAACATTTGAGAAAATGGGTGCATCTTGGAATAAAGATATATTTTTACTCTATTGCATGTATGTAATATGAGCACCTTACATTTCTAGGCTATTTACAGAGTAAGTTCATTTTTATACCCCTGAGCAGCAAGTTCAGAGATTTTCAACAGTATTATAAATACTGACTGACTTACTGACTCAATAGATTGTTGGCACATTGATCATGATAGAAGAATATGGAAAAAGTAAGTCTCAAGTGTAAAAATTCTAGCACTGTTTCTCTTTTATTCAAATTAACTGAAGGCCAAATATACGATTAAGTGGAAGTTCAAAGGCAAAAATGAAAAACCTAAGCTGTGCCCAGATTTTGCTGTTGAACCTTAGGCATTGTATTCAATCTCCTTCTGCAGCAGTTTTTACCATCTGTTAGGAAAGGACTGTTGGTATCTTGTGGGTATTGCTTAAAAAATGTCATTGAAACTTTCCTCTACCTCAAGGATACCTGACAACCAACCTACAAACTGGTAACATCGGTTAGAAAAGACATTGGAAAAGTTGAAAACACAAGGCATTACTATCCCAGTTCAACAAGGAGGTACAGATGACTTGAGAGCTCATGAAAGAAACTATTCTATTGAAGTTTCCAGGCTACCTGAATGGAACCAAATATGCTTGGGCACTTGTAGAATCGACTGAAAAGTAAGGATTAGATTACCTTTCACACAGAATAAAATTAGATACAGCATCTCTCATGTAGGGAAATTAATCTGTCAGGATGGGGAGCCTTGCAGACCTATTTACTCTGAAGGGTGTTTGCTTTTACAAACTGTGAACTAAAACCACTTTTCAGTATATAATTTTCAAAATAACATATGTGGCACTCTTCACATCCGTGGGAGAAAATCAATGTGCACTCATGGTCAGAAAAATTCAATTAGCAAATATCAGCAGGAGAATACCAATTGGTTTTTCTTACGTGATCCAAAGGTTGATTTTCAGTTTTGATTGTATTCTTTATGCCTTGAACCGCTTTTCATCCTCAGAGTTCCTTCCCAGTTTTGATTGGGGAATTAGCATAATAATAATCATTTGCTTCTCATGGAGATGATCCCATTTCTACACTATTGGCAATTTTTCTTCACAGTTGGTGGATGGGGAAAAGCTCAGTTGATCTGTAAAGGGAAGACTAATAGGCCTTCAATGGAGAACTGGAGTCACTCCCTCATGGATGCTTCCTAAGAGTGTGCCTCAGAACTCTTACTTCTCAAAAGTAACTTTTGAGTATAATTAGCTGCTAGTTCCACCCCAGAATTTTTCTTCTGCTTTTCCACCTTTGAATGTAACCAATAGTTTATCTACTCTGACTAAAACTTGCTATGTGTTTTATTCTTTAAACTACAGGATTTTAGGGACAACTTAGGACTTAGACATCATCTAGCTCTTTGTTCTAATGGCTCCATGGGGGGCTCTTTGTGGTAACAGAGAGGATCTGCCTCTGCCCCATCCCCGTCTCCTCCATCTGCCTAATATTTCAGTTTATCCTTATAATTACATTTGAATAAAATTTTTCAATAAGAGAGTTTTTAAAGCATCATCCAAACCTTTTTACCAGATAAGGCAATTGAGGAGGTTAATGGTGGATCAAAGCTTACTTAGTCAGTGCAGACTTAGGGCCGTGACCTAGGCTTTTCACTTTCAGTCAGCAGTCTTTCCACAACAGTACACTGTCTCTACTTGTGTATGTGACACATATTGGACCAGC
Organism: Panthera onca; assembly: GCF_046562875.1. Classification (NCBI taxonomy): domain Eukaryota; kingdom Metazoa; phylum Chordata; class Mammalia; order Carnivora; family Felidae; genus Panthera; species Panthera onca. The sequence goes on from NC_138345.1 coordinate 65,960,595, forward strand.
TTTGTCTTTTTTTTCATACTTTATGTTAGAACTCTTCCTGTTGTGAATTTCAGAAACCCCACATGAACTAGTTTTAGTGAAAAGTGAAATTGATTGGCAGACTGTGGGAGAGAGGAAGTATTTTACAAAATTCAAGGAATAATTGAACTACCAAACTAAGGGAGGAAGAGGGAACTTGTTGCAATCCAACCTCTGGAACAATTAGAACTTGGGACCTGAGTGCTGAGGGCTATTGTCCACCTATGGTCCTTGCTTCTCTGTATTTCTTTTCATTCTTCTCTTTGCTGTTCCTGTTGGATGATGGAAAACATAGCCTGGCTCAGCTTTTGGTTTCCCAATTCCAACTTCAACTAATGTGAGATCGTCTAATTTAGCTCTTTTATTCCAAACACCAACATTTCCAGGAAAGAAATATGCTTGGTAAGCATGGATTGGATGGTAATTGCTAGATGGATCAACCTGACCAGATAAAATACCACCTTAAAAAATGGCTGCTCCCATTAAATTATATAGATGCAAGGCAAAAGTGAAGTAGAATGGCAATTCCAAGAAAAATAAATGTTTGGACTAAAAATCATAAATGAACAAAAGGACCAGTACATGAATGCTCTTAGCTTCACAAGAAAATAATGTTTAAAATCTGTCATGTACTTAAAAATTGATTTATGTAACAAGTTTCATAAAATTAAGAAGTACAGTAATTTCTTTTTCTCAATATTTCTATATGTAAGTTCCAGCTCTTTAACAAAAAACTGCAAACACTTGAATGTGTCCTCCCCCGACCCTCAGTACTGAGAATAATGTTTGGTCACAAAATTGGTGCTGATTTAATACATATTGAATTTGGTTAAATTAATAAGGAATTAATTTTGAATGAATGAATTATTTATTATGTTTTGCTCCATCATAGTCTATCCAAATAAGAACTTTGATCTTTATAAAGATGAAAGGAATAACGATGCTGCAGGAACACATTCACCTAGATTTGAAATCGTACGTCAGTATACAGAGCCAGCTCCACTGCTAAATTGATATGCGAATGTGATCAAGTCACAGAACCTGTTTTATCATTTATAAAATGTACTAAGCAATTTTAAAATCTGTTCCAGAAAAGTGCTATTAAAACACAAAAGGCTTATTTTCCAATAGTAATGGGTGTATGTGAACTGTTCACACAATCAAGAAAAGTTTTAATTCTATGGTTCTTAGTGCATTCAATTTTTCAAGCTCCCCTTCTATTACAAAAGTTTCCTAAGATTACAGTGCACCAAATAGGAAAACTCCAGTAATGCCTTGTGATTTCCTGTACATTTAAACTGAGAAATCATAAAGTTTCGGGGTGGCAATGGAACTTACAGACCACACCCAGTCTTTTCCAAATGCCAAGTATCAAGTCTGGAGCATCCCTGGTCATCCAGCCAGTGACGGGGAGCTTAGTATTTAACTGAAGTGTTTATTCAAAGGTTGGATAACTCCATTTGTTATAGAGATTCTTTTTTTACTGAACTGTAATCTGCCTTCCTGTAATTACCTCTCATTGTTATTAATTCTGCTCCTTGAAGCAAAACAAAACAAGTTTCTCTTCTATGAGACAGCCTTCAAATATTTGAAGGTATTTTTTTATACTAACTAAATATTCAACTTTCTTTAGCTGGTTTTTTTTTTTTTTTTTTTGACAAAATGTCCACGTTGTTCTCTCCTGTATATAGTCCAGCTGTCACTCAGAACTTATCACAAACCAGTGATGGGATCTCAAGAGTCTGAGGAACAATAGGGCTATTATTGTTTGGGAACTGGATGCAGTATTTCAACAAGTGCAGGGTAAGGTGCCAATGCCATCTAAGGTAGCTACTTTCTCTTATTGTTTCACTAGGGAACACATGAGGAGTTAAAATTCTCAGATCTTCCTATATATGTTTCTGTCACAACTCTGTGACCTAATAATAATAGAATTGACTTTTTAATCCAAATTTTAAGACTTTATATTTACCACAGTTAACTATCACTTGCTTACACTTGGTACATGTGGCAGTCATGAAAATATGCCATGTTGATACTCTGGTGTCGGGATCAAAGCTGATTGACAGCTCCAGCCTCCGCCATCTGGATCCACCAATGCATTTGCACACTGGTTATGTTATCTCTGGCTGCTCTGAGTAAATGACTGAATGCAATTGGGGTACTGGTGCAAAGAAGTACAGCTTAAGCAGTCCCCCTTCTCTGGCCAAAATTTTCTTAGAACCTTGCTATAGTCTGAGATACTTCCTATCTAATCCTTCCCTCCCCTCTCCTTTTGTAGGGGTCATATTTGCCTTGCAATCAGAAGGCTCTCCCTGTCTACTCCTGTTTCTTCCCTTTTATTGTCACTAGCTGTTTCCTCCAAAGAAAGCTCTTGCAACCCAATTCCACTTTGGCATCTGCTTCTCAGAGGACTTGAAATCAGGCAGTCAGATGGGATTTAGAAGCTGGGCTTACTCCAGTGAGCAAAGAGGAACCCATCCTCAGTAGTAGGGAGTGTGGCTACTTCCTGGCTCAGAGTCACAACCTAGTTCCTGAAGATTTCATGGATGGATGACCTGGTAAAACATCCCAGCAGAGCAGAACAACACAAAGAGTGGAAGAGGGACTACAGCCAAGACACACACTCGGGATTCGATAGAGATGAAGAACTCCAAGTTTTCTCAGCCAAGATAAGTCTGTTATGCTAAGATCAGAGCCCTGATCTGAGGTTCTGACCTCTCAATGAATACCTTCTAGGGTTATTGACTCCAAAAACTCCAAAGGGCTTGCAGAAATGGCCTGCAAATTCTCCATCGCTTGCAAAGGTGAATCGCTTTTTTTTTTTTAATTTTTTTTAATGTTTATTTATTTTTGAGACAGAGAGAGACAGAGTATGAATGGGGGAGGGTCAGAGAGAGGGAGACACAGAATCCGAAACAGGCTCCAGGCTCTGAGCAGTCAGCACAGAGCCTGACGCGGGGCTTGAACTCACGGACCGCGAGATCACCACCTGAGCCTAAGCCGGACGCTTAACCGACTGAGCCACCCAGGCGCCCCAAAGGTGAATCGCTTTTACTAGGTAAGAGCATTTCTCCGAGCTAGCATTTCTACAGAGTTTCCACCCACCCCTGACAAGGCAACAGTTGGCAATCCCCCAAGAGTTTTATCTACTCTGTTGGCTTCTAGACCTATAACTAAGAACAATTTCAGCATAACCCTGCTGAATATGTGCTTGCCCTGGTTAGGAAGGAAAGACATCATACACTGAAGTAACTGCAAGATTTAGCAGGAATGTACCAGGGGAGTTTACAAATCTGAGGTTTGAGTTTTGAGGGTGTTTGACCAAGAGGAATACAAGTTTTAATAAATAAGAATTTATTGAGTACAAGTCACTTATTCACTGTATGAGAATTAACACCCTAGCAAAGACCCCAGAGAATCCCAGAGGGCAAAATTACTGCTAGGTCATGCTTAGAAATCCAGACAACGGATTAGCTCAAGTTGAGTGTAGTGGAAATGTCTTAATTGCCATTATAAATGGAGAAAGGAGTAATGAAGCTGACAGCATTACGCATGTTGGAATGAATACATTATGTGATGTCAGGACACCATCCATCCAGAGTATCATCTTCCAGAGAACATACATTAACCAAAGCTATCAGGAATGTATATGTCAGAGTAGAACCAGCATCACTCAAAATTTCAGTAGTGACTCTCATCTGCGAGCCAAGGCTGGGAAGTGGTCATAGAGTTCATTAATATCCATGTGGATAATGGGACTCCCAGGTAATACCAGCCAAAGTAAAAGAGGTCAGTCTTAACTTCCAGAAGTCAGTATACCACAATTACCGTAATGACCAATAACTAGGAGGAACAGTCTAGGAGGCTTGACCCGCAAGGAGTTATGGAGTTGGTTAATAGAGGGAAGACAGCCAACAAGACTGCTGATTAATATCTACAACTGGAAAAAGACAAGGATGGAGGAATAGAAGAGTAAGCATGTTTACCATAATAAAAAAGTCTCAATAGCTTTCTCAGTTCCAAGACCTGAACCAAGTTTCAGACCCAGAAGTCACTGAGAGAAGAGGAAGGTTGTTTGTTAGCAGGAAGGACCTTGTAACACTGTGTATATATGGTAATAAAATATATACTAATGACCTCTTTGGTCCTTCCTCCATATGAATCTATAGGCATTTATTTGGATAACTGCATCCAGTAGTAAGGGGAATACCCAAACATTTAGAGGATTGTTGTATACAAGGCCTGAGTTGACATTGACATCAAGAGTCCAAAACCATCATTGTGACCGATTGTTTCCAGTTCATATTAGGTCCACTGTGACTACGGACCTACACAGTAGTCATTTTTCCAGTATCTGAGCATACAATTGAGATTGATATACCAGGGAGTTGGAATGACACATTGGGTCCTTGGCCTGTGGGACAAGTGCTATCATAGTGGAGATAAACAAGAGGAAATCTCTAAAATTCTCTCCAACACCTATAGCCTAACTAGTAAATTGAAAACAATATTACAACTTATGGGGAAATGGCAGATATTAATGCCATAATTAAAAAGACAAAAATATACAGATGTTCATCCCTATAATGTCTCTGTTAATTCACCAACCTGGCCTCTGCAGCAACCAGATCCACTTTAGAGAAAACTATAGGCTACTGAAAATTCAACCAAGTAATAAAACTGATGAAAAGTATATAGTCAGTGTGTCATCACTGCAGAAGCAGATTAATAAGGCCCCAATTACATAACAGGTGAATTCACTTGGTAAACATTTTATTTTCTATTGTGATTACCAAAATGGAATAAACAAAAATATTAATTCAAAGTTCAACATTAAGGTATATTCACTCTCTTGTTTTCTGTATAATACAATCCAAGTATATCTGGACTACTTGAGCATCTTACCAAACATCACATCAATCCATTACATTGATGACCCCATGCTGAGTAGACAGGAGAATCAAGGGGAGGTTAATATAATTGAAGCCTTGGTAAGACACATGTACTGAAGCAGGTGGGGGAGAAACCCTACAAAGATTTTGGTAATTACCAATTTAGTGAAGATTTTAGGAATCCAGTAATCAGGAACATGCTAGGTTATCTTTTCCAAAGTAAAAGACAAAATGCTGCATCTTGTATTCTCTATGATAAACAATGGAAGCATAGCTCTTGGTAGGCCTCTTTCGGTTCTAGAGGCAACATATACACACTTGAGAATATTACTCTGGCCAATATACCAGGTGGTGTGGAATGTTGTCAGCTTCAAGTGGGGCTTAAAGCAGAAAAGCACTCTGAAATAAGTCTATACTGTGATGCAAGCAGCCCTGTCACTTGGGGCATACAATTTGGCAGAGCCTGTGGTGTTAGAGGTGCCAGTGGTGAGATGTGGTATCGAGGTTATGGCAAGCCCACAGTGAAAGAATCACAGTGCTGGTCTCTGGACTCCTGCAGTGAGAATTATACAATTTTGAGAAATAGCTCCTGGCGTGTTTTTGGGCCCTGATGAAGATGAAACATTTGACTATGGTATACCAAGGGCCATGAATTTAGATAGCTCATTATCAGTTGGTTTCTATTAGACTTGCTAAATTATAAATTCACATAATCCCAGTAGCAATCCTTTACAAGTTGGTAATTGTACATCCAGAATTTAGCTCAAACTACATAGTCCAGACCCTCATATCAAACAACACTTTTTCACCGGAACTCATCCCTTAGTTCACATCTACGGCTATATGATGTGTCTTATATGACTGGATGAAGAGGAAAAAAGATCATTCTTGACATATAGATATGAATGAAAAATTAGTTGCAGGGTGCCTGGGTGGCTCAGTCAGTTAAGCCTCTGACTTCGTCTCAAGTCGTGATCTCACCAGTCGTGAGTTTGAGCACTGCCTGGGACCCAATGCTGAAAGCTGGGAGCCTGGAGCCTGCTTTGGGTTCTGTCTCCATCTCTTTCTGCTTCCCTCCTCTCTCAAATACAAATAAACATTTAAACAATTTTTAACCAATTGCAGCTGCATCACAATCACATTTACGGATGCATTTAAAAACAGTGGAGAGAGAAACTCAGAGCTACAAGCAATGTACTTGGTCATCCATTTTGCTTGGAAGAAGTGACTTAAAGTGGGAATAAAAATTCCCAGGCAGCGGCCAATGGTATGATTCTCTGATGAAGGGCCTGAAAGGAATAGGATTGAAACATTGTAGACAAAGGAGGTCTGGTTAGAGGCATATGAATGGGCGTAGTGGAGTGGGTATAAAGTGTGAACATGTTTGCATCACATGTTAATGCCCAACAGAAAGCATTCCTCATCGAAGAGGCTTAGAAAAACCAAGAAGACATATGAATCAGGCCACTGACATTAAACAGCTTTTATCCGTGGTCACCCACTCCTGATACAATAGGTACTGAAGTGAAATGGTCATAGTGATAGAGAAAAAAGCCTCATATTGTCCCCATATTTTGGACTCTCACTATGGATCTAACTACTGCTGTCCTTGAGTTTCCAACTTGTCAATAACAGAGACCAATGCTAAACCTCTAAAATGACACAGTCACTTAAGAGCTAGCCATTTGGTGGCAATCTGACCCTATTGGGCCCGTTATGACCTGGAAGGACCAGCCGTTTATCTTCACAGGAAGATATTTCTTCCACATATGGATTTGCATTTCTTTGCCAAAGCACATCACCCAATGCTACTATGAATGAGCTTAAGGAATGCCTAACTACAGGCATGAAATCCCACACAATACAGCATCAGAACAGAAGACTCACTTCACAGTGAAGGAGGTGGAGGGGTGGGCCCATGACCATGGAATCTGATCATCTCACATCCATCTAGAAGCAGCCTGGCTGAAAAAGCTGTTGAATGGCCTTAAAACAAGACAAAGTGCCAACTTTGAGAAAAACACTAAAGAAGTGGGTTTCTCTCCTTCGGGATGAAGTATATGCAATAAACCAGAAACCTATGTAAGGCTCTGTGCCCCTGGTAGGCAGAAAACATGGGTCTAGGCACCAAAGGGTGGAGGTGGGAGTGGCCCATTGAGCCCAGTGATCCACTGGATGATCTGTGTTTCCCATTTCTACAGTTCTGGGCTATGCAGGCAGGCAAGTCTTGTCACTTGCGAAGTGACACAGAAAGGTCCTTATTGAACCATAATCTATTTCTGCTGCTAGGACACTTTGGATGCCTTGCCAGTGACCATCATGTCAGAAGGGATGCTATCATCTTGATGGGGATATTTTATTTAGATCAATAGGCAGAGAAAAGGCCATATTTTCATAATGGGTGCAGGAGAGAATACAAATAGAACCCAGGTGATCCCTGGGACAGTTTTTTTTAATGTTTATTTATTTTTGAGAGAGAAAGAAGGAGACACAGAATCCGAAGTAGGCTCCAGGCTCCGAGCGGTCAGCACAGAACCCAATGCGGGGCTCGAACCCACAAACTGTGAGATCATGACCTGAGCCAAAGTCGGATGCTTAACCGACTGAGCCACCCAGGTAAGGCAATTTGAACTATAAAAGCCACATGCAGAAATCTCATTCTGAAAATGGTATGATTATCAATGCTTTAGATCTCTTAGGAATGGAGGTTGAGGCCATACCACTGGATAGGCCATCAAGGCCTGTTCTGGTCAGAGCTGAGGGTGAAAGAACAAGTGCAGTGTCAGAACTATGATGCATCCAACTAATCTGCTTTGAAGTCTGCCTCACAAACAAAGGTGCCCAGGAATCACGGAGGCGCTGTCTTTAAATGTGCCCAAAGAACTAATTTTGTTCAGGGAGTGGGTTGCAATGGCAATGAAAATGCACTGATCGATTCTTTTGTTGTGAGAAGTAACCCAACTTCTCTGAACCCAACACCACATCTCAAAAAAGGCTGTACTCCCTCCAGGCTGCTTCCACCCAAGAACTGGACAGAGTGAGAACACTGGTACAAGCCCTTTTCTGTGTAATACAGCACTGTCTAACACAGGACTTTGGTTTGAGGGCCACAGTCCTGGCTGAAGCTTTTTTGGAATCACACTGCTGTCTGAGACTTCCTGCCCCGTCCCCTCTCTTTCCCCTTCTCTGCTCACAGTTGTCAGACCTGCATCGAGTTCTAAAGTCACCAACTGCTGATTCTTGCCTTCCCCTCTTTACCTTTCATAGGCCTGCCCCACTAAAAATGTCTTGTACATCAAGGCCCTTCCTTCTTGGTGTCTACTTCCTGAACACCCAAACTTAGACGTTACACTATTACAATCTGATAAGATTATTTTGACTGACTCATGTCAGCCATCTTCATATTAACTCAAGCTGTTGGGGAAAGGGATCTTCACAACTCTCTTGCAGTTCATATCACCACAGGGGTGAAATTCTTTGTCATTTGCTGTGGGGTTTCCAGCCTGTTATGAATCTACTCAAGTGCCATGTACTGCCCTGCATATGTTTAATTTATGTCTAAATATGTCACAAGTGATAAGAAAATAAATATAAAAGATATGGAGTCATAATACAACCTATCTATAAAAGTCCCAATAAAATGTCAATGAATTTATTAAAGAAATGTGGTTAGTCTGGTATGAATTATCCTTAAGGTGCTAATAAGTCCTTGTTATCATTGCCTTCTTTTCTAAATCATTTAATTATAAATTGTGAATTGTTTTATAATATTGAGGGGAGGGTGGTATCAGCATATACCTGCACATGATTCAAACTTCAGAAAAGATAAAGGATATATACAGCCAATTATTTCCCTCCTTATGAAAAACCAATGTTACTAATTTTTGTGTGTTCTTCCTAGTCTTCTATAGAAATTAAACACACACACTCACATCTTGCTTTTTTACTGAATTATGTCTAGCAGGACTTTGTATATCATTATTTGAAGATTTTTTTCCGACTCATTTTTACTCCTAAATACTGTTATTGTTTAAATGTACCATATTTTATGTAACAACTCTTTTATGTTAATGACATTTCTGCTTTGTCTAATACTTTATCATCATAAACAATGCTTAATAAAAAAAGCATGGCATAAACACCAGTCTGCATATGCACATCTGTAGACATTTGAAATAGAATTGCTTTGTCCTAAGTTATATGTTTGTCATGTTGATAGATAGAGCCAAATTTCTTTCCATAACCATTGGGCCAATCTAGAATTCCACCAGCAATGTAAGATAGTTTCTATTTCCTCACACCCTCATCAATACAAGAACTTATTACATTTTTGAATCCTTCTCATTATTATAGGTAAAGTGTCGAGTGTCTGTGTAGGTTAATTTGCATGTTTATTTTAAAAATTGTTAAATACTTCTAGATGTGTTTAGGAACCATTTGTGTATCTTTCTCTGGGGTCTTTATGTCCATAGTCCTTAGTCAGTCTTTTATTTTCTTAGTAAGTTGCATTATTTTTTTGTACTTTTTAAAAATTAGACATTTATCAGTTGTATGATCTGCAAATATTTTCCCAGATTTCACATAAAATTTTTTGTTTGTATGTATTCAAATTCATCACACATATCTTTCTTTTTTTTAAAAATTTTTTTTTCAACATTTTTTATTTTTATTTTTGGGACAGAGAGAGACAGAGCATGAACGGGGGAGGGGCAGAGAGAGAGGGAGACACAGAATCGGAAACAGGCTCCAGGCTCCGAGCCATCAGCCCAGAGCCTGACGCGGGGCTCGAACTCACGGACCGCGAGATCGTGACCTGGCTGAAGTCGGACGCTTAACCGACTGCGCCACCCAGGCGCCCCTCATCACACATATCTTTCAAAGCTTCGAAGTTTTATGTCATAGAAAGAGATTCTCTACTTCAAGATTATAAAAGAATTATCCTATGGGTTCTTCTAGTGTTATATTAGTTATATTTTGTACAGTTAAATCACAGGCCCATTTGAAATATTCCTCAAGTACGGAACTGGGTATAGATCTAACTTTCTGCTTTTTTTCTAGTGATCTATTTGTCCCAACATCATTCACTGAGTAACCCATTTTCCTCTTCTGCTTTAACACACTACTATTTTCATATACTATATTCAATGTATATACACTCTATTATCTTTCCCACTGTTCCATTGTTGTATCAGTTTGCATACAAGTACTACATTGTTTCAATTTTTCAGAATTTAAAATAGTATTTAATACTTAGACTGAAGTCCTTCATTCCTTTTCTTATTTTTGTCAGAATTTTTCTAGCTATTATCATTTATTTATCTTTTTCCACATTAAATCAAGATCTTATCTACCACCATTGAAGACATATTTGGTATTGAAACAGAATTATATCAAATGTACATATTAACAGATATAATTATATGCTTAAAGTGTCCATCTACCTATCCACGACCATGGTGCTTTTCTATTTTTTCATCCTCTTTTAGGAGCTTATTAATTTTTGTCTGGAAAATAAGTATAATCCTTATTATATTTAAGTATTTTATCTTTTAGTTGCTATTGTGTGAAATCATTTCTATCAATATTTCTTTTAACTAGCTAGTAATTTTATATATGTGAACTTTTAATTCATTTATATTATTCACTAATTTCTTAATTCTCTTACATTTTTGTAATTGGTTCATTTTTTGAGACAAAGTTGAAAGTCGTTTTGATTCACTTGTGGTTTTCCTGTAATATAAATAAATCATTTGGAGATTAGGAAAAATATTACATTCATTTTTCCAAGTTTAATAACAATACTTTATCTTTCTAACCCCTTTGATTAACACTGCCAGTACAATAAGAAACAATGGTGATAAAAAATACTCTATGGATGTTGGATTTTATCAAATGCTTTTTCTGAAACTGTTGAGAGCACTGTGTCATTTTTAACCTTTATTCCATTAGCATGTTGTATTTCATTGACTGATTTTTAAATATTTTTTACATAAAAAGAAATACTCTACTTCCCCCCCCCCCCCGATGTTAATTGGAATGTTTCTAGTGTTTTCACATTAAGAATGATATTGGCTCTTGATCTGAGATGAAATGTACTGTATCATGTTAAGTAAGTTTGTCTACTCTATTTTATTTAATTAAAAAAATAAATATTGAATTTTTGGATCCCCTTATAGCATCTTGAAACATATTTTAGTTCACTAATATTCTAGCGAGATCAAGATCAAAAATGATCTTTTTAATTTAAATTTTGACATTTACATTTCATTTAAATTTTTAACATTTTCCTTATAAAATGTATTTGCATAGAATGAGAGCATAGCAATCTCCTGACTCCTGACATGGGTATAGTTATCCTTATCATTTCTTTTGTTTATGTATTACTTCAACATTTAGAATTTATATTGCTTTATTTTATTTGTTTCTTTAATAAACAGTTTTGGATTTATTTGTGGTATAATTTTCTCTTTGGTAATTTATTAAGTCATCCCTTTGTTTTATGTTTTGTCTTAATTTCATTTTTTTCATTTTTTTCATCACTTGGCTCCCAATTTTTTTAATGTTTTATTTTAATTTTTTTTCATTTTTAATTATTTATTTTTTAATGTTTATTTATTTTTGAGAGAGAGAGACAGGGAGAGACAGTGTGAGAGGAGACGGGTAGAGAGAGAGGGAGACACAGAAACTGAACCAGGCTCCAGGCTCTGAGCTGTCAGCACAGAGCCTGACGTGGGGCTCAAACTCACAAACTGCAAAATCATGATCTGAGCCAAAGTTGGATGCTTAACCTACTGAGCCAACCAGGCACCCCAGTTTTAATTTATTTTTCAGAGAGAAAGAGAAAGATCAAGTCGGAGAAGAGGCAGAGAAAGGGAGACAGAGGATCCAAAGCAGGCTCTGAGCTAAAAGCAGAGAGCTCCATGCAGGGCTTGAACTCATGAACAGTGATAGGACTTGAGTGGAAGTCAGAAGCTTAACCAATTGAGCAACTCAGGTGCCCCCCAACAAATTCTTAAGTTGGTTGCATACTTCATTTATTTTCTTTCCTTTTGTCATTATTGAAAGATACATTTAAATAAAGTATTTTAAACTACAAATTTTACTTTGAGCACAGCCTTACTAGATTCCATATATTAGATATATAATATTTTCATTATTATTATAATAGTCTGGATATTCTAAAATTTCAGTTTAGATTCTCAAAAATTAATTGTATAAGAGAAAGTTTTTAAAAACTTTCAGGTTTCAATGTCTTTATTTCCTAGTTTTTAAATTAATCTCAAATTTCCTTGAACAGTGGAATTGTCAGGGTTCAGAGTCCAATATATATCAATTATGCTGACTCTTTTATTCGTGTAATTTAAGTCACATATATCTGCATTCATTTTCCCTTGTTTTCTTTGTCTACCTGGACTGTCATGAACTAAAAGAGGTATCAAAAATTTCCATTATTAATATATATTAATAGAATTATATATTGATAGAATAATACATTATTTATATATTAATTTATATTATTAATATTTCTCATTATATCTCAGAGATTTTTCCTTTATGAATGTTCATGGCATGCTATTTGACGAAAATATTAAAAACATTTTTATCTTTACCGTCCACATTATAAAGCTTTCTACTTTGCCTCATGCAATGCATTTTGCTCTCACTTACACTTTATTTGATATGAAAACTATGATCCTTCTCTTCAGTTTTCTAGTACACGTCTGTCAACCCTTTTTAATTTTAATCATTTTGAGACACTTTACCTTAGAATGTCTTTTTGTTTGTTAGAGTTAGGTTTTATTTTGTGATGCATGTAAATTTTTTTTCTTTCAATAAGTAAGCATAGACTGTCAAATAATATGACAAAAGTGTCTCGTCTCCATTCTCTTGTATTTTTTCAAAATTTATACTATATTCACATAACACAAAATTAACCATTTTAAAATGAACAATTCAATAACATTTAGTATACTCACAATGTTGTGCTACTCTGTTTACTTGTACATGTTCTTTAACCTCCATGTATTTGGGGGCTTTCCAAATTTTTTCTTGTGGTTGATTTCAAGTTTCATAGTGTTGTGATATGAAAATATGCATGGTATGATCTCAGTCCTTTTATATTTGTTGAGGGTTGTTTTGTGACCAAGCATGTGATCCATTTTGGAGAATGTTCCATGTGCACTCGAGAAGAATGTAGATTCTACTTTTGCATGAAAAGTTCTGAATACATCTGTTAAGTCCATCTGGTCCAATGTGTGACTCAGAGCCGTTGTTTCCTTATTGATTTTCTGCCTAGATGATCTTTCCATTGTTGTTAGTGGAGTATTAAAGTCACCTACAATTACAGTATTATTATCAATAAGTTTGCTTATGTTTGTGATTAATTGATTTATATATTTGGATGTTTCACACTGGGGGCATAAACATTTACAATTGTTAACTCTTCTTGATGGATAGACCCCTTAATCATGACATAATGCCCTTCTTCATCTCTTGTTATAGTCTTTGTTTTAAAATCTAGTTTGTCTGATGTAATTATGTCTACTCCAGCTTTCTTTTGACTTCCAGTAGCATGATAGATGGTTCTCTATCCCCTCACTTTCAATCTGAAGGTGTCTTCAAGTCTAAAATGAGTTTCTTGAAGGCAGAATACAGATGTATCTTGTTTTTTTTATCCATTCTGATACCCTATGGCTTGTGATTGGGGCATTTAGTCCATTTTGATTCAGAGTGATTATTGAAAGATATGGATTTAGTGTATTGTGTTATCTGTAGGTTTCATGCTTGTGACAATGGCTCTGGTCTTTTGTAGTCTTTCCTGCTTTCCGCTCACAAAGTCCCTCATAGATCTCTGCAGGGCTGGTTTAGTGGTCATGAACTCCTTTAGTTTTTGTTTATCTGGAAAAGCCTTTATCTCTGCTTCTATTTTGAATGAGAGCCTCTCTGGATAAACAATTCTTGGGTGCATATTTTTCCTATTCAGCACATTGCATATTTCCTGCCACTCACTTCTGGCTTGCCAAGTTTCAGTGGACAGGTCTGCTACTACCCTTATGTGCCCACTTTTGTAGGTTAAGTCCTGTTTATCCCTAGCTGCTTTCAGAATTCTCTCTTTATCTTTGTATTTTGCCAGTTTCACTATGATATGTCCTGTTATTTACCTGTTTTTGTTCATCTTGAAGGGAGTTCTCTGTGCTTCCTGGACTTGAATGTCTGTTTCCTTCTCCAGATTCGGGAAGTTCTCAGCTATAATTTGTTCAAATAAACCTTCTTTACCTTTCTTTCTCTTCTTCTTCTGGAACTCCTATGATGCAGATATTATTTCATTTCACTGAATCACTTAGGTCCCTAATTCTCCCCCTGTCATCTATTAATTTCCTTTCCCTCTTTTCTCCAGCTTCATCATTTTCTATAATTTTATCTTCTATTTCACCTATTCTCTCCTCTGCTTCTTCCATCCTTGCTGTCACTGCATCTCATTTATTTTGCATCTCATTTACAACATTTCTTAAGTCATCGTGACTATTTCTTAGGCCTTTGATCTCTGCAGCAATAGATTCTTTGCTGTCTTTTTTGCTTTTTTCCAGCCCAGCTATTGGCCTTATGACTATAATTCTAAGTTCTTGTTCAGATATATTGTTTATGTATGTTTTAAGCAATTCTCTGGCTCTCATTTCTTCCTGGAATTTCTTTTGAGGAGAATTCTTCTATTTCATCATTTTGGCTAGGCTTCTGTCTTTTACATGTTTTAATAGCTTGTTATGTGCCCTGCATCTGCATGTACTACTATATTAAAAAGGGGTCATACACTTTAGGGCCTGGCACTTCACAAAGAGTTTTGGTGTGCTGCATGCACTCTGTTGTTGCATTTGGCTACTCTACCCTCTGTTCATCGTGGTGGGTTGTTTGGACCTTCCACCAGGTCCACTTTAATTCTTTCATTGAAGTAACTCTGAAAAAAGGAAAAAAGGGGGAGAGAAGAAATCTTATCCCATACAAAGAGAGAAATGAAAGGGAGGAGAAAGAAAGAAAGAAAGAAAGAAAGAAAGAAAGAAAGAAAGAAGAAAAGAAAGAAAGAAAGAAGAAAAGAAAGAAAGAAAAAGAAAAAGAAAAGACTAGGCTGAAAATCAAATAAACTATAAGGCTTAGTCCAGAGAGAGAGAGAGAGAGGAAAATAAAGAAGAATGAGATATAGAAAAGGTGTAAAAATAATAGATTAAAAATGCCTGATTAAACAAATATACAACCAGAAGATATATCTATATCTATCTATATCTATATCATCTATATCATCTATATCTATATCTATATCTATATCTATCTATATCTATATCTACATCTATATCTACAGAGAGAGAGAGAGAGAGAGATGCCAAAAATGAAATCAGAAACTATGAGCCTGATTCCAAAGGGAAGAAATAAGAAAGGGGGAAAAAAAGGAGGGTAGAAAGAAAAAGAGAAGTGAGAAGAGAAGAGAAAAAAAAATAATAAAAAATTCTAAAAACCAGGCTAACATACAAGACCACAGGACAGTTGTCTGTAGGTGCCTGGGACCAGTGGCTGTGCTGGTCTGGAGGAGGGGCCTTCTGGTTAGATCATGTCAGTCCTACTCCAGTAGATAAGCAGGCACAGAGGGGCAGGTTTGGTGTAAGCAGGTCCTGCCTCCACTGGGGGCCAGTGTCCTATTCCCTGAAGCCCCACCATTTAGTGATGGGAAAAAAAATGGCAACACCCCAGTCTCTCCTCCCCAGAGTTGGTGTCTCAAACCACACTGTTTGGGCAGCCCTCACAGAGTGGTGCAGGCAGCAGGCTTGTCCTGCTCCATAGTCTCCCATGCCTCCTAGGTACATGGCTGGGAATCAAAACCTGATGTCTTAAAAGATCTCGCATTTCCTAGTCCTGTTCTGGGGTAGCGCCACTCTGCCCAGCTGACAAAGGGCCTCTGACTGGTGCTTGCAAGGTCTTTTGTCCTTGGGTGGGGGGGGGGGTGGCAAATAAACTCTCTTCCCACAGTACTTGAGGGAGGGGATTGCTCTCTTCCAGTATGCCCCAGAGATTGCTACTGCGTGCCCTGGGGCTAGTTCCCTCCCCCACAGAGGCTCACACCAGCAGCAGCTCTAGTCTGGAGAAAGTTGTGCACCCCTGGAAATTCCAATCTTTGGCTCCTAAGGCTGTTTGCAAAGTAGAAATCGGCACTCTCCATATTTTTTGTTCCCCTGTCCATGGTCCAGAGAGGTTTTTCTCTTGTCCAAATACAATCCCATACTTCCACAGTCTCTTTTTCTCTTCCTTTTGTCTCTCCACAGGAGGGGTCCTCTCCCCTCAGAGCCTAGGCCACCTGTTTTATCTCTCCCAATTCACAAACACGCACCTCTGTCCTGCTAAGCTGTTTCGGTACACCTGTGATTTTTCTGTCACTCCACAGACGGTATTCCTGGGTGTTCTAAATGGTCTGACCTCAATACAGCTGTATCTGAGGAATGAGGGAAGTCCCAGTCCCCCTACTTCTCTGCCATCATGGATAGTCCACTCTCACTTGTAAATATTCTTTGTAGCATATTTTAAAATATTTTTAGTGTTATTTATTCATTTACTTATTTTTGTTTCAAGTTTTTATTTAAATTCTAGTTAGCTAACATACAGTATAATGTTGGTTTCAGGAGTAAACTTTAGTGATTCATAGCACCCAGTACTCAACACAAGTGCCATCCTCAATACCAACCACCCATTTGGCCCAAACCCCCATCCACCTCCCCTCAGTTTGCTCTCTATAGTTAAGAGTTTCTTATAGTTTGCTTCCTCCCTTTTTTTCCCTACCCCTGTGTTCATCTGTTTTGTTTCTTAAATTCTGACCGACTTATTTTTTTGCTTAGTATAATATACTCTAGCTCCAACCACATCATTACAAAACTTCATCTTTTTATGGCTGAGCAATGTGCCATTGTATATAGAAACCACCTCTTCTTTATCCATCCATCAGTCGATGGACATTTGGACTCTTTCCATAATTTGCCTATTGTTGATAATGCTGCTATAAACATTGGGATGCATGTACCCCTTTGAATCAGTATTTTTGTATCCTTTGAGTAAATACCTAGTAGTGCAATTGCTGAGTCATAGGGTAGTTCTATTTTTAACCTTTTGAGGTACCTCCTATAGTGGTTGCATTCCCACCAACAGTGTAAGAAGGTTCCCTTCTCAACACCCTCACCAATATCTGTTGTTTCCTTGTATTGTTAATTGTAGCCATTCGGGTGTGAGGTGGTATCTCATCATGGTTTTGTGTATAGACTTAATAAAATCCTTGACTGTGTTCCCCTTGCTTGTGTGAGTATGTATATATCTTAAGGTTTTTATTTTTATTCCAATATTACCTTCATAACTAAAGCTTTATATAATGCGTTTAATTCTCTGTTTCCTACCATTAGCAATATTTTGTACCACTACCCCAAAATACACATGTATTTATATCTTTTTTTTTTTAACGTTTATTTATTTTTGAGACAGGGAAAGACAGAGCATGAACGGGGGAGGGTCAGAGAGAGGGAGACACAGAATCTGAAACAGGCTCCAGGCTCTGAGCTGTCAGCACAGAGCCCGATGCGGGGCTCGAACTCACGGACCGCGAGATCATGACCTGAGCCGAAGTCGGCCGCTTAACCGACTGAGCCACCCAGGCGCCCCCACATGTATTTATATCTTAATCGTAGACAAAGTGACTCAATCACCTCTTGATTGGATGAAACTCATTCTTTTAAGAAAGGCCCATAAGAGCAATTTTTTACCCAGTTGATCCATAACATTTCTAACTTGAAAAACAATTAGATTTTGTATAAAAACATTGGCTCCTGCCTTCTTTTCTAAGAAATTTCAAAGGCATTAATACTCTACTTGCCTTCATGTTTAATGGTGCCATGGAGAAGAACAAAACTGGCCCAGCCTTTTTCTACTTATAAGTTACTTAATCTATCTACCTGACTGCTTAAAGGATGACATCATTATCTTTAAAGTGTACTATATTTACTAGGATTGCCTTTGCTAATTTTCAGGTCAATTTTTATGGGACACTGTACTTCCAGTATGTGATTCATGTCCTTTTATTTTAAAAATTATGTCTTTAAATATTTGTTCTTTTCAGTCATTTTCATCAATTTATTGAAAATTAATTATGAGTACTTTTTAATCTCATTTTCTGATCTTCATATCTATTGTTTTTTTTTCTCTAATTCTTTTAAACTCTTATTATTTTCATTTTATTTTGTCATCTGTCTTCTACTATTTTCTGAAATGTATATTCTCATTGTGATCCTCAAAATTTGTCCTATATTTTGGAATGGTTTCATCGTTGTTCTTTACTTTTTTCCTGAGTTATGACAACTGCTTTTAGCTTCTGCTGTTACATTATTTTTTTTCCTTGAGTACTTACACTTTTGCTTTATACACTGATATCACAGAGGTGATTGCTTGACTCAGCTTATTTTGTGTATTTTACTAATAAATAAAGTCCTGGCAATTTTTACATCTGTTCCATAAGAACATTTTTTCTGTTGTGAATTTTTTCCTAGTCGCATGTAACAGGAAAACACAAAATGACAGTGGCCTCAAAAAAAAGTTTTTTTTTCTCACTTATGTGAAAAAATGTTTGGTGACAAATAGCCTATAGATGGTGAGGATACACAAAACTATTAGGTACCCAGGGTCCTTCTAACTCACTATACTTCATCCTGACCAGAGAACGTCAACCAGGAAGATAAGAGGAGAAAATACCACTTTCCCTTTAATTAAAGTTTTTAAAAGTCCCAGCTAATACCTTTGCTGATATCTCTTTGATCAAACTTAGTCAAGGAGCCATGTGTATTAGAAAAGTAAACTGGGAAATGTAGTTCTTCAGCTGAGTAGCCATGTGTCATTATAAATTAGAGTTCTTTTGCTAAAATGTAGGTGAGATTAGATTTTTTGGTCAGGGGGGTAGGGGCAAGGATTTAGGGGCAACCGCTGTCAAATGTCAGCCTGCCAAAATGTCAGATGAAGGCATCTGACATTTTCTTTTTCTGTTCTGCACCTCCCAGCCTGTCTTTCCTTATTATTCTTCATTTAAGGAATTTCTTTCTTTTTTTTTCCCCTTCTATGAGCTATTTTCAGAAGCTTCATGTGAGGAATGGGCCACATATTATGATCATGGTTTGCATAAGAATTAGTTAGTTATTCTTCTACATAGCCAGCAAGGATAAGTAGACATGGGTTTCTTCCTTTATAATTCATTATATTTTTAATATAAAGACTCCTCTCTGTCACTCTTGTTCTTGACTTCATATACTATGGATTTGGGTTTCATACCTCACAATATGCTCCTTCAGTAAGAGTTTTTTGTTGAAATCTATAGCCATCATCTCCTCCCAATCAGGTCTTTTTTCTCCACATTCTTTCATGTGCCCACCTGTTCCATTTCTTTTATGTGGGACATCATTCCAGTATAGGGGATGAAAAATAATTTCTCTTTATCCTTCTAGATTCTTGGATGATGTGCCCTTCCCAACAATAAAAGACTGATTAATAGGAAAGAAATAAATACAAGTTTCATAATATGTATACTTCCTCTATACATGGGAGAGACATAGGAAAGCTGAGTAACTGTCCATAATGGCCCAAACCACTAACTTAAATATCATCTCCAACTAAAGACAAAAGAAGGATGTTGGGGAGTGGAAGGGAAGCTAGTTATGGGAGATTATCAGAAAAAACACAGTAAACAAAGGTATGGTTGTTACATAGATTTAGGTAGGTTTCTTTTCAACTGATATAAGTTTCTAGAGATTTGGATATCCTCCTCTTCCTGTTACAGACACCCTTAAGGAGACACCCTTAACAAATGGAGATTTCACTTACAAATGTGTGTCTCTTACAAAAGGGTAACTTTTACTCAGTTTTCAGAGCTTCTTCTGTGTCTGCAGTTTCTTAAAAATAACCAGCACAAGATAATCGTTAGGTCATCGAGACATATTTTAGGGTGGTAAATTTTGTTTTCTGTCACCAACTGTTTGTGAGTCCAGAGTTTTAGTTGATTCCTAGTTTTTCCCCCCAAATAGATTTTTATATATTTTTTCACATCTCTTTGTTGCTTATGAATAATTTCCAGGAAGACAATGATAAAATGTTGACATTTTGTCACATATTCATTCATACTGGAGAAAAAAAATAACCCACCCTATAATGGTACTGTTACAATGATATCACACATTTTCTTGGCTTTGACAATGAGTTTGCCTTTATTTACAGTTTTCTAGTGTCCTTTTCATTCTTCATGATTTCCCAACTTTCTGTAGTAACTTTGAACAATGAGTTTTGCTAATTCATTCAGCAAATTAGCCTGTGTATTAGAACCAGATCTTTTAATCCCTTGAAAGGGGTTTCCTCTCCATTCCTTGGCTAATTTGGATTTCAATTTCTGTTTTACAGTATTTGTTCTGTTCTTTAAATTCTTTCCTATTCTTTCCATTTTACTTTAATTTCTTTGTTAAAAAGAAAAAAAAAAAAGAAAAGGAGAAGAAAAATAGGAACAGAAATGTCCTGCTTTCTCTCTGTCATCTATTAACATTGTTATCTCTCCCACACAGCATGCTATCCCTGTCTGTGAAGAGGAAACTCTGGTTACAAAACAGGAATCTGGATTTTTTTTTTTTTTTTTAGTATTCTTACATTGTGTTCTAAGCACTCACAAATGAAATATACATAATTTAATGTTTTCTATAGATGATTAGGTTTGTCTCTTTATCACAACATTCTTACACTAGACCTTTAATTATACCACCTTTATTATTCATTCATTTAACTACACTTCTCTCTGTCATCCAGTCT
Source organism: Panthera onca (assembly GCF_046562875.1). NCBI lineage: Eukaryota > Metazoa > Chordata > Mammalia > Carnivora > Felidae > Panthera > Panthera onca. The sequence goes on from NC_138345.1 coordinate 65,981,363, forward strand.
CTAACACACTGAGATTCTTTCTGGAAATGCTTTAAGACTCTCTCTAAAACTATATTTCCAGCCGTTAACCATATTTATGCTTCTTTCTGTAATCTAAATTGTAACTCCAGATGACCCTTGTCTGAATCATTCATTTGTAGCTTCACAAGGCTACTTACTATGTTGTTTACCTTATGTTGCTAAAACCACACTTTCCCTCTCTCTTATTTGCTATTCCTCACCACTCCCTAGTTCTATTCATTTCTCTCTATCAAAATTCTAAATGGCAAAACCAACCTTTTCTTCAAACAAAAGTTCAGATGGAAGCAAAAGTGTGAAGTGGCTACAAGGTATTTTCAATATATATTTCAAATAATACTTCCTTATCCATGAGCAGGTTTTGATTTGCTCACTCATCATAGTTTCACACAGGGTAGAGGGAAGAGCTACCACCTCAACAAGGTGAGCAAAATAATGTAGAAGGCAGTCCTGACCAGAGAGGAAGAAAAAGAAAAAGGCTGACACTTCTGACCAAGTGGTTTGTGATACCATGAAAGAGACAGAGATGAGAGGCAGGGAAATCTGGGTCCCCTTGCCTCAGCAGATTTCAGCTTAGAGAGGTGGAAGCATGTTCAGTATGTTAGGGAGATGCCCAACGCAGAGTGCTTGCCTGGGTTTGGATGTACAATTCTGGGAGGAAAGCTCTGTACCAGGTAGTCCTCAGTGGGCATGAGACAGCTTCAGAAGAGCTAGGCGGAGAGAGTGTCCCTCTTGCACAATCGCTCCTTCCTCAGTTCCCTGCAAGTCTGCATGTTGAATTAAGGGCCAGCTCACCTGCCAGGGTTCACAGTGTGCAGAAACACAGGACTAGCCACAGAGACTACGGCACTGACACCTCAGGTCAGGGGCTGCTTGAAGTATATGGTGGACACTCAGAGGCATCTGTGAGGCAACAGAAAGAGAGAGAAGGGGGAATCAGCAGGGTGAGACTCTTTAACTTTGGCTGAAACAAAACATAAAATGCACCATTATTTTCTCAACCATAGCCTTCAGTAGACATGCAAGGATGTCTGGGTCCAATGAAATATACTTAAGTATAAATACATATATAAATATAATAAGTATCCTTGTTAACAAGTTTTTTTTTTTTTACTTTTTATTTTATATTGGGAGAGTTATTAATTTGGTTAGCTCACTGGTTATAATTGCATAAGCTTTGAATGGTCAAACTCAATCTCATTTTACTTCATGAGTGCTCTTATTTTTACATGTGATTTTATAGAACACCTGTTTGTTCATTTTTTTAAGGATTTTCTACATTAGATTTGAGAAATGACTATATGTAAAATTAGAAAAGGGAAACTAATCAGGTTAGGAGCTACCTTTACTTCTGTCCTCAAATCCAGAACAAAACGGCATCTTGTTCAGATCTAGAGTCATTCCAGTTTGTGTTCCACCTGATTTCCTAAATCTTTTTCTTTAAAAAAAATACAAGTTAGGCTCTATCTTGTCCTGTCCTTTCAAATACCTCAACAAGTAATTTATTTCATTCTCATCCTGATGAATTGCCTTTGTCTCCCACCTCCTCTAGCTTACCAAGAAGAGGCTTAATTATGATGTTATGATTCCACAATCATAACAAATCAAGTTTTTAAAATTTGTTCAAATATTTAGTAAAATCTTAAAAATACCCAGAAAAAATAAACCAGATAAAGATCTCACAGAACTCAAGGACACCGTATTCCGCTTCTGTTGGCATTGCCAAAGTCACAGCTTTGGGTCAATAATGTTATTTCCTGGTCAGGAATATAGTTGTGGAGTCAGATACCTGAGTTAAAGTCCTGGCCCCACCATATCCTGGCTGAGTGATCTTGGACAAATCCCTCACCCTCCCAAATGCTCAGTTATTCTGTCTGAAAAATGGATGACCTTCCTCTTGAGATAATTGTGATATTAATTTAAATACTGTATGTAAAACCATGGGCATCTACCTGACACATAGTAGGATGCAGAAATATTAGCTATTACTTGCACAGTATGAGTTTTGAATTCATGATTGTTGGGAGGGGAAAATTTCATGAACTTCTGAAGAGTGATTTCACTATATGGTAAGCCCCCAAACACAGCCATTCTTTACCATGTCAAATAATAGAACGCAAATAGATTTGGGGTTGTGACTTTGATTTTAGAAACAACATGATTTTCTCTTATGAATTCTTATAGTCATGTAAATGTTTTTTCTTTGCATTTATAAGAACTCAAAATAGGATCTCTTGGTTTCATGTTTCCTCCTTGTCTTACTCACTGTTGAGAGTTGATTTCTCTTTGGCTGAACACTGTTTTTCCCTCACCCTCACCTTGTCTGTGATAAGCACTTACTCTCACATAAAATGGCTTGCTGTCACACAGGCACACCCATATTAGCAGTCTTAACAGCCTCTGTGAAAGCAGGAATGGAAATGGGGAGATTTTGCAGTCTTTCACATACGTGTTACCAAGGAAACCATCTATGTGTTAGCTTGCAGTCAGGCAGGCTTTTGTTTTGTGTCTTCAATTCACATGAGGAAAATAGAAGCAACTCAAATTTACCAAGGATGCCTCATGAATAAGAGTTAAACTCTAATTTTACGTATAAATATAAACATATAACCCTCCAGTACCAGAATGCAAGTAATAGAAGGGAAAATAGACTTTTCAACCCAGATTCATTGCTAACCTTGATAAAAATGCATTTGAGATTTCAAGTACAATAGCCACATAGTTGACAGAGAGCAGGGAGCTTCCGTTACAGCCAAAAGGAGGTGTGACTGATTTATTTTCATTTCCAAAGTAAATGTTATCATGAAGATACTGTCAGGTGACATATGAAAAGGCAAAGACTGGCTCCCTACCCTGAATTCATCCCTTACTCCATCTTTGGACTCTCAATTACCTTGGGTTTAAAATGGGCATGAGGATACCTTCTCTGTCTACCTCAAGGTAGAAAATGAATGTGAAATGCATTGTAAACTCTGAATTGCTATTTAAAGATGTACTTGTATGTGACTTTTATAATTTCTCAAGATGTGGGGAGAACACAAAGTCATTTTTTAAAGAAATAGGTTTTTTTTCAGCTGTAGTTTAAGAACAAGAAAAACATAAGTAATAAGGATTTCAAAACCAAAGACTTATAACCTTATTGTAATGACATTGCAGAGCAGTAGAAAGGATTTGAAATTACATGATAGTGTATGCTCGAATTTTGGTTCTACTGATAATAAGATATTTATCTTGTCTAGGTATTTAATCTAAAACTGGAAGAATAACATCACATTGATACAGTTCCAGTGGGGTTGAAATAATGTAATATATGGCAAACCACAAACATTGTCTCTAGTACATGGTCAACAAATGATGTCCAGTTACCCCAAAATCTTGAATGTCAACTTAAATTTTAATCTGTGGATATACAAAATACCTGAGAGTCCTCTTTGATTCAATTAAAAAGAATCTATAAAACACAATATAGATTTATGGTTTTAAATGTTCTTAAAGAACATCAAACCTAACTCAGTACTTCCAGACATCTTAAATAATTTGGAGGCAAAAAATTATTCTTAATAAACACATTACCTGATAGACCCTCTCCACTTTCTCGGTTGAGAAGATTTATCTCTTCAGAGAATAATTAAAAAGAAATTATCTTCTATTATGGAATGGAGACTCAAAAAGGGATATTATATATTCATTAACTTGTTTAATTTCTAGGGATACTATCATGAGCACTGTTATTTGAAATAACCTGCATTGTTTTGTAGAGTGATTTCTTTGAAAAAACAGTAGATCTTTTAAGTCATGTGCACGGATTGAATAGTCTCAACATGGTGACTCACTTCATTCCTTTTAGAGATTAGCCTTTTTAGTTAGGCTAAAGTTAGGCCTTTTTAGTTAAGTTTTAATTTTTTTTTTCAACGTTTTTTATTTATTTTTGGGACAGAGAGAGACAGAGCATGAACGGGGGAGGGGCAGAGAGAGAGGGAGACACAGAATCGGAAACAGGCTCCAGGCTCCGAGCCATCAGCCCAGAGCCTGACGCGGGGCTCGAACTCACGGACCGCGAGATCGTGACCTGGCTGAAGTCGGACGCTTAACCGGCTGCGCCACCCAGGCGCCCCAGTTAAGTTTTGAATGTAAGGGTGGAACATCTGTGGCCAATAGAATTTCATAGGGAGGGTTATTTCACGAATATTCAAGCTAAGAGATAAAGTTTTTCAGACAAAATCCTTTCTGGGTGTTTTCTTTCATCATCCCCACTGCATACCCTGTTGCAGGATGTGATTCTGCAAACCTTCCATGGCTTCTCAAGCCTCCATACTATTACCTATGTGCTTTCTACAGGCTCGAATGCCCCTTCCCTTGATCCAACTGAAGAACTCCTACTAATTCTTGCTATTTCATTTTCTGTTCTCTCAGAACACTTTATGCAAGTCCCAATTAGCCCACTTCTACAATTGTTTAAATAATTTGCATGGACCATCACTAAATTTTGAGCTCCTTGGCAGAATGTATCCTGTCATTTTTATTCTTGTTTCTTTAGCACTTAGTACTGTGCTTCAAAGATAGCAGTCAATAAATGTTTGTCATATTTTTAACAGTTTAAAATGGCTTTACTTTCCATTGTAAGTTAATTTTGATATAAAATCCAGGAATTAATGAAAAGAAGGGACCCTGTATCTGATAAAAGCACAGGAAAAAGAGACTTCAAATAAAAAGATACTCAAGGAGGCAGAAGCATGCCTCCAAAGGAACTAAGTTGAGAACAGTTTGAGGCCCTGAAATTCAAAGAGAAGTAAGCCTTGTAGACAATGCAGACCTTCAAATTATAAATATCTTCCCTCAAAATGGTGATTAGTATGAAAAATCAGAAAAACAGTTTGTGCAGTCAAAATATGCAAGAGAGCTCAAGTTGGCATAAATCAGATAAATTGATATATTTGGAATACTGGAAATTCATGTGGTAACTGTACATGGAAAAATGTTCTTATCAAATATTGCTGTGATTAGATTGTCATATTCCTTGTGCCTTTGTATTTCCAGTTATAACCATCCCATCTAGGGGAGTCTTGGTAGTTCTGTCAGTTAAGCATCCAACTTCAGCTCAGGTCATGATCTTACGGCTCATGAGTTCAAGGCTCGTGTCTGTCTCTGTGCTGACAGCTCAGAGCCTGGAGCCTGCTTTGGATTCTGTGTCTCCCTCTCTCTCTGCCCCTCCCCCACTCATACTCTGTCTCTCTCCCTCAAGAATAAATAAACATTAAAAAGAAGACCCATCCCATCTTGATGCTGATCTTGGCTTTTTTGAATTTGAATATTTGAGTGAACCAGAGTCAAAGCTTTTTCCACTAAAGTGAAGATAGCCAGTCAGCACACCACATAAATTCTCCGATAACAAAGAATTACTACCTTACTCCTATACCTGTTGTATTAGGCTCCTATTTACTGTCATAACAAATTACCACAAACTTAATGGCTGAAAACAACACAAATTTATCATTGCCAATTTTGTCCAACACAGGCCTCATGGGGTTAAAATCAAAGTGTTAATAGAGCTGCATTCCTTCTGGAAGCTCTAAAGGGAAATCCATTTCTTCGTTTTTTCTCCTAGCATCTAGAGGCCACCCATATTCTTTGGCTCATGGCTCCTTCTACCCTCTTCAAAGCCAGCAACACAACAACTCTCTAACCCTGCTTCCATTGTTCCATCTCTTTCTCTGACTTTATCTTCTGCCTCCTTCCTTTGCTTTTAAGGATCGTTGTGTTATATTGTGTCCACTCTGAATAATGTAGGATAATCTTCCTATTTTAAGGTCAGATGATAAGAAACCATAATTTTTCGCGACCTTAATTCTCTTTTGCTATGTAACCTAACATATTCATAGGTTCCAAAGTTTAGAATGTGGACTTCTTTCGGGGGGCATTATTCTGCCTCACATACATGGTAGTGGAAACTTTTTTAGCCCCACTTGTAAATGACATATGGCTTAAATGAGGGGAGATGGGGTATCCAATGATGTTAAGAAGGTCCCCTTCTAGTCAGGATCTATAGATTTAAGTACAACTTAAACAGTTACTGTGCTCCTCTTCTTCATATTTGGCACCTAAAGGAAATGCTCATATCAAACCATTTTACCTCACCCTAGCTACTCCTTTTTAAAATATATACTCCCTAAGAATACTTTTCAGAATTTTCATACTATGTTTTTGAATAAACCCAACAAAATATCATAGAAAGATTTTCACTGTTAACTAATCTAGAAATAGACCTGCAAGATGTTTGTGGTGCTAAGTTGAGCACAAGTATATAAATATATAAATATATATAATATAATATATTATATATTAAATAAATAAAAAATAATATAAATATATAATATATATAAAATTATAAATAATTTTAAATAATTATAAATCATTATATATAATTATATATAAAATACATAATATATAAATATATAAATATAATCACATTTATATTTGCCATCTTCTTGCAATGAGGTGATATAAAGTCGTTATCAATATCAAAAATTATTTTGAGGCTATTGTTAGTTTTTGTTAAAAATCCACTCTACTATATTCAATTGTTCTTAAAAGATCAAAGGGGAAAAATAAAAAGAGAATCCTAGTCTTTGGAAAGAAACGACAGAGGTTTAAGTCTTCAAAACTAAACTGACATAGAATCTCATATTTAAAAAAGACTATTAAAAGCAAGTCATAATGTAGACATAAAGAGAACTCTTTGGAAGAGTCATGATATAGTGAATATACAGCAGCTGAAAGCTCAAAACAACAGGCCATGTTTGATCTTGATTGGATAAAATTAAAGTAGATAAACATAGAATGGGAAGTCCCAAAGGAAAATGGAAGATGTTACTGAACAATTAATCTATGTGCTCTGACAAGCAGTCAGAAACTAGAAATATGATTTCACAAGTAAATACATTTTTAGTTAAAAAAGTATTTGCTATCTAACTAAAATAATAGTTACTTTCTAATTGAAATGTATTATTCCTACCAAGCTGTGCATTTAGTAATAGTCATGTAAGAATAAAAACAATTGCTTTAAGTAATAAAAATACCCACATACTTAGTAAATCTATAACTATACTCTACAATTATCCCATATACCCCATATTTCAAATTAACTGGACATTGGCTCTATCTTCACAAACTTTATAGTTTGAATGATTTGGCACTAATATGGATATTCATAAGGAAAATACAAAGTTTAATAATGACATCAAAGAGAATGTACCATGAAAAACAGAATTCAGTATAAGTAATGCATTTAAGACTGACAGACTCATGCTCTTACTACTTTAATTCAAAGGGTGTTGTTGCAGGAAGAACAAGGAGTCACAGAGCCAGGTGTTATTAAACATTGAACCATCATTCAGATTACTGTAGTGACTATAGCAATCCTCCAAATCCAGCAAGCTCCCTAGAAGACCTCCCTTGCTCCTTAGTCTGGTGCCACCAACATTACAGTGACTGAAGTGCTCTCCACCTATTTTACCTCCACTGCTATCTACCTTATGACTTCTTTTTTTTTTTTTTTTAAGTTTTTATTTATTTATTTTGAGAGAGAGAGATTGCAAACAGGGAAGGGGCAGAGAGACAGGGAAAGAGAGAATCCTAAGCAGGCTCCCCACTGCTCAGCACAGAGCCCAATGCAGGGCTCGAGCTCACAAACCATGAGATCATGACCTGATCTGAAATCCAGAGTCAGACGCTTAACCAACTGAGCCATCCCAGTGCCCCATGCCTTCTTCTTAGTGCTTTCTCTGTATTTTGGCTTTTGCCTTATTTTTCTGTATCTTTCACTCATATGCCCCAAGAAGGGGAAAACCTGAAGGTGTTGCAGCTCCATCCAATGCAGATGCCCTCTCCTCATCAATACAGATGTGAGCTTTTGCAGAGCTCTCACGGTAACGCCCATTTCAAGAGCCTCTGCTGTCTTCCCAATCCATTGTCACCATGAAGTGGATTCATGTGGTACAAATGTGAAAGGAAACCTGTGGCTTTTTTTTTTTTCCTGTAACAGAGAGCTGTAAACATGGCAGGAAATCAGAATGCTTTATCTTGTTCATATGTAATGAATATTATGTGGAATTTGGGAAATTGTAATAGCCTAGAATTTTAGAATTCCTAGAATGATGACCTCTAAAACTTACAGAAGCATGATATAATTGAAGTGTGTGTATGTGTGTGTGTGGGGGGGGTAGTAATGGGCATTATTCATTCACTCATCCATTATTGGGCACTTACTGAATGTTGGCTACTATTCTTTCTGCTGAGAACACAGTGGTGGGTTAGGCACACATTTTCTAAACAAAGAGAAAGCTTGAAATCTAATGGAAGAGATACCCCTTAACCACAAAATAAATTTTAAAAAATAACTTCAAATGTAATATGCGCTATTTTCATATGCTATTGCATTCAAACATGTCCAGACCATCTGCATCTGTATCTTTATACCCTTTCTTTCCCCCTGTTGCTGTGGATCAGTGACCCATGCTCCTACTGAGACTGTCTTCAAGTTGTGCACAGGCTTCCATTCCCAGCACAAGGCTGCTGCTAACACAAGTCTCCCTTTTCTCTCCAACTCATCACTCTCTCCCTCCTCTCCATTTGGTTATTCCCATTATTATTAAAACATGCTATCATTCTTGACATCTTAATAAAGCAAAGATCCTCTTGATCCCACATCCTCTTCCAGCTACAGCCCAGTTTCTATACTCCCATTTATAGCAAAATTCTTTCAAATGATTGTCTATATTCATTATCTCTCATTCTTTTCTCATTCTCTCTTGCTGTGCAGTCCAACTATTTACCATTTCACTGAAACTGTGTTTGTGAGTATTCCCAGTGACCTCCAACTTGCCAAATTTATAGGATTAATTCTAGTTTTCATCTTACTTGCCTTATCAGCAACATTTCCTATTATTGACCACTTTTCCTCTAAAACATTTTCTTCATCTTTGCCTCTGGCACACAAATTTCTCTTGGTTCTCCTTACACTGGAGTGACCACTCCTCTATTGCCTCTGTAGATTTTCCTCATCTCCCCTACAATAAGTGCTTATAGCCCTTAGTCCTTGGGCTGCTTCTCTATCAATACTCACTATGTGTGACATGTACAGAGATTAAGCAAAATCTAGTTCTTCTCTTCAAGGACTTCATATTTGAGTGGCATAGGAAGGAAAAGAAAATGAAGAGTATCTCAGGTATTAGTGATTCAACTAAATCCTTGTCTATTATAGCCTTACATATTGATTCCATTTTGTTCAGAATCATGGTTTCAACTCAAAAGGAAAAAACTGTATACATACACACACACACACACACACACACACACACACACACACACATGCATCTTAGTGAGCTATCTAGATTTTACAGATGATTGTGAAGAAAAATAGGGAAGAAGATTTATAGCACAGACAAAGCAAACATATTAAAACTCTTTACAATACAATTTGTGAAATCCCTTTTGTCTGGCCATAATTGTTTTATGCTTTTGTGTTGTTGACATTTGTTTTTATTTCTTTGGATTTATTTGTGTGTTGTTTCTTTCTCTCCATCTCTTGACTCCATCCTTCTGTTTACTCTTCTTTTCTTGACTTCCTCCAAAACTTAAAATTCTTCTCTTCTCTACAATGCAAATAATTCAAACCCTTTGGCTTCTGACTCAAAACTTATAGACCCACGCACATCACTGCATACTTTTAGAAAGGATATTTTAAGTATCAGAAATCCACACTCATAGAAGACAATTTATGATCATATTTTGCTATTTGAATATGGTTTTAGCAACCCACAATATTAGTCTCAGGCTGGTATAATATGCCATGGTGACAGTTATCAGAATTCCCAAAGCTTGTTTCTCTGCCATTGGTCATGCCTGACTCCCATTCTATGTTTCAAGATGGTTACTCAAACTTCAGACATCTGTATTCCAATCTGCACAATGGAGAAAGCAACAAAAGAAAGGAATGACTTTTTCACCTCTGTTTAAGACTTTTCCCAAGAAATTGCACATAATACTTTTGCTTAATTCCATTTTCTAGTATTTCTTGTCTGGTCACACAATAGCTTCAAGGGAACCTGGAAAATTATTTGGGGCAACCGTGAGTCCAATTAAAACCTGAGGGTTCTATTTCAAGAAAGAAGCGAAAAATGAATATTTGGGAAAAATTAACTCACTCTCTGACCATGTCACCATCCACCCAAAGGATTTCATTAATCTTTTTCTTAAGAAAAATTTAATGACATCCTCCATTACATTTTGGTGAGTGAAAGTTTCTCCAGCAAATCTAATTTATGTATGTATGTATGTATGTATGTATGTACCTACCTACCTATCATCTATCTATTTATTTACCTATCAAATTTATTTACCTACTTTCCTATACATCCATCTAGTTATCAAGTTAGCCAACAATTGTTTTACACTACATTATGGCTTCTTGCTTTCCTGTGCAGTCCACTTTTAAGATCTGTTCTTGTTGTTATCAACAGCTAGGAAAGTGTCTTAGAATGAAGGTAAGGGCTTTAGAAACATTGGGACTGTTTCGGGAGTATTGTAGTTGCTTGACACACGAGATTAATCAACAGAACTTTGAAATTGTGTGGAGACAGCCTCTCTGTTGCTGTAAAGTGTGCTTGGAACTAGTCAGGTAAATGCTTTTGATAAAGCCAAAACAGTGCATGTAAATCTGATAGGGAAATAAATGAATATCTCATCGGTATCAGAACAGCTCCTTGATGAGACGCATCAATTTACAATATTTCCTACTTTGAGCTGTGTAAAGAAATTGATTGACCTCCATTATTATCTGTAAATTTCCTATCTCTTTTTATTTGCAACAATATGTGTGTAATTGGAGGTAGAGACCATGCTCTCAGAGTATGACATTATTTTTCTTGAAATTAGCAAGCAAGAGCTGACAGGCTCTTTCCCCATCATTTTTCTGCTTGTTTCTAGTACATTTAAAATAAATAGTAAGTACACTGTTACACTCAGATGCCATAATTCCAGATTATAAAGCATCTATCTCAGTGCTAAAGAATGAAAATGACTGATCTTAGTTGGCAGCCAGGGGATTACAGATGTTCGCAATGTAGGTGTTAAAATTACTAAAACTGATGGCAAGAAGTTGCACTGATTCCTTGCAATATGCACTGATTCCTTGAAATATGTCAAGGAGGATGGGGACAGGATGTCCCAAGTCATAAGTGAAAAAGTAAAGTATCAAAGTGTATGCCAGCCTATGCTCATGGGAATGGAGTGGGAAAAAAGTTTTTTCAAGATAAGAGTTGGCAGAATCCCAATAGTATAAATGTTTAGAAAGCTTTATAATAAAAACTTAAAACTGAGAGTGACTTTTGAACATTGGTTCAGGGAATCTGAACCCCAAAAGACTATTAAGAAAAAGAGACCTATGCATACCATTTGTTTTTAATAACCAAATCCTGTTTTGCAAATTTACTCATAAAAAAATCTTATAGTAATCTGGGCTCTTAAAGTATTCCTTATGTAATACAATGATCAATCTTGCCTTGATAATTAATTAAAAATATAACATTCATCCTGTGATCTTAACACCAGTTAAGTAACTATTTTAATTTTCTTTATTATACAGGAAAGTTCCAATTCATAGTCTCTCATAGTGTTCTCCCTTCAGCTGATTATTAATGGCAGTACTGATATTAGCAGATAATTTGTCTTAAAAATTTGCATGTGAAATTTTGCTCTCACACTTGATGTACAAGAATCATTCTCTCTTCATCTGCCCTAATGCCTCATTTGTATTCTGAAGTAGGAAGCTCCGCTCTTTGAACTAAATGGAGAGTTTCCATCATCCTTTCCAATTTGCTCCTCCCTAAAAGGAAGAGAGCCTTTGGAATAGAGAAGAACTGAGCATACAGAATTCTGCCCATCATTCTTTTCTTTTGGACCTGCCAGTATGCATAGAAGATATATTTGTCTCAATTCCTGATGTTACAAGGTGAAGACACTGAGATTGGAAGCCAGGAATGTCTTCTAGAAATAGGCCTGGAGGAGTCTATCTTTCTCTCCTCCTCTGTTGTCTGGTGTATGTAAGACAACTACTCATGGTGTCTCCGAGGCGTAGAATTGCCATTGCTAAGAAGCCCAAAGTGGCTCTCTATCTACGTTACATTGGGTACTCTATTTTTAGTAGTTTAATCTCCTTTAGTGCTCAGTTGCAGAATCAAGGATTCTGTAAGAGCTACTCATAATTTATTTCTTATTTTATGTGCACAATCACAAACATATTTCCCCCTCCCTTTTCCTTACTAATTTATACAGAATAAAGCCAATAATTCTAAACTTTTAAATTTAATCCTCAGATGATAGAAAATCAAAGTGTAATGATGATAGAGATAGAGTAAATGAACATCAACTCTAAGATATAAACAGTGACAGAAGGCATTTGTGTTTCTTCCTGTTAAGAATAGTGTAAGTTACATGGAAGAGTTGTATTATGTCAGTTAAGAGTGCTTATTTAGTTTAATTTTTGTCATTGTTGGCATTGAGAACTTTATTGATAAAAATATATGTATGAATGGTAAGCAAACAAAGAAGTGCATTGTATTATAAAGTAGAAGCACATTCATTCACACTTTTTTTCTACGTTGCCCTCTGTGTTACAGGAGCTGTTAGGTTAAAATACTTTTCCTTTACAGCTAGACTTCTAGATGTGCTTTTGTTTCTGCCAGTGAAATTTATTCACATAGGTTTTTGAAAGTAGGAATGAGATGGGGACCATTTTACAGTGGCTGTGATAGGTAACAAGGATGTTCTAACAGCACAAAGTGTGTGACAGGATGTGATGCAGTTGTGATGTCAGCAGTAGTTGTAGAAGCACCAATCACAGCTTTTACCCCTGTGATCACAACTACAGTGACATGACCTAGAAACCAACTGTCCTAAGTTAGCCCCTTAGACTACATTTCTCCTACCCTTGCAACAATTTTGTAAGCAACATTATTGAATGTCTTTCTGATTGGAAGGTTTCCTTTTTCCCCCATGTAACTTTGCTTGATATACTGTGACACTAATTATATGACATTGAAGAAATCTCAGTTTCTTCCCTGTAAAACGTGGATAGTAACACATTACAAGGCTCTGTGAGGATTAGAGAGAATGTATGCAGAGTGCTGGGGTCTAAGCAGTACTCAAAGAATAATTGCTATTTTCCAACACTCATTAATAATGCAATATTGTTTGAATATAAAGTTCATGACCATTAGGTCTATTACTTTGTTAGATCAAGAAGAATGCTATAGATGATTATGTTTTTTGCCCTACAGTCCTTTTCACAAATTATAAACAATTCTGTGGTTCCCTGGAATATATTAAGAAGATATTTGGGGATAGGGAGGTTGGGTAATAATTTTCTATCTTTTCACCTATCATGCAATCCTTCCAGTTATAAATCAGGCTGAAGAGATTATAAAGTTTCTTATTTTCACAGATTTACTGTTCACTTCTTTATTCACAAGAGATTCTTACTGAAAGAAAAGGGGGATGAAAGCCTAGTATGCTATTCATAGATTTGGAATTTTTCTCTCTGGTAATTTATGCAACGTAGATTTGCTACATTAGAGGAAAATGTCATTGAATTTATGCTTTGATTATGTGTGTGTGTTTGTGTGTGTGTGTGTGTGTGTGTGTGTGTGTGTGTTGGATTCCATAAACAAAGAAATTTTATAAATATATTCTCCTGCACGATATTAAACTCTGAATTGAAAACTATACCCTCTTAATCTTTAAAATATCTTCTAAGGAATGTGAGGAATGTGAGATCCACATTCCTCTGTAATAAAGTAAGAAATAAAGAAATCTCTCTGCATGCTATTGTGACCTTTGACAAGTGTCATAGCTAACTGGTCTTAGCAGCAGCAGGATTTATTTCTTTCACAGAGGTTTCTGTTCTGCCAGGTGGAAATAATCACTAAAAAATAAATGCTTCAGGTTAAAAATAAGTGTTTGCTTTTTTGTAGTGCTTACTCTGGCTCTGAGCCAGCGATTTGTTGGGTATCCCAAGTCAGACTAAAAGAGCAGTGGAATCTTTGGTGTAAGATGAACTGTGACTTGTTCTAGATCTTGCTTGGTTTATAAATTGATGCCAGCTTTATAAACAAAGCACTGGGGCTTCAAGAATTTACTTGTAAATACATCTAGAATCTTCATTTCAGCATGTTTTTTTCCTCTGCTCTTGTTCTTTCTGAAAACTACTGATTCTTAAGTTTCTACAAACATTTGGTCACACTGACAATCCTGATTCTGTTAGGGATCAGTGAAAATCTGGGGCTCAGCTCTTTGTTTAGAACACATTACTTATGAGACGTAGCAGGGTTCATTGCCATGATCTGTAGATACAGTTATGACTTGACTCACCTCAGAATTTAAAAAGCCTGGCATACAAAGACCCGAAATTCCTAATATTAAAGAACTTATTTTAGACTCTAACAAAATTTCAAATATATAGTATCATTTTCCCACAATAACACCATGTTTTTTATGCAGATGTATAGTATCACAATAGTAAATAAAATCCTATATCTAGTAAAATTGTCCTTCAAAAGTGAGGGAGAAATTAAGACATTCCCAGATAAACAAAAGATGAGGGAATTCATTACTACCAGGGTTGTCCTGTAAGAAATGCTAAAGGAAGTTCTACAGGTTGCAATGAAAGACGCTGGAGAGGAACTTGAGGCCATATGAAGAAATTAAGACTCAGTAAAGGCAAATAAATAGATAATTATAAAAGCTAGCATTATTGTAACCTTGGTTTATAACTTTACTTTTGGCTTTCTACATTATTTAAGAGATTAATACATTGAATTTTTTCAGTCTAAAAGCTAGAAATGTCATAAATTTGTTTTGTAACTTCACTTTCTGTTTTCTACCAAAAATATGTATTTGAGACCGAAGCATAAAAAAAACTATAATCTATGTTTTGCACACAATATGTAAGATGTAATTTTAATAACTGAATGAGAGTGGGGCTAGAGATGTATAGGAACAAGGCTTTTGCATGTTATCAAAGTTAAACTGGTTTAATTTCAAATTAGAGTGTTCTACTTTAGAATGTTAAATGTAATTTCCATGGTAACCACAAAGAAAATAGCAATAAAGTATACCTAACAGGAAATGAGAAGAGAATGAAAACATTTCACTACAAAATTCAACTAAACACAAAAGAAGACAGAAATGCAGGGAATAAGGGACAAGAAACACTATAAGGCCTATGGAAAACAAATAGGAAAATGACAGAAGTAAGTCTCTTCTTATCAGTAATTACTTTAAATATAAATGGATTAAAGGCTCCAAAGACAGAGCTTGGCCAAATAGACTTAAAAACAACAACAACAATATAATCCAACTATATATTGTCTACAAGAGATTTACTTTAGATCCAAAGGCACCAATAGAGTGAAAGTGAAGGGTTGGAAAAAGATATTCTATGCAAATCATAGCCAAAGAGAGCAGGAATGATTCTAATACCAAACAAAATTGATTTAAATAAAAAAATTTATAGGAGAACAGGAACATTATATATTAATAAAGGTTCAAAAAAGCAAGAAGATATAATAATTATAAAAATGTGTACATCTCATAACAGGCTGTCAAAATAGAAACAAAACTGACAGCACTGAAGGGAGAAATACTTTTGTACTGATAGTTGGATACTTCAACACATCGCTATCAGTAATGGATAGAACAAACAGAAGATAAGTATAGAAATAGAGGATTGGAAAAACACATAAAACAAGCATATCTAACCCTACCCAACAACAGAATACACATTTTTCTTAAGTGCACAATGGGACATTCTCCAGTATAGACTATATGAGCATAAATTAAGTCTCAATACATTTAAAAAGAAGTACCATAGAAAGTAGTTTTCTGCACAAAAGGATTAAATTAGAAATCAATAACAAGGAAAACAGAAAAATTCACAAATTTATGGAAATTAAAAAACATACTCTTAAAAAGCTAATGGATCAAATAAGAAATTACAAGGAAAATTAGAAAATACTTAGAGACATATGAAAACAAACATACAACACATCAAAACTTAACTGACACAGTGAAAGCAGTGTTAAAGGAAAAAACGATAACTATATAGTTACATGAAAAAACAAGAAAGATATCAAATCAACAACTTAAATTTACAACTGAAGGAAATAGAAAAAGAACAAACTAAATCTAAAGCTATTAAGGAAGGAAATAATAGAGATAAGAACAAAGTCAAAAATATTACAGAGAATAGAAAAGCAATAAAGAAAATCAACAAAACCAAAAACTGATTCTTCATGAAGATTAGTAAAATTGACAAACCTTTAAGTAAATGGACTTAGAAAAAAAGAGAGAAGACAAATTACTAAAATTGAATGTATGTGGGGATATTACTACTCATTCTACAGAAATAAAGATCATTGTAAGAGAATTCTGTAAACAATTGTTCATCAACAGATTAGACAACCTAAATGAACAAATTTCTAGAAATACAACACCTACCAAGACTAAATTATGAAGAAAGAAAATCTGAATAGACCTATATCTACTAAGGACATTGAGTTGTGCCTAAGGATTCTTGCCTTATGCCTAATCTTTTATTTATTTATTTTTTAATGTTTATTTTTGAGAGAGAGAGACAGAGAGAGAGTGCGAGTGGAGGAGGGACAGATATAGAGGAAAACACAGAATCCCAAGCAGGCTCCAGGCTCTGAGATGTCAGCACCAAGCCCGACGCAGGGTTCAAACTCACAAACCACGAGATCATACCCTGAGCCAGTGTCAGACACTTAACCGACTGAGCCACCCAGGCACCCCATCTTGTGCCTGATCTTGAAAGAAAAGCATTCACTCTTTTATCATTGAGTTTGATAGTCTTTCTAGGTTTTTTATCAATGGCTTTTACTATTCTAAGGTTAATTATTCCTAGTGTGTTGAGTGTTTTTATTATGAAAGGATTTTGAATTTTATAAAATGCCTTTTTAATATCAATTGAGATTATTATGTGATTTTTATCCTTCACTAGGAGATGCATAAGAATGGATCTATTTTCACTCACCCTCTCTTTTGAACTTCTTCAATCTCAAAACTAATAACACCATTCAATATTAGAAAAGTATCAACCATTTCCTTGTCTTGGACTATTATACTTCCAGCCTTCTCTTTATTATTAATTCCAGAACTCCTATTACTGGATGTTAGATTTTCATTCACTATTTTTCATGTCCATAAGTATTTTTGTGTCTTTATCTCACCATACTTCATTCTACATAAACTAGTAAATGTATTTTCAAATTTATTATCCCTATTCCATTGAGTTTATGTTCCATACAATATGCCCATCGTGCTCTTAATTTTGATAATTATATTTGTCATTCTTAGAGATTTGATTTGGCTCTACTGCAGTCTTTTTTTATTTCTATACTGTTCTCGTTGTAGATTTTATTCCTCTTTTGTATCTCTTTAATAACTGTAAACATCAACATTTGATAGTTATATTTATACCATTTTTATCCCTAGTAGTTTAGATATTAATAAATGTGTTCCATTTGTTGACTCTTTTTGCACTGCAGTTAATTTTCATGCATAGTTTGAAGAGGTTTGTTTGTTTGTTTGTGTAATTGTATGTCATCTTCAATAAGGGTGGATTTTCTTTGTGGGAGTCTCATGTATTGTGAGTTGTAGCTTCTGCTGAGACCAGTGTTAATTTATTAATTTTTGGCTTCCAACCTTATGAGTAGTAAACATTCAAACCTCACAGCATGTGATTTGGGATTGAGATTTTCATTTCTCCAAAGTTACTTTTTTTCCACTTATGGATCTCAGTAGTTGGCATGTTTCTTGGATCTGTGGTTTTCCTAATCCAATTTTCACAGACATTGTAGCCAATAGAGGCATCCAGTTTTTTGTTGTGTGTTTGTATGGTTTTTTTTTTTCTTTGCAAAGGATTTGATTCCAACTAACCACCTTATGTGAAGCCAAAACCACAGCTCCTGTTCCAACATGAGCAACAATACTCCAATCTGTCAAGTTTATCCCAGTTCCCATACCTCAGAGTTACTTCAGTAACACCCTAAAGTTCTGTTGTTATGTTTCCCCTTCATTTATAGCAATTAGAAAATGCCATTTTTTCTTCTGGTGAGTTTGGCCATGTAATTTCCTAATTTATTTTTCTCTTTGAATACAGTACTTTTTCAATAGAAGTACCATATTTGTAGGAGGAGTTTTTATAACAATACAGAGCAGAACAGCATTAACTAAGTTTACCATATATATCTCCTTTACTCACTTTATAATTAGAACATTTATATGTCACCAATCTTCTACTGTATCATTTTTACTGGTTTAAGACCATTTAATTATATTCATATGCCCTAATTTATTGAACTAAATCCCTATTGTTAGACGTTTTGTTTCTTTCCATGTTTTTCTCTCTTCAAATGTTTTCTTATAAAAATATTACATTACATATTTTGTATGTATTGAATGGAATCAAAGGGTATACATAAAATAATGGCAAAGCCAAAAAGAGCAGAAGATTCTACATAGTAACTAACAATAGTCAAGAAAGAGTTAAGAAATGTGAGAGTACCAGGGCACCAGGTTGGTTCAGTAAATTAAGTGTCTAACTCTTGTTTTCTGCTCACATCATGATCTCATGAGCCCCATGTCAGATTCCATGCTGACAGCATGGAGCATGCTTGGGATTCTCTCTCTCTCTCTGTCTCTCTTTCAAAATAAATAAATTAAAAAAAATTTTTTTTTAATGTTTATTTATTTTTGAGACAGAGAGAGACAGAGCATGAACGGGAGAGGGTCAGAGAGAGAGGGAGACACAGAATCTGAAACAGGCTCCAAGCTCTGAGCAGTCAGCACAGAGCCCAACGCGGGGCTCGAACTCACATACCGCAAGATCGTGACCTGAGCCGAAGTCGGGTGCTTAACCGACTGAGCCACCCAGGCACCCCAATAAATAAGTTTTAAAGAATAAAATAAATGTGAGAGTACCTAAATTTTCCTTTCTCTGTAGCAATGTTTTAGCTATATAAAAAGGGTATGTTTGTTTTTTTGGAATTTTTTTTTTTCGGTTTGGTTTTGATAGCTATGAATGTCTCAGAAAATGAAAAAAAATTGTGATGAGCCAGAAACAAATTTCTTTCTTGGCAATGTATCTTGAATGCGACCTCTATGCTCCCAGAAAATTGTTAATGTGATTGGAAGAGACATCACTTTCTCTATCTTTCTATTTTGCCATCTTATCTTGAGGTGTGTAGTGGGTGGTAACATATTGCACCCTGAAAAACAACACCTTATCAGTCTTGACAAGGGGTAGCAACTGTGATTAGGTCACCTCAGCTGAAACTATGGTAAGCTTAGTGGAACTAATCCCCCAAAGTTCCCTTAATGCCATAAAAGCTAGAGTTGCTTATCAAAGCTAAGGCAGTCCAACATTCTTTAAAGCTTCCAGAACTGTCTTCCATCTAAGAAATGGTCCATTTCCATTAGACTGAGTAGACACAAAGATATAATTTAAAAATTCCAGAAGAAGCAAAATAAAATATTTTTAAAAAATAAAACAACAAAGTAATTGCAAAGAAGAACACAACACATAAAACCTAACAATAATATACAACTTTCAAGACAGAAATTGCTAAAAGAGACAAATGAGGGGAACAATTAGATTTTTAATGCTAATATTCCTTGGGAAAAAAAGTCAATGATATTGATTAGAAACCATCATACTTACAATCAAGGTGTTTTTTTTTTCATAAACTGATAGTAGATCTTACTTTTTATTAGTATTTTCTTTCTGTTCATTATGGTCTGCAGAGAGCAGGTATTTTAATATGTTTTAAGTCACAGATAATGTATCTTATTTCTTATTTGAAGGTTTTATTTTGACTCCTACAGATAATGGAAAGCTAAACTGCCTCAGCTATCTATTGATTAACTGATTTGATGGTCTGACAGTCCCACAAAGTATTTTCCCTATTTCCAAGTTTAATTATGTTCTTCAGACCAGAGGGAGTGGCATGATATATTCAAAGTGCTGGAAGAAAAAAAACCTCCAGCCAAGAATACACTATCCAACAAGGCTATCATCCAGAACAGAAGGAAAGATCAAGAGTTTTACAGATGAACAAAAGTTAAAGGAATTCATGACCACTAAGGAGCCCTACAAAAAAAAAGGTTAAAGTGGAACCTTTGAATAGAAAGGAAAGACCATTAGGAAGAGTAAGGAAAGCAGAAAGCACAACAGTAGTAAAAATAAATATATCTGTAAAAATCAGTCAAAGGGCTCACAAAATAAAAGCATATAAAGTACAACACCTAAAACATGGAGAGGAGAGGAGTAAAGAACGGGTTCAAACTTAAGCAACCATAAACTTAATATATATTGATTTCTATATATAGAAGATGTTATATACAAACCAAATGGTAACTGCAAATCAAAAAAAAGTAATAGATATGCCAAAAATAATAAGAAAGGAATCCAAGTATATCAATCACTAAAGAAAGCCAAAAAAATTGTGACAGAAGAGAGGGAAGAAAAGAATGAAAAAAAAACCCTATAAAAACAGCCATAAAACAAGTAACAAAATGGTAATAAATACATATCTGTCAATAATTACTTTGAATGTAAATGGACTAAATGCTCCAATCAAAAGACATAGGGTGACAGAACAAATAAAAACAAAGACCCAACTATATGCTGACTACAAGATACTCATTTCAGACCTACAGACACATGCAGATTGAAAGGGAAAGGATGGGGAAGCATTTCATATGCAAATGGTATGAAAAGAAAGCTGGGGTACAATACTTGTAACGGACAAAAGAGACTTTAAAACAAAGTGTAACAAGAGGCAAAGAAGGACAGTATATAATCATTAAGAGTACAATACAACAAGAATATATAACAATTGTAAATACTTATGCACCCAACATGAAAACACCCAGAGACTTAAAGCCGTTCATAAAAAAACATAAAAGAAGTAATAGATAGTAATACAATAATAAAGGGAACTTTAACACTGCACTTTCAGCAATGGACAGGTCATTAAAACAGAAATTCAACAAGGAAACAGTGACTTTGAAAGACATACTGGACTGTATAGATTTAACAGATTTACTCAAAACATTCTATCCTAAAACAGCAGAACATACATTGTTTTCAAGTTCACGTACAACATTCTTAAGAATAGATTACATGTTAGACCACAAAACAAGTCTCAACAATTTCAAAAAGATTGAAGTTATACCGTGCATCTTTTCTGACCACAACAGTATGAAACTAGAAATCAACCACAAGAAAACATCTGGAAAGAACACAAACATATTGAGGTTAAAGAACATGCTACTAAACAATAAGTGGGTCAACCAAGAAATCGAAGAGGAAATTAAAAAATGCATGGGGGCAAATGAAAATGCAACACAATAGTCCAAAATTTTTGGAGTGTAGCAAAAGCAGTTGTAGGAGAGAACTTTATAGCAATATTGACCTACCTCAAGAGGCAAGAAAAATCTCAAATAACCTAACCTTACACCTAAAGGAGCTAGAAAAAAAGAACAAACAAAACCCAATACCAGTAGTAAGAAGTAAATAATAAAGAGTAGGGCAGAAATAAACAAAAATAAACTAAAAAAGCAATAGAACAGATCAATGAAACCAGGAGTTGGTTCTTTGAAAAGATCAACAAAATTGATAAACCTCTACCCAGATTCACCAAAAAAGAGAGAAAGAAGACTCAAATAAAATTAGAAATGAAAGAGGAGAAATAATAACTGACACCACAGAAATACAAACCATCATAAGAGAATATTATGAAAAAGTATATGCCACCAAATTGGCAATTGATAACCTAAAAGAAATGGATAAATTCCTAGAAACATATTACTTCTCAAAATTGATTCAGGAAGACATAGAAAATTTGAATGGACAGATTACTAGCAATAAAATTGAATCAGTAATGAAAAAACTTCCAACAAACAAAAGTCCAGGACCAGATGGCTTCACAGGTGAATTTAGAGAAGAGTTAATATTTATTATTCTCAAACTTTTCCAAAAAATTTAAGAGGAATGAAAACTTCCAAATTCATTCTGTGAGGCATGCATTACCTTGGTACCCAAACCAGGTAAAGACATCACAAAAAAAGAGAACAGCAGGGAAATACCTGTAATAAACATAGATGCAAAAATTCTCAGCAAAAGACTAGCAACAAAATTCAACAATACATTAAAAAAATATTCATCAAGATCAGTGGAATTTATTTCCAGGATCTAAGTGTGGTTCATATCACATCAGTAAGAGAAAGGATAAAAATCATATGATCATTTTGATTCAGATAAAGCATTTGACAAAGTACAATATCCATTCATGATAAAAACCCTCAACAAGGTTCATTTAGAGAAAACATATTTTAACATAATAAAGGTCATATATGAAAAACCCACAGCGAATACCATCCTCAATGGTGAAATACTAAGAGTTTTCCCCCTAAGGTCAGGAAGAACACAAGTATGTCCACTCTCATCACTTTTATTCAACATAGTAATGGAAGTCCTAGACACAGCAATGAGACCACAAAAAGAAATCAAAAGCATCCAAATCAGTAAGAAAGAAATAAAACTTTCACTATTTGCAAATAACATGATACTATATGTAGAAAATTCTGAAGACTCTGCCAAAAAACTATTAGAACTGATTAATGAATTCAGTAAAGTCATGGGATACAAAGGCAATATACAGAAATTCATTGCATTTCAATACACTAATAACGAAGTCGCAGAAAGGGAAATTAAGAAAATGATCTGAGTGGTGCCTGGGTGGCTCAGTCAGTTAAGCATCTGACTTCAGCTCAGGTCATGATCTCACAGTTTGTGAGTTTGAGCCCCGCATCCAGCTCTGTGCTGACAGCTCAGAGCCTGGTGCCTACTTCAGATTCTGTCTTTGTCTCTCTCTGCCTCTCCCCTATTCACACTTTGTCTCTCTCTCTCTCTCTCTCTCTCTCAATCAATCAATAAAATAAAACATTAAAAAAAAATTGTTGAAAAAGAAAATGATCCCAGGAGGAGTTAAGATAGCAGAGTAGTAGGAGGCCCTTATGTAGGCCTTATCCCTTAAACACAGCTAGATAAATATCAAATCATTGTGAACACCCAGGAAACTGATCTTAGGGCTGAGAGAACAAGCTACACAACTAGAGGGAGAAAAGAGACCAAATCACGGAAGGTAAGGAGGTGTGGAGACATGATCTGAGAGAGAAAAGAATCACTATTGCTGTGGAGGAGAGGGAGACAGAGAGGGAGAAGGAGAGGGGAGAGGGGAGAGAGGGAGAGGGAGAGGGAGAAGATTGAAATCACAGTGCCAGAAGAGCTCTGTTCCCTTTGGAGGTTTTAGAGGAGAATTCCTTTCCTTGCCTTTACCAGCTTGTAGAAGCCATCTGCATTCATGGTTCTTATTACCTTCCTCCATCTTTAAAACCAGTGATGTAACATCTTTCAGTCTGCCCTCTCCCACCTCTGCTTCTCTGGTCACTTCTCTTCTCTCTGATTCTCCAATTGCCATCT
The DNA here is from genome assembly GCF_046562875.1 of Panthera onca. Taxonomy (NCBI): domain Eukaryota; kingdom Metazoa; phylum Chordata; class Mammalia; order Carnivora; family Felidae; genus Panthera; species Panthera onca. The sequence goes on from NC_138345.1 coordinate 66,005,001, forward strand.
TACAAAGAGCCTTGTGATTACAGTGTGCCCACCTGTGTAACACAGGATACTCTCCCCATCTCAAGACCCTTAACTTAATCATGCCTACAAAGTCCTGTTCCTATTTGAATAAGGTAACATATTCATAATCTCTTGGTAAAAGGCTGTGGCAATCGTTGGCCTATCACAGAAGAATAGGAAAGAATTATTTATAACTTTTAAGGTTTATCATCAGATAAATAAACTGTCATTCACTTTCCAAATAACATGAGATGAGAAAATTGAAAACATCATTGCAGCAATGTCTTGGACCTATAGCACTTTAAATGTGTCTTGCCATCACCATTCTGATAAAAATGCCAGTAATAGCAAACATAGTGTACATCTTTTAGATCTCCTTCTTGCAGTGGTTCTTAACTTCTTTTTGTATTACCAACCACTTGGAGATACTTATGAGAGTCATGCAAACTCTCCACTTGCAAAATGCACCTGTGGGCACATTCACCACTTTATATACATATACCACTCTATAAAACCCATTCAGGGACCATATGGTTTGGATTAAGAATCCTATTTTATGGAGTTTTATGGATCACCCATTTACTGATACATTTCAGGACATCTCTATTCTTGGAATGAAGCAGTTAGATGGAACAAATGTCAAGAATGAACTCTGTGGTTCCTTTTTAGGGAGATTCCTTAAAGACTTTCTCACTAAAAACTTGAATTCCTTAACTAAAGACTGCTTATAAAATCTACGTTTGCTTCTTTGGTTTTTAAACTTAAATTTCTTCATTAAATATTTATTTATTTGTTTTTTGAGAGAGAGTGCACATGTGTATGCTGGGGAGGGCCAGAGAGAGGGAGATGGGGATCTGAAAACTAACTCAAGTGCTGACAGCAGAGAGCCTGACATGGGCTCAAACTCACAAACCCTGAGATCATGACCTCAGCTGAAGTCAGAAGCATAACCAACTGAGCCACCCAGATGCCCCTACATTTGCTTTCAAGGTTAATTTATCACTACATGCCATGTAGTATAGGCTCATCAGATTATTCACAACAAAGAAACCCACAGTTAAAACAACTCTGCATAATTCAAGGTCTCATTACAAATTTGTGACATTACAAAGCACCTTCATTTACTTTTCTTCTTCTCTTTCCTCTGTTTCTCCTTTTTTCCCTTCTTTCTTCTTCTTATTGCTCTCCTATTTTTTTTTTTTTTTGGCTTTTTGCCTTAAGGCTATACTACTATTCATTAACTTCTTTATTAAGTAATAGATCCAGATCTAAAAAAGAGATGAAATTCATTTTTTTTCAAATTGACCACTTAAGAATAGCCTGGCTGCATGTTTTAGTGGGAGAAGGAATAGATAGGAATTGTATAACTATTTTAGTACTAACAAAGGGGTATCTTCTACATGGTGCTCAAGGCAGTCTTTTTATGTATTGTTTACAGATGTATCATTGGCTATCCAGCTCTAGGAGATACTGCTATGCCAATGAGTTTAAATATATTTGCATTATATGGAAATAAAGAAAAAAATTATCAACGTTGTGCATAATTAGGATCATAAACCTATAGTAAACATTATTTATTAAGCAAGTCTTTTCTATTTTCCTAAGAATTTAGGTTTGATGCAGAAGAATTGAGAAGCCTTTTAATTATGTATTTATTCATTTGGTATAGTTTCCATGTGACAGGCATTGCTCTGAGTGTTTTACAAATATTAACATATTTTCCTTTCAGAAAGCCATATGAAGTAGGTACCGTAATCATTTCCATTACAGAAAATGTTTAAGATCACAGAGGTAAAAATGGTCAAGGCCAGGTTTTGAATCCAGGGAGTCTGGTTCAAATGGTCATAATCACTATTTTTTGGCTCCTTCTGTTAATGATCCAAAGGACGATGGCAAGGAATAGATGTTATAACAAAACGCCTAAAGCTACAAAAGAAAACTATTAGCAACATCAACAATCCTATACACAGTGGCTAGAAACAAGCCTTTTAAGATTGCAAAAGCACATAAAATAATTTATTATTTTTCAGGCTATTGAAATACTTAAAATATCTATGCTACATTTTAAACATTTATTTTATAAAAATTGTTCCTTATAGAATTATATCTCTAAGCATGATCCATCAGAATTACCTTGGATACTGGTTAAAGTGCTGAATCCTGGACCACATGACAAATCAACAGAATCAGGGTCTCAAAGACTGCATAGTGAATTTTTAATAAACACGTAAATTTTCTCTAACATTTTCTGAAAATTTTTAAAATTTTTTTTAACGTTTATTCATTTTTTGGTAGAGACAGAGCATGAGTTGGGGAGGGGCAGAGAGAGAGGGAGACACAGAATCCAAAGCAGGCTCCAGGCTCTGAACTGACAGCACAGAGCCTGACGCGGGGCTCAAACTCACGTATCGTGAGATCATGACCTGAGCTGAAGTCGGACGCCTAACTGACTGAGCCACCCAGGTGCCCCATAACATTTTCTGAAATTTGAGATTCCATGCCGTCTGGGATGAAATACTTTGCATTATCCTGAAAACCTCATATACTTTTTAAAGGTACCAATAAGAATATAGACTATAGGGGTGCCTGGGTGGCTCAGTTGGTTGAACACCCAACTTTGGCTCAGGTCATGATCATGGTTCGTGAGTTCGAGCCTCATGTCGGCTCTACTGACAGCTCAGAGCCTGGAGCCTGCTTTGGATTCTGTATCTCCCTCTCTCTCTGCTCCTTCCTCCTCTCAAAAATAAATAAACATTAAAAAAAATTTTTTTAAGAATATAGAATCTAGCTCAATAACAATGTCATAGATTCATTGTAGACTTAGTTTGACCAGACCGGGAGTGCTGAATTTAAGGAAACACACCATCCTTTAAGAAACATCAAGTTGGCAACATATAGAGATTTCTGAAAAAGGTCACCAGTATTATGATGGCTTGAACACTGTACCACATTTGTATCACTACTTGTTGCTAATGTAATAGAAGGACTTCCTGTATCCTATTTAGAGTCTCTTTATTAGTTTATTCATCCATTTATTCATTTAATTAAATTTGCTTATTGAGTGTTAAGTGCTGGGGATAAGTCAAGACATAAATCAAAGTCTCTTCCCTCTGAAGTTAAATTTCTAGTAGGTTGTCTATGACTGAATCAGATGTCTTGTGCATTAGTTAACATCAGATTCAGCAGTTATTGACATATACCTGAATATGGTTTAAGCAAGATTGCAGTTTATTTTTTTAATGTTTATTTTTGAAGGAGAGAGAGACAGAGTGTGAGTGGGGGGAGGGACAGAGAGAGAGGGAGATACAGAATCTGAAGTAGGCTCCAGGCTCTGAGTCATCAGCACAGAGCCCCACATGGGGCTCAAACTCACAGAGCCCCATGTGGGGCTGGAACCCACAAACCGTGAGATCATGACCTGAGCGGAAGTCTGACGTTTAACCGACTGAGCCACCCAGGCGCCCCAAGATTGAAGTTTATTTTTATGTCACATAAACATCCCAGAAGTTGGTCCAAATAGGTTATAGTTCCAAGGACCCGTTAGCTTTTATGTTGTTAAAACTCTGCACGTAGGCCTGACCTCATGGCCCAAGATGCAACATCATTAATCCAGGAAGTAGAAGGAAGAAAGAAATGAAGAACAGTGGGTAAAGAGAACATGTGCTCTTTCCCTTAGGAAAAACACTTATGCTTGTGCATCTCTGGCTGTGTGGCAATAGGCAAAAGGGAAACTAAGAAACATAGTATTTAATTCAAGCAGGAGAGCTAAAAATCAGAAATTCTAGTAACAAAAAGTTAGATCATGAATATTGAGGGACAAAATTTAGATTCTGAAATAATCAGCCTCCTTGGGTTCCAAAACACTCAGCAGTACTCCCTCCTTCTTGCAGAATAGAATAACTTCCTCCTCAAATAAGACATCTCAATGTCCTATCCTCTCACTGCATCTAGTCTCAAACCCAGGATTTGAGGGTGATGCATATTCTTTTCCATTTAACTCAATAGTAGCTCTTTCTGACCATCCCTTAAGTTAAACTTAGCCTTTTACTTAATATATTAAAGCAGTTAGTACAGAAAATGACAATAAAAATTTACATATGGAAAAGAGGACAATGGGAAAAGCATGCAGTAACTGATTCTTAACTGACATTATCAAATTTTATAGGCAGGTATTACAAAGGCTTTCTTCTATGATGAACAAGTACCTTGGAGAGCCCATCTGATAGCTTCTGGCTCACACTCTGGGAAGGTATTTCTTTCCATTGACCTCCATAGTCCTTGGACGTGCTTCTAGAAGTTTCTTTGGATACCTTTTTTGAGACCTGCATGCTTTCAGAACCCAGTGATGGTGTTGGATGTTTGAGGATTAAGGGATTGCTTTAGGAGTTAAGGCTACTCCAGATCAAAGTTGGATTTGTTTAGCAGAAGAATTCTCTTGAAAATATGCTAAACAACTGATTTCTTTGTTCTATGTGTGAGTAACTAAATCCAAACATCTCATTAGACATCTTTTTTTTTTAGACCGCAACTCTAGCCTCTTACTTAGTGACCACTGGGCTCTGCCCATTCATTCCCTTCTCTCAATTGAGCCTATCATAAGGCCATATGAAACCACAGAATTGAGCAGAAAGGCAAAATGGTTAATTCACTTTTTTGCTTCCTCCATTTTTGGCAAAGAATTAAAGGAAACTACTTTTAAAAGTCGCTTCAGCCCTCAGCACCTATTAAACATTTTCCATCATCACTCATAACTGCTTCAAATTGGAATACAAAGTAGTTGGCTTTTTTTAAACATACAAAGCCTCAAATTACAGACTCTTTCTCAATTTAAATGCAGGTCATAGGTAGAAAATGCCTATTTTAGCAGAAGTATATATTTTTTCATCCCTACTTTGGTGAGATCAGAAGCATCCAACATAGATGACATAATACATTTTTCGTATTATTTTTCAGTGGCTATGCAGGATGCTTTTTAAGACATTAGTGACAACAATTTATCTACATCTATTTTTCCATAGCATAATGAGGGTGACCAGCTTTCCAGTCTGCAATATCTCTACCTTACCTGCTTAGTACCTGACAGAAACAATACCAAATATTTTAGAGTTCTGTTGTGTGCCACACCCTACTTTGAAGCTTGAATGTGTTTTATTTGGAATTAAGGTTATCTATAAGTGACAAAAATCAAAATAACCTGGAATTAAATATAAGATAGTTTATTTCTGTCCTATATAAAACACCTAGAAGGTAACCCAAAGTGAATATGGCTTCTCAAGATGTCACAGACATCTTACTATCAAATTACACTTGCATGCATAGGATCAATCTCACATACCCATATTTCAGGCAGCAAAATATAGGATGATTCCAAAAGAAGAGGCCAAGAAAACACATGACAGTCTCAAAAAGGCATATGTTATGACATTTCTGCCTATGCACCTTTTGCCAGATCTTGATTACACAAAGCTAGAAAAAAAGATGGAAATATCATCTTTCCCTTATGGGGAGCCATCTTTTCAGCTAACAATCAGAGATTCTATTATCACAGCAAAAGGAGAAAAACGGATACTAAGATTCAATTAGCCATCTCTGCTGCATATTCTAAGACCATTAATCTAAGGATATATGATTTTAAAATGCACTTTCTTTTGAAAAGATTACTGGATCAAGATGATCAAATATAGGCTAATAGTTGTTCCTTACTTGAGCCATTCATTCTTTCAGCCAATTAATTAGTATTATTCACACCCAACCTCACGCTGTATTACTTTTAAAATTTTATTTATTTAAATTCAAGTTAGTTAACATACAGTATAGTATTGGTTTCAGGAGTAGAACCCAATGATTCATCACTTACATATAATGCCCAGTGTTCATCCCAGTGAGTGCCTCCTTAATTCCATCCCCCACCGTTTGTTCTCTGTATTTAAGAGTCTCTTAGGGTTTGCCTCCCTCTATGTTTTTATCTTACATTTCCTTCCCTTCCCCTATGTTAACCTGTTTTGTTTCTTAAATTCCACATATGAGTGAAATCATATGATTATTGTCTTTCCCTGGCTGACTTATTTCATTTAGCATAATACATTCTAGTTCCATCTATGTTGTTGTACATGACAAGATTTCATTCTTTTTGATCACTGAGTAGTATTCCATTGTATATATATAATGCCACATTTTCTTTATCCATTCATCAGTCAGTGGACATTTGGGCTCTTTCCATACTTTGGCTATTGTTGATAGTGCTGCTGTAAACATTGGGGTGCATGTGCCCTTTCAAATGAGCATTTTTGTATCCTTTGGATAAATACCTAGTAGTGTAGTTGCTGGGTCATAGGGTAATTCTATTTTTAATTTTTTGAGGTACCTCCATACTGTTTTCCAGGGTCACTGCACCAGTTTGCATTCCTACCAACAGTGCAAAAGGATTCCCCTTTCTCTGCATCGTTGCCAACATCTGTTGTTTCCTGAGTTAATTTTAGCCATTCGTACACTGACTCAGAACAAATTAACTTACAAGTTGATAAATAGTATAAGAAAGCTACATAATTATTACAGGAAACTTGAAGAAAGTGTACTTTATGATCAGATTCCATAGTATATACTCTTAGTTGTAAAAGTTTGAAGAAGATCAGAGAGGTCTAATTTTATGCCTGACTGCATTTGAGAAAATTCTAAAAATACCCCTACTGTGACATAACCCAGAACCCACCTCCTGAGAGCCTGATATGATTTATTTGGGGTCAGGTATGGACTCTGAAATTTAAAAACAAAACAAACATAGAAAACTCATCATTAATTCTATTGTGCAGCCATTATTGAGAATCACTAACTTTTTTCATTACTGAAGACTTTGTTGAGGAAGTATGACTAAACCCAACCCATTAAAGATGGTAGAGTTTGGATTTGTAGATAACAGAATGGCAGACTAGAAATTAGGCGTTTCATATTAGTACCAGGAAAGTGTCCATGTATTTAATGTTTCTTTATAAAAAGTCATGCCAGCTACCCAGGGGTTTGGAAAATCATGCCTATATTATCAACAACACTCCATTTTCATCTTTGATCTTGTTCAGATATCTTGCTTTCTTTGGCTTATATGTGGATTCTCTATCTTTTTAAGACTAATGGAGCAGTCATCTAGACTTCTATTTGCCTTCTCCCTGCATCTGCCTCAATGCCTCATACTTCACACATACATACATGCATAGAGTTATCCCAAGCAAATATTATTAACCTCCATATCCAACTTAAGTTCCCATGATGCTACAATCACCATCCACCACCCATCTGCATCCAGGAAAATGGAAAAGCTTTTGATAAAAAAGCTTTATCAGGAACAAAAATCACAGAAAATCAGAAAACGTAAAGTTCTAATGATAGACTATGAGTCTCCAACTCTTAATATAATTCAGTTCATATACACATTTTTAAAAATTCCTTATTGCTGCCAGTTTGTAGTCTCCCTTCCCTTTAGACATTACTTCACTTTTATCTAGACTACCGATGCCCATAATTTTTCAAGGGTCAGTTCCGAATTTTGTTTCTCAATTAAGTAGTGTTGTGCATGTAGAGCCGATTTGGAGAATGCCAAAGTTGGTAGAGTAGCACTGTTGATATACTCTCTAGTGCCCTGGTCGTCACTCAGAAGCATCCTTTTAGTAGATAGGCTCTTATTTAATCTCAAAATGACTCAATGGCAACATATACTATTTTCCAGAAGTACCTAGAACTTAGTTAACTACTTATTTGATGCAACTTGTTCTCAAAATTAAGTTTCTTGGAGATTCAGGTCATTTTATATTTATTCTCTTCCAAATATACTCTACCTTAACTCTGAAATCTTTCCTCCAGAGCTTGGTCATATAATTATGTTGATTGCATTCCCACTTCTTTATTTCCAAAGTGTACCAGGTAATTGTAGAAGTGCAGCAGAGTCTATACTAGGTTCAGATTCATTTACTGTGCTAATAGAAGGTATAACCCTTTGGTATTGGCAGCTTAGTAGCTCTCTCTGTGTACATGTCTACATTTTGTAGCATAAAGAAAATTCCGATCACTGGGATCTATATTAATAAACAAAACATAATTATTGATGGCATTTTTAAAGACTAAGTTGTTCAAATTGCTGTTTCCCTCTCATTTGCCACTGGAGATGCAGTTATCAAATCAAACAGAAAATAGATCATTTTATAGGAACTACCAAACACAAAGAAAATCTCATTTCAAATACAAAAACTTCTAGAGTCTACTAGAGATAGTAAATATGGCAGAATTTAAATACAAAAGTCTTGCAAATTAATCATAGTTAGAAGTGAATACCAAGAATTATTAAGAAACAAAGCTATGAACTATTTGAATTTTTACATATGTATGCTGTGTCTGTGGAGGCAGATTCAGTATACAGTTCACCCTGTATGATCTAACATTTGTATTACCATAAAGTTTAGCCAAAGAAGATGTAATTCTTTCTGTATTTTATTGGCAGAAATCATTCAACAGTGTAGTAGACAGAAGCTTTGACAAAGCCCTTGGTTCACAAATAACAAATGACAAATATTACAAAATAGGCAAATATAGTCATAAAACTTTTGGATTTACATGTAGATCCAAGCTGCTATTCAGGAGTCTCAATTTTTTTCTTTTTGTGAAACCATTACATGAGATTTTTAAAAGTTAATTGTATCACATTTTAGAACTTTTAAAAGCATGAATGCCTACAGAAAAGTACATATATAAGTATACAGTTTGAATATTGTTCACCAAGTGAACATAACCATGCAGCCAGGACCTACATTATTAGCACTCTAGATGTTCATACACTCACATACACACACACACAACACAAACACACACACGTGTGTGTGTGTGTGCGAGCACACACTAAATCTGTATTTGTTTAACAAATAAGTAAATGAATAAATAAAATAAGAACATACCTGCCCTAGAAGAACATTTATTCGTTTTTGAGTGAGAGAGAGAGAGTGCAAGTGGGAGGAACAGAGAGAGAGGGAGACACAGAATCCGAAGCAGGCTCCAGGCTCTGAGTTGTCAGCACAGAGCCAGATGCAGGGTTTTGACTTGTGAACCACAAGATCATGACCTGACCTGAAGTCAGACGTTTAACTGACTGAGCCACCCAGGTGCCCCAGAACTTTAACTTTAATACCTGTAAATATTCAAAGCAAAAAGAAATCAAATTCATGTGTGGGGTGTATGTCCTTGTTAGTAGGAAATCCACGCTAAAATCTTTACATATTACTTTGAGGTAAAAAGGAGTACCAAGGGGCGATTGGGTGGCTCAGTCAGTTGAGTGCTTGACTCTGGATTTCAGCTCAAGTCATGATCTCATGGTTCATGAGACTCAGCCTCGTGTGGGGCTCTATGCTTGGGGTTCTTTCTCTCTCTCTCTTCGTCTTCCCTGCTCTCTCTCTCTCTCTCTCTCTCTTTCTCTCAGAATAAATAAACATAAAAAAAGTCATAGCAACTTACTCTCAAAAAGCACTTTCTTTGGGGGTGCCTGGGTGGCTCAGTCAGTTAAGCGTCTGACTTCAACTCAGGTCATGATCTCACAGTTTGTGTGTTCGAGCCCTGCATCTGGCACTGTGCTGAGAGCTCAGAGCCTGGAGCCTGCTTTGGATTCTGTGTCTCCCTCTCTCTCTGCCCCTACCCCCTCATGCTCTGTGTCTCTCTCTCAAAAATAAATGAACATTACAAACAAAAAACACTTTCTTTGTTCTTCCAACTATTCATCAAACTACTTTCATATTTGAGATTCAGTCTTTTAAAACATTTTTTTTAAGTTTTCATTTAAATTCCAGTTAGTTAGCATACAGTGTAATATTAGTTTCAGGTGTACAATATGATAATTAAACACTTCCATACAATACCCAATGCTCATCACAAGTGTACTCCTTAATCCCCCATCATTTATTTCACCCATTCCCCCACCCACCTCCCCTCTGGTAACCATCACTTTGTTCTCTATGATTAAGAGTCTGTTTCTTGGTTTCCCTCTCTCTCTCTTTCTCTCTTTTTCTCCCTTGGACTTTTCTTTTGTTTCTTAAATTCCACACATGAGTGAAATCATATGGTATTTTTCTTTCTCTGACTGACTTATTTCACTTAGCATAATACTTCTAGCTCCATCCATGTCATTGCAAATGGCAAGATTTCATTCACTTTGATTGCTGAATAATGTTTCATTGTATATATACATACTACATCTTTATCCATTCATCAGTTGATGAAAACTTAAGCTGATTCCATAATTTGGCTATTGTAGATAATGCTGCTATAAATATCAGGATGAATGTATCCCTTTGAATTAGTATTTTTGTATTCTTCAGAAAATACTTAGTAGTACAATTGCTAAATGGTAAGGAGTTCTATTTTTAACTTTTTACAGAAACTCCATACTTTTTTCCAGAGTGGCTGGCCAGTTTACATTCCCACCAATAGTGCATGAGGGTTCTCCTTTCTCCACATCCTTGCCAACACCTGTTGTTTCTTGTATTATTGATTTTAGCCATTCTGACAGGTATGAGGTGACATCTCATTGTAGTTTTGATTTGTATTTCCCTGATGATGAGTGATGTTGCGCATCTTTTCATGTATCTATCGGTCATCTGTACATATTCATTGGAAAAATGTCTATGTCTTCTGCCATTTTTAATTGGACTATACATTTTTTTAGGTGTTAAGTTTTGTAAGTTCTTTATATATTTTGCATACTAACCTTTTATAAAATATGTTATTTGCAAAATTCTTCTCCTGTTCCATGGATTGTCTTTTAGTTCTGTTGACTATTTTCTTTGCTGTGCAGAAGCTTTTTATTTTGATGAAGTCCCAATAGTTGATTTTTGCTTTTGTTTTCCTTGTCTCCAGAGACATATCTAGAAAGAAGTTGCTATGGTCCATGCCAAAAATTACTGCCTGTGTTCTCCTCTAGGATTTTTATGGTTTCAAGTATAACATTTAGGTCTTTAATCCATTTTGAAATTATTTTTGTGTATGATGTAAAAAAGTGGTCCATTTTCATTTTTCTACATGTAGCTGTCCAGTTTTCCCAACACCATTTGTTGAAGAGATTGTCTTTTCCATTGGATACTCTTTCCTGTGTTTTCAAAGATTTGTTGACCATTAGTTGTGGGTTCATTTATGGGTGTTTTTTTTTTTTATTCTGTTCCATTGATCTGTGTGTCTATTTTTGTCTCAGTACCATACTGTTTTGAGCACTATAGCTCTGTAATATAACTTGAAGTCTGGAATTGTGATGCCTCCAGCTTTGCTTTTCTTTTCCAAGATTGCTTTGGGCTCCGTTGTGGTTCCATACAAATGTTAAGATTGTTTTTTCTAATTCTGTGAAAAATACCATTGGTATTTGGATAGGGATTGCATTAAATGTCTAGATTGCCTTGGATAATATAGACATTTTAACAATATTTGTTCTTCCAACCCATAAGCATGGAATGTTTTTTCATTTCTTTGTGTCATATTCAATTTCTTTTTTCAGTATTTTATAGTTTTCAGAGTACAGATCTTCTACCTCTTTGGTTAGGTTTATTTCTAGGTATCTTGTTGTTTTGGATGCATTTTAAATGGGATTGATCCCTTAATTTCTCTTTCTGTGGCTTCATTATTAGTGTATAGAAAAGCATTATATAATCATAAAGGGGACAAACAAGAAATACAACAATTGAAAATATTTATGTTCCAAAGAAAAAAGAAAGAAAATACTCATGTACCCAAATGGGAGCACCCAAATATATAAAATAATTAATACATATGATCCTTTCAATAAGTGCAGAAAAAGCATTTGACAAAGTACAACATCATTCATAAAAACCTTCAACAAAGTAGGTATAAAGGCCATACATGAAAAACTCACTGCCAATATCATCCTGAATGGGGAAAAACTGAGAGCATTTTCTCTATGGTCAGGAACAAGATAGAGATGTCCACTCTCACCATTGTTATTTAACATATAAGTAGAAGTCCTAGCCACAGCAATTAGACAACAAAAAGAAATAAAAGGCATCCAAATTAGCAAGAAGAAGTCAAACTTCCACTACTGGCAGACATCGTGATACTCTATGTAGAAATCCGAAAGACTCCATCAAAACACTGCTAGAACTGATACAGTAAAGTAAATTCAGTAAAGTAATTCAGTAAATTCAGTAAAGTATCAGGATACAAAATCAACTTACAGAAATCTGTTACATTTCTATACACCAATAATGGAGTCTTAAACTTAAAAAAAAAGTAGTCTTTCAACTATTGATTCAGTATCAAACTGTACTCTCTTTAACCTAACTTTTCCATATCAATATTATTTTATGTATTTTTCTTTCTTTTCTTTTGCTTATTGAAGCATAGTTGACATACAATGTTATGTTAGTTTCAGGTGTATAACATAGTGATTCAACAATTCTATGTATTACACAATGCTCATCATGGTAAGTGTAGTTATCATCTGCCACCATAAAAAGTTGTTACAATGTTACTGATTATATTGTCTATGCTGTATTTTTATCCCCACAATTTAAAAAAAATTTTTTAATGTTTTTACTTATTTTTGAAGGAGAGAGAGAGACAGAGCATGAGTGGAGGAGGGGCAGAGAGAGAGGGAGACACAGAATCTGAAGCAGGCTCCAGGCTCTGAGCTGTCAGCACAGAACCTGACATGGGGCTTGAACTCACGAACTGTGAGATCATGACCTGAGCCACAGTCGGACGCTTAACTGACTGAGCCACCCAGGCGCCCCACCCCACAAGTTTTTTAATTAAAAAAGAAGAGAAAATGGAATAACAGTAGAGTGTAATCATACAAGATATTTGTACATACTAAAATGCCACTTCAATAAAAAATATTGGTACCGCTGTAAGGAAACACAGAGAGAATAGATGAGCAGAAATAAGACTAAAGATACTCTGTATGGAACTAAGCATATAAACGTCAGTGGGAAAAGCTGAGGCATTCAATAAATGTTATTGGGACAAATAGCTCACTAGTAAATTAACCTGGTTCTCTTTATCATCTATTATATCAAAATAAATTTCACATGGATCAAATATTTAAATGTTAAAAAATGAAAGTATTGTGCAAAGGCATAAAAGAAACTGAAGATGTACAGTAAGGTAATAACAATTTTTACTGCGCATATAGTTTTATAGCCAAATACTATATGTGCAGTAAATTTCTATATTTTAGAAATATTTTTATAAAGAAAAAAATTAATATAGAAATATCATTTGCAATATATGTAGACAAAATAAAACTTTTCTGCATGTATAAAGAACACTTCAAATTAATAATAACTCTATAACTTCACAATTAGAGATTTTTTGTTACATTATGGTATAGCCAAGAAAATCTGGTACAGGCAAAAAATTATGGTTCATCAGCAGCATAAACAAACAAACAAACAAACAAACAAACAGTGTTTATTTCTATGTGTAGATAAGATGTCCATATATTCATTAATGAAAGCAAGTTTCAGAAAAACAAATATAAAATAATCAAATGTGTGTATGTAGAAGGAGAGAATATCAGAGATGCTTATAGAGTAATAGATTTTGTCAAATGATATGAAAGAAACTGAAAATAATGGCTACTCCTGAGGAGTGATATTTGAGGAATTAGATATAAGAAGGAAAGATGAATTTTTACTTTAACCTAGCTGGACTATTTGCTTTTATTCAAATAAAAAGGAATAGAAAAACTCTGAAGAGCAAATAAACATATGATATTGTTCTGCTATTGTACAATGCTTCATGCTCAGATATTTTACTTACTTCGGCACCCCTAGTTGACCATTCTCTTTGGCCTTGGAACTGCTTATAAATTGCATCAATAAAGTATGTTTTTGTGGAGGCTACCCCTGACTTTTCAAATTTCATTTCTGCATTAATAACTGCAGCCCAAGCAAACTAATCCAATAGCCTGAGATGAAGGTGACCACAGAGTGAGGCAATTAATTCTTGGCAAGAACAGTTGAATTTACCCTGAGTGCTTGGTACAAGCTATCATTTGCCAAGCATATTACTACTGCCAAAGCTTCACATGGGCTGCAGATGACAGGCTTATTCAAGGATTTCTGTCCCCTTAGCCAAACCAATAGCTGCTTTGTAGCACCCTCTTGGCTGACACTCAGAATTACAAAATGTTAGACCTGGAAGAAGCCTTAAAAATAATTTTGTCCAGCCTGTTCATCCGTTAAATTAGGAGTACAAGACTCAGTGATAGGCTGGTCACTCAGCTAGGTGAGGACAGAGATGAAATTAATGTTTTCTAACTCTTAGTCAAATGCTATTAACAGTGAATATAATGGTGTTAGAAATCCAGTAATTTTCAACAGTACAGACACAACTTTTTTGCCTCTTCCTTCTCCAGGTCTTTATTGACAATCTAATTAAATTGTTTGGACGAAATTTTAATTTCACATGATGACTCATAACTACTACATAAGCCCCATGTGTTCAGAAAGCCCAAGGATATCCATTCTTTTTGACAAGGAATCCTTTGAGGCATAATGGTCAAGAGCAAGGATTCTAGCATCACAATATCTAATGTGAATCCTAGTGCCATAACTTAATCCTAGTGCTGTATAATCTTGGGTACGTTACTTAGTCTCTTGGTATCTCAGTTTCCTCATATAAAAAAATGGGAAAAAATAATAATACCTATTTCATAGGGCGGTTATGAGAATTAAGTAAAATAATACATGTAAGGATTTGAAAAGCGCCTAGTACAGGAAAAATACTCAATAACTACAAGCTCTTTATATACAGTAATACTATTATTACTAGTTCCTGGAATTTTACCTGTTCTATTGTAAGTGTCTGACTCAAAATTTATCTAGATTATTAAAATAACATATCATATTTCTCTCCTGATCACAGTCTTCCCTCATTCCTTCTCATCATTCTCACTGCTATTAGCATTAACTTTATATAACGTTAAGTCTGGTAATGTTATTTCCCTCATAAAATCTTTCAGGTCATGATCTCACAGTTTTGTGAGATTGAGCTCCACATTGGGCTCTGAGCTGATGGCACAGAGCCTACTTGAGCCTACCTTCTCTCTTTCTCTCTCTCCCTTTCTCTCTGCTCCTCCCTCGCTCTTGCTCTCTCTGTCTCTCTCAAAATAAATAAATAAACTTAAAAAAACCCAAAAATCTTTCAATGGCTTCCCATCACCTGGTTAAAATCTAAACTCCCTGGCATGGCACACTAGGCCATTTGTTTTCTTTCTTTTCTTTTTTTAATATAAATTCATTGTCAAATTGATTTCCATACAACACCCAGTGCTCATCCCAACAGGTGCCCTCCTCAATGCCCATCACCCACTTTACCCTCCCTCCCCCCCCATCAACCCTCAGTTTATTCTCAGTTTTTAACAGTCTCTTATGGTTTGGCTCCCTCCCTCTCTAATCTTTTTTTTTTTCCTTCCCCTCCCCCATGGTCTTCTGTTAAGTTTCTCAGGATCCACATAAGAGTGAAAACATATGGTACCTGTCTTTCTCTGTATGACTTATTTCACTTACCATCACACTCTCCAGTTCCATCCACATTGCTACAAAAGGCCATATTTCATTCTTTCTCATTGCCAAGTAGTATTCCATTGTGTATATAAACCACAATTTCTTTATCCATTCATCAGTTGATGGACATTTAGGCTCTTTCCATAATTGGGCTAAACTAATTGGTCACTGTAAAACCCCTGTAAAATGGCTCTTCTCCACCTCATGCATAATAAAATTATAAGGAAAGAAAAATGGTAGCTTTCTGCACTTTTTCTATCTTGCTTGATGGCCTCTTTTATAACATGATTTAATTGCATTACAGTGGTCCTGCATACAAGTTTTAAAGATATTCATATTTCGGGTTCATAAGTTATAAAAAAATATATCTTTTCATTTAATGCATTGTGTTTAAATTTAGTGGGTCTAGAGATACTGTAATTCTAACATAATTACATAGTAATTCTATGTTAGTAATTCTAACATAGTACCACATTTGTTTGGTTAAATTTTACATTTTAGAGCCATTTTCAACAGTATAGGATGCTAATGGTAGCACTGAAAACTCTTAAATATCAGTATAGTCATCTTTAGCCCAGAACTTCCTTCTTGGTGTCAGACGTATGATATGAATGGCCTACTGAACACGAAGGTAGCACAGATATTTCAAACTTGGCAATGAAATACTTGCCTCACCTCCTTCATCCTCCATCCTATGTGTTATACCAAGCACCATCATATACCCAGTTTCCCCCAACGAAACCTTAGATGTGTTTCATGTTCCTCCTTCTCACTCAACTCCAAAACTCAGTCACAAATTCCTTCCTGGTCACTTTCAACACCATTCTATCTTCTCCCTTTCAATAATCATTATTTTCATCATGCCTTCAGACACTCACCCTATTTGTCTAGATGAACACAATGATCTCCTCCCAAATTTCCCTGCCTCTAGGCTCATCACCTCATAAACCTGATCCTTTTACTTCACTGCTCAAAATCCTTAGTAGTCCTCCAGTAGTAGTAGATAAAATTCAAATTCCTCAACCTTAAGATGTAAGTTCTTTCATAAATTTTCTTCCATCTATTTCTTTAGATTTACTCCTGTTTCCTTAAATATATCCTTTGCTCCATCCATACATAAGTGCTTATATTTCCCTGGATGCTGTGCTGTTTCGTGCCTCTGTGCCTTTGTACTCTGAATCTTTTTGTCTGAAATGCCTGCATCCTTCTTCCTGTGCTACCTTCCTTATCTGCTTAACTCCTTCCTATGCATGTTTAGAAAGTAGCATCATGTGTCCTTTTATCTCTAGGAAGACTTGACCTACCTAAAAGATGTTCTGTGCTTTATTAATCCTTCTGCAAATACCCACATGTAACATGTATTAAACTTTTTAAAAAATAGCATCTCTCTTCTTTCTATCTCCCTCAGGAATACAGGCTCCTTGAGGGTAAGTAGGAGCCATGCATTATTTATGTTTGTATTCTCTAATGTGTTCACAATGCCTGACATTTAGTCTGTAAGAAAATCCTAAGGTCATTATGGCAGTGGCAGCAAGAGTTAGGGAGCAATTCCCAAAGGAAAGAGAAACATGAGCATTCTTGAACTTTAGGGAGGGTTGGGACTTGATTATTTTAAGGAAGTTAGGGGGCTTCCTTATATTGACACTAGTTTCCTTACACGGACACTTAAGAAATACATGTTGAATGAATGCATGCATGCATGAATGAATGATAAGAGCTGAGTTCTATTGGGAAAGCTTCACATCTCTTCCAAAATACCAGCTCTGTACAGGCTGCATATTTTCAGATTCTACAAGAAGGGCATCCCTGAAGAAGGGTGCAATTCTACATTCATTGTAATACAGACTATTATTGTATCCATTCAGAGCATGTGGATCAGGTGATTCTCATTATCCACATTGGTGCTTCAAACTGCTGAATTTTCCAAAGTTTTCATAGACTATTGTGAATGAAAGGTACTAGATCCTATTGCAACAATGAAGGAAAATAACATTCGTTTATCAGTAAAATACTGTTTTGTTGAGAATCTGCTTGTTCCCTGTAAATGCCTACCCCTCCCACACATAAAAATATCAAAACCTGGAAGTTTAAAGATTTTTCTCATTCACCTGAGTTAAATGTGTCCTATTTTTGTCTACCCAAGAGGCTTAATAAGATAAGAGTGCTTTTATAGCAGTTACCTAAGCCTTGCTTTAGCACAGATAGTGGCCTATGGGAAGGAGAAAAAACTCACAACTGAGTATTCCATCATAAATGTTATGTGATATTGGTACTGGTTTCAAAAGGACTGTTTCTTTTTATGTACATAAATCTCCTCATACTCAGGAAAATGGATGCAGTATAAACATTTTAAGGAAATTCATTTAAAGGAAAAATAATCTATGTAGAATTTTTGTGACAATGCTAACCCATATATAATGTTCTGGTAACACTGATAAAAATGTGAAGCCAATTTAATGTTAAAAATCTATAGCTCCTGGGGCGCCTGGGTGGCTCAGTCGGTTAAGCGTCCGACTTCGGCTCAGGTCACGATCTCGCGGTCCGTGAGTTCAAGCCCCGCGTCAGGCTCTGGGCAGATGGCTCAGAGCCTGGAGCCTGTTTCCGATTCTGTGTCTCCCTCTCTCTCTGCCCCTCCCCCGTTCATGCTCTGTCTCTCTCTGTCTCAAAAATAAAAAAAAAACGTTAAAAAAAAAATCTATAGCTCCTAAATAAAAGACACTAAGGGCATGTCTGAATAAATAACTTAAAATTTGTTCTCTTCCTCACCCCTCCAACTGTCTAGTTTATTCCTTTAGTTTTGACAATCTAATTATACAAACAATAATGACTATATGTAACTAATATTTTGGAATGGATCAAGTCAGGGACTTGTTTTAGAAACTTAGTCACTGTTTTGTGTCATTCCCAGTAAGAAGTAAGTTCCATGAAAGCAGAAGAATGTTATTTTGTTGTTTTTTACTGCTGGATTTCCATGTCCTTGTGCAGCTTCATGCAAACAGTAGGTTCTCATTAAATGTTTGTAAGTGAATGAACGGCATCTTTTGAAAGGCAGCTATGCTCACCACTATACCACCAAAGCTGAATGGTATCTTTGGGGATAAAATGTGTAAGAGTTAAGAGGGCATGGGACAATGCACCCAATAAGGTTAAACAGGTATTTATTCGTTATTTGATCCATCTAATAAAAGTAAATGGAAAATAGAGCAAACAGAATACACACAATGCTATTTATGCTAATATCTACACAGTTGTGTTTTTTTATTATCTTTTGAAATGGATTACACAGTCCAAACAAGCAAGATTAAATGGGCAAAATTTCATTCAGATATTTTTAGGGATATTTAGTAGAACGGTCTGGGAAAATACATTTAAAGAAAAACCAGGAGCAAGGAATACTTCACAACAATGGTTTGTGAGAAAAAGTATTCATTTTTGAATGTATGATAGCCTCCAATTCAGCAGTTCTTTGCTAGGTAACTACCATACTGATGCAGAGTCATGGGTGAGAGAGGAGGACAGGTAGGACCATCAGAAATTGTCATCTCAAGACCTTTCAACAGATTTTGTTGTTGTTGTTGTTGTTCACCTTTGTTGGATCACCTTTCATCCCTTAAATTGAAAATGTTTATTTTTCTTCCTAATTTAACTTTATCTGGCAAATTGAGATGATACCTTCTGAGTATGAGTAACCTTCTGAAGTCATTCCAGAACTGTATATACATTGTTGGCTTCTGTGATCAGAATACTACTTAGATAGATCATCATATTTGGAACCCTTCCAAAGCAGAGGCTGCACGATATACGTGAAAAGTCTGACAGGAAATTGAAATTTAAGATATAGTGTAGACAAGATGGACAAGAGGAGAGAAAGGTTTAAAAGTGATTTCTGGATTTCTGGATTGAATATGGGTGTCACTACTTACAGAGCTAATTAGTAACTATTTCATTGATTTTGGCAATGGCAAGAACCAACATTTTTACAACTCCAAAGTCATGGCTAGGGCTCATCCAAAGGGAAGAACACACATGAGCAGAGCAGTTTCAGAGTATGCCCTTGTCTCTTTTACTAAATCATCATTCCTGGATAGACAGCAATTCAGAAGAGTGCAGGGTATGACAAATAAATAATCCGTATTTTGAACAAATCATCTTGAAGTATGAAAAGTACAAAGAAGTGGGGATGGCTAAGACAATTAAAAATCAAATAACAAAGAAAATTTTGGTGAGAATGTTTTTATAAATAGCTTCTGATTTAGCTATGAATTTCAAACTAAAAATGTCTCTGGGGAATCCCTTGAAAGGATTTATATGAATCAGGTATTGAAGCACAGATAAAACCGACTTGACTTGGTATATACTGATGCTTCTGCATAGTCTGTCTGTTTTAGTGGGTTATTTTTATTTTTATTTTTTTTAATTTTTTAAATGTTTATTTTTGAGAGACAGAGAGAGACAGAGCATGAGCAGGGGAGGGGCAGAAAGAGGGAGACACAGAATCCAAAGCTGGCTCCAGGCTCTGAGCCGTCAGCACAAAGCCGGATGCGGGGCTCATACCCACGAACAGAGAGATCATGACCTGAGCCGAAGCCAGACACCCAACCAACTGAGCCACCCAGGCACCCCTGTTTTAGTGTTTTAATAGATAATAAAATGAAGTATTGGCTTGACACGTAACTATTTAACAACTTTTAGTTCACTGAAGGATTCTAAAATTTGAATAGTTGGTTTAAAACTAAGACAAAAGATTTCTATAGCCTGATAAGAAAGGAGGACAGGTAAGAGGAAGGAGATTTGAGCTATTTTAATTGGGAAGAGGATGGCTAGAGCTATGTGACATATGCAAAATGCAGATTTAGTTGACACCATTAGAATTATTTTCTAAGACATTGGAATGATTGTTAAGATTTTTGTTGTTTTATGGGATTTTTTCATCCCATAAAATGGCTGATAAACTGTATTAGTTTGATTCGTTGTGCCAAGCACAACAAATATCCTCATTCGTTCATTCATTCATTTGACAAACATCCACTGAACACTCAATATGAACAGATACTGCTAGAATCTGGGAGGTAAAGACAAATAATACTTGGTATTTTCTCTCAAGAAACAGAAGTTTTTCTACAAGAGAACAGCCATTAGCCCCACAATGACAGCACAATGTCATAAAGACTGTGATCAAGAATGTACACAAGAGGGGCGCCTGGGTGGCGCAGTCGGTTAAGCGTCCGACTTCAGCCAGGTCACGATCTCGCAGTCTGTGAGTTCGAGCCCCGCGTCAGGCTCTGGGCTGATGGCTCGGAGCCTGGACCCTGTTTCCGATTCTGTGTCTCCCTCTCTCTCTGCCCCTCCCCCGTTCATGCTCTGTCTCTCTCTGTCCCAAAAATAAATAAAAAACGTTGAAAAAAAAATTAAAAAAAAAAAAAAAAAAAAAAGAATGTACACAAGAATGGAAGAAAAGAAGGCTATATTTTGGTAGTAATTAGATGAAGGGTATAGTGAGAAGAATGAAAATTCTGAAGTGAGAAAGCTGCAGGCTCAAGAGCCTGATGACTGAGGGAGCTACAGAAAGTTCCAAATGATGAAAACAAAGGTTGTGTAGGGACAATAGTGGGAAATGAGCATGAGTGTGAAGTAGCAGGCAGGAATCAGGCATGTTATTAAGAGTTCTGTATGCCAAGCAAAGGGGTTTGGATTTTGGCCTGAAGACTATGGGGAATTATTGAAGGATTTTAAGCACAGAAGTGTCACAATCCAATTGGCATTATATCATGAAAGTGGGCGGTCAGACACAAATTGGTAGCAGCCAGTTTTGAGGAGATGGAGAATTTTGCTTGCAAAGATCTACCAAATATAATAATATGCAGGGGTCACATTTGATGACAGACAAACCTTAACTAAAGTGAAAAGTATACAAATCACCAGTAGAATCATTCTGACAGTAGACCAGATTTCCATTCAAAAAAAGAAATAATGGGAATTCTTAGCAATGGGAAGACAAAATGTAAAATATAAATATAGGTAGATGATATAGATAGCTGATATATATAGATAGATGATATAGATAGGTATAGATATAGATGATATAGATATATAGATATAGATATAGATATAGATATAGATATAGATATAGATATAGATACAGATATAGATATAGATAAAACAGTCTTTGGACTATATCCTAGGGTATAATGAGTAGTTGAAGTGAATGGTTTGAAGCTGATTTGGCCAGAAACTGCTTTTAGACTTTAATCCCCAGCAAATGCCCTATGGTCTTGTTGTTAATTCCAGACACTGAGGAAAAAAATAACTAAAGGTGTATTGATGTTTTCGTGGGTAATTCCAATTTAAATGCCAGTGTGGAACACCTCCAGACCCGATTATTTTCTACTATAGCTGTCTTGCAACATGAATACCTCGAGTAGTGAGGCTTTAGCTTCATATATTCTCTGGCTTAGAGATAATGACTCTTTAGTAACCATAAAGGAACTTGTGTATTGAAATGATGCTAATCACCTTCATTATAAGGTATATGCTTATTCAAATAATGTTCTTTAGTAATTGCATGCATTTACTCAAGTGCGTGATATAATTTAATATTTTATGGAAACATTCTCAAACAACTATAGCAGGAAAAAATTGGCCAAAAGGGAATTTGAACAAATAAGTAAATAGATGAAAAATTGTAAATATTATCTCTTCTCATTTTTCCTTTATTATTTTCCTCTATTTCATTGCTTTTTATTTAAAAAATAAAGGGATACACCTAAGTTCTTTAAGAAACAAATGAAATGGAATAAAGAATTACAAAGAATTGAAATTCCTTGGAACTTATATACAGGAAAAATAGCCACCAAGAATGTTCGCTGTGGGCCAAGCAACAATCCAACTTAGTTATCTCAATTAGTTATTTCAAAATTACTTGCTTTTTCCATACATCTTAACTTAATAAATGTTTGCCAACCTTGTTATGAATTTCACCTTGTACACTAATTCTTTCTTTCCTGAACGTAAGCCAACATATGGTTCTCTTTACCAGGGTCCTGTCCAAATTCTGTGGTCAATGCTCCTTTTTGCAAACTTGTCATAAATTCATCCCATGATTATCCAATTATAAGAGAAATGGGTTAAAGAAGGAGTTTGTACACCTTTCACAAATTTATTCACCAAAAATTTGTTATTGAAAGTACTAGAAAAGTGGTCAGGAAGATACGAAGCAAATAAGGTGATGCACAACTTATGGAATGACTGATTTTTTTTTTATTATCTAAAACAATTGAAACTGAATGCAGGTAAAGAAAAAAAAATAAGGTAATTCTTTTAGAGTAATGTCTCTTAAAATGGTCACTCCTATCATAGTAGGTGACTTTTTTTCTGGATTAAAAAAAAAGTTTTGTTGAAGTATAATTTATATGCCATGAAATTAACCCATTATAAATGTAAAATTAATTTATTTTGGTAAACGTACAGAGTTGTGCAGCTATCGCTACGATCCAATTTTAGAACATTGTCATGTTTTCTTAAATTTATTATTTGGCAAAATCAGTATTTTTAAGACCTTAGTAACTAGAATAAAGTAAAAGTATATCAGATTATGGTTAGCCAGGCCTACCACTGGGTTTAAACAATGTGAGGTTATCTGGTGAATGGGTGGATTGAACCAGTAAAGTCTAGTTACAGGTTTAAGACAAAATGCTGAGAGCAGCTACTAAGAAAGAGAATCCAGCAAAGACTTAAACAATCTCATGGAGCTAAGGTAACAAAACTTAGCATTCGGAGCTGCCATGAAGGAAAGAACCTAGTAGATACACTACAATCTTATTCGGAACCCTTGCAAAGCTGCACACTAGGAGCCAGGGTGAAGCAGAGGTAGAATTAGCCAAAGACCTACACACTCCTGCCTTGAAACAGCTCAGCACCTGATTACATAAAAGTGACTCAGTATGATTCATCCTATAGGAAAGTAGGGAGTAGTCTATGAAGAATAAATGAACACGTTTTCTAGAAATTCTAATAATTTTTTAGACATGTTTCAGGTAATAAGGTTTACCTTACATGTTTCAGGTTAATAAGAATTAACAGGCAAATCAAGAAACAGGACAAGAGACTAAACAAAAATTATAAATAGATCCATTAACATGCCGGTATTCAAGTTATCAGATATGAACTTTAAAATAACTATGGTTAATAGGCTGGAAAAGTAGAAGAGGTGGTAGCAATTTTCATTAAAGAATTGAAATTTATAAAATTAATCACATGGAGAGGGGGAACACAATAATTGAAATTGAGAATTTAATAGATGAGTTTAACAGGAGATTGGATTCAAGAGAAGATTAATCAAATAGAAAATAGATTAATGAAAAATATCCAGCTCAAGCACAAAAAGAAAGATAAATGGGATATACTTTAGAAGTGTATAATAATTTATAGGACCTGTAACTGAAACCCCAGAAGGGGAGAAAAAGAAAAAGGTAAGAGGAAGGAGATATGAGCTATTTTAATTGGGAAGAGGATGGCTAGAGCTATGTGACATATGCAAAATGCAGATTTAGTTGACACCATTAGAATTATTTTCTAAGACATTGGAATGATTGTTAAGATTTTTGTTGTTTTATGGGATTTTTTCATCCCATAAAATGGCTGATAAACTGTATTAGTTTGATTCGTTGTGCCAAGCACAACAAATATCCTCATTCGTTCATTCATTCATTTGACAAACATCCACTGAACACTCAATATGAACAGATACTGCTAGAATCTGGGAGGTAAAGACAAATAATACTTGGTATTTTCTCTCAAGAAACAGAAGTTTTTCTACAAGAGAACAGCCAAAAAAGTTCTTGGTTAATCAAAAATTAGTCAAGAAGAAAAAATACAACATGAGTGGAGTAAATTTTTTTTGTTTGTTTCTTTATTTTTTGAGAGGCAGAGAGAGACAGAGAGAGAGTAGGGGAGGGGCAGACAGAGAGGGAGACACAGAATCTGAAGCAGGCTCCAGGCTCTGATCTGTCAGCACAGTGTACAATGCGGGACTCGAACTCATGAACCGTGAGATCATGACCTGAGCCAACGTCGGACACCAAACCGACTGAGCCACCCAGGCACCCCGAGTGGAGTAAATTTTAAAAAAATAGTATGATGCCCAATATTAACTTAAATGTATCAGTAATTACATCAACTCTTAATAGGCAAAATACTCATATTTGATTATCAAACTGAAATTACCAAAGTTTGCCAGATTTAGCAAATAAAAACATAGGATACCCACTTAAATTTGAATTTCAGATAAACAATGAATAATGCTTTAGGATAAGTATATCCCATGCCCATGTAATATTCAGAACATACTTATTCTAAAACATTATTCATTGTTTATTTTATTTATTTTTTTTTTTAATTTTTTTTTTCAACGTTTTTAATTTATTTTTGGGACAGAGAGAGACAGAGCATGAACGGGGGAGGGGCAGAGAGAGAGGGAGACACAGAATCGGAAACAGGCTCCAGGCTCCGAGCCATCAGCCCAGAGCCCGACGCGGGGCTCGAACTCACGGACCGCGAGATCGTGACCTGGCTGAAGTCGGACGCTTAACCGACTGCGCCACCCAGGCGCCCCCATTGTTTATTTTAAATTTTAATCTAACTAAACATGATGTATGCACTGTTAACACTAGTGCACCCTTATCACTAAGACAGTTATTAGTCCCAAACCAATTAATGTGACTTCTGGAAGAAGGGCTCCCTAATATGCAACCTCAGAGTTAGACAGACTTACCCATCTATAAGCACTACCCCAGGCGTGCATACCCACTGAAAATTGAAAGCTTGTTCCTGGAGAAGCAGAAATATAAACTCAGGTAAATGTTGCTATCAAAACAGCAATCTTAAACATAAGAATAAGAAAGACTGAAAAATTGAAAAAACAAAACAAAAAACCCCAACCCACCCCAAACGAACGAACGAACAAACAAAAAAACCCACACACACCAGGAGAATGCTAAGCAAAAGAAGTCTATCTCAGCTAAACTAATGTAGGCCCAAGTAAACTTTAAGACAAGAAACATTCCTAGGTATATGCCTAATAGAAATAGATACACATTTGTATCAAAAGCCATGTACAATTTTAATCACAAGGCTTTCTTCATAATATTCTAAAGCTTAAAATAACCTCAATGTCCATTAATAAAGAAATCTAAATTGTTAGATATTGATACAACGGAGTACTATAGAGATCTGGAAAAAATTGCTATGCACAAGTGCTTAGATCTCGCAAACAGGATATTCGATGAAAGAAATTGGACAAATGAATACAAATTGTATAATTCCAATTAGACAACATTTTTTAAAAAGACAAAAATAACCTAAAGTGATAAAAGTCAAGATGGTGGTTACTTTGAGGAGGAATTTGTGTTTATAGTGGGACAAAGGGAGGGCTACTGGTAATATTATATTTTTTATCTACATGGTGGTTACATAGATGTGTTCATCTTGGGAAAATTCATTAAACAGTGTGCTCAGGAATTTTGCATTTTTGTTGAATATTATGCTTCAGTAAAATAGTTACATTACATAAACATGGTATTGCATGTGCTAAATAGCACATATAACTACAGTGTAGTGAAAGAATATAAAGGAAGGAAAGATGAACTTATGTAGAAATACCTAAGTAGAGCTTTGGGAGCTGAGGAGCAGTGAGAACGTGAAAGCACTGGAATATGGAAAAGCAAGGAGAATGAAATGGAATGGTGTATTTGGACAACTGCATGCACTTTAATACAAGTTACCTTTCATGCAGGAACTGGAAGGATATGAGGCTGCAAATATAGGTAATGCCTGCTCAGTGTTGAATCTTGAAGGCCCAGTGTTACATATGCCTCTGTTGACCGAACTCATTCTCTTACCCTCACTTCTAAGTTCAGCCATGGCTGGCTTGATGCAGGCTTCGACTCACCTTATGCAGAAAATGTCTGACCTCAAACCTGTACTACACGTCTTTAACTTTTCACCCCGGAAAGGCTCCAGTGCCATAGATGTTAAAGTACCCATTTCTCAAGCATGTGTGAGCATCCCCGAAAGTACAGGCTACTCCAAGCAACAGGAGAGAGGACTTACAGATAAATAGTTCTCCTAGTCAGTCCTTAGGTGGATGGTTCTGGGAAGCATTCTACAGGATCCTTAGAAGTTTGGAGTCAGGATGGAGCCTTGCTGCCTCCAGTGACTTTGATAACATACTCTTATAATGGATTTCCCTCTTTCCCTTTCCATCCCTTTCCCAAATCATTTGCTGCCACTCTGGACATTATCTCCCTAATAAACTGCATGCACCTAAGATTTTGTCTGGGGTTCTGCCCTAGGAGAAAACATGAACTAAGAATTGTGGGTTCTATCCTGCAAGGCAGGGGGAACCCAAGTTAAGAGTGGCTGCGCAGAGCCACGTAGGACACTAACAATGCAGGCAAACAACTCGGTCTTTGAGAGACTGAATAACTCACCTCCTTCTTCTCTGAAGCAAGGAGAAATAGGACAAAGAAGTAAAGCAGATAAAGATAATCTTTATCTCTGACGAAGATCATTTTAGAGAATGTGACTCACATGTTTAGGCAGATGGACTTCCTGTTAATGAACCTCAAATTTAGATCGACCCCCTATAGTATTAGGGCAGTAAGACCTCTGCACTGCAAACATAGCCTTCCTCTAGAGAGGCAGAGCAGAATGTCTATATACAGCCTGGATAAAAAGAGGCATTGATTCCTAGTAATCTAAGGAATGCAGAGAAAAACATTGGTGAAAAGCAGCATTTGAGCTGAAACTGAGTGAGCAGAGTTTTGACAGGTGTAGACAGAGGTTACATATGAGATAGTGATGTGTAAGTGATTAACTGCTAAACCAAATAAATTGCTGTGGTTTAGCAAATAGTTATAGGAAATAGATTATCTCTAACAGAGGATGCATATAGCATTTTGAGTATTTATTCATTTCTTCTTAGAAAGTTAAATAGAATTCAATCTTATCAAATGGTGGGTGGAATTCTGAGCTAAGGTGCCAATATGTAATAACTATAGTCCTCCACATTTCTTCCCCACTGCCAAATTCATATTCATTAAACCCTTTTCCCTTGTTGCTAAGCAGAGGATGCAAGAATACATTACAAATCATAAATATTAGCACAGTAGGATTTGCAAGTCAACCTGTCTTATTATGAATGCAGTTGCAAAGTTCTAACCTTCTGTGTTCTTGTCTACATTCTGTACAGGCTGGGAATACTTGCCCCAGGATTATCAGCACCAGGAAAGGCAATAAATGCTTGTAAATCATTGTCATTTTTTCTGTAACAAATGCCTTTGTTTAGTGCCATCACATTTACTGATGGCTACAGGTACATGCATGAGTGAAGGTATATATTCGCCACCATCCCACACACAAACATGCATAATCCACTTGGAAATACACAAAACACAGATAAAAGGCAGAAGTGAGGATACACTATACTTTTCAACATCTAAAATATAAATTCTTGGGGCAACTGGGTGGCTCAGTCAGTTAAGCATCTGACTTCAGTTCAGGTCTTGATCTCACGTTCACGAGTTTGAGCCCCACATCGGGCTCTGTGCTGAAAGCTTGGAGCCTGGAGCCTGCTTCAGATTCTGTCTCTCTCTCTCTCTCTCTCTCTGCCCCTTGCCTGCTTGCTCTCTCTCTCTCTGTCTCTCAAAAATGAATATTAAAAAAAATTAATATAAATTCTTGCCACTTTCATTTTTAAGGTAAGGTGTGGACTTCACAGTCTTTTGTTTTGTCTTATTTAGTATGCTTGGTCAGAGGAGAAATAACATAGGATCCTGGCATTTTACGAATACTTTCGACGCAGACCACCCTGAGTCAGGACCTGTGGCTATCAGATTGTGTCAGAGCTTCATTTATCTCTTTCCCTCCTGCTGCCTGCCTGCCTGCCTTTTGACAATTTCACTGCTAATTAAACCTGAGAGCAGGTGGATAGAGAGAAGCTGTTAATCTCTATTTATTCCCTTTCACGGGTCGGGTTTAGAGGAGGGATAAACAAATACGGGAAAAGTAAGGTTGGGTGCTGTTTTAAGATTTTTACTGATCTCTCTCCATCTGGATACATTGTGATTCAGGTTTATCTTAGAATACCCAGTTACTAATGTAACATTCTTAGTGATCAACCATTTGATTCAATTCACTTCAATAATTCGACTGATGTCCTGCTAAGAGCTAGGCCTTATGTTATATGTGAGACAGAGAAGAGTGAGTAAGACTCATCTGCTTTCTGCTATTCTGCAGTTCACAACAAAACCGAAATACATACAACAAACAAGTAATTGAAAATGTGATCGGGGCACCTGGGTGGCTCAGTCAGTTAAGCAACCAGCTCTTGTTTTTGGCTCAGGTCATGATCTCACGGTTCACGAGTTCAAGCCCAGGATCTGGCTCCCTGCTGTCAGCACAGAGCCCGCTTTAGATCCTCTGTCCATCCTCTCTCTCTGCCCCTCCCCTGCTCTTTCTCTCTCTCTCAAAAATGAATAAACATTTAGAAAAAAGTATAATCAATGACAGGAGGAAAAGGGCAGGGAAACAGGCATTAGGGCATATGTACATAAACTCAAAGACTTTCACACAGCAATGGGACTTGGGCTTTTTCTCTCATCTTTCCTATACACTCCAGATTCTCAGGTGAAGAGAATGGTGAAAATATGTGACTTAGATTAACGGGTAAGCTAATAGCCTGCTGTTTTAAATAAGAAGCTGAGCTTTCTTACTTGCTGGTCACTCTCTGAGAAGGCTCCTTGATAGCTCATTATATATCAACTTTCATTCAATAAAATCCTCCCATCAGGATCTTAAAGGGTCAAGTCTTAGGGTGTGCTCCAATGATAATAACTTCTGTCATTGAGAGGATCACAGAAGGATAGTGCGTTAAGGACCCTTGGAACTATCACCCCATTATATGAATGATAAAAATTAGGATTAGAAATTTAAGTGATATTTTTCTAAAATCAGCTGAGATAGAAACTCAGATCTTTTGACTCTAATACATGGTGTGGTAATGAGTTATGCTCCTGGTGAAGCTTCTAGCAATTTTATAACAAGCTTAAGGAAGAGGCCAAGTGCATATATAATCCTTCAGATTTAGATTTCAAATCATTGATTTAAAACTGCTCTGCACCATCAGAAAATAAATGAAAAACTAAAACTAAAACTACCTATAATTCTTCATCTTCTCAGACTACCATTTGATGACCCAACTCAGGATTTGAAAATGGTATCATAAATTTTTCTGTTGTTATTAGGTCCAAATAATGTTTAGGGACTTGAAAGTTTGTTCTTGATGAACCCAAGAGGATTGCTGATAATTGCTATTTGGTTTTCTCAAGGTTCCCGCATTTTCTTTTAAATCTTGTAATGCAGAATTAGTGCATGTTGAATTGCCCATCTCTTAATTATAGAATTATTTTGTTATTATTGGATGTGAAATGGTAAAATAATTTTGCTAATTTTAGGTAGATTCAGATATAAATATTTTAATTTTTTTTAACGTTTATTTATTTTTGAGAGACAGAAAGCATGAGCGGGGAAGGGACAGAGAGAAGGAGACACAGAATTCCAAGCAGGCTCTAGGCTCCAAGCTGTCAGCACAGAGCCGGACCTGAGGCTTGAACCCACCAACCCCGATATCATGACCTGAGCAGAAGTCGGCTGCTCAACCGATTGAGCCACCCAGGCACCCACCCCATAGATTTAAATATTTTAAAAAAAGATTTGATAGATACCTTATTTAGTGTTGCTTGTCAGAATTATCTTGTGGAAATTGTAGGATTTATCAAACCGGTTGTTCACTGTAAAATTACCAAACCAGTTTTTTGTAATTTTGATTAACTTATTTTGTAAGGTGAGGACGATCTCTGAAAGACAAGCTATTTTTAAGCCAGCCTTAAATGTATTCCTTCCTTCATCCTTCCTCCTAATTGTAAGGTCAGTGATATCCACCTCTTTGACTAATAGGAAATGCTATCTGTATGAAATCAGCTTATCTAAATATATTAAGAATATCCAGCAGTCCTGTTTCATGGAAATTAAATGAGTGAATAACTTTGTGATGAGAAAATCACAAGGTCATGGCCACTTTTGCTTTAAAACTAAACGAGCAAATCTTTAAAAACAGTTTGCTTTTGCTCTTTCCATGGTAAGAGCTCAGTGGTCATCTTTTTCTTGGATTTTGACATTCAGAGAATCTCCAAGGCCCAGGCAGTAAAAGCAATAAAAGATGATAGGGTTGAAGGTGGTTTGATAAAGTATTAAATAAGCAACAACCCAGCCTTATGATGTTTGAAGATGGTTCCTCTAAAACTGTTCAGAAGTTTGGTAGGAACCAGAACCAGTATGTCATCAAGCAATAATCTTAGTACAATCATTATGTTTGGGGACATCCATGTATATGTTAGCATATTTTGATTAATATTAAATATTAATATCAAATATTTAAATATTAAAATTAAAATATTTAAATATTTCCATACAGTTACAATAGCAGTTGGTCACATTAATTTAAAGAAAAATGATCTTGTTATGGGGCATTTACTGTACTCTCTACTGGGAAAATATTTCTATTTAGTGGCTCCTTATTCTGGTTGTGAAGCATGAAATCTGAGTGTGAATGTTGCCGGGATGATCATCGATGAAGAGAGTGATAAACAGAGCTCAGGCTTGTATTTGCGGGTTCCCCTGTTTCCTCTTTCACATTTTCAAAGAAACTCTTTTCAGCATTTGTATGCTTGTGATACACCAAGTCTTCCTCACCAAAATCACATTGTAAAATCTGATGAAGGAAAGCCTTTCAGAAAAAAAAAACAAAACCTTGATACAATTATGTCTGTACATTTATAAAATGTGTTTATTAATTCTTAAAAGTTCCATGCATTTCATCTAAGCACCTCCCTATATTTTGTGGAGTGAAAAGCTAATTGCTCAATGACTTTCAGGGATCCTCAGAGCAAATGGAAGAATATTTGGAGAGGAGGTGGGGTGAGGAGCACAGCAATGGTAAGGAGGAGGGGAGGTCATCTAGAATTGTTTACTCTAAGGGCCAAAACAACACTGAATCCCTTTGATTTTATTCCTTGAAGTCTTGTGAGTCATCTAGTGACACAGAGGTTAAGGAACCTACTCTTTCTGTGAGTGGTAGGATGTTTATGGAGATGACTGACAGGGCAAGAAAGTTTTCTCAGAAATTGTCATTCAATGCAAAAAGATGTATGTGATTAATGCAAACTTGAGATGATCATAAGGGCATTCATAGCTTATTTGAGAAAAAAATCTCTGTCATGCAGAGCTTTACTGTCTTTTTCAGTCAAGATACACATTAAAAAAAAAAAAAAGAATGTAAGATATCCTGAGGTTAACCAATAAGGATGCTGGATCCTGGGAGCTCCCAGTTACTGGAGTCCCAGTACACCCCAAGGTGTAAACCCTGTAGCTCGTCAGCAAGGTGTAGGCCTTCCACCCATCTTCATGGCAAGAACCTGTGTGGGATCTCTGACTCGCTGATGGGAAAGCCCTGCACCATATTAACTCTTTACAAGTAGATTTCCAGCCTTTCAGTCTTTATTAAGCGATACCACATGCACTCACAATCAGTCTGATCCTCAGCTCTGTTTCTTTATTAGGAAGAGTATCTTATTTGTGCTAATGACAGAAATTAGTCTTTGAGTTTTTATTAAGTAGCTTGCCATTTTGTGTCAATTACACATCTGAGTAACACAAAGACGTAAAATAGTTAAAATGCACACAAGCTGAAAGGGAAAAGCATGCTTTTCCGTGAAATCTTGGGCAGTTGCTTTTCCTCTAGGAAACAACAATCACATCATCCTAATCCTTGTGAGAGAAATCTATGTCCTCAGTGGATGATAAGCTACAGTAATAAAATATATATATATGAGCCCACCTGATTCTCTTCACTAAATCTGAAGAACAAAACAGCCTGCCCTCCAACCTTATTCCCACTGTGGCCCTCTTCCCCCCACATACCACCATTCAAAGTTGTATCCACCTCTTCTTCTCTCCCCATGTTACATTCTGGAAAAAACTTTGGGGAGGTATCAAGATTCCCCACACAAAGTAAAATAGTTTATAAAAAATAGGAGGCAATGGATATGCTAAAATGCAACACATAGATGAGTTCACAGAAGGTGCAAATTATTGTCACCAGAAGTTTTAAAGAATATGGTTAAGAGTTGAGGCTTGGGCTAGAAGATACAAAGGGTATTCTAGGTGGAGGCCTAAGGAGAGATGGGAGGAAACAGTATGAACTATGTCTGAGACTCCAGATAAATTCAGATCAGTTGGGGAAAAGGATGAGATAAGCCTGGATGATTTTAATATTATATTCATTTGGGAAGCAATGGGAATTCATATTACATAACTCAGTAATGGAGATGCCTGAATAGAAGCCCGAGGGCTCATCCTAGAATTAAAATGGCTTTCATCAGAGAAGAAAAGGGATAGGATTAGAGAGGAGAGCATCCAGAACCTTTGTTCCTAATCTGCTTTTGGCAGCAAGGTTTATGATTTGGAGCTATCACTCTTCTCTCAATACTTACCTTTCTTGTCTCTCATTATCTAATGTTTGCATATCCTTCATACCTAGTTTGTATGTCCAGATATTGATATGTGTTTGCATTTATGGATTATGTTTCTGGGATATTTCATTGTAAAGCCCCTAATGATGGTCCACAAAATGTAGGTAGTTACTTTTGTTCTGTCCTAGTTACAGTCTTAGATAAATCAGCCCCTTCAGACTTAGTTTCTTCGTTTATGCAATGATGAGATATGACTGGGTATTTTCTAACCTAACATATAGAACTAACATCACATGCATTTCCAGTCACTATTCTCAACCATACACAGGGCAAGGTTTATAACTGAAGATTGTTTCTCAGCCATGTGCCCCCACTAGGTTTGGGTACACTATTAGTTAGATAAGAAAGTAGACATCTTTCATTTCCTCTGATGAGATCAAAGAAAAATAACTGATGTTCACAAGAAAGAATACTGACCATATTCACTTTTGTTTCTTTGGGCTGATGAAGGTAAATTAAAAAATTCAGGAGGTTAATAAGCTCTACTGGCAAAATTATTTAAGATCAATAAGGGAAATCATCACACTCCATGTCACTCACACATAAAATTTATAGAGCAAATAGTTATCCTTTTAAAGATTTTAATACATACTTAAAAATGGACAATTTATTATTACATAATTATATAACATTGATACTGTGAGATATGTGGGTGTATATATTTTTCTTTTCATTAAAATAGTTTCATGCTTATAAAAGTCACCCTAAGTCAACTTGGGACAAAGAGAACAACATACAGTAGAAATAAACCAAGTAGTAAATAGGGCATAAGTAAGGAAAAATATTATAAAGCAGTTACATTGTTGACACAAAAGAAAAAAAAATACACTTTTCTATTATTTGAAGGCAATTCACAATCATTTCCAGGAATTCTGTGAGAATTTAAGGCCATTTGTTCTAAAGAAATGCTTTAATTCAGACACAACGTCACAAAACTGTAATTCTTGTAAAAACTGTACATGCAAAAATTTTACAATTAATTGTGGACAGGCAGTTCTGTATGTAGGAGTAGGTTATTTCACAAATGTGTTGTGCACTAAGTCACAGGTTGTGTGTATTTAACTGGGAATTACACAAAAAACTTCCAGCCTGTGCACCCTGCATGGCCACATGGAAAGGTGAGAACTAGAAGTCCAAATTGACAGAGCCAGTATCCCTTTGAATTAAAATATCTAGACAAGGTAGAATGGAATAAAAAGTTTAAAACTTCTGCTACATGTTTCACAGTTAAATATTCTGGGTTTTAGTCTTTTAAATAGCATTATAATATAAAGACGCTACTTTTTACACAAAGTATTTTCTGTGCATTTTACAGTTCACGATGTTTGACTTTTTCCTATTTCTACGGAGAATTACAAAACATAAACTGACGGCAGTCTAAATTTAGAACCCAAACCCCATGAAAAATGCATGTCCTTACAGGATACACACCTGCGACGCTTAAACTCCCACACTCGGCAAACAATGCAAAGGAACTCATTACTAAGCAGATGCAGCTTCGTAAGACAATTCACTTACTGAGAAATATGAAAGTATCTTTCCCTCCCCTTGTTTGCAATTGCATTTGTCCAGTCATTCAAAGAGATATTGCTCTTGTGATTATAGCTATTGCAATTTAGAAGACAAAGGATTCAATATTCAAAACGCTTATTCTTAAGAACAGTTATAAAAGTATTGAAATTTAAAAAGTAGTAACATGTAAACATTGATACAGAGAGACTGCTTTCCTAGACACACAGCAGTCGAGGACAGTGTTTGAGTTAAAAACATAGTTTGTGCTTTTTCCCAACAATATATTGGAAATTAGCTGTTTCTGTCCAAAAGAAAAAAAAAAAAAGATTCAGAGAAGACATCCATATTTTGCTTCAAGCATTTAAACAATTGTTTTTTTGTTGCTCATGCAACAACCATATTTACAGTTTTGGTTTAGGAAGAGAATTAATTTTGGATCCAAGAAAGCATGTTAACCAGTACTGCTGAAAACAAACTGAGAAAAGGATCTCATTCCCTGGTTCATTACAGAGCACCAGGAGCAAAGCATTGACTCAGCAGTTCTAACTGATGTGTAATTAACATTAGCAGTTCAGAGCACAGTCATATCTGAGTCTGTAACACATGTGTAGGCGGGGTGTATGGGGGGGGTGCAGGCGATGGCTTGATTCCTCGGGCCCTCATGTAGGACAGGAACTGCTCAGGGATCTCAGCAAGGACATCTTTGGCCAGTCTAGCCATGCTCAGTATGTGGTTTCCGCTTCTGTCAATATAATCCCTGAATGGCACGAACTACAACAGAGGTGAAAGAAAGAAAGCATGCTATTTAATAGACACAAAAATCAACATATGTAAACATTTCATTGAGAACTGAAGAAGCCTGGGGTAGTGGTTAGATGGATAATAATTACTACGCATTTTAAAGAGATTTGATTCATTACCAACAGCTACTACAGTGACCAAACCTTTCTAATGTATATACTTTAAAAAAGGGATGGAATTGTTTTCTATGTTTGTTCCTCCCGATAATTCTAATCTCCTGTTCCCGACAGGTCCATCATGTTGCTACATGTGTTCTGCAGTTTTGACTTCTATACCTAACCTGATTCCCAATAACTTGGAGCATTTACCTCTTCAGGGCTCGGTTTTCTGTCAGATGGAGTTAATACATGCTTAATTCAGCTTTCAATCAGAAATAGTATCCAGTGGAGGGTAAAAAAAAGAAGTGGGTATCCTAAACACACGTGAAGTATTTTTAATTATTACTAAAACATAAAACCACATGTCCCAGATATTGTTTTTTTCTTTTAATCTGTTATTTGGAATGGAAAAGAAAAAGAATTCAGCATGAGATTTGGCATTCTTATTGAAATATCACCATTCTTATTTTTATATCACATAAAAATAATTGCACTATCTTCACATTAGCAATTACGTGAGAGCCATTATCAGCTCAACATTAAATACTCTGACAATAAATTGCCTGATTCTATCTTCATTTGTAATGGTTAAGTTAATAAAAATGTGCTGTTTGAGGGCATTAGTTCAATTTCCCCTCAGAGACATGATGATTCTTGAAGCCACTTGGAAATGTTTGAACTGTTAATGTTGTGATAGTTTGGGAACACAGTAATTTTAGGTCTTAGGGAAAAGGTATAGCGAAGACATTTGAGAATGTTGAAGCAATTTCGGATTATAATATTTAACAGCCTGAATTATTTTTTTCTCCTCTAGAGAGAACACACTCCCATCTCTATAACTATGCCATAACTGTTTTAAGTTTATTTTGAAAGTTACTTTTGATTTACATAGTTATTCAAGATGTGCTTTCAGGAAACAACTATTATGAAGAAGCAAGTTTTAAAATGGTCAGGTTCCTACAGAGAAGCCAAATTAAAATTTTAAGAAATCAAATAGCAGGTATAATACCTTGTATGCAGTGAACACAGTCTCTTTAAGCAAGAGTAGAAAATTACTTTCTTTTCAAAATAAGACATACTGGGGGCGCCTGGGTGGTTAAGCGGCCGATTTCAGCTCAGGTCATGGTCTCACGGTTTGTGAGTTCGAGCCCCGCATTGAGCTGTGCTGACAGCTCAGAGCCTGGAGCCTATTTCAGATTCTGTGTCTCCCTCTCTCTCTGCTCCTCCCCCCACTCACACTCTGTCTCTGTCTATCTCTTAAAAATAAATAAACATTAAAAAATTTTTAAATAAAATAAAATAAGACATACTGTAGGCAGAAGCAACCTATATGACTTTAATTTTACCCTGTCTTGCTAACCAGGAAGAAAACTCAATCTAGCTTTTAGAAAACTGTAGAAAGGTGACGAAGCTTTCTCTTACCCCTGAAGGTAACTAATAAGGGTAAGAAAAATCTAACAGAGCAAATATAGTCTTCAACTGAGAAGAGAACTAAGGGGATGTGAACTTTTGTGAGGTTAAATTATCTAACTTTGGACAAGATGACATTTTTAACAACAACAACAACAAAGAAGTGCAAAAAAAAGTCGGGGTTTATTTTTTTCTCTGAAACGATAATTAGAAAAGTGAGAAAATAGGAATCAACAAGACAGGATTAATGAGAAGAAGATATCTAATTGTTATAGCTTAGCTCATTCTTCTTTTAAAAGACACAGCGTTTTAAAAATAAACTACTAATAAGGTATCAATATGTTTAGTATACAATGACTATCCTTTAAACTTTTTTTTCCTAATAGTTCAGTTTTTCAGAAATCTGTGGCTAATACCTACATTTCAGGGAAAGGATGGTGTTACCTCCGGCAAACAGTTGATCCTACCTGTTTGTGTGTTTACCTCATTGCTTCTCGGCCTTTTGGCTAAGATCAAGTGTTGACCTCAACTTTGCTCTTTTATTTTCATTGGATTCTTTACTTTTCTTCTGTGCCAGGGACATTAAACTCTTTTCTCTTTTTACCCCCTATTCTCCCAAACTCTGGAATTAGACTTTCCCCAGTTCAGAGCCCAGTTCTTCTACTTAATAGCTACATGATCTTGCACAGATGATTTTCCACTCTTTGCCTCAGTTTCCTCTTCTAAAAATGAGAATAAAAATAATAATACCTACTTAAAACAGTAATACCTACTTCATTAGGTTGCTGTATTAAATCAGTTAACATGTAAACTGCTTAAAACAGTGTTCAAGTCATAATATGTGCCATACAAGGTAGTCATTGCAATCATCACTAGTATTATTTATTACTCACCAGCTCAAACATGTATGTATTCAATATAAATATGAAACTATATTCTTAATAGTTTCCTATTTACATTCATATCAAACATTAAATACAAGGAATATCCTTTATCAGTTTTATCTCTATCAAGTTTGAGTATAATATCATTATTAGCATCTAAGATAGTAATTCCCGGCCTTTTTGTTATTTTAAAACACCCATTGCTTCATATTTCCAGCAGATGCTATGAGATTTGCTAATTTTTGTTACTGAAGGACATTACAATTCATTTTTAAGAATGTCGTGATGCTCTGGGATGTCAAAACTCACATTCACAATCGCTATTGTCATAATACATGTAGTTCTGCTCTTATTTAAAATATGTTTATAAATCATGGGTAAGAAGAAATATAGTTTTCAGCTGAAGAGGAAAGTTTATATCACATTGAACTTAGGTTTGTTCAGTAATTCTGCCTGGCCCGTGAATACTCAAGGTCCTTGGCCCCAGGGTGAGAATCACTGCTATAGCGGGTTCCTGTTACCAACAGGAGTACAGCTCATTCCACATGTGTGCTGGGAGTAGAAAAAAAAAACGTTGAGAACTTTCTACTCACTAACCTAAATTATGTAAACCTCTCCCAAAAGAACATTGAGCTATTCAATCATGTCATGAGGTACTCTCCTAAGTGAGAGATGAAAATGACAAGTGACTCTTCATTTCCTTGACCTCTTATTAATGCCAGATCTTACGGATTTTAGGACAAAATATGCCCTCTGTAACACTACTGCTCATATCCTTCTACAATCTGTTTTCCACTTAACTTCTCAGACCACTCTGATTATTGTCTCTTTTTATCATTCGTTTCTGGTCACTGTACCCGGGGACCTCCTGTTCAAAATATTGCTCACACATTTGTGGATGAGCGTTCATCACTGACTATCACCACATATTAACTCAGACCCTTAAAATGTTCAGTCTAGAGGGATAAATCAATATTTAATTTTCACTAATTTATCACATTTGTCTGAAGAATACCAACAAATGCATTCTGTTCTGTAGAAATATACTATATCCTTGATACTCTACTTTTTTTTTTTTTTTTTTTTTTTTTTTTAGCATCCATGCAGTATAAGGAAAATGTTCCACATGGCAGCTCTAACAGCTGGTTTTGCCTATTTGTGAAAACAAGTTTGAATCAGTTTGGGCAAATGGACTTTTAGTTGCTGTTCTGCTCAATTTTACTCGATTGTTCCTACTGTGCAGAGCTCCATTAGTGATTTTCAAGTCTAAGCCTTCAAGGTTATTATTCTCCTTTTAATGGAAAATATGATTTAAATATAAATTTTAAGTAAATGATAGGCTGGCCAACAGCTGCATGCAGCCAAGAGAAATGACATTGCTTTATACACAAGGGCCAATCCATAGTACAAACAAACAAATATTGAAAGCCTTTACATATATTGATTTAAGAAAATAACTCATTTAAGTTTTAGAAAAACAACCATAGGATCTCATCTTGCTTACTGTTTATACTATAGTCAGATGAGATTCAATCTTGAGGCAATGAATATAATCACACACAAGGCTGACTACAGTGTCCCAAGTCAGGGTATAGCTACTATGAAATACTGACATAAAAAATGCCTTTGCATTAGACTATGCCAACATACTCACTAATAGCAGTAACTAATATTGGTGTTAATGCACTTATTGAACAACTGGTAGGTAACAGGTCTTCTGCAAAAAAATTTAATACAATATTTCATTTAATTTTTATTAGCATGTTACCCATATTTTGAATTGACAGAAGAGGAAACTGAAACTTAGATTAGTTAACTTACCCAAGGTCAGATAGTTATCAGTATTGGTCATTATTTGAACCTAAATTAATCTAACCCTGATATATAAACCACTACAGCAGTATGAAAAGGGAAACAGAACCTAATAATCTTCAGTAGAATTTTGGCTTTTAGGAGAGTAGGTGTGTTGTAACAGAAAGAACTCAGGGTTTGGAATCAGAACTCTGTTGGAAATTTGGCTCTACCAATTTATGACTTAAGTAATTTTGCACAAGTTGTTTAACATCTCGTCCTCTGCCTCCGTTTCCTCATTTATAAACTACCATAAAGTAAAAAGAGACCAGTATTTAGGATGATATAAAGTGATATATGAACAAATTGACAGAGGGGAAATCAGCTCAGGTGTACAGAGGGCTTTGTTCAAGGCTTTATACTGGGATCTTTCAAAATGTAGGGTTTTAATCAGCACCAGATAAGGAAGAAGAGTATTCCAGGTGAAATAATAAGAGGAAATAAAAGCAAGAACAATGGAAATGTTGACTCAAAGACAGCTAGTAGTCCTATTTATCTATACAAAGAGTGTGTGTGTGTGTGTGTGTGTGTGTGTAGCTAAAGAGGAAGATTGGGGTCAGATCACGGAGACTCTTAAATGCTATGGTTAGGTTATAGAATCAAAGTTATACATAATTTGTGTTAAGAATTTTAGAATCAGACATTTTAAGGTTAAATCCTGACTACTTCTTACTAGCTACATGACTATGGACAAGAATTGAAACTCATTTCTTTTTTTTTTTTTTTTTTTTTTTTTCATAAAACGTAATCAAAGTATCTGCATAAGTTCAATTAAAGATTTAGTGAAAGTAGCTGCCTAGCATACAACGAAGTTAATAAATGACTCAATATTATTATTATATGAAGAAGTTGGAAGCCACTGAAGGTTTCACATAATAATGAGAACCCCATCCACTACCCTCAACTTTCTGCTGAAACTCAGCTACTTCTGGCTTTTGTTATTATTTGCAGTTATAGGCTTTTGTTTGGCCACTTAAAAAATTTGGGTTCCATTTGCAGTGTATTAACCTGATTAGCTTCAACATATAAGAAGTTGGAAGCAGTGAAAAGGTAAGAGAGCCTAAACAGACCTTATTTTTTGATAATATTTTAGCCAGTAGTATTTGATGTGATGGCTTAGATATTATTGATTATGATGCCTTAGGTATTTTCTGATGGGAAGATTGACAACATTATCCTTGTGTGCCCTTGAAACCCCATTATTCTAAGTATTTAAGAGTATTCTCTTCTTTTTTGTCAAACTAAAAAAATTTTTTTTTAATTTATATTTGAGAGAGAGAGAGCGCGCGTGCACAGGTGGGAGAGGGGCAGAGAGAGAGAGGAAGACACAGAATCTGAAGCAGGCTCTACAGAATATGAGCAGGCAGCAGAGTCCAATGTGGGGCTCCAACTCATGAACTGTGAGATCATGACCTGAGCCAAAGTCAGATGCTTAACTGACTGCAACACCCAGTCTCCCCAAGAGTATTTCTATTCTTGCAAATAACTAATTTATTTATTTTTCAATATATGAAATTTATTGTCAAATTGGTTTCCATACAACACCCAGTGCTCATCCCAAAAGGTGCCCTCCTCAATACCCATCACCCACTCTCCCCTCCCTCCCACCCCCCATCAACCCTCAGTTTGTTCTCAGTTTTTAAGAGTCTCCTATGCTTTGGCTCTCTCCCACTCTAACCTCTTTTTTTTTTTTTTTTTTCCTTCCCCTCCTCCATGGGTTTCTGTTAAGTTTCTCAGGATCCACATAAGAGTGAAAACATATGGTATCTGTCTTTCTCTGTATGGCTTATTTCACTTAGCATCACACTCTCCAGTTCCATCCACGTTGCTACAAAGGGGGCCATATTTCGTTCTTTCTCATTGCCATGTAGTACTCCATTGTGTATATAAACCACAATTTCTTTATCCATTCATCAGTTGATGTACATTTAGGCTCTTTCCATAATTTGGCTATTGTTGAGAGCGCTGCTATAAACATTGGGGTACAAGTGCCCCTATGCATCAGTACTCCTGTATCCCTTGGGTAAATTCCTAGCAGTGCTATTGCTGGGTCATAGGGTAGGTCTATTTTTAATTTTCTGAGGAACCTCCACACTGCTTTCCAGAGCGGCTGCACCAATTTGCATTCCCACCAACAGTGCAAGAGGGTTCCCGTTTCTCCACATCCTCACCAGCATCTATAGTCTCCTGATTTGTTCATTTTGGCCACTCTGACTGGTGTGAGGTGATATATGAGTGTGGCTTTGATTTGTATTTCTCTGATAAGGAGCGACGTTGAGCATCTTTTCATGTGCCTGTTGGCCATCCGGATGTCTTCTTTAGAGAAGTGTCTATTCATGTTTTCTGCCCATTTCTTCACTGGGTTATTTGTTTTTCGGGTGTGGAGTTTGGTGAGCTCTTTATAGATTTTGGATACTAGCCCTTTGTCCGATATGTCATTTGCAAATATCTCTTCCTATTCCGTTGGTTGCCTTTTAGTTTTGTCGGTTGTTTCCTTTGCTGTGCAGAAGCTTTTTATCTTCATAAGGTCCCAGTAGTTCATTTTTGCTTTTAATTCCCTTGCCTTTGGGGATGTGTCGAGTAAGAGATTGCTACAGCTGAGGTCAGAGAGGTCTTTTCCTGCTTTCTCCTCTAGTGTTTTGATGGTTTCCTGTCTCACATTCAGGTCCTTTATCCATTTTGAGTTTATTTTTGTGAATGGTGTGAGAAAGTGGTCTAGTTTCAACCTTCTGCATGTTGCTGTCCAGTTCTCCCAGCACCGTTTGTTAAAGAGACTGTCTTTTTTCCATTGGATGTTCTTTCCTGCTTTGTCAAAGATGAGTTGGCCATACGTTTGTGGGTCTAGTTCTGGGGTTTCTATTCTATTCCATTGGTCTATGTGTTGGTTTTTGTGCCAATACCATGCTGTCTTGATGATGACAGCTTTGTAGTAGAGGCTAAAGTCTGGGATTGTGATGCCTCGTGCTTTGGTCTTCTTCTTCAAAATTACTTTGGCTATTCGGGGCCTTTTGTGGTTCCATATGAATTTTAGGATTGCTTGTTCTAGCTTCGAGAAGAATGCTGGTGCAATTTTGATTGGGATTGCATTGAATGTGTAGCTAGCTTTGGGTAGTATTGACATTTTGACAATATTTATTCTTCAAATCCATGAGCAGAGAATGTCTTTCCATTTCTTTATATCTTCTTCAATTACCTTCATAAGCTTTCCATAGTTTTCAGCATACAGATCTTTTACATCTTTGGTTAGATTTATTCCTAGGTATTTTATGCTTCTTGGTGCAATTGTGAATGGGATCAGTTTCTTTATTTGTCTTTCTGTTGCTTCATTGTTAGTGGATAAGAATGCAACTTATTTCTGTACATTGATTTTGTATCCTGCAACTTTGCTGAATTCATGTATCAGTTCTAGCAGACTTTTGGTGGAGTCTATCAGATTTTCCATGTATAATATCATGTCATCTGCAAAAAGCGAAAGCTTGACTTCATCTTTGCCAATTTTGATGCCTTTGATTTCCTTTTGTTGTCTGATTGCTGATGCTAGAACTTCCAACACTACGTTAAACAACAGCGGTGAGAGTGGGCATCCCTGTCGTGTTCCTGATCTCAGGGAAAAAGCTCTCAGTTTTTCCCCATTGAGGATGATGTTAGCTGTGGGCTTTTCATAAATGGCTTTGATGATGTTTAAGTATGTTCCTTCTATCCCGACTTTCTCAAGGGTTTTTATTAAGAAAGGGTACTGGATTTTGTCAAAGGCCTTTTCTGCATCGATTGACAGGATCATATGGTTCTTCTCTTTTCTTTTATTAATGTGATGTATCACGTTGATTGATTTGCGAATGTTGAACCAGCCCTGCATCCCAGGAATGAATCCCACTTGATCATGGTGAATAGTTCTTTTTATATGCTCTTGAATTCGATTTGCTAGTATCTTATTGAGAATTTTTGCATCCATATTCATCACGGATATTGGCCTGTAGTTCTCTTTTTTTACTGGGTCTCTGTCTGGTTTAGGAATCAAAGTAATACTGGCTTCATAGAATGAGTCTGGAAGTTTTCCTTCTCTTTCTATTTCTTGGAATAGCTTGAGAAGGATAGGTATTATCTCTGCTTTAAACATCTGGTAGAACTCCCCTGGGAAGCCATCTGGTCCTGGACTCTTCTTTGTTGGGAGATTTTTGATAACCGATTCAATTTCTTCGCTGGTTATGGGTCTGTTCAAGCTTTCTATTTCCTCCTGATTGAGTTTTGGAAGAGTGTGGATGTTTAGGAATTTGTCCATTTCTTCCAGGTTGTCCAATTTGTTGGCATATAATTTTTCATAGTATTCCCTGATAATTGTTTGTATCTCTGAGGGATTGGTTGTAATCATTCCATTTTCATTCATGATTTTATCTATTTGGGTCATCTCCCTTTTCTTTTTGAGAAGCCTGGCTAGAGGTTTGTCAATTTTGTTTATTTTTTCAAAAAACCAACTCTTGGTTTCGTTGATCTGCTCTACGGTTTTTTTAGATTCTATATTGTTTATTTCTGCTCTGATCTTTATTATTTCTCTTCTTCTG
Source organism: Panthera onca (assembly GCF_046562875.1). Taxonomy (NCBI): domain Eukaryota; kingdom Metazoa; phylum Chordata; class Mammalia; order Carnivora; family Felidae; genus Panthera; species Panthera onca. The sequence continues at coordinate 66,049,303 of NC_138345.1, forward strand.
CTGGGTTTAGGCTGCCTTTGCTGTTCTGCTTCTATTTCCTTTAGGTGTGCTGTTAGATTTTGTATTTGGGATTTTTCTTGTTTCTGGAGATAGGCCTGGATTGCGATGTATTTTCCTCTCAGGACTGCCTTCGCTGCGTCCCAAAGCGTTTGGATTGTTGTATTTTCATTTTCGTTTTTTTCCATCTATTTTTTAATTTCTTCTCTAATTGCCTGGTTGACCCACTCATTCGTTAGTAGGGTGTTCTTTAACCTCCATGCTTTTGGAGGTTTTCCAGACTTTTTCCTGTGGTTGATTTCAAGCTTCATAGCATTGTGGTCTGAAAGTATGCATGGTATGATTTCAGTTCTTGTGTACTTATGAAGGGTTGTTTTGTGACCCAGTATATGATCTATCTTGGAGAATGTTCCATGTGCACTTGAGAAGAAAGTATATTCTGTTGCTTTGGGATGCAGAGTTCTAAATATATCTGTCAAGTTCATCTGATCCAATATATCATTCAGCGCCCTTGTTTCTTTATTGACCGTGTGTCTAGATGATCTATCTATTTCTGTAAGTGGGGTGTTAAAATCCCCTGCAATGACCACATTCTTATCAATAAGGTTGCTTATGTTTATGAGTAATTGTTTTCTATATCTGGGGGCTCCGGTATTCGGCGCATAGACATTTATAATTGTTAGCTCTTCCTGGTGGATAGACCCTGTAATTATTATATAATGCCCTTCTTCATCTCTTGTTATAGCCTTTAATTTAAAGTCTAGTTTGTCTGATATAAGTATGGCTACTCCAGCTTTCTTTTGGCTTCCAGTAGCATGATAAATAGTTCTCCATCCCCTCACTCTCAATCTAAAGATGTCCTCAGATCTAAAATGAGTCTCTTGTAGACAGCAAATAGATGGGTCTTGTTTTTTTATCCATTCTGATACCCTGTGTATTTTGGTTGGCGCATTTAATCCATTTACATTCAGTGTTATTATAGAAAGATACGGGTTTAGAGTCATTGTGATGTCTGTATGATTTATGCTTGTAGTGATGTCTCTGGTACTTTGTCTCACAGGATCCCCCTTAGGATCTCTTGTAGGGCTGGTTTAGTGGTGACAAATTCCTTCAGTTTTTGTTTGGGAAGACCTTTATCTCTCCTTCTATTCTAAATGACAGACTTGCTGGATAAAGGATTCTCGGCTGCATATTTTTTCTGTTCAGCACATTAAAGATCTCGTGCCAATTCTTTCTGGCCTGCCAAGTTTCAAAACAGAGATCAGTCACGAGTCTTATAGGTCTCCCTTTATATGTTAGGGCACGTTTACCCCTTGCTGCTTTCAGAATTTTCTCTTTATCCTTGTATTTTGCCAGTTTCACTATGATATGTCGTGCAGAAGATCGATTCAAGTTACGTCTGAAGGGAGTTCTCTGTGCCTCTTGGATTTCAATGCCTTTTTCCTTCCCCAGTTCAGGGAAGTTCTCAGCTATAATTTGTTCAAGTACCCCTTCAGCACCTTTCCCTCTCTCTTCCTCCTCTGGGATACCAATTATGCGTATATTATTTCTTTTTAGTGTATCACTTAGTTCTCTAATTTTCCCCTCATACTCCTGGATTTTTTTTATCTTTTTCTCAGCTTCCTTTTTTTCCATAACTTTATCTTCTAGTTTACCTATTCTCTCCTCTGCCTCTTTAATCCCAGCTGTCGTCGTTTCCATTTTGTTTTGCATTTCATTTAAAGCATTTTTCAGCTCCTCATGACTGTTCCTTAGTCCCTTGATCTCTGTAGCAACAGATTCTCTGTTGTCCTCTATACTGTTTTCAAGCCCAGTGATTAATTTTATGACTATTATTCTAAATTCACTTTCTGTTATATTATTTAAATCCTTTTTGATCAGTTCATTGGCTGTTGTTATTTCCTGGAGATTCTTCTGAGGGGAATTCTTCCGTTTGGTCATTTTGGATAGTCCCTGGAGTGGTGAGGACCTGCAGGGCACTTCCCCTGTGCTGTGGTGTATAACTGGAGCTGGTGGGCGGAGCCGCAGTCAGACCTGATGTCTGCCCCCAGCCCACCGCTGGGGCCACAGTCAGACTGGTGTGTGCCTTCTCTTCCCCTCTCCTAGGGGCGGGATTCACTGTGGGGTGGCGTGGCCCGTCTGGGCTACTTGCACACTGCCAGGCTTGTGGTGCTGGGATCTGGCATATTAGCTGGGGTGGGTAGGCAAGGTGCATGGGGCAGGAGGGGCAGGCTTAGCTCGCTTCTCCTTAGGTGATCCACTTCAGGAGGGGCCGTGTGGCAGCGGGAGGGAGTCAGACCCGCTGCCAGAGGGTTGGCTCCGCAGAAGCACAGCATTGGGTGTTTGCATGGAGCAAGCAAGTTCCCTGGCAGGAACTGGTTCCCTTTGGGATTTTGGCCGGGGGATGGGCGAGGGAGATGGTGCTGCCGAGCGCCTCTGTTCCCCACCAAACAGAGCTCTGTCGTCTGTGGGGGCTCAGCAACTCTCCCTCCCTTTGTCCTCCAGCCTTCCCGCTTTCTGAGCAGAGCTGTTAACTTATGACCTCCCAGATGCTAAGTCGCGCTTGCTGTGGGAACAAACTCCGTCCGGCCCCTCCACTTTTGCAAGCCAGACTCGGGGGCTCTGCTTGGCCAGCAGGCTGCCCCTCTGCCCCGGCTCCCTCCCGCCAGTCCCTGCAGCGCGCACCGCCTCTCCGCCCTTCCTACCCTCTTCCGTGGGCCTCTAGTCTGCGCTTGGCTCTGGAGACTCCGTTCTGCTAGTCTTCTGGAGGTTTTCTGGGTTAGTTAGGCAGGTGTAGGTGGAATCTAAGTGATCAGCAGGACGCGCGATGAGCCCAGTGTCCTCCTAAGCCGCCATCTTCCGGCAATCCTCCATAAACCCCTTTTCGCAAATAACTAATTTAAATAACATTTTAGTGTATGGTAGAACCTGGAAAACTGTGATGGTGAAAAAGTTTGTAAAACCTTATTTGAGGTGAGAGAGAATGCTAATTCCTCTTCAACACAATGTGATATTGTGTTGTTAGCAAGGTAAATGGTTACCTTGCTAAGTATTTTGAAAAGACCAATAACCACCTAGGATCTTCTCCATGAAATTAGAGAAGGGTCTATTAAATGTCCTTAACCAAATGTAGGCATACAAGTCAAGAAGTCACAGTCATTCAAGAGGCTATTAATTCCCTGGGCACATTTTAATTTCCTATTCAATATCTGTAAGATCCAATGACTCTTTCACTTCAGTTCAACTTTATGTGATAGAATTCCTTGAATATTGCCAGATGTCTTCAGGATCATTGGGGATCCCCATGTCACTTTAAGGTGGCAGGCTGGTCTGTCTCATGGATTCTGTCTGACTTGCAAGGAGAAAAAACATGATTATAGCAAGTATTTTCATGTCTTAACTTCTTCTGAGATTCACATCATGAAAAGAGTGGAGATGAAAGAATTTAAAGTCTAGAGGTAATGAAATTAAGGCTCAGAAAGATTACTTGACTTGTTCAAGATCAGAGTGACAATATTATACTTTCATAGATCTAGGCATCTCAATCTCAATATTCTCCACAATAAGTATTTCCACTGAGAGACTAAATACTTTCATGATCATGGACATTTTTATTTTATAAATGCTAACAGGCATGACTATTGTTTTTCACTAATATAACAGATTAGCCCTCTTAAAGGTAACCTTAACCATGTGGGCAAGCTTAACTACCTCTAAAGGAAGAAAATAGTAACAAGTTTCCCTTATGCATTATGATGACGCTATGGGACATGAGGTTGCTTCTACTGATTTTGAAAAATGCATTACAATAGCAGCATAACACATTCCAAAGAACTTCAAATTCATACTTCCCTTCAGTAATTTGATTTTTTGGAAACTGTGAGTCATACATTATGAAGAGCTTTTAGATAAAGTGTAATTACTTAGACGTATAATTATGCTAATAAGGTTAAGGTGAATAATCATGTGTCTAATTACGAAAACAAAACACCACGGGATACTTAAATAAATGACCACATCATCATGTTCCCTTTTTCAGGTGCTTTTAACCTAATCATTCATGTGCATGTGTTCTTTTTAGTCTACCAAGAACGTTAGGTTAAAAAGTTTAAATCATATTTATCTTTAAAAAAACTGTTATATAGATGTTTCTATTTTAAAATTTAATCTTGCTGCCTGATAAAGAACAATGCTTTTTTAAATCTTTATCAACATTAATCTCTATATTAACATACTTACTGATTATATTTCTCCTTCAAATTATTTTAATCAGTTTTGTTGTCTTTTACTGAGTTCTATTTCAGAAATGTATTTTATACACATGCCCTTACTGATCTTAACAACAATGCCAGAACACCAGAACACTGAAATTTAGAAAGCTCATTCAAATCATCACAGTGGCCAAACTGGGATTTGAACCAAATTCCACAGGATTCTAAATTCTGTGGGATTCTTTTAATGACTGCTTTTTAGGTGAAAATACAGGTTATTATTTAGGAGATAACACTGAAGTCCATTGTTTGCCCCTTCAAAACTTTTATAGCATGTGCTTAAACGGTGCTGAGATCTTTGCTTTCATATTTAAAAAAGTATACTTCACAGCTTTTTTTCCCCCTTGTAAAATCCTAAAAGTATGGAAACTCTAAAGTATGTAGCCATTTAGTTGAATTAAATGCTTACTTTCAATGATAAATTTGAACTATAATGATTGGTTGCAGATTTTTCCCTTCTATTCACTCCTAGAATAGTAGGCTTTAGTTACATATTTTTCTTGATTATAACAAGTGTAAATGATATATATTACATAGGTTGTTATGTTATTGTATATCATATATTATTATATTATATAACATCTATATATAATTACACTTAAATTATATATTATTTATATTTTTATATATAATTCTATATTACATAGAATCTTTAAATCTATTTCTCCACTTTTCTAACCACAATCTAGGTAGACTATGTAAATATCTATAGTTTTGGTTTGCTTCCACTAAATTTATTTACATTGAAATGTAATCAGCTGTCTTAAAATATACTTAGTCTTTATTGAGGAGTACATAATGGACAAGCATCATTAAAAAGTCTGTTATGTTTCTGGCTTCTAATTTTACCAACGACCTCTATGATATTTTCTGGTAATATTAAAGTAGGAAAAGACACTTATTAACATTTCTATCTTATATATGGTGAACTTGAAATAGAAGAAAAAAATCGCTAGGTACTTATTCTAGGCCCTACTTGCCACGCATCTCATAGAGAATCAACCAACTAAATTAAACAGAAACTGACAGTCCTGCTTTCAATGTAAGTTGTTTATTTACAAATCAGAGCTGACAGGTTCCTCACAATGAACAAAATGAATAATTTCCATTAAGTTTCTTACCTGTACAATATCCCTCTCGGCATATTTTCCTCTGGAGGAAACTCTTACATCATCTCCATCCAATTCAACCATGGCTTGAAAATAAAATAAGACCATTTATCCAGCGCATTTCAGTCATGTACTAAAACAACACAGGTGATAGGAAATCAAGATGTATGAAGTAGCAACGCATCCTATGTCAGGGCAGAAGGCTTGTGGATCCCATCTCCTCAGTCATTTCTACCACAGAACTTGACTGAGCGCAAATGTTACAAATGAAGGAAGCTAGCCAAGACCTCATGTGACCCTTGAAAAATGGAAGAGCCAGTGTAGTATAGATATATCTCCCCATCCTAGAGGTTCTCAATTCTGGGTTATATGCTTACATGACTGATTGGGCAAGTGATGCTAATCCATTCAACTTTTGTCTTCTTTCTAATTTAAGAAACTTGACAGTAATCACAGAATTACCAGGAACAATTTGAACTCTATTCCCATTGAAACCACAACAAATCCACGGTATGTTAACTAACTTGGATTTAAATTTAAAAAAAGAAAGAAACTACAAAACTGTATATCCAATATATTGCCCAATTTCTACCTTATTAATGGATTTTAAAACAGAGGCATTTGCTCTACCTTATATTGATTGAATAAAGTGTGATTATTCTGAAGTATGATTTTTTTTGTTAGTTAAGAAATAATTTCAACATTACATAGATCAGCTCAGCTGGTATTTGTAAATGCTGTGATGTAATAGAACAGCTGGTAATAAAGTAAAGTAATACTGCAATTAAGAACATTTTCCAGAGTTTATTAAGTTTTCAGTGAGAATTCTCTAAATAATTAATTACATGAGGAATGCTAATTTGTGTTTAAAAGTATAATTCTATTACTGATAATTCATTTCGTATACACATGACATTCACCAGACTCCAGTGACCACTTGCAATTATGTTTGCCTCTTCACCCTCCAAAAACTACAGCTCAGCCAGAACCTTTTCATTATTTTCTTCAGTGTTTGGATAATGCATCTGAGTTAAAAACACTGTTTTAAATTTTTACTTTTATATACATGTTCATTAGTCAGTATCTGGGCTGAAACATTGTTACTGCACATAATTGATAGAGAGCTACCACTCTATAATTTGCTTAGATATACATGTCATAATTTAGTAAAATGTGTATACTATAATTAACTTATTAAAATACAAAATACCTATAAAACATATGAGCAAAGGGAAAAAATAAGAGAGACAAAGCAAGAAACAGATTCTTTATAATAGAGAACAAGCTAATGGTTACCAAATGGGAGGTGGGTGGAGGGATGGGTGAAATAGGTGATGGGGATTAAGGACTGCACCTGTTGTGATGAGCAGAGAGTGACGTATGGAAGTGTTAAATCACTTATTGTAGATCAGAAACTAATATTACACTGTATGTTAACTATATTGGGATTAAAATACTACTACTACTACTACTAATAATAATAATAAATTACCATACAAAATATCTATCTTTCTTCCATACTTATTAGGGATGTAAATAAGAATGTCATGATGCTCAAATACTTTCAATGTTAATTCCTTTGTTTCGGTTTAGTTTTGTTTCAAAATTTTCATGTGACTTCTGAGACATAAATGTTCAATGATGGTGACAACCTGGCAATTGCAGGAAGTTCTCCTTTACTCTCTACTGGGAAACAAGAGTTCAGTGATAATCTGGATGTCATTGTCCATGGTCCCTATGATCTCCATCAGTCTTTGTGTTTCATTCCAATTAAGGAAATGGACAGTCATCCAGATAATAATAACATAGAAGAACAAGATCCTATAAAATAACTCCCACTTTTCAGCACATCCTTTGAATTAAAAAGCTGCTGTTGCAAGAAATGGAGGCTATCTTTTTGAGAGCAAGGAAAAAAGACAGGGCATGAAAGTGGTGGAAGGGTACCATTCACCCTCTAGATTTGCATCTGGTCCACAAGGAGCCTGAGATGGTAAGCCCCACAAGTACTTCTTAGAAAAAAAGGTCTATAAGAGACAGAGATGTACTTCTTTCTAGCTGTGCAAGACACAATGAAACTAGAACCCATCTACTTCTCCCATTCTACTAACTCTGATTAAAGCAGGTAGCCCGATGCTGCTTTAATTTGACTTTTTGCCTTTTAAGGATAAAGAAATCCTGCCTTGAGAAATCTTTCTTCTCAATGACGATGCTTTATGGTGGAGTGACAATGCATTGGGGGAAAAACTACACAGAAAGTTTTAAATTGTTCTCATTAAAAATACAGAAATGAGAAATTTGAATACTTATTAATCTAATAGGTTATTCCCAATTCATCTAACTTCAAAGAATGGATGGCAAGATACTACCTTTCTTGCCCATGCAAATAATGTCCTTCTTGTCAAAAGTGTTTGGATGTTGGATTTAGGTAGTTAACTGATAAAATGTGCAAGATTTAGATTCAGATTGTGCAGGTTTTATCTCAGTCTTTCCTTATGTCAGTTTCTATGTGTAATATTTAAACTTACTCTACAGCAGATTTGGAAGTGCTGAGAGAAAGGCTCTTCTTGACAGGACAGCACAATCTGAATGGAAGTCAAAGATTTTCTATGTGAAACATGAGTATTCTGTCCTTTTCTTGTTAGCCATGGAGAGAAGAGAGGTATTTTGAGAGTAGAGAAAGAAAAATACTTTAGAAAAGCACTTGTGTCTCCTAGAGGAATAGTCTACTTTTCTAGTACTGGCCTCGAAGTTTTCCCATCCTATTAAAACTTCTGTCATGGTGAAAGCACAAGTCAGTTGTCACAGGACCTAATTCCCTGTCCCCATGTTTGCCAGAGGAAAGTATCACTCTAATACCCAGGAAGCAATTCTACTGGGAAGGCAATTTCCCTCTTTGCCTGTAGTCTTCACTCTTTTTTCTACATGGAAAGAGGACTAATTGATTTATGGGATTACTAAAAGGAGAAGGGACTGACTTTGAAATCTCTCTGATTAGGAACAGGCTATCCTCGCTTTGGATGTATTTTTTCCCTGTGGTGTGCTTAATAGACCAGGCTCTACCCTTGCACAGAGGAGGCCTGGAGAGAAGGCTGAGGTCATTTAATCTTGGGAGGAAAATAGTGACAAGTCTGATTTTGTGCAGAGGTTAACCCAAATTCTTCAGTTCTGCATTATTAGTAATAATGCTTATATTGTGGTCTTCATCCGAGGGATTCCTATATATTTTTATTCAGTTTGGGAAGTCAGAGAGGGAAATGATGAATTATCATGCCTCAAACCTTAATAAATAATTCATTGAGAACAAAAGAAATGAAGAAAATAAATAGCTGTGGCAGTTGGATGAGGGAGTACCCAAATAACTATGCCTGCTGCTCTGAATAGAAATATATGACCAGAAATACACGCCAGGAAGGGTCAGTGGCTCTGTATTCACACATGATGTGTGCAGGCTCTTGAGGAACAAGTGAATGAGGTTAGGTCATACACCTAACCTCAGACTTCCACAGGAGTTGGGGAGACCTGGGATGCACCTAGTGAGAGGTGCATCCTTAAGGCAAATGCAAATTAGTAACCGAAGAAGGCATGAGTTATTTTACCCTAGCATTTAGTGAAGTTTGTGAATCACAGTCAATCACTGATTAATGCAGATGATCAAGTACACAAAGCATTAACAAGAAAGATGTCCCTTAGCTTTCCTGACTGCAGAGAGGTTGTCTCAAATTCATGCCTGACATACAATGCAAACAGATGTGAATATTCAAAGACAGAGAAAATATTAGCAGAAGCAGCAGCAGTCAGAGCTAAATGACTTTTGCTTTAGACACTGGAAGATTATAATGAAGCAAAGCATGACCAACCAACCGTGGAATCGAAAGAAAGGATTTCCAGGGTCAGCAATATAACAACTTTGCCTGTGGTGCTTTACCTGAGATGGATAGATCTATACTATCCTTATGGAGGCGGCTCTGGTGGTTAAAGGAGAATCATCCCAGCAATGATGATAGTATAATCAGCCACCTATGTGCTTAAATTAACCTGTAATGTACTAAAGCTTATTCTAAATATTCTAAAATTATTCTCATTTCCAAAGCCCCAAGCTAAATAAAGTCATTGTTAAAGTAAAAACACCTGAACCAGGTGAATGCCATGTGATCATGCAGTTGCCATCTAGCATAGTTGTCTTTGAAAGGAATTCACCAGATGACTGGGAACAAATTATCCTTAAAGAAGTTTACCCAGATCACTAGTTACAAAAACACCAGTCACTTAATTGGCATTTGAACAAGGTCTGAGCCCAAACAGAGAACTACCCAGTAACTCAATTTAGCATAATTTTATAAAGTGTCATTAAATCTCAGATGTTCAGTTCCATTTTCATTTTACATTGCTCTTTCACATGACAGAACTTATATATTTATAAAGCTAATGTCTATCAACTAGCTAGTGTCTGAAAATCCATTAAAGTAGCATATTATGCTTGTGTTAACATCTCTCTTCACAATCTAATGGTTTATTAATTTAGTGCTCATCCTTAAAGGTTTTTAGTGAACCCAGAGTGTGTTTTGCCTTGGGAACAACAACTCCATTTATCACTCTGTCACTCATAAAAAATATTATTTTGGGGTACAAACCATATCTAATGGAGTAGAAACCTACATGTTGAATTAATAGATACTGGAGAGATAAGGCTTAGTCAGAAGACAATCTCTTCTTTTGCTCAACTGAATAGACTTCATCGTGAGATATCTACATTTACGTCTCTATGTACATGGATATTATATACAGATCCACATTCATATTCACATTCTTATATACAAAAAAAGAGTAACAGAAACCTTACAGCATGATGAATCAGTAAATAAATTCCCAAGGAATACTATTAAAATTTTATTACTCACCATCAAATTCTGCTGGTCCAACACCCACTATAATTATTGACATTGGAAGTTTTGAAGCCTTCAAAGAGAATACACAATTGGTTTACAATTAAGAAGTTGACTTCTTAAAAAAAGAATTATAATTTAAGAAGAAAATAATATCCTGTTTTGATATTTTTTTCAGATGTTCACTAAAATAGGTTTGAACACATCACAATAATATGCTTGATTCTACTCATTCTTTTTGAACTAACTGTACATACACTTATTCAGTGGGACATTCTCTGGGAATGACCAGCCTTGGACAATATGAAAAATAAAAAGTATTGCACATCTGCTTTCACTTGCTATTCTCAGCCAACATCTTCCTAAGTTGACTGAGGGTATCTCTGGGCATTTTATTCATGTTTTCTCTCCCATAAAAAATCTTTGAGTTGCTGTAAGGGAAAAATGGTACTATACTTGTGAAAGAGTAGTACCCTACTCTATCCCACTTATACCCAAAGTTAGGGAAAGCAATTTTCATTGTAAATGAGTGAATACAGATGATAATTACAGAAAGTTAGTATTAGAATGATTAATTTATGTATTAAATATCCATGAGATTGTGAGTGATACTGAATATTTGATTCAAAAATATTTGCATATTTTCCCATCATATGTATCACTTAAACAATGTAATCATTTTAAAGAATTTAATGGTCAGAATGTGAGATCCAGCAATAGAGAAAAGGAACACTGTACCAACCACATCTTCAGCATGAAGATCATCAAATTATGAATAATTGGTCCTCAATACATCATGTCTTATTAGTTTAATCCCAAATTATTAAATTCCTATTTTCAAGTGCACACGAATGCCACTGACCAGAACATAAAGGAAATCAAGGTGAATTCAACCCAAGTAATTCTAGTTAAAAAATAACAAATAAATGTGTAAGCCTTACTTCAACTGCTTTTTATGTATGTTTTTTTCAGTAAATGTCTATAATTTTCCCCCCATATGATCCTCCACCAAACAGCTAATTATATATTCCCTATGTTATTAATAATTATGAGCTATGATATGCAAAGCACTCATGAAACCCATTTTCACTAAATGTCAACTTTGTGCCAAATATGTCTAAACTTGGACATGGAAAGGTGAGTAAGATATAATTCTATACAATATAGTCTAGGAGCATGTGGGTGGCTCAGTCAGTTGAGCGTCCAGCTTCAGCTCAGGTCATGATTTCACAGTTCATGTGTTCAACCCTACATTAGGCTTTGCTCTGACAGTGTGGAGCCTGCTTTGGATTCTCTCTCTCTCTCTCTCTCTCTCTCTCTCTCTCTGTCCCTCCCCAATTCATGCCATCTCTCAAAAAAAATAGTCTATAAATATAGATTTTATAGATTATAATCTAATAAAAAGACAAATAATCATAAAAATAAATAATTAGGAATTATACAAGGATGGTTTTTGAATAAAGTCCAGTCCCTTCCAGTTATATAGAAATAAGAATGTCAGTACAGTGCTCCTATAATTGAAATGTAAATATTAAGAAATACTTTGTACAAATTGTAAGATTGTGTACAAGTACATCCAACTAGTAGAGGTGAGCACACTCATGCACATGAAGGTGATGGTATCATCTTATTTTTTTTTTATTCTGGGAGGAAAATAATTTTGTTATAACACAGTTATCCATACTGCTTAGGTTAGTCTTTATGAACTAATGGTACATATACATTTGAGTTTTCTGGATAAGGATAAGAATGCAATCAGTTGCAAAAGCATGAGCATTTTGTTTCACTATTAAGTCAACTAACATTAACTCTTTCAACTTAGGTTGAAAGCACCATGCTGTCACTTAGCCAGCTCGAGACTGAACGATCCCTACTCACATTGACTATGGACTCCTTGGTTTGAGCCATATCCGAGATAACACCATCTGTCACAATCAGGAGCACAAAATACTGGGAACCATCTTTTACGGAAGAAGCATACCTAAAGCAATAAAAAGATAAAGAATACCTCAGAAAATAAAACACCTCCTTTGTATGTGATGGTTGCTAAATATAATCGCAATAGTCAACAAACCTTTAATCTCAAGAAAATATTTAAACTTACATTAGGAATCTATATCATGCAAGCTCTCAATACATTTTTCTGAAATAGCACGCTAGAACACAGCAACATTACTTCATGCCAGCACACAGAAAAGCCTGCCTGCCTTGGAAATTCACTCACTAATAAAAGGTGAGATGGATGAGGGTATGTTTAGCACAAAGGAATGGATATAGCTTTCAGAAACAGATACCCTGGCTAAGCAACATATTATGTATATGATCTTCAGTAAATTACTTGATCTATCTAAACTTTATTTCTTTACCTTTAAAATCAAGATTACACACCTCTGTATTGTTAATACAGAAACCGCATGCATGCTACCCAATATATAATACAGTTTTATAAATGGTATGATTATTATAAAGACAATAATCATAAATGCTTTTTGTTTCGGACTAGACACAGGTAATGATTATACAACATAGTGAATGTGCTGAATATCATCTAACTGTAAACTTCAAAAGTTACTTTTATGTTACGTGAATTTTACCTAAGAAATGCAACAGAAGAAATGCTTTTTGACACATCCATAGTTCAAGTTTTTCTTTTTAATTTTTTTAATGTTTATTTATTTTTCAGAGAGAGAGAGAGAGCATGAAAGGGAGAAGGGCAGAGAGGGAGGGAGACACAGAATCTGAAGCAGGCTCCAGGCTCTGAGCTGTCAGCACAGAGCCCAACATGGAGCTTGAACTCGTGAACCACAAGATCATGACCTAAGTGGAAGTCAGATGCTTAATGGACTGACCCACCCAGGTGACCCCATAATTCAAGTTCTTAATATGTGTTAAATTGATGTAAGATGGGGAAAAGAATACCAAACAAAGACAAAAATTAGGTATGTAATAAGAATATATTCTAGGGGCACGTGGGTGGCTCACTCAGTTAAATGTCTGACTTCTGCTTAGGTCATGATCTCACAGTTTGTGGGTTCAAGCCCCGTGTTGGGCTGTGTGCTGGCACCTCAGGGCTGGAGCCTGCTTTGGATTCTGTGTCTTTCTCTATCCCTCCTCCACTCACGTTCTGTCTCTCTCTCAAAATAAATAAATAAACATTAACGATTTTTTTTAAAAAATGAGTATATTCTAGTTCTTGAAGTTTATCAGAGTTCTCACCAAGTAATACTCAGTAATTTAGAGGTGAATTTTATGCATGTTATGTTTTATTATACCTCTTTTTTCCATTGTGTTCTACCTTCTGGGTATCTAAGTTATATTCTCAACAAGAATACCTTTTTTTTTTTTTAAGACAATGCTTTTATTTTTTTTAAGTTAATTTACTCATTGAGAGAGAGAGAGAGAGAGAGAGAGAGAGAGTGAGTGAGTATCCCAAGCAGGCTCCATACTGCCAGTGCAGAGCCTGACACGGGGCCCGAACTCACCAACTGTGAAATCCTGACCTGAGTGGAAATCAAGAGTTGGACTAAGCCACCCAGGTGCCCCTCAATAAGAATAACTTTTATGATTTTTAGAATATAATTAGTATGCAGGTCATATCTAGTAACAAGCAAGCATTATGGTACTCTTGGGAGATAAACAGTAAATGAGAAGACTTTGGTCGACTTCTGTAAAACTCATTGAATATTTATGTATCATAGAATCACAGAAAGATAGTATCACAGAGAAACTGGGTTCAAGAAAACATCTACTTATTACCAATAAAATTGCTTCATAACCTGAAGTACCCAAAGGAATCAAATTTGAGCAGATCAGGGACAGACAAATCACATATGTCAGGGCAAAACTTATTTCTTGGAGAGCAGAATTAACAACGATATGGACAAGAAAAATGTTTACAACTTTTCCATAGACTAGAGAAACTCATAATTGCTCATGCAGCTAACAAAATGGTAATTTCATAGGCTGATCAAGAGAATACATTAAGTGTCATGTTCACACCCTATAAAAATAGCATTGAACTGGTTCCACAATGTATAGTCAAAACTATTCTCACAATATTGAACAAATGATCTTCTCCATTAAGGAATTTATAAGTTTGATGGTTACACAATCAATGAAAAACAGTCCAAACCAGATTTGAGACTATTCTATTTAATGCTTAGCTTTTTTTCTTACTAAAAGAAGTCAGGTAATCTCTGCCAGGTATTCATTTTTAATTTTTAAATACCCATTATTTTTTAAAAATTTTAATGTTTATTTTTGAGAGAGAGAGAGAGAGAGAGAGAGAGAGAGAGAGAGAGAGAGAATGAGCAGGGGAGGGGCAAATTAGAGAGGGAGACACAGAATCTGAAGCAGGCTCCAGGTTCTGAGCTGTCAGCACAGAGCCCCACGCGGGGCTAATCCATGGACTGTGAGATGATGACCTGAGCAAAGTCAGACGCTTAACCTAGTGAGCCATGCAGGTGCCCCAATACCCATTATTTTTAAAAAGCATTTCTTACTATGTTTCAGAAACAGGGTTTTATATTTCATGAGATTAATGGAAGACTATAAATAGCTTCTGAGTACAAGAATGTAGCTTTTCTGCTCTTCTTACCAAATGATGCTCTTAAAATGGCAAATTTTTACCAGATTCAGAAACAATACAGAAAGTAAAATATTATGCATTTCTATAAATATCATTTCAAGTGGCTTAACTGTCTGAATTTTTTTTTTTTGGTATTTACTTTTTATTTCTCTTCCAACACTTCTGATCACCCATAAAGTCTCAGTTGTTAGTATAGTTTTTCCCCCAGCTTTATTGAGGTATAATTGGTATACAAAAAAACTGCACAGAATTAAGATATATAACTTGATGAGTTTGAACATATTCATAAATTCATGTTACCATCAAAACAATCACAGTAATAAATATACCATTCTTAAATTTTCCTGTGTCCCCTTTATGTGTGTGCACATGGTAAAAAAAATATTAATGCAAAATCTACCCTTTTAACAAAAATTTAAGTGCACAATATCGCATTGTTGCCCATTGGCATAACTTGGCAGTTGTGAATAATGCTACAGACACTTCTTCGAGATCCTGATTTCAGTTTTTTTGGATGTATACTCAGAAGTGGGATTTCTGGTAGCTCTATATTTTTTGAGAAATCTCTATGTTGGCTTTTCATAGCAGCTGCACTAATTTAAAATTCCCACCAACCATGCACAAGGGTTCCAATTTCTTCACATCCTCACCAACACTTACTATCTTTTTGACTTTTTGATAATAGCCATGTACAAGTGTACAAGCCATTTACAAGTGTAAAGTAATGATAGTTCACTGTGGTTCTGATTTGCATTTCCCTGATGATTAGAAATGTTGAGCATTTTGTATATACCTATTGGCCATTTGTATGCCTTCTTTGAAGAAATGTCAGTGCCAGTCCTTTGCCCATTTCTAAAATCAGATTAGTTGCATTTTTGCTATTGAGTTGTATGAGTTCCCTATATATTTTGGAAATGAACCCCTTATCAAATATATAAGTTGCAAATATTTTCTCACACTCTGTAGGTTGTCTTTTCATTATGTTGATGGTTTCTTTTGCTGTGTAGACACTTGTTACTTTGATGTAGTCCCACTTGTCTATTTCTGCTTTTGCTGCTTGTGCTTTTGGTGTCATACCCAAGAAATCATTGCCAAGACAAAGAAATCATTGCCAAGACCAATGTCAAGGTTTTCTCTTTTATTCTAAGAGTTTTATAGTTTCATGTCTTACGTTCAATCAATTTTCAGTTAATTTGTGTGAGTGGTAGTAAAAGGATCCAATTTCATTCTTTTTCATGTGTATATCCAGTTTTCCCAACACCAATTATTGAAGAGATAATTCTTTCCTCATTTTGTATTCTTGGCACTTTTGGCAAAAACCTGCAGGTTTTTGTCTGGGCATCTCTATTCTATTCTATTGGTATAGACGCTTTTTTTATTTCAGTACCTTGCTCTTTTAATTATTGCACCTTTGGAATATGTTTTAAAATCAGACAGTGTGATGCTTGCCTCCAGCTTTGTTCTTTCTCAAGATTGCTTCAGTTATTTAAGGTCCTTTGTGCTTTCACATATATTTTAGGATTGTTTTTTTTTTTATTTCTTCAAGAAATATCATTAAGATTTGGGTAGGGATTGCACGGAATCTGTAGAACACTTTGGGTAGTATGGACATTTACACAATATTAATTTTTCTAATCCATAAATGTGGCATGTCTTTCCATCTATCTGTGTCTGCTTTAATTTTTTCATTGCATTCATTGCATCAATTTTTCATTGATGTTTCATAGTTTTCACTATAAAAGCCTTTCACTTCCTTAAGTTTATGCCTAAGTATTTTATTTTACTTTTTTGGTGCTTTTATAAATGGGATTATTTTCTTAATTTCCTTTTCAGATAGTGTGTTATTTGTTTAGAAATGCAACTTTTTTACAGGTTGATTATGTATCCTGAAACTTTACTGAGTTCATCAGTAAATGGGTTTTTTGTTTTGCTTTATTTTGCTTTGTTTTACTTCCTTCAGTCTTTAGGGTTTTCTACATGTAAGATCACGTCATCTGTAAACAGAGGTAATTTTATTCTTCCTTTATTATTTGGATGACTTTTACTTATTTTTCTTGTCCAATTGCTCTGGCTAAGACTTCCAGAGATATGTTGAATAGACGTGGAAGAATGGGCATCCTTGCTTTGTTCTATATTTTAGAGGAAAGCTTTTACTTTTTGGGTTTTTTTTTAATCATTAAGTATGATGTTAGCTGTGACCTTTATTGTGTTGAGGTAAATTCCTTCTGTACCTAATTTGTTGATAGTTCTTATCAGGAAAGACTGTTGAATTCTATCAATGTTTTTTTCCTATCTTTTGAAATGGTCATGAGATTTTGGTCCCTCATTCTGTTAATGTGTTGTATCATATTTATTGATTTGCATATGTCAAACCATCTTTGCATGCTAGAAATGCATCCTACTTGGTGATGGTGATAATTCGTTGAATGTGCTCTTGTATTCAGTTTGCTAATAATCTGTTGAAGATTTTGACATCCATGTTTATCAAGGATGTTGGTTTGTAGTTTTCTTGTGGTGCCTTTGTCTGACTTTATTATCAGGGTAATGCTGGCTTCATAAAATGAACTTGGAAGTATTTGCTCTTCTATTTTTTTTTTTTTTTTTTTGGGACAGAGAGAGACAGAGCATGAACGGGGGAGGGGCAGAGAGAGAGGGAGACACAGAATCGGAAACAGGCTCCAGGCTCCGAGCCATCAGCCCAGAGCCTGACGCGGGGCTCGAACTCACGGACCGCGAGATCGTGACCTGGCTGAAGTCGGACGCTTAACCGACTGCGCCACCCAGGCGCCCCTCTATTTTTTTTTTTATAACAGTTTAAGAAGAATTGGTATTAATTCTTCTTTAAGTCATTGGTAAGATATGCCTTGTAGCCACTTGGCCCTGAGCCTTTTCTTTGTTGGGAGATTTTTGATAACTGATTCATTCTCCTTATTTGTTATTGGTATGTACATCCTTTCTATTTCTCTTGATGTATTCTTGGTACATCGTATATTTCTAGGAATTTATCCATTTCTTCTAGGTTGTCCAATTTGTTAAAGTACAATTGTTTATAATAATCCCTTATGATATTTTTTATTCCTGTGAAATCAGTTGTAATGTTTTCTCTTTCATTTTTTGAGTCTTGTCTCTTTCCTTTCTTAGTCTAAGGGTTGGTCAGTTTTGTTTATCTTTTCAAAAAAACCAACTCTTAGTTTTGTCAATTTTTTCTATTGTTTTTCTATTCTCTATTTCATTTATTTCTGCTCTAATTATTATTCTTTCCTTCTGCTAACCTGTACTTTTTCTTCTTCTTTTAGTTCCTTTTGGTGTAAAGTTAGATCCTTTAAGATTTTTCTTCTTTATTAACATGCAATATTTATTGCTATAAACTTTCCTCTTAATAGTGCCTTTACAATATTCCGTAAGTTTTGGTATATTGTTCTTTCATTTATCTCAAGATATTCCCCAATTCTTTTTGTATTTTTTTTTTGACTCAGTGGACATTCGAGAGTATGTTGATTTCTATTCATTAATGAATCTTCCTGATTTCTTTTTTTTTTCTACTGTGTTTGCAAAGGAGACTTGGAATTATTTCAATCTTCTTAAATTTATTAAGACTTGCCTTGTGTCCTATAATCTATCCTAGAGAATGTGCTATGTGTGCTTGAAAAGAATATGTATTCTGGAGCTACTGAGTAGAATATTCTGTATATATCTGTTAGGTCCATTTGGTCCAGAGAGGTGCTCAAGTTTGCAGTTTCCTTATTGATCATCTATCTGGATGATGTATTCATTATTAAAAGTGGGGTACTGAAGTCTTCTAATATTATTGTATTAGAGTCTATTTGTCCCTTCATACATGTCAATTTTTTGCTTAGGTGCTTTGATATTGGGTGCATACGTATTTATAATGATTATATCTTCCTGTTGAATTGATACTTTTTAAGAAAAATTTCATTTTAAGATAAATATTTTATTTAAGATATATAACATGATGGTTTGATATATACATAGAGAGTAAAATGATTATTACAATTACGCTAATTAACATATCATCTCCTCACATAGCTCCCATATTTACTATTTTAGCAAATTTCCAGTATTCAATACAGTATTTCACTATAGTCATCATGCAACATATTAGATCTCTAGACTTATTCATCCTACATAATGCAACTCCATATCCTTTGACCAATATCTCTATTTTCCCTACCTCCCTTCTCCTGCTAACCACCATTCTACTTTCTGCTTCTATGTATTAAACTTTTTAAAATTCCACATATAAATGAGATCATGCAGTGATTTTCACTGATCATGCATTTTTCTTCCTAAGTCTTGCTTATTTCACCTAGCATAACATTATGCAGGTTCATCCATGTTGTTGCAAATGGTAGGCTCTCCTTTTTTAAGGCTGAATAATACTTCATGAATATGAACGTTTCTCCCACTATCAGAAAGTAGAGCTTTGCTATGAAATCTTCTATAAGCAGAAATGGTATAAAGTAGAAAAAAAAAGCAAGTACCATTAGCTTATATGGAACTTTTTGAGTGTTGGTTCCCAGACCTAAACAATAGTCTATCTTAGATTTTCTGACACCTTAGGACACATCTTGCTAACAGATGCACAGAATAAGTGGAGATAAAGCACAGATGCTCACAGACATGGTTCAAAGCTAAGGCACCTTGATGATGAGATGCTGAGTGTAGTTCCCAGGGAAGGGGCCTGGTGGCATCACTGTCATGCTCATGATGCACGCTGCCTCTATGACCACTTGCAGTAAAACAAACACTGCAATCTATTTCATAAAAGCAAAAATCTCTGGATTTCTTTTGGTTAGTGGAAACAGATCCTAATATAGGTCTTTTGTAAAAGTGAAGTGGTGTAATGTGAACTTTTGAAAACTTGGAGGAAACCTGTGTATATCAATCAACATATCACATAAACTGACCCTTTTATTATGTAATAACCTTCTTTGGCTCTTGTGCCAGTTTTTGACTTAAAGTCTATCTTCTCTGATAGAGGTACAGCCACCCTCCCTGCTTTCTTTCGGTTACCATGTGCATGGAGTATCTTTTTTCATCCCTTCATTTTTGGCCTATGTATGTCCTTAGATCTAAGTTGAGTTTCTTATAGACAGCATATAGTTGGGACTTGTTTTTTATCCATCCAGCCACTCCATGTCTTTTCATTGCTGAGTTTAATATATTTTCATTTTGGTTTTCTTTTGATTCACCAGAAACTATTTACCTAAGAGAAGGAGAGAATATATTCATACCACCAGAAGAGTTAGGAATAGAACCTGAAGCAGATATAGTAAACCTGGAATTTCTTTGTTGTTTATCTTAAAACTTCATAGGGATTCTGCATTTTACTTTATAATAAACATGTGCTTTTATTAATGTTTTATATTTCTTAACTTTGCTGTAGAAAGATATATGAGCTTATTGTGTGGCTCTCACTACTGCCAGATGCACTAATTTGAAAATAAATTTCATTTTACATAAGAACTATTCAATCTATTTTAGTCTTTATCACCAAAAGCACCATAAATTAATCTTTTAAAACTTGCCATGATTTCTATGGCATTTGCTGTATGCATGGACATATTGTTGCACTTTGCAAGTAAAGCTAAGTTTCAAACAAAATCATATTTTGTGCTACCATTTCTTCTAATTTAGTCCACTTTAAAATATTATAATTTGTGATAAAATAATTGAAATGCTACAGAAACGTGCTAAGTAGAGGCTGATCACATCTCAATCTATCTTCCAGAAGGTAACCCTGATATATACTCTTGCAGATTCAAATTATATTTTAAAGGTATTAAAGAAGCTTGCTGCTTAAAGGAAACTGATGATGAATCCTTCTGTAAATTGCATAATTAAAACTTTTATTATTAAAAGCCTGCTAAATGTCTTTTTTCATATATAGGCAATCCATAATTTATATTTTAATATTACTGTGATAAATCTGAGAGAGAGGTTAACTTTGTCAGGGGTTTGGAATTCAAACGCATTCCCCTGGAGTCTTTTGTCAGGCAACTTTCTGGGATCATGTTTATAAAAGTGCATAAGTGGTTGGTTCAGATTTCTGGGATATTCTTTCAGCTTACTATTGGTTCATAGGAATAAAGAGGGCAACAAGATAAGAAACTGACTCAAGAATGTTTTATTTAGGTAGTTTAATTTTGATATATGCAATGAATTAGATTTTAATACTAATTAAATCTTACTAGTTAAATCTTAATATGTAAATATTTCAATACAAAGTAACAGTAATTTTTATGTTACAAAGTTGTATTTTTGGCAGTGTGATGAAGTGACAGAGTGTGTCCACAACCATATGTAGTTTTGTTGCACTTTCTTTTATGTGCCTTTATCTTTGGAGCACAGCTAAAAGGGCTTAAGTTTATGCAAGGCATCATAACAGTTATCTGGGATAAGATTATTCTGTTAGGGATTTTAGCTCCAGCTCAAATGGCCACTCTTCCATATCCATTTTGTCATCAATAAAATAGGAATAATAACACTACTGACAGCTCATAGAGTTATTGTGAAGATTAAAACAAATATTCCACATGATGGCATTGAGCACATTGTCTGAGACAGACTATGGGTTCAAAACTGAAAATTAATTTTAGTTGATTACCTGCATCTAGCTATCTAGATACAAAAATCTAGTCAGTAGTTAGAAATTGATAGATCCCTCATAGAAACTGAAATATGACAGCCTCAAAACTAGTAACTGGTTAGGCACAAGAAACAGAGGACTAGTAGTTAGGAAATAATGCATATTATTCAAGTCAAGGGAATAGTAAAATTTTCATGATAGCCTGAAAAGATAATTGATACTTTCATTGGTATATTAGTTTATTTTCAAGTTATAAGCTGGTAAAAAATACCAACAAAATATATTTCAAATAACTTAAAGTTATTGAGGTAGAATTCTAGATGAAGAGAAATTTTGAAGATGTAAACAGGAATGTAAAAATAGTAATCGCCATATATCCAAGAGGGCACTGACATTAGTCAGGGGATGAGTAAACTCCACTCTATTACAACCATGTCTCTATAGACACATGATTTCCTTAACATGTTTCTTCCTCCTATTGCTAGTTATTGAGAATTAAACATAGTGTTATAGATATTAGGTGTATTAATAAATTCATACATGGAAAGGATTTCTTTGATTT
Organism: Panthera onca; assembly: GCF_046562875.1. NCBI lineage: Eukaryota > Metazoa > Chordata > Mammalia > Carnivora > Felidae > Panthera > Panthera onca. The sequence goes on from NC_138345.1 coordinate 66,071,323, forward strand.
TAAATTTGTTTTCAGTGTACAACATAACGGTCATGCATTAGTTTTGGTAGGCATGATCGTCTTACATGTTAACTTGGTTAGGCTCTGATAGCCAGTTATCTAGTTCCCGTGAAGCTACTTTGAAGATATAGTTAATATCTACAATTGGATGACTTTAAGTAAATGAGACTATCTCAAAAATGTGGATGGGCTTCATTCAGTCAGTTGAAGGCCTTAACAAAAACGGTTTTCCCAAAGGAAAAGGGATTCTGACTCAAAACTGCAAGAATATCATCCTACCTAAGTTTCCAACCTGCCAGCTTTCCCTACAAATTTCTGATTTGTCAGTGCCTACTATTGCATGAGCCAATTCTTTAAAATAAATTTATCTATATATCTATATTTGTATGTCTTATTAGTTCTGTTTCTCCTGAGGACCCTGCCTCATGCAGTAGGTATCTATCACAATCACATTTTCCATAGGTCATTAAAATAGACTAAGTATTATCATTAACAGTTCCTTCAGTTTTCTATTATAAACTCGCTTATTAAAATGTAGTTATAATGCATGGTATACAGAAAATTCAATTAAACAAATAGGTGTGGATTTATCAGTAAATGCAAAGAATTGGGTTTTATGTTGGTTTATAACATATACATTATAAATTATATTATTATCATAAATATTAAATATAATTTAATTTAAATATAATTTATAACATGGTATTTATATATATGTGTGTGTGTATATATATATTATATATAATTATATATATATGTGTGTGTATACACACACACACACACACACACACACATACATATATATATATAATTAAGTCACAATTCCTGCTTTCAGTGGAGAAAAAAATCTACATGTAACAATTGAGTGGAATCAAATTAGTGAGTGTTTTGATAAAGGTATTCATAAAATGACAATTCATAGCTCAGAAGTAATGATTCTCTATGGCTGAAGTATGGCACATTTGGGAGAATGTGGAGGGAAATGAAAGTGGATGAGTGGTGGTAGTTGGATATTAAAAGTTCTTAAATACCAAACCAAAGTGTTCAAACTTAAACTTGTCACAGGGCACCAATGGATGTTGAGTGGGATTTTTACATTGTCTGAAATGTTATTCCCTAGACAACTCTATGAAAGGAAAACTGGTAAGACAGGAAATTAGAAGCAAGCGGTTGGATAACCTCAGAACATCACAAAGAACTTTCAAGTTTCACAAACATGATGCTTTGGGTGTTAACTCACAATATTGTTATTTCAATATTATCTAAAAAGTCAATAGTCTTATAAAATAGATTTAAGTTCTAAAAATGAGCATACGGTTAAAATTATTATTCTTAAAAAGAATAAGAATTCTTCAAAATGTTAATAGAAAACTATCACAAATTAAGCTTTTATCAATATAGAAAACACACTTTATAAGAAGAAAAAAATCAAGCAAATAAAAAACCATTTGCTTTTTATTTTACAAAATGTATTTTTAATGACAAATACCTTAACATACAGAATTCAGTTATTAAACATTTGTTAAGTACACTTACCTCCTATATGATGGGCATGTTGAAGAACTGATGAATGCATTTCAAAATAACAAAATACTCACTGAGTTTTATTTAAAACAGGAGTCTCATACACTGTAACTATGGAACTTCTCATGATTTAGAAAAAATGGTACCTTGTCTTTTAAACTGATAAATTTTTTGGATGGTGATTTTGGGTCAAACAGAAATTGTCTGTCTTAATAAAAAGTTTAAAAATTAAAGTAAACCTATTCTCAAAGATAAAGGAGTAAAGCATTTCTTATGTAGCTTCATAATAAGACATAGATACATGAGACTTCAGATTGTATTGGAAGGAAAAGAGGATTCCTCAAAAGCCGTATCGTATGTGTTTCTTATTTTCTCTCATTAAAAAAAATAAGAAAGAATTATTAGATCATGGATTATTGCTGAGAATCTGATAGTTAGCTGGCATCTATCCCTATCTTTGAGAATTTCTTAAAATGCTAGACAATACATGAAAAATGGTAATAGGACAGTATAGAGCCTACAGTTTTAAATGGTATATAGAAATGCAGCTAGAAATTGTATATCTAAAAGTTTAACTTTAATAGTAGAGATATCCAGGGTAAAAAATATAAAATTAACTAGTAAACCCTCGAGAACATTTATCATAACTAGCATGAATTCACACAAAAGAAATCCTATCCTTTTTCTATCTTTTTATAAAAGACAGTCATCTGTATAGTACTGGGTGAGAGAGAATGAGACAACTATAATTTATTTTGTACTAATATTATTTTTTGATACTGCTTTATTTGACAAACATCAAAAAACTAGGAAATAGAGTACAGATGACACTACTCACATAGGCTAATATAATTAGCTAGGATATGTTTTTCAAATTACAGGTAATGACCCATTAGTGGATTTTGAAATCAATTTTGTGGGTCAAGACCTGTATATACATATATATATATATATATATATATATATATATATATATATGAAAAAAAAAATAGAAATAGAAAGGGAAGGAAAATTTCCAGACTCATTTTATGAAGCCAGCATTACTTTGATTCCCAAACCAGAGACCCAGCAAAAAAAGAGAACTACAGGCCAATATCCCTGATGAATATGGATGCAAAAATTCTCAACAAGATACTAGAAAATCGAATTCAACAGCATATAAAAAGAATTATTCACCATGATCAAGTGGGATTCATTCCTGGGCTGCAGGTCTGGTTCAATATTCGCAAATCAATCAATGTGATACATCACATTAATAAAAGAAAATTTAAGAACCATAGGATCCTGTCAATCAATGCAGAAAAAGCATTTGATAAAATTCAGCATCCTTTCTTAATAAAAACCCTTGAGAAAGTCGGGATAGAAGGAACATACTTAAACATCATCAAAGCCATTTATGAAAAGCCCACAGCTAATATGAAAAGCCCACAGCTAATATCATCCCCAATGGGGAAAAACTGAGAGCTTTCCCCCTGAGATCAGGAACACGACAGGGATGTCCACTCTCACTGCTGTTGTTTAACATAGTGTTGGAAGTTCCAGCATCAGCTATCAGACAACAAAAGGAAATCAAAGGCATCAAAACTGGCAAAGATGAAGTCAAGCTTTCACTTTTTGCGGATGACATGATACTCTACATGGAAAACCCGATAGACTCCACCAAAAGTCTACTAGAACTGATACATGAATTCAGCAAAGTCACAGTATACAAAATTAATGTACAGAAATCAGCTGCATTCTCATACACCAATAAATGAAGCAACAGAAAGACAAATAAAGAAAATGATCCCATTCACAATTGCACCAAGACTCATAAAATACCTAGGAATAAACCTAACCAAAGATGTAAAAGATCTGTATGTTGAAAACTATAGAAAGGTTATGAAGGAAACTGAAGAAGATACAAAGAAATGGAAAGACATTTCGTGCTCATGGATTGAAAGAATAAATATTGTTAAAATGTCAATACTACCCAAAGCAATCTACACATTCAATGCAATCCCAATCAAAATTGCACCAGCATTCTTCTCAAGGCTAGAACAAGCAATCCTAAATTTGTATGGAACCACAAAAGACCCCAAATAGCCGAAGTAATATTGAAGAAAACCACAGCTGGAGGCATCACAATCCCAGACTTTAGCCTCTACTACAAAGCTGTAATCATCAAGACAGTATGGTATTGACACAAAAACAGATACATAGACCAACGGAATAGAATAGAGACTCCAGAATTAGACCCACCAGTGTATAGCCAACTAATGTTTGACAAAGCAGGAAAGAATATCCAACGGAAAAAAGACAGTCTCTTTAACAAATGGTGCTGGGAGAACTGGACAGCAACATGCAGAAGAATGAAACTAGACCACTTTCTTACACCATTCACAAAAATACACTCAAAATGGATAAAGGACCTGAATGTGAGACAGGAAACCATCAAAACCCTAGAGGAGACAGCAGGAAAAAACCTCTCTGACCTCAGCCGCAGCAATTTCTTACTTGACACGTCTCCAAAGGCAAGGGAATTAAAAGCAAAAATGAACTACTGGGACCTTATGAAGATAAAAAGCTTCCGCACTGCAAAGGAAACAATTAACAAAACTAAAAGGCAACTGACGGACTGGGGAAAGATATTTGCAAATGACATATCGGACAAAGCGCTAGTATCCAAAATCTATAAAGAGCTCACCAAACTCCACACCCGAAAAACAAATAATCCAGTGAAGAAATGGGCAGAAAACATGAACAGACACTTCTCTAAAGAAGACATCCAGATGGCCAAATAAAAAGATGCTCAACGTCACTCCTCATCAGGGAAATTACAAATCAAAACCACACTCAGATACCACCTCAAGCTGGTCACAGTGGCTAAAATGAACAAATCAGGAGACTATAGATGCTGAAGAGGATGTGGAGAAATGGGAATCCTCTTGCACTGTTGGTGGGAATGCAAAGTGGTGCAGCCGCTCTGGAAAACAGTGTGGAGGTTCCTCAGAAAATTAAAAATAGCGCTACCCTATGACCCAGCAATAGCACTGCTAGGAATTTACCCAAGGGATACAGGAGTACTGATGCATAGGGGCACTTGTACCAAAATGTTTATAGCAGCACTTTCAACAATAGTCAAATATGGAAAGAGTCTAAGTGTCCACCAACTGACGAATGGATAAAGAAGATGTGGTTTATATATACAATGGAATACTACTTGGCAATGAGAAAGAATGAAATATGGCCATTTGTAGCAACATGGATGGAACTGGAGAGTGTTATGCTAAGTGAAATAAGTCATACAGAGAAAGACAGATACCATATGTTTTCACTCATATGTGGATCCCGAGAAACTTAACAGAAGACCATGGGGGAGGGGAAGGGGGGAAAAAAAGTTACAGAGAGGAAAGGAGGCAAACCATAAGAGACTCTTAAAAGCTGAGAACAAACTGAGGCTTGATTGGGGGGGTGGGGAGAGGGGAAAGTGGGTGATGGGCATTGAGGAAGGCACCTGTTGGGATGAGCACTGGGTGTTGTATGGAAACCAATTTGACAATAAATTATATATTAGGACACCATAGAAATAAAATAATAGGACACCATAGAAATAAAAAGGAAATATATGATAAGTATTATTCCATAAATAATCCTTTTTTTTAGTTGTTTGTGTCCAGAGTTGAGATGTAAAATTCATAACTTAAAACAGATTGTGGGTGGAAATATTTCAAAAACCTGAGCTAATATTTCAAAAACACTCAGAAAATGGTCATCAATGTATCATTGTCAACCTGAGGTGGACTTCCACAGCAGAGTTCCACTGAGGTCAGCCCCAATACAGGGGTATTTTAGTATCTTGTCTATGTCCCAGATAATGGAAAGTAGAACACATTTAAGTCACTCATGATGTCCAGTATGGAGATGATTCAGTACCAGAACCTTTAAACAGAGAACTGAGTTTTCATATCACCTTTGTGCATTGATAAAATTATCCAAATGCAGTGTATTTTCACGTTCTTACTACATATTTGGAAGGACACAAAAGCTACACTTTTTAAATTTTCTAAAAATAAGGCAGTGTTTCATAGGATCTGCAACTGGGTCAAACTTTTTAGGGATTTTAAAAGTGGTGTCTAATTTATTTGTTTATACACTGATGAAGAAAATGATAAGTGTGTACATTTTTACATTTAAATTTTCTTCTAGAATATGTAGTTGGAATCATAAGCAATTATATTCTGAACTCAATACTATGTACTATATACAGGTAAGGTAAAGCTCTGGGAATTCTTAAAATTAGCTATTATATTAATTTCAGAGTGGTTAAAATAATGTGCCCTATATTATCACTGAAAGACTTTAGTTGTCTTCATGGAATTTGGTCTCTTATTACTTCTATGTTACCATGGGATGTGATATTAGATTGAATGATTTACACCATTGAGATCATAATCGATCTTGTTATTGCTCTCATGGCTGCCTTTTCAAAGAATAGAACATTTTACTTGGTTGAACAAATACAGGTTCTGATAATAACTAAGTGTATATTTCTTCACTTGAGATTTTGCTGTAAAGTTCTCAGCAAAGTATTACAATAGCTCAGTGGAGACTCTTCCCACTGTATCTTTTTCCTCATTTTCTTAGAGGTAAATTAGAAGAAAATACTTTTCATTTGTGGAGTCATGGTAACAATAACATAATTTCACTGCTGTCTGGGACACTGGGATAAACATCTTGTCTCTGTCCACTTACCTTGCTACATGATTAATTACAGGAGCGAAGTTGGTTGGCCCATACAGTTGTACAGATTTCAGACTCCTATAATAAGCCTCCATGACTCCTTCAATGCCATCACAGTAGGGATTTTGAGGGTTTCCATTCTGCAGAATTTACAGGCAAAAAAGAGTAAAAGTTAATAGTGTCTATAAAGATCAAATGAAAAAGAGAAACGATATGTTTCTCAAAGATTTTTTGGAAGCACAGATTTTTTGGAAGCACATTAATATCATAGCAAAACATAATAAATTAAGTGGTCAACAACAGATTACAATATATTATGTAGATTATGATATGATGAATCTAATATATAGTCATTAAAAACTGATACTCTTCATAAAAAGAACCGCAGAAAATTCTAAATAATCTTGAGAAGCTGAATATCACAACATTCCATAATTAATGGCTTCATTTTACACATGTCTGTGAATATGTAGAGAAGAACATATAAAAATCCTGAAAAGAAGTAAATATTAACAGTGGTTAACTCTGGGTGATTACATATAATTGGTGGCTTTTTTTCATTCTTTAAACTATTAGTCTTTTCTGAGTTTTCTGCAGTGATATCTATTAAAATCAAGAAAAAAATTGCTATCCATTCAGTTTTACCTCATAGAAGGAAAACTATGAAACGTCTGCCACATGCACATTTTCATGTTGTAATAACCCCAAGCAGAGAAGGAATGCAATTTGGTGTGAGAAATGTCAAGACAAAAGGAATAGAATCAAAGAATCATCCATGTTCTTTAAGGGAAATGAGCTTGCCATTAGGTTCTTATTCTGGAGATGGCACCTAGAAGGGCAACTTTACACCTGGAGACCTAGACCAGCTTTTCCATACCTTAAATGCTTGAGGGTTAATTCTCCTAGACCAGATTTAACAAATAACATGAAGCAGTATATTAGTTATCTATTGCTTTGTGGCAAATTACGTCAAGAGTTAGTGGTTTAAAACAGTAATTATTTCTTATCTCAACATCTTTTGGGTGTCAGCAGCAGCTTAATGGATGGTTCTTGTTTGGCATTTCTCATGAGTTTGCAGTCAGTATGCCAACCTGGACACCTGAGAGCTTAACCAGAGTTGCAGAATCTGCTTCCAAGAAGGCTCATTTAAATGGCTGCCGGCAGGAGGTCAACATGGTCTCTCTGCAGGGCTGCTTGAGTGTTCTTACAACATGGCAGCAAACTTCCTCAGAATGAGCAATCCAAGAAGACAGCAAGAAGGAAGCCCCAATGCCCTTTATAAGCCAGTCTCATAAGATGCACACCATCACTTCTACTTTAATCTATTTGCTAAAAATGCATCCCTAAGTATAGCCTATGCTCAAGGGAAGGGGAGTTAGGCTCCACGTCTGAAAGGGGAGAAGTATTAAAAACTATAGACACATTTTAAAACACTAGAGACCTTAATTATATTTAAACATAGTTAATAATAATTTCATGATGCATGTTTATATCTGAACAATCACTGGCCATTTATAACTAAAATTTGTTGAATTTTATATACTAAGCTTTACACTAAAGCATTTATATGTATTATATAGATTTTATAACAACCCTAAAAAAAGCAGATAAAGTATTGTCATTATCTCCACATTACAAATGAAGAAACTAAGGCACTGAGAGCTTAGATAACTGTGCCCCAAAGTTATTTCAACCACTTCAATTTTGCCATTTATGAGAGAGGAATTTTTACCCACTTTTTCCTATTAATTTTGTCTTTTCATCAAATTTTTTATTCATTAACTATCATGTCAATTTTTAAAAACATAAAAATAATAAAAGCCCTCTTATAATTTATAATAATATAGACCTCTTTATAATTTTATATTATACAATTGGTTACATTAATTGATTGAAATTATAATGTAAAAGCTTAATATTTAGCACAAAGCAGTTAATGATTGCTTTTGATGTTAATCTGAGCTGACCTATTTAACCTTCCTTTAAACAAAATTTTACGGTGTTCTTTCCTTTAATCAGATATGAAGCTGATTAAAATTAAAACTCATTGATTTTTAGCATATAAAAATGTATTCCATATCTGCCTTTAGGGTGAGAAATACAAACCAAGATGGTTCTGAGCAACTTTTTCATTATCCTTTTAACATTTTGACTAAGGGTTTATATTTCTAGAAAATAATATATTTTCTGTATTCCTGTGGAACCGAAATTACAAGGTCACCATTTTTCTCACCATTTTATTTCTTAGTGGAAAGATAATTAGTGGATGTTCTATTCATCATTATGGAATATTTAAAGCACTGATTTCTGGGGCACCTGGGTGGCTCAGTCAGTTGAGCGTCCAACTTCGGCTCAGGTCATGATCTCACAGTTCGTGGGTTCGAGCCCTGTGTCGGGGTCTGTGCTGACAGCTCAGAGCCTGGAGCCCGCTTCGATTTCTGTGTTCTCCTCTCTCTCTGCCTCTCCCCTGCTCATGCTCTTTGTCTCACAAAAGTGAATAAACATTAAAAAAAAATTATAAAGCACTGATTTCTGCATTAGTCCTAATTCTGTAATAAATTGCTCTAAGAATTCCTCATACGAGTTGGATGATAAAAATATTTATGATGTAAAATTATACACTTTTTAATATATGCTTGGCATGATATCAGGATTATTTAAAATAATTTACAGCTATTAAAATGAGATTTTCCTTTTAATAACAAAGTTATAATGAGTTACACAAAGATTTTTTTAAGTCTGTTTAAAACTCCTTTCACAAACCAATTATGTGTTAGTTACTAATTACTAACAAGCAATTAGTTTTTACTTGTTAAAACAAATTAAAATGAGCTCATGTGTGCAACTAGCCCAAAAGCACAGGATATTTTTGAAAATAAGTGCATTCAATTTTGTTGTTTATTAATGAAGGGGGCAGTGGATGCCCTATTTTATATTTCCATTTTAATTAACAACCTTTTCCATTTATAAAATAATGAATGTTAATTTGTAGAACACATAGCACATAAAGAGCAGAATTTGAAACGAGCACTACTCCCACAGTGCAGACTTAAGTGTGGGGAGGGAGTTGGGCCCTTCTCCATTTTCCCCTCCATTTGGTTCCCTAAAGATTGTACTGAATATTTAGATTCAGTTCTAAAAGAGAAGACTATATATAGTCTCTGCTGCTGCCTAGAACCTATAATACTTTTCAGCAGGCCTAACAAGCTGACAAAATGTTGAACAGAAGCTCTAAGGAGTTGTTACTTTACTCTTTGAAATGTATCTGCTGCTGCCCAGAGATTGCTTACTGTGGGGAAAAGTCTCCCTTTTATTCAATAAATAAACATCTGTTGAGCTTGTATTTTATGCATACAGTGTTAAGACCCTTGCTTGTTAAACTGTTAGCATCTAAAATTTTTTTTTAAATGTTTATTTTTATTTTTGAGAGAGAAAGACAGTGAGATCCAGGGAGGGGCAGAGAGACAGAGAGAGGGAAACAATCTGAAACAGGCTCCAGGCTCTGAGCTGTTAGCACACAGCCCAATGCAGGGCTCGAATTCACGAACCATGAGATCATGACCTGAGCTGAAAGTCGGATGCTTAACCAACTGAGCCACCCAGATGCCCCAGATTGTTAGCATCTAGATGGATGACAACACACACACATGTTAAATTGTGCAGATATCTATAAATGACAAGATAAGTGAAAAGTAGGCCAGCACTTTTCGAGATCTAGTATGAAAAATCACTTGGACAGGTGTACCATTTCTCTATTGATCATTGCAGGAGACTTTCCTTTAAGGGTCACTGGCCTCATGCCCATTACAAATACTTCCTCTAAAGCTCCACACTATTATGCTATTATATTTTCCGTTATAACACCTTAAGGAGTCATCAAAATCACAATGGGAGGAGAGCAATGACTCCTTTTCACAACATTTGTGCTAATGTGGTGGTACCAGCACATTCTTCCTTTCCTTTTCCCATTCCCTGTTCTTTTTCCACTATGGAATACATGAATATATTCTTATTCATATTTCAAATAAAAAGCTGGGGTTTATCTGAGACCCTTTGGATTAACAGCAAAGAAAACATAAAAAAATAAGTTTTTATGTTCAACTTTCAACATTTGTGTTAGCCCTAAACTCACCAATGAGGGGTTATTTAATTTTTAAGAAGGCCTCCCTTGCTAACTGAAAGATTACTTGAACTCAGTGTGATAAATAGATTAATATTTATGAATATACATCACAAATTCTTACCATGAAAATATGAGGGTTTGTTGGGATTAAGAGTATATTAGTTGTTAGATTGATATGGGACAGTTTTTCTATTTGCCATTTCAGCACCTAGAGACAGTTAAGGATGAAGTTAACAGAATAGTTTAGCAAAAAATCAAATCAAATACTAACTCTTTGAAGACCTACTTAAGTCTTACCTGTCTTATTTACCCAAGAAAACAAAAGTGCTTTGAAAAAATTAATCAGTTAGTAATGTTAAAGTTCATGCGCTATCATCAGTGTTGTTTTCATCTTCAATTTGGGGGACTATTTTTCATAACTTTAAAGGGGTATGATCTCTATCCTGTAAGTATTTGAGTTGGGTTCAAGAACTTTTAAGATGCAAATAATAAAAAAAAAATCCTTCCGTGGCAATAGATATTTGCATCGGTTTTGTTGTGAGGAAAGAATTTGGAAGTAGGAAAAGCAGAAAATGAGAGGTTTAGAGAGAGAGATAAAAGGGGGAAAAAAAAACATACACAAGGGTGAGAAGAAATGTATGGAAGGAAAAATTAATAAGCCCCATTTAGTTTAACATAATTATTCTCTTTCTTAAGCTTTAAAATAGCTCATGACCTTTTTCCTGAAGCACTTAAGACTTAGCATCACATGAGTGATTTTCATGGTTTTATAAGTTTCTGGGAGATTTTAATTCTCTAAGACACAACAAAATCCCAATAGATATTTATTTTTATATGACAGTGGGAATGTGGCATGTGGGCTATTTCATGGAAGAAAGAATTAAAGCCTCCAGCAACCTTTCCTGAAATTGTGTGGGCAATGGAATAGATAAGCAAGGATAAGTATAGAAATAAAAATGTAAAAATACTGCTCTTAAAAGATATTTAAGGAAGTTTAATCATACAAAAGCTTCAGGAAGTGTGTGTGTGCATATGTATGTATCATAATCATACTCTATCATGGTGTTAAAAAGCACATATCTGAGAGGTGGGATTCATATAGGTACTGTTATAAAATTTGCTTTAGTAGTAGTTAAAGAGCATGTATTCTAAAATAAGACTGATCTGGGTTCAAGTCCTGTCTTCTGGAATCCTGGTTAATTCCTGTGACCCTAAGCTGAATTATACAACACATGGGACACTCTTTAACTATATTCAATATGACTGACACTTCCTAGAGTGGTGCAATGTGACAGTCATGATATACCTACCACATAGGAATTTTATGAAGACCATATAAGAAAATGATTGTAAATATTTGGCTTGACACCCAGTAATTACTCAAAAAATGGTAGTATTATTATTTTTATTTTGCTTGCAGAATTTCTAAAAAATCTCTGATTATGCATTGCTTCTGTAACATGAATAAAAACAGCAAAGACTTACAAAGATAATGGGGATGCAAGGATTTACTCCTGAAATGTATAGAGGGTAGGGAAGCACTTCTAAACAGAAAAAGCCAAAGTTTTTCCAAAATGACAGGCAACCATTCCTATATTGATTTTCCCATTATTTGATCAGAAAGTACAGGGAGAATAAGGCTGACTGGGTGTATAAGCATTATCTTTGTAGAGTTTATTTGGAAAACAGAGTGCATTATCTTCAATTATCAACATTGCTTATCTTCAATCACAAAATATGGACTAGACCTATGTAAACATTAACTAGATAAATATTTATTTCAGTCATATCTATTCCATTCTATTGAAATCATAATTATAGCCACAATTATTGCTTCACATTAAAAGAAATTAATTTTAGTCATAACTAATCCTTTAAATTTGAACATGGTAGGTTAAGATAGTCACACATTCTTTGAGAGAGCCTCCCATTGAGAGGTGAAGGTTACTTTGAAACTTGGCTGGCCTTAGTGATTTGCTTGACTAAGAGAATTTAGCAAAAACAACTTTTTGGGATTTCTAATGCTATGGTATAGAGAGCCCTGCAGTTTCTGCCTCAGCCTTTTAGAATGCTCATTCTGGGGAAGCTGGCTGCCATGTAAGAAATCTGACTACCAAGAGATGGCCATACTGTGCTGAGGTCCATGATAACCACATGGGCAGGTCATATGTTGAAAAAGGGAGAGATGTCCAGGCAACTCAGCTATTTCAGTCATCTTGAGTATCAGATATGAGCAAAGAAGCCATCTTAGGGGACATGCTGGCCCTAGAACACATGATATGGAGAAGAACTGAGCAATCCAACCAACAGCCAGAATGAAGCCCAGATATATGGTTCTAGTCAACAATTCCAGCCACCTCTAGCCAATCAAGGCATCCTACTTAAGACCCCAGACATCTTGAAGAAATATATCATTTCCTATTGTATTCTGCTTAAATTCCTGACTCCAAAATTATGAGTATATGAAATAGTGTTGGTTTATGCCTCTAACTTTTAAGGAGTTCGTCATATAGCAATAGACAACCAGATTAGACCCTCTGAAACCAGATGCACTATAGATATATTTATTACTAATCTATTTCACTGTCTTTTTCTTCCATTATATCACACTTCTAAATCAATCATTTTGCAAAATTGAGCTGAGTCTATAGTCAAAAGAGTTGCTACGTGACTGACTAAAGCATAAGTAGTGAACCAACATTAAAAGATATTATTTTTTTCAAAAGATCAAATCCTTGTGATGTACTCTTACCAAAGCAAATTCATGAGATATCCTTCCATCTGGAGGCAGTTTTGCACCAAAACCTAGAGCTGGGAACATTTTATCACTGTCATAATCTTGAACGATTTCTCCCACTGCTTTCAGGGCCATTCCATAGGCATTCAGTTGGTAAGGATTCATGTAATGGAGAGAAGTGGGCTGGGCAGGGTTGCCTGATGACAGAAAAAATATTTCAAACATAACTGATTAGAGTAAAGATGTCATTTTCTTGACAACATTTTCTTGATGTCTATTTCAGAATGAAATACTTAAAATTATGTTTTCTGCCTACATCCATACTATGTCAAATAGTTTCTTTTTGGATGGATATTAACATAGAAATAGTTATTACATTATACAGACATGTAGAAAGTTTTCCAAAGATATGCCAAAGCATATGCAGATTTTGTCAGAAATTATTCCTGTCAATGCCACAGGCTATTTTTGAATCTCATTTACAGAAGAAGTATTTAAATACTTTTGTTAAACTGATTTTATTGTCATCTTTATTTTTAAAAAATCATGTGCCTTTGCCTTGAATCCTTATACCTATAATTAAAGGACTCAACTAATTTAATGGGCTTCAATAATTACAAAGCTTCCTAAAGTTCTGTTACAAACATAAATTGAATATTTGAGAAATATCCCAATTTAATCACTTAAAGAAAAGAAAGCATAGCGATTTTCAAATTCAAGCTAATTAAATATCTGTATTTGAAAAATTATTCACTGTTTCTAACTATACATTAAACTGAGAGTCAGAAGGCTCAAAGTCCAGTCTCAGAATTTTCAAGACAACACCTATAAAATGTCTGCAATAAATCCTACCACAGTGTTTACTGAAGGACAAAATGAGATTATGTGTGAAGTGATTAAAAATACCAAAGCTCCATAGAAATGTAAGGCTTAACTGCTACTGTTATTACTGTCTGGGTCATCCACAAGGTTCTGAAATTTCAATATACTTATACTCTATAGGGTGTTGGATTTGAATAGAGATGAATTTGAGTCAGAAAGAAATATACGTGCTACCACTCAAATACATTGAGATTCACATTGAGTTGTCCTAATTACCAGCACAAAGGCCGCTTGAAAGTCCACTTAGTTTCTTAAGTGAAAATGGAAAGCTAAATGGGACTTGTAATAGCACATAAAGCTCAATTCTACATTAAAACATTGCCTGAAGAAGGAAAGCCTCAGGGCACAGTTCTTTTCTGATAAGAAAAAAATAATAATAATAATCAGCACTTGTGATCCAAAGAGAAACAAAATTAAGAAGAGATATCCCCTTGGTTTATAATACATATAATTGTACACAGAACATTTTTGGTCTAAAAATAATGCATTACATAAATGCAACTGTATTTCCAAAGGATTACCCGCATTCAAGGGCTGGTCCCACATGACAAAATTTCTGAAAAAGTATCTTCTGACCAAATAGCCTTAACATTCATTCCTCTCGATTTGACTAAACTTTGGAAAGAGTTCTTCATAAATATAGACCCCTGACCTTCCTTTTCTTAGAACATTTGCTTTACAAAACTTGCAATTATAAATTCTTTCTCTGCACCTTTGAGATGTAAATCTTCTACTACCCAGGGATGTCTTTCTCTAGGACCTGGAGACATCCCTTTGAAATGTAATCATGGAGAAAGAGAGCACTCCTATCTCCTAGTCTGTTTGGGAAGGTAGGAGCCTAGCTTCAATAAGTGCTGACTAGCAAACAGGCCAATGACCCCTGTAAGGTCCCTCAGTACTTTTTCATTAGATCACAGAAGCACTTAAAATCCCTCCCACCTTTTGTTTTTGAGGAGTTGAGTTCAATTTTTTCCCTATATCCCAGTAGACCCGACCTCCAGTAGACTTTCCTCTATGTCAACAGTCTTGAATAATGTCTTCCTTGCCTGTTTAAATTGTCTGGTGCAATTTTTCATTGACACTTTATTCTAAAATTAGAATTTTGCACTTGGTCAAAAGCCCACTGGAGCCACAGGGAAGCAATATCATTACTTGACTAAGTGGTTATCTAACACAACTCTCAAATATAAGAAGAGTTGTTACCTATTGGCTGTAATAAGGCGACTAATTCTATCTCATTAAGAAAATCATAACTTAAAATTAAAATGCAAATACCACTCATACCCTAGCATGTCTAAACATCTTCGCCTATCATGCAGAGCAGGGCTGGATCCCACTCATGCAAGGACGTCACTTCTTTCAGGCATCTGTGTCAGACCAGTCTCTTCACTGTATCACTAATGATATCTTCCTTCCTATCTCTGCCTCAATTGCCACCTTGTCCTGAAATTCACTTCATTCTCTGCAGCTTGTTTTATTTGCACCAGACAACCTTCCTTGTTTATTCCAACACTTATAGTCTTTTTTCTCCTACTCAAATGACTCTTGTGTTCTGCACCACAAAATCTGGCAATTAAAAATTTGCCAAATTGTCCATTCTTTGAATCTGGGACCATGTTTGTATTATCTCTGTATCTGCAACAATGCATATGAAAATGAACTTGTGGTAGGTTGATAACATTGGGGCCCGAGTTACATGAATAATAATTATGATAGCAGGGAATTTAACATGTATTGAACACCTTACTTCAAGGTAAGTCCTTCAACAAACCTATAACATGGGTACTATTTTATTGTACCCATTTTTCAGATTAAATAACTTACCCCTACTGGCATAGTAAAAACTGATAAAATTCAAATGTAAATCTAGGCAGTCAGATTCCATAATGTTTATTCATAGCTAGAACTCTATACTTAAGGATTTTGTAATACTTTAAACACTGGATATAATGAAACTTATATTTGATTTTGTTTTAGAGTTACATTATACCTTTATAAAAAATCACACTTGAATACATTCTTGTTAAGGAAGTTTTATTGATATATAATTCACATAATTTACAGTTCAGCCACTTGAAATGTACAACTCAATGATTTTTAATATATTCACAGATAATTACAACCATCAGTCTGATTTTAGAACATTTTTATTACCTCAAAAAGAAACACTGTACCTATTCACTATTGCTCCCTTATCATTCCATCCAGCCCAGCTCTAAACAATGATTAATCTACTTTCTGTTTCTATTAATTTGCTTATTCTGGACATTATATATAAATAGATTAATATGTAGTGTTTTGTGACTAGCTTCTTTCACTTAGCATGATGATTTCAAGGTTCACTTATGTCCTACTATGTATCAGCACTTCATATTTCATTCCTGTTTATTCCTGAATAGTATTCTCCTATATGAATATACCACATTTTGAAAACCATTTATTAGTTGATGAATATTTGGATTGTTTCCACATTATGGCTATTATGCTGCTATAATCTTTTGTGTACAAGGTTTTGTGTGGACATATGTTTTCATCTTTCTTGTGTATTCATCTAGGGGTGAAATTTCTGGGTCGTATGGTTACTGTATGTTTAACAACTTGAAAAACTGCCAATGTATTTTCCAAGGTGGCTGCACCATTTTACATTCTCACACACAGTGCATGAGGCTTCCAGTTTCTCCACATCCTCATCAACACTCATTATGCCTGGATTATAGCCATTCTAGTGGGTGTGAAATATTATCTCATTATAGTTTTGATTTGCATTTCCTGATACCTAAGTTTACTCAGTATCCTTTCATGTGCTTAACGATCATGGGTACATCTTTTATGGAGAAAGGTCATTCAGAACCTTTGCCCATTTTTAAATTGGGTTATTTGTCTTTTTATTGAATTATAAGAGTTCTTTATATGTTCTAGATACAAATCCCCTATGAGATGTATGACTTGCTAATATTTGCTCACATTCTGGGGTTTGTCTTTTCACTTAGTTAATAGTATCCTATGAAGAATAAAAGAGTTTTTATTCTGATGGAGTTCAACTTAATTTTTTTTCTTTTGTTACTTGTGTTTTAATGTTATTTAAGAATCAACTGTCAAATCCAAGATCATGAAGGTCTATCCCTATGTTTCCTTCCAATAGTTTATACTTTTAGCCTTTTATACATTTAAGTCTTTGATCTAGTTTGTGTTAATTTTGTTTTTGATATGAGAAAAAGGTCGAACTTCAATCATTTGCATGTGGCTATCCTGTTGTCCCAGCACTGTTTGTTATAAAGACCATTTATTCTTTCCCCTATTGAATTGTCTTGACACCTTTCTTAAATCAGTTAACCTTAGTCTCATGGGTTTATCCCTGGAATCGCCATTCAACTTCATGGAACTATATATCTATCTTTATACCAGCATCATGCTGTCTTGATTACTGTTGCTTTGCTGTAAGTTTCAAAAACGGGAAGTATGAACATTCTTACTCTGTTCTCTCTTTTCATGTCTGCTTTGGCTCTTCTGTGTCCCTTGAACTTCGATATGAATTTTTGAATCATCCATTTATTCAAAAAAGGCCTTTCAGGTTTTGACTGAGATTGCATTGTATCTGTTGATTGCTTTGGGAAATGTCCTCTTAACAGTTGAGTTTTCCAATCCATGAAAACTGTATATTTTTCTATTTATTTAGATCTTTAATTTATTTCAATAATTTTTTTCAGAGCATAGTTTCTAGAGTATAAACTTTGCACTCACTTTGTTAAATTTTTCCTAAGTATTGCATTACTTTTGATATTACTGTCAATAGAATTTTCATAATTTCATTTTCAGACTCTTCATTGGAAATACATAGAAAAAGACCGGGTTTTTATATATTGATCTTTTATTTTTCCATCTTGCTAAGTTCATTTCTTAGTTCTAATAGATTTTTAGTGAATTGATTCCTTAGGGTTTTTGTACACAAGACTATGTCATCTGCAAATAGAAATAGTTTTACTTCTTCCTTTCCAACCTGGATTTTTTTTTATTTCATCTTGCCTGATCGCCATGACTACAACTTCCAGTAGAATGCTGAACAGAAGTGGCAGAAGCAGTCATCCTTGCCCTATACCTCATTTTAGGGGAAAGCATTAAGCTATGCTAGGTACGGGTTTTTCATATTTTCCCTTCATAAGGTTAGTAAGTCAATTTCAATTCCTAGTTTGTTAAGTGTTTTTATCATGAAAATATGTTGGACCTTGCCAAATGCTCTTTTCTGCACCAATTGAGAGAATGATGTGATTTTTACATTTTCTTCTATTGACATGGTATGTTATTTGCTTTTTGAATCCTAAGCCAACCTTGTATTCCTGAGATAAATTTTACTTTCTTAGGATATATAATTTTCTTAATATGTTGGTGGATTCAGTTTGCTAGTGTTTTATTGAGGATTGTTATATCCATACCCATAAAAGATATTGATCTTTAGTTTTTCTTTTCTTTGTCTAGTTTTGATATCAAGGTAATACTAACCTCATAGAATCAGTTGGGAAGTATTCTCTCCTTTTCTATTTTTCGTCAGAGTTTGTGAAGAATTAATGGCAACTCTTCTTTAAATATTTGGTAGAATTCACCAGTGAAGCTTATATGGACATGGACCCTGATAAACTTTGAGGGTATTTTTTTATTACAAATTCCATCTCTTATTATAGGTCTATTCAGATTGTCTATGTCTTTTTAAGTCAGTTTCAGTAGCTTGTGTCTTCCTATTCAATAGATTCTTGCTCTTCTAGTTGTGCTAATGTTCATTAGTGAATAAAAGTAGTGTTTTAAATCATTTAGACTTTGTTTTATTCTATGTTTCATGTTTTACTAAATAAAATACATGAATAAAAATAATTAACTTGAAATCATAGTGTTGAAGAATAAACTTCATATTTAATCAAAGGTGAGTTCAATTAGATTTTGGTCTCATCTCTATTCTTAATTCTAGTACTAACAAGCCAAGATGTATTTAGTAAAATGATTTTATGAATATGAGTTTCCTCATTTATATAAGAGGATGATTGGAGTAAGTGATCTCTAAGGTTCTTTCTTACCTGAAAATTCTATTTTGTGCAATGTGAGTCACTGAGAGAAGTGTGAAGTAAAGGGAATATAATGTGAGAGCCATAAGCACAATAAGTAATTTAGGGGGAAAAACTAGATAAATATAAACTGATGGCAAATTCTGGTAAAAGTTAAATAATGAGATTTAAGTTATTAGGATACATAATCACTCATTTCAAATGATTGTTCTGTTTCAGAAAAAGTTACTTCAAAATAAGATTTAAAAAGCTGACTCTCTTTTCTTTTTGAAATGTTTGATAGGCAAATTATGAATATCTATAATGGGGTATTACATGACACTCCCTCTAAATTAAATGTAAATATGTTAACATGAGTAATTTTTAAAAACAAATAGTCAAGTAAAAACAAAGAGAGTTGCATAAAGTACAGGTACTTAAGGTACTATAAAATGAGGATAATTCAACACACTTCAACAGTATAGTTATGTATCAAGATGAAGGAAGGAGTGGGACAGAGCACACCATGGGCTTAACTAGATCTAAATTTTTAAAAAAAATATGTGAAATAAAAATTATAATACTTCAATATTTAATAAATTTGAATGGGACTATTAGGCCTTTTTTTTTTTTTTTGCATTCCCTTTAGTCATTTGTATACCTGAACTATTTCATAATAGTAAAAAGAAAGGAAAAGTTACCTGAATTTTATATGAAACAACAGTTCAGAAGGATATAAATGTAGGAATCAAATATCTAAACTCATGAAGATAACTATCTTTCAATTAATTGCTAATATTTTTTACTAGTGGATAGTCAGAATACTCACCATTTGATGCTGTAAAATCAATAGCCACTGTGAAATTGATTTGCGTTCTAGAATACAAGTAAACAAGAATCATTAATAATGAAATAATCTCATAAAAAAGAGTTTGACTTCCATTTGTGTTATTTTTTTTTTTAGCATCATTAAGTTTCTTAAAATATAGTATATACCGGATAGCATCAAGATAGGCAGTTTTAAAAGGTAAAAGCGTGGCAAAACACCTTTACAATCATACAGCTGTAAAATATGAAAACAAGTGTTAGGAATAAAAATAGCTCCTATTTGGGAACACAATAACTAAGTGAGGGTCGTATAATAAAGAAGTCAAACTGCAAATAACGATTTGCCAGTCTCCAATGCCAGCATTTACTATCAATTTGCTTTTAAAACCATCTTGCAGGCATTGTTGAATTATTATGCCCTTAAAAGTGTGGCACAGCTGAAATCATCTCTAATAATATCATTCCTAAACCAATTCTTTCCACAATCCTGAACACACAGGACTTTCTTCTGCTTTCTTCATAAATGAAGCATTTCAGATCCTGATCAGTATTCCTCTGTGTGTGAATTTATAGACATAGATAAATATTTATACAGATGATATTGGTTATATATAGTTTAAATTTTCAGCACAGTCCCCCAAAATTATTTTACTGGGTTAGTTCTGTTTTCTTTCCCTTTTTTTTTCTGATAGAAACCTAAAAGGTAGCATTTTCATAAAAAAATTCACTCTTTTGGATACACATCTCTGACTCTTTCTGTATGTAATTTTAATCCTTTCTTAGCAAACAAGGGGAAAAAAACCCACAAATAAGCAACAATGAGATGATTACTTGGATAACATACAATCACACCTAATTTAAAAAATAATTTAATATAAAAAGTAAGCCATTTGAAAACATGAGTGCTATAAATCACCTTATTTTTAGAGACAAATTACTTTTGACATATTGCACAACTCATTAAATACTTCAAAGTTTGGAACTGCTATTTAAATGGTGCTGATGATTACGAATATAATGATGACGATGGTGATGAGGTTGATGATGATGATGGGTACTACAGCATAGGGTCCCTTGTGGTTCTCTGAGTATAAATTATACTAATATTTCCTTCTTTTTCTACAAATTCAGCTTCCAAATCCCTAGACTATTCAGGTACTGAAACATATTCCACATTTTTTTTCCTAAGGAATGAACAACCTTTTGTGCTTTGCATTTAATAAAACTAATATAGATTCTCTTTATAGCTATAAGCAATTTTTTTCAGTAGAAATTAGGTTTATAGGCTAAGAATATAGGCTAATTTGGAGCATGACACTAACCCGTATGAACCAAAGGAGTTAAAAACTTTTAGAAAAAGAGTGTTTTTGAGACATCTGGGAGAACATTTTGAGATAATAAATCCCTTTGAGGAACTGAAAAGAACAGTCACCATCAGCACATTGCTTCGTCATTCTGGTGCAAGGGAGAGAAGTGACTGTAATACAGGGTAGTATGGTGTTAATAGAGGGTAGTATGGTGTTATTAGAAAGGTGCAGCTTTTGCATCTGAAAGAACAGGGTTTCAATTCCAGCAACCCAGTTGCTGACATTAGTCATGTTTCAAAACATGGTGCCTCAGAGGTCAGGTGCCTGGCACGCAATAATAGCAAGAACTAACAGAAAAACTAAATGAAATGTTATATCTCTATATATTTATATGTGTGTATATATATATAATGTGGATTACAGATACACATTATATACTATAAGCATATAAAATGTGCTTTTACATAGCTTATATCAACTAATTTCATAATATTTTTTAAAAGACACCATTATTCTCCTTTTATAGACAAGGATTCTATGCTCACAAACTTCATAATTTTTGACACAATAAATGCCAGTATTGAAATCTGAATTCACATCTAACTTCAAAGACCACATTCATAAACTCTATACATACTACTCTGTTTCTACAATTAGATATTTATAAACTGCTTGACTATAATAACACAATAAAAGATAGTGATTATTATGTTACAAACAAAAATGATCCTATACAAGTATCCTTATGATAAGAATGGCAGGGCACATTCTTGTGCTTGGGCAAATTAGCTCATCTACCAAGTATGTTGTTAAATATATAAATCACAAAATTATCAGTATAAATATATTTTTATGTTATTTTTTTCAAATGACACCTCTTTAGAAATGAAAAATAACTCTGAGTTTCAAGAACATATATTTTAGCACATTATAAAGGGCAGTTTAGGAGTTGAGTCTTTGATTCAATCTCCCTTAGGTTGTAGGGACACCTTGTCTTGATTCAACTGTCTCTTGTAACACTGTCTGCACAATGCTTTGACAATATTGGAACCTCACTGTATTTATTGGGTGATCGAATGCATTCATTTTATGCTTGCTTCTAATCTGTTCTCCAGGAGAGCCCAGGATGTGTAGCATAACCTCCAACTTCTTAGAAGCATTAGTTGCAGATTTTAAAAAAATTCAGTAATCAGAGATACAATGGTCCTTTCAAAGCCAAAGCTGTGCCTAGCAAAACTATAAGGAAAAGGCATGACTATTAAAGAACTATACTGTATATAAGAATAAAAAAAGAGTAGATATTTATTATTAAACTACCTGACTGAAACCTCTAGCTAACAAAACCTCTAGCTAAATAAACTAAATTACAAAAGCAAGCCAGTTAGGTAGCCCCAAAATAATGAGGTATTAAAAAAAAAAGAAGAGAAAACTTTAAAAAAAAAGAAAGGAAGGAAGGAAAGAAAGAAAAGAAGGAAGGAAAAAAGAAAGAGAGAGGGAGCCTCTTATCATACCATTTGGGTTTATTCATTTAAAAAACTACAATTCAACATTCATAGAGCATCTTCTGATTGCCAAGCACTATGTTAAGAAAACAGGAGCAAAACAAAAACTATCCTTGAATTCCTAGAGTTTATTTACTATTGTAGCTTTTACTATTAAAAAAATGACAAAAATAGCACAGCAGTTTATCATAGAATTCATAATCAACAGCATAACCTAAAACTCAACTGTGCATATACTGTGGATAACAGCTTATTTATTTCCAGGATTCCCAAGTTTCCATTCATATTATAATGTATAGTTGCTATACCAAGTGTTACATTCTATGTATTTTGGAAATATTAATTAATAAAATTTTAAAGAAAGTTGCTAGTAATACTATAACTTTAAGCTAGAAGACAGATTTCTTGAGGACTTTGATAAATGAATTGTGCCATAAAAGTAAACCAAACAAAACATCTGCACCAGTAATCCTGTTATCCTTTTTCATTCTTTAGTATTGCATGAAGCCTAATGTTGGAAAAAAAAAAAAAAATCAATCAGCATCAAAGTAAAACATCTGAAGTCGCACAAGATGACTCCTGGCAGAATATTCATAAAATGATCACATACAAATCCTTGAAACATTCTGCTTAGGAAGCGTTACTTTAGCTGTCATTTTGCATTTTAGAAGCAGACAAGAAGGAACAGAATTTCAAGAAACCTGGATAGGAGTATTATATTATACAGTATAAATAAAGGCATGCCTGCCAAATTTCATGAGTTAGTAGTAACATCTCATAAGACTTCTCAATGCATATGTCCTAGTACTGCTAAAATATATACTTGGAAAATGTCCTTATTTTACTCTGCCACCTTTCCAAAAGCTGTAAATGACAAATCAGATGTCAACACGGAAGATTTAACCAGCAGAGCAAAGATCCATAGAAAACAAGCATATATATGTATGTCAAAGAAAATGACACATATGCATGCATCTGTGTGCATGTGCATGCACACACACACACACAGTAATACTATCTTGGACAACTTTTCTACAACTGTCATTATGAATTTGTTATTGAGAACAAACAACTGTGATCGGGGTGTGCAGGACCGTTTTATTTTTTTCCCAATTTCAAATTCTGTTCAGCTACACAAACTGAACATTATCAATATGAAAGATGAACTGTTGCCATCCTCCATTTTAAAGTTAATCTTGACAAATGCAGGTTCTGATTCACCTGCTGTTGGAATTTAGAATGCTTAAATGAAATTGAGATGCCCACTTAGCTCTAATATTCCTCTTATTCTCGCCACGCTGGCACCAAGACTATGCTTCTGCCTTGATAAACCGACATGCACTCTCTTTCTCTCTTGGGTTCTAGAATCTAGCCTGAATCTCTGGTTCACTTGCCTCAGGCACCACTATCATCCAGCCCAACCCTTCTTACCACTAGCTCACCATGGCCTAAACCCTTTCCTTTATCAGCTTTTCCCTTTTTCTTAAAAGTAGTTTAACTACCTAACAATTACAACAACAAAAACATTACCTGATTCTAAATTTTGCTGCATCTTCAAAATCCCTGCTTCCCGTGCCCATAAACAAGTCAAAGGATTAATTGCCCTCAGCAAGTGAGATCTAGAATGATGGCAAGCTTTGAGATACACAAATGTAAATTCAAATATAAACACTTTCACCTACTTGCAATATGATCTTGCAAAAGCTATTTAACCTCCCTGCAGCTCATTTATACTAAGTTAAGGATAATAAAACCTTCTTGAATTGTTGTTTTGAGGACAAGCACCTGTCCTTTAGCAGGCACTCAATAAGTAGTTGATGCTTATTATCACCATTATATTTTTTTAAAAATTTTAAAGTATATTTATTTATTTTTGAAAGAAAGAGAGAGCACAAGTGGGGTAGGGGCAGAGAGACAGAGAGAGAGAGAGGATTCCAAGCAGGCTTCACACTGTCAGCGCAGAGCCTGACATGGGGCTTGAATCCACAAACCTTGAGATCATGACCTGAGATCAAGAGTTGGACACTTAACCAACTGAGCCACCCAGGTGCCCCTTATCACCATTATTGATGCTAGCTTTTTCGGATCTGAGTTAGCATACTTCTTTGAAAACTGGAGCTCGCAGTGCTTATCAAATTTCTGGACCTACCAGAGATTCAGGTTATTTCTCAGAACCTGACTCTCCCATGTCAGATTTTCTTTCCTTTATACTGGCTACAAAGGTCCCAACCTGCCCAACTCCAAACTTCAGCACAGTAGAAATGTGCTACCTGGGGGGCGCCTGGGGGGGCTCAGTCGGTTAAGATTCTGACTTCAGCTCAGGTCATGATCTCACAGTTCATGAGTTCAAGCCCCGCATCGGGCTCTGTGCTGTCAGTGCAGACTGCACCTCTGATCCTCTGTCCCCTACTCTCTCAGCAACCCCCCCCCCCCACACACACACTCTCTCTCTCAAAAATAAATGATTTTTTATAAATGGTGTTATCTGGGTACCTCCCAGATGGGTACCAACAAAATCCCTTGGCATAAAGTAACTGTAAGCTATGACTCGTGCCTTATTTTCTTTTCTATCTTTCCAAACAGTCTGGATTTCTGATGGATCAGTAAAATGTCAAAAGTAAGAATGAAAAGCAATGGGACAAACAATGTGGTTCTTCAACTATTTACATTAATATTCTTGATCCTTACTAAATCCAATTTTCATCAATTACCAAACCTTTGTGCTTTCTCTAGACTTTGAAGATTGAGTTCAGTATTTTTTAACACAATAAGAGGGTTCTGAAGTACAACTTCACAGAGTCTTGCAGTTAAAGAGCTTCTTATCAAGAAAGGTATTACAAGATGGCCAAAGTTTTTTCAAATCGCTAGTTTAGAAAATATCTTACAATTGACCTAATCAAAATAAACAATAAAACATCACCCCAAAGAAACAAACAAAAATGCAAGCACTATCCAACAGCATCCCATTTAATGTGAGGTAGGTGCTGAAGAGGTAGTGAACCCTAGTAGAAATACTATGAACTTTTGACTCATAGATTGAGGAGCTTGAAACCCAGAGTCATAACTAGCTAGCTAGTTGTGAGTCCTCTGCAAGATTACCAAGTCTCTGATCCCCAGCTTTCTCATATGATAAACAGGTAATAGCTACATTGAAGAAGTCCTCTAATAAAAATAAAACCCTGAAGTACCTGCTTATAACAATTACTCTACATGCTGGAGGACAAATCTCCTGAAGAATCCATGTCATCGTCTCCTAGTTCATATGAATCCTTTCCTCTGCTGGGTCACAAGAGACAGTTCTCTCTTAACATTAACACATATTTCTTTTTCATTACTTCTTCTCATAGTGTTGGTCATTGGTATATCAAGGATAGGGTAATAAACTCCCAACCAGTGTAGACAGTAGGAAGTGCATTGTCCGTAGATGATTTAAAACCAATAATTTAATCTTCTAATACTCGGTCCACATTTTAATATAAGCATAAATCAGCAATTCTAAACAATGTAAATGATAAAATTCTCCTACTCTATCACAACCTGCCCACCAGGTCAACTGCCCACCAGAGAGGAACTATGTTAGAGAATATGTGGCTAGAAGTGCATACTCTGATCATAAAATATAACTAAGAAACTGCCTGATACAAAACATTGTCAATGTTTGGGCTAACTTAGTGCTAGTTCTCATGACAAAACATACATGCAGTTTCCTTGGACTGTGAAATAAATGCCTCTGAAAAAATCATTTGAAAAATAACATAAGCTGTTAATGAAACCACACTCTTAAAAGATGTACCTGGACATCTCTAGCCTTTTCAAGCATGCATTTAAACATGTAAAAATCAGAATCATGCATTAACCAAAACAAAGTTTATGAGTTTTAATATTCATAAAAGTTTATTTTCTAAATCTTAGTTTAGGTTAGTTTAGTTTATAGATGATAATATTCTATGTGAATGTATTTATAGAAGGCAGAATGGCTTTGTTTTTATTAGATTTACCCCCATTCAGTGTTGCAGGGTTTAGCTCTCCACTGATTTGATGAATATAAAACACTTGGGTGCCACAACAAGAAACACTATAAAAAACCTAGACAGGGATATTCAGTTTTCAAACAAGAAATTGGATTAGTTAGGAAAAAAAAAAAAAAAAACTTACAGTATTTCATGTTCTGGCAAGATGTGCGCCCTGAGGCAACCTATCCAATATAACGCTCCCAATTTTATAAAAGTAAGGCAAACATTTTACAACATCATTGAACTTGCTTCAAGTATTTTTAAGGAATAGAAATCCTTATGGAACTTGTTGATAAGAGGACTTACTGATATTTAACTCACCCTTAAAATAAGCAGTATCAAAAGCCCACGTTAGCCTTTAAAATTAGCTTATAATGGTAGGTAGCTTTTTTATCCCCTCAAAGACTTCTTACTTTTTTAAAAATAGAATATAAACTTTTTATTTATAATTTCAGACAAATTTTAGAATCAGGATCAAGAGTTTGGGTTGAAATTGGAATGTAGGGAATGTCTTGGCAATTCCTCCAAAGAGAAGTGAACTATAAAAAATTACTTTTATTGACTCTGTAAATTTGAATATATCTTTTTCTCTCCATGTCTCTGATAAGCAGGACAATTACCACCAGTGATATTATGAAGACCAAATGAGATAGGACACATTGGAAATTTAAACAAGTTCAAAATATTCAGAAAAATAGTAGCTAGCATTTATTGGGGTTAACTCTCTGCTACTGAATCCACATAGCCGCTGCATGAGATATGCACTATTATTTTTATTCCTATTTCATATAAATGGAAACAGGTTATGCTAATGAGAAACAGATTTAGAATTTGAACTAGGCAGTTAATGCCAGAACCTAAATTCTTGATCACTACTATGCACTGCCTCAGTTATCAGCAACCATATCTTTGCAATTGACCTGACGTTTTGTCAAATATTTACTTATGATTTTAATTCCTTCCCAGAATTATCCCACTTAGTGTTTTACCTATCACCTTCTCTCATGGTCCCTTTCTGCTAAGATCTGAGGGAAAACAAACAGTCCATGGTTTTAATCTTGATCTCGTCTTTCCTTGAAGTCACTACAAACCCAGATACCAGTGAAGTTGAGATAATTTCTGGCAGAGGCAACATAAAAAGCATTTTTTCTTATTCCAGAAACCCTGATTTATCTGTTTTGTTTGGTGATTGTGAAATGCATTGTGGAAAGAAGATAAAGTCTGAGAGACACAGACACGGGGGTTTATAACATAGGTCACTGAATTGTCACACTCTGTTTAAAAGTCGTATTTGTTTATAATGTTTCATTATGCTAAGAGACTTGGGGGAAAAAAGAGTAGAAAGACAGGGTTAAAATAGCTTTCTCACTAATGTGGATTTATTCAGTGGTTACTTGGTGTTTAGCTCTATTAAAAATATTTTAAAATTGCCAAACTCCTTGAGAAGATAAATCATATAAACAGACAAATTAAAATGACACCCAACAAAACTAGTGAGCACTCCATATAAGTGGTAGGGACTTTTGTAGCTCATGGGAGGTTGGTTGAGAGTTTGGGCTTTCGTCAGAGGAAGAAAATGACAGTCTGTAGTCCTGCAAGTTTCTAATACATTTAACAGTCTAATAAAGCATGGACTAGGATTCAATGTTGACATGAATGTCATGTGAACATGAATTTTAGACTCAGATGCAGAATTTGTGATCTGTTTTCCTCCTTCATCTGCCAGTCAAAGAGATATGGAAAACTTTATAGATATTTGTTCTTGGTCATGTTACTGGCGGAGTGAAGAGTTTCATGAAGACTTCAGACACATAGAGGACTGAAGGGCAGACAAAACCAAATTAATATTTATGATTCTACCCTGAGATAGTTATAGTGTGATCCATTGGAAATATAGAAATATGTATTTTACAGATCTGTAGAAGTCAATAAACACATTTCACAGATAATAATTGTAATAATGATAATGCTACCCTAAAGCGGAATCTCAGATTTCAGAGCAGTTGTGACTTTATATGAATCTCACATTGTCCTTATTAGTAGTTATTGGGTATTCAAAGCCATAGATTAGAGATTCCTGAATAAATATCTTTAGTTGCTAATTATATCAGATTTTTAATATTTAAAATGATTTCTTAATAAGTAAACAATAAAATAACTACTGGGATAAATGTACAGAGTATAATTTTAAAAAAATGACCTCATATTCAACAATCCAAAAGAGGCAGTTTTTATTACTCTACAGTGAGACCTCCTTTATAGATATTAGTCTTGTACTTAGAAAATAAACCTCTCTATGACCTCAAGTCATAGAATATGTCTCATGCTCCAGGAAAAGCACAGGACTGTTTCACCAAAAACAAGTTCTAAAAATCAGATTTTTATTTCAGAGAATATTTGCATAAATATTGGCTGATTTAGAATGCATCGGTCTCATATGCTCACTGTGTGGCTGAATCCATAAACCTGACTATCACAGCTAAACAGAATATTTGAGGAACTGAGATTGTGAATGAAAGTATGGCTTCACAAACAATCAGGGTTATATTTTCATGTAAATATCTACATCAATAACAACGAAAGCAATGGAAACCTAGAACACCCAATACTAAAAATTAGGCTATCATGTTCCTTTGAATAGGAAAATATTAAAGGACTATGAAAATAATTTTGTTTAGTATTTAAATGTGTTCATTCTTAACTCTGCATAATTTCTACTTAGATTCATGAGAAAACAAATAATGTTCTTATAATTTTCTATTGAATTATTTTTTGTGAGCTGACACAAGAAGAGAGACGAAATTTTAAAAGGAAATTCAAGAATTCCTTTCTAAGAGTTTAATCACAAGCTGTTATTCCACATCGGTCACCTGTTTGCCATCTTTTGCTTTTCTCATGCTCCTACACATGCAAGGGAAATATTTTAGAGACGAAATTTTAAAAGGAAATTCAAGAATTCCTTTCTAAGAGTTTAATCACAAGCTGTTATTCCACATCGGTCACCTGTTTGCCATCTTTTGCTTTTCTCATGCTCCTACACATGCAAGGGAAATATTTTACAAAATTAATGCAGAGCACAAAATAAATGCAGGAAAATCTCAACTAACTTTATTTTGGATAGCCCAGAGCCAGCCAGAATACCAACTGTTACTCATATTGTATATGATGATTTTTTAACTTTTTTGAAGACCTCTAGCTTTACTTGTCAACTAAAGTTCAGCATAATCATAAATTAACAAGAGTTTCTCCTAGATTAGAAAAAATATGAATAGGCCCCTGAACTGATACTACCCAAATTAGCAACAATGATGCTAACCCAAGTCAGCCATAAAACAATCCACAAACACCTGTAACAACTATTGCCATGTTCCTGCAAGTTAAAAGTGAGTAATTACTACAGTTCATTATAAAAACAAAGTGGAATTGAATACTTTGTTCCAATCACTTCAGAAATATCATACTTACTTGGAAAGATGGCATAGCAGCTCTTCAAAAAAGCTAACCTTGATAATTCCACAAATCTTCAAATGTACTAATATGACCTCCAAAATACTACTTTGGGTTGCTTGGCTGATTGCAGCCTAAAGTGCCAGCTTATTTCATTGTTCTTCAGTGTAATCACAGGATAAAAGGGAAGAACAGATGGCTAAATTAAGAAGAGTCTTATGAGATGTATGCTGAAGAGGAGTTCAATCAAAGACTAAGATGTGAATACTGGGGAAGTTCAGCTGAAGACTTGACCACAGTTAAAGGATGTAGCTTTCGGCTACCTTTCTGTCTTCTGTCTTCAGTTGAAAATACTAAATCTTTTAGGTAGAACTGGTGGAAGAAGGAGCAGAGGAAAAGCAAAACAACAACAACAACAACAAAAAAAAAAAAATGGGGGGGGGGAGGGTTGAAACTTGGGTTTCCAAAGACATGAGCTTTTACAAAAGACATCACAAGAGCTAATAAACAGAGGTTTCATGGATAAAAACTGACTCAGCTTAGTCAGCTGAGCATCTGACTCTTGATTTCAGCTCAGGTCACGATCCCAGGGTTGTGGTATCAAGCATCATATTGGGCTTTGCACTGAGCGTGGAGCCTGCTTCAGGTTCTCTCTCTGTCTCTCTCTCTCTCCCTCTGCCCCCTCCCCCTGCTTGTTCTTTCTCTCTCTCTAAAAAAAAAAAAAATTGACAATGACTTATAACATTATCAATTCATCAAAAATAAAAAAGGAGTGGCACTATTTGGTAAGGATATAGTAAACTTTCACATACAAATGAAAGTGTTCGGAGTGTAAATGATTATTACTGCTACCCTTTCAGCAACACAATTTAGAAATATCTAACAAACTATAAAATATACATTCCATTTCATTGAACAACATTCTTCCTAGGAAACGTCCCTGTAGATATGCTTAGTAACGTACATAAAAAGTTTGCACCAGGATTTTAACATTGCAGCGTTGTTTATAACAAGAAAATAAAACGGATGCAACTGAAGTGTATATCATGAAAATTAAAAAAAAAAAAATTTTAACGTTTATTTTTGAGACAGAGACAGAGTGCCAGTGGGGAGGGGCAGAGAGAGATGGAGACACAGAGTCCTAAGCAGGCTCCAGGCTCTGAACTGTCAGCACCAAGCCCAGTGCAGGGCTAGACCTCATGGACTGCGAGATCATGACCTGAGTCAAAGTCAGAGGCTTAACCATCTGAGCCAACCAGGCGCCCCAATCACAGAAAAATTTTAGACTAAATTATGTACATCCATATAATGGAAAACTTAAAATAAAGTAGATTAAGTACTGACAAGGATATATACATATACACAATATATTTAAATGAACAAAATATACATTATAGAATATTGTGCACACAAATATCTAACTATGATCATCTCTAGAAGGTATGATTACAGAGGATCTAGCTTCATACTAAATTATGTTCATTTTACCTAATTTTCCTTTTTACCATTCACACTTTATGTTTATAATGCAAAACACAAATATTTTTATGCCTAAAATTTGGGAGACATAATACTTCTTTCCCCCAAACCTGAATATAAAACACTAATAAAATAAGAAAAAAAGAAGAATTTCATTTTTGAAAAAAAAATAATGAAGAATATGAAATAAAACCAAAGTATTTAACAATTTTAAGACTTTAAGTTGTAAGAAATTCTGACTGATGTTCACAAAAGTCAGTAGCCACTTACTGAAACTATACATAATTGTCAATTATTATAATTTTCCTAATTTAAAATGAATGCAGCTCATTATATTCCATGTTACTATTATTCAGAAATTTTTTGTAGTTATGTGTCTGTTTTTTACATGACTTCCCTTCACTGCAGTGCATTTATCTACTTGGAGGTTGAGTTTCTTAATAGCAAGGGTAGAAAGCCAAAATGTTTCGATGTCTAAACAGGTGGAAAAAAAAAATTGACAGAAATTTATCAATAAAAATAAAAATAATGTACTGAATATTTAGATTAGATATTTGTAGCTATACTTCCACCTTGGTTTTCATATTGGTGTTTTCCTCTCAAATTGCTATAATTTGTTATTTTCATACCAACAGAAATTTTTAAGAAAGCTAGGAACATGAAACTTTACCCTTCATTTCTTATAATCAGAACCCATCAGGCATTCTATGAAGTAAGTACTCTGATCAATCCCCATAACTCACAGTTAAATGAAGTTTAAATCTTCATAAATATCTAATAATAAAATTCTTAGATATTCCGCATGCTAAGCAATCACCTTCCATTAGGCTAGGTAAATTAAACTGTATTTTTGACTGACATCAATTAGATCATAAATATTACATACATACAGACTAAAAGTTAAGTAAATGAGCTTCTTTTTAATGATTTTTTGGAAAAAGGGAAAATTATCAATGAAAATATTACTCATGAAAGAAAGAGGAGAAAGTAGGTGAGCACCAGGGGAAAGAGACCAATGGAAAGATGACTAAAGTTAATTCCCATGAGGCATTTAGCTCTGGCTTGACACATAAGTAGTCAGAAGATGCTAGCTATTATTATATACAAATTACATTGTGTAGTAAGTTGATAGGTTAGAGTCAGTCTTCTGTAAGAATATAAACAATAACTTCAGAGAACTGGAAAATAAGTATCATTAAGGCCATGAAAGAGCTGGAAAATCTAGTTGAATGCCATCATTTCACAGATAAACTATAGAACTAGAGACTCATGTGAACTGTAGGAAACTGAAACTTGGCTATATGAAATTATTTGTCTGCCATTATATGTCATGAGGAGTGTCATGATAAACCACCTCATGGTATCATTAATAAAAATCAGAATTTAAATTCTTTCCTCAATTGCTTAACAAGTCCTTAAGAGCAAAGACACATAAAGACAGACTACGATAATTATTTTGTCTATTGATGTGTATTTCATCATCAAAAGAAACAGCATATTAACAATTCTATATTATACATATTACAAATAATGATAATAGGTAAGTGTGTAATTGCAATATATTTAAAAGATAATACATTTAATATATATACCTACATATGAAGATAACATATTATATGTAAATAACATTTTTATGTTCTGTTTATGTTCTGAATATATCCATATATAAAGTAATATAAGTCCAGTTAGATTGAAATTCAACCTTTATTTCCCCTGGCCCTACTTTTAAATCAAAAATGGATTCTTATAAAGGAAGAATTAGGGGCGCCTGGGTGGCTCAGTCGGTTAAGCGTCCGACTTCAGCTCAGGTCACGATCTCACAGTCCGTGAGTTCGAGCCCCGCGTCGGGCTCTGGGCTGATGGCTCAGAGCCTGGAGCCTGCTTCCGGTTCTGTGTCTCCCTCTCTCTCTGCCCCTCCCCCGTTCATGCTCTGTCTCTCTCTGTTTCAAAAATAAATAAACGTTAAAAAAAATTAAAAAAAATAAAGGAAGAATTAGAAGACAGGAAGATATGATTAGAACAAAGTGTACCTCATAGGTTGGGACTCCATTTATATACAGACATCTGGCAAAAAAACGTCACTAGTGTTTCTTCCAGAACACACTTCCTATACGTAGGAAGTGTGTAAGTCAAAAAAGAAAAAAAAGAATCTTGGAGGTTATAAGCAGCAGAAAAATGTGATAACATGATATAGTCAAGACCATCATTGCTCTAGATACTGTAGAAAACCTATTTGGCATAATTAGTCCTAAGGATCCTCAAAAGGAGAATATGCACAACCAATAAAAGAGATTTATTGGTAACAGATTTTGAAAATGTCTTTTACTAGTAGACTCACATCAAACTATTACTAGATTGGCACTGCTGACAAAACATACAGGGTGTTTCTTTCATATAAATACACATTTCACATGGTCACAAAGTAAAAGAAAACAAAACAAAAACCAAAAGGAAATTTTCACACTTAAAGCTTCTGATCATTACTTCAACACACTAATTATAGCCAGACATAGCAAGCACTTTTTAAAAAATCTTATAAAGAGAATGTTAAGGAATGTCCATTGTTTTACCATCTTTTTTTTTTTATCAACTATTATTTATAGCTCCTAAGGTGTTTACTTAGACAGGAATCTATTTTTTTAATAACATTTATTTATTATTGAGAGAGAGAGAGAGAGACAGAGCCATGAGCATGGGAGGGGCAGAGAGAAGGAGAGACACAGAATCCAAAACAGGCTCCAGGCTCCAAGCTGTCAGCACAGAGCCCGCCGCGGGGCTTGAACTCACAAACTGTGAGATTATGACCTGAAGTCAGACACTCAACCGACTGAGCCGCCCAGGCACCCCAGGA
Source organism: Panthera onca (assembly GCF_046562875.1). Lineage (NCBI taxonomy): Eukaryota > Metazoa > Chordata > Mammalia > Carnivora > Felidae > Panthera > Panthera onca. The sequence continues at coordinate 66,105,768 of NC_138345.1, forward strand.
ATCTATTTTTTTTAATGTTTATTTTATTTTTGAGAGAGAGAGAGAAGGAGACACAAAATCCAAAGCAGGCTCCAGGCTCTGAGTTATCAGCACAGAGCCTGACGCAGGTTTTGAATCCACGAACTATTAGCTCATGACCTGAGCCGAAGTTGGATGCTCAACCAAATGAGCCACCCAGGTGCCCCAGGAATCTATTTTTAATGTTTTACTTAAGGGGGGGGAGGGCCAGAGAAAGAGGGGGACAGGGAATCTGAAGCAGGTTCCAGGCTCTGTGCTGACAGCAGCGAGCCTGATGTGGGGCTCACATTCATGAACCATGAGATCATGATCTGAGCCAAAGTCAGACGCTCAACTGAGCCACTCAGGCGGCCCTACAAGAATCTATTTTTTATGACCAATTCAACTGTCCATTTTCCATCTTCTAAAGATAAAAATATGCATAGACATTGGAATACTAAGGAGAGTTGGCAATGAGGGAGAAAGGGGCCAGGGAGAGGTTGACAGCTCTGACTCCATCTTGCAACTTCCGCCTATTGTAGAGTTCTTGGAAGAGCAGCTATTTCCTGTATGCATGATAAACATCTTGAGGTTCAGATATCTAGAAAGTTTCCTGACCTGTCCCACAATATTGAACAAAAGAGGTCAACGAATCACTGAGCAATCTGAAATTTCTCCATCACTGCAGTTTTAAGCTCTAAAAACACCACCTTCCCTTGATCTCTTCAGATAGGCACACCAACTGTGTTGGGTTGTCCTTTTGCAAACCTAAATAAAGATTTGTCTCCTTTTTCCTTGCTCATAGGTTCGTTCCTGAAGTTCTTTAGCAATGGGCGATGAGGATGGGATGTGAAGCAACCTCCTAGGTACCTCCTATGAACCTCTGGACCTGCCAAAGTATACATGGAAGCCCCTTGTTGCTTCTCTTCCTGTGGCTTCTATAATCCCAGGAGGTGATTAAGGTACAGTCTTCTCACATCTCCAACCTTGGAAGAGGTCAGGAGACTTTTCTTTCAGGAAATTTCCTCACTTCAGAACTGCTAACAATTCACGCAGGGATTATTCCAATATAAAATGGGTACCAATCTCTCAGAAAGAGCTCTTGCTGATCTGCTGTCATCTAGCCCCTCCACTGGTTTTATGTATAAAAACCATAGCCCAGGGAGCTGTACATTTGTCTCAACCTGGGTTCAAATTACTGAAGATGGTTTAAAACCTCACTGGCCTCGTTGGGGCACCTTTGCTGTCCCTAAATTGGTATATGTAAGAGCAGAACTCTAGAGGCAAAACTATCCTACTTCACAACATCAATAGGAAGTCTATTTTAATTGGTACTCAGAAGCTTCTAAATGAACCAATGATTTCATCATAGCCTCTTTAAAGTCAAAGTCGGAGTTATTGGCCCTAGTTCTGATAGTCGGGTACTTTCTTTCACCCCCCTGGTCCAAAACAGAACTTCTAAATCTTCCAAAATTTCCTACCCCCACCCCAAAATTCAGAACAGTTTACTTGACAACTAACATTGACTATCAGTGCCTACATTCTAGGTTCTCCTGACCTTTACCAACTAGTATGCATGCTTTGTTGGACCTACACAGGCCCAAGAATGGCTGGATAAATCTGGATGGGAAGATTCCCTATGGGATTTTAAACTTCCTTATAATGAAACCCTAGAAAAACCTTCTAAAATAGCTGCAAGTTAAAAAAAAAAAAAGCTGCAAATTTAATCAAAGTGATTCCCTATATGTGGCCACTTCCAACAAATTAGAAGGCAATACAAAAAACGACTCAAAAAAAGGAAGAACCTGTTTCAGAGCTTTTTGATAATTCAAAACAAAATTTGTCTGATTCTGGAATCCCTAGATTGGATAAAAGAGCAACCGAATTGTTTAATTCAATGTTTCCAGAGGGCCTCTTTGATTCAGTCTCAACTCTGGTCAAATAAAATGACGCCAACTTGCAGACCAAAACTCCTTTACCCTTGCAACCACTGCTAAAAGAGTGGCAAAAGCTGTCAAAGGAGAAAAAGAAAGGTGAGTGAATAGACTTTTGAGCTGTCAAAAACAAATGATGAAGTTTATGGCTTTACAAATAGCAAACCCCAAATCCATGCCACAAGTTAAAACATCCAGCTCAACTGATACAACCCTTTTTCTTTTGCAAAACACCTAGACATTTCAACAAGGAAAGCCTGAAATACAAAAGATTCCTCCAATAGAATCCACAAATCTCAAACACAATTCCCTTATCAGATTAGGGATGCTCTGAGGACAAAGGGGATTTTTCCCTTTCTCCTAGCAAACACCACAGGAGAAATTCCTATAATGATTCAAAATGAAGACCATTTCATTCTCATAGACTCTGGAATAATTTAGTCAGTCTTCAATCCCTTTCTATTTTCCAATCCCCTTCCTTGGAGTAGAAAAGTATTTACCATGATCGGGGTGACTAATCAGCCACAAAAAGGAAAAAGGAAATATTTTTAGATCTGCCGTCTCAATCTTCAGAATTCCTAATTCTATCTATCTGCCAAATACTATTCTTCCGTCAGTCCACTGCCCTCCCATTCCTAAAGGTACCTGATCAGTTATGGGCAACTTCCTCTACCAATATAGGACACATAATTTCAGCTTCCCCAATAACCATTCAAATTGATCCACCAAAGCCCTTATCTAATATTAAGCAGTACTTGTCAAGCCTTATGGCCATTAAAAGAATAACTCATATTATTCAAGACCTTATCAACTAAGGATTGGTTGCCCAGTACGAAATCTTGCAATACTCCCATTTTTTCAGTTAAAAATCCCATAATAGAGGATGGCATTTTGTTCAGGACCTTAGGGCAGTTAACACTACAACCCATCACCCTACTGTTCCTGACCTCTCCACTCTCCTTTCTAATATACCCACTAAAACAACTACTTTTTCTGTTATTGACCTATGCAGTGCCCTTTTCAACATCCTCATGGACCCCCAAAGTCATTATCCTTTTGCTTTTACATGGAACAATCAACAATACACTTGCACAGCCCTACCCCAGGGACATATCAAAAAAGCCCTATTTCTCTCAAATCCTCCATGCTGACTTGAAAGATTTTGATTTCCCTGGGAAATCTGTACTATTACAATATATAAACAATTTTATGCCCCCCCCCCCACCCTAAAGGCCTCTCTCATTGACATGAAGTATCTTCTCCAACAATTAGCCAACAAAGGACACAAAGTATCTACAGATAAATTACAATTCTGCTCTGTCTCTGTCAAATTCCTAGTCCACCTTTTAACACCGGTTGGGCTAAAAATAGAACCAGACAGAACTACCATCACGCGATTCCCTCAACCCCAGACTAAAAGACAATAATGAGGTTTCCTGGGTCTTACTGGATCCTATCACCTTTGGATTCCTAATATTCCCTCATATGCTCTCCTGACTGCAACCCTCTAGACCCTAACCCATGGCCTCAAGAGACCTGTGATGCCTTCATACCTTTAAAAAAAACAGCTCATCTCTTCCCCAACTCTAGGATACGCTAATTACCAACAGGCCCTTCCTTTTAGTCCATGAACTTTCTGGTAACACCTTGGGAATCCTGACCCAAAGGTATGGAGGCCAACAATGCCCCACAGACTTTACAGGGTATTGCAGACTTTAATCAGGCCCTTTGGCCAAAGGATTACCTCCCTGCCTCCATGCCCTAGCAGCCACCTTAATACTCCTTACTGCCACCAAACAAACAAACAAACAAACAAACAAAAAACAACCTTACTAAATTCTCCCCTATAGATATTAGTCCCACATACAGTTAAAACTCTCTTAGGGGAGCCTGAGTGGCTCAGTCAGTGAAGTGTTCTACTCTTGATATCCACTAAGGTCACGATCTAGTGGTCATGAAATCAAGCCCTGTGTCAGGTCCATGCTGAGAGCACAGCCTGCTTAGCATTCTCTCTTTGCCTCTCCCTCTGCCCCTCCCACCCCTCCCTCAAAATAAATAATAAAAAAAATAAACATTTGGAAAAAAAAAAAAAAAAACCTCTTAGATTCCCACCACACCAAACATCAATCCGCCAGTCCATCTATCCTTTCCAATCATTCCACACTCTTGTCCTCTTCTCAATCTGCTACCTGACTTCCCTTACCCCTCAAAGATTCAACTGAATTCATTTGCATCCTTGTAACTGACTCATTACTTACTACTCAATTAGACCTTCATAAATTTCCCCTACCAAATCCACACTTTACTTGGTTTATTGATGGATCTTACATTAAAAATGGTCAAGGAAAATACAGTGCAGGATACTCTGTAGTATCCACTGAAAAAAAGATCAAAGCAGGCTCCTTGCCCCAGGCTCATTAGGCCCAATAAGCTAAATTACATGCTCTAACAAGAGTATGCCAATTGGCAATAAATAAAGCTCTCACTACTGTCTATGGAGCAGATATGTTTTTGGGGTTGCCCATGATTTTGGTATGCTCCAGAAACAGTGAGAGTTTCTAACATCCTCTGGCCAATCCATAAAAACAAAACTTATATATGAAAACTGCCTTGACACCATTCTCTTTCCCTTTTAGGCTTAGCTATTATAAACATTCAAGCTCATTTCAACCTTGATATCCCTGAAGCCAAGGGCAATCATGCTAACCAGGCTGCCAAAAATGTGGTGCTTCAAACTTCTGATTTACAAACAACCATCTGTATGACCTTCATCCCCTTAACCCAAATTACTTAAAACAAACTCAACAAAACATGACTGAAGATGTAAAGGAGAAATGGATGAAACAAGGCTCCTATGAGAACTTCTCCAAGACAACCTTTGGGTGGGACCAAATAACAAACCTGAACTACAAAAAAGAGCCCAAAGAGCTCCTTTAAAAATTTATCCAAAATATGGCACATTAGGGCACAAGTAAAATTGTCCAGTGGGCACAACAGCAGTATTGGAAACCATCTCCAACTGTTGCCCAACAAATATTTCAAAAATTTTCCCCTTGCACAATCCTGCAGAACCATATCATGCTGCTTTAGGTCAATTCTCAGTGGGCCATTTGACATCTTGCAAATTGATTTCATCCAGCTTTTCCCATTTACCAAATATAAATATGTATTGGTAATGATCTGTAAGTTTTCTCACTGGATCAAGGCATTTCTTTGTAGGCAGGCAACAGCTAAAGCAGTGGCCAAAAACCTATTAGAAAAAAAATCATTCCCCATTGGGGTATTTCTTGACAGCTACATAGTGATCAAGTAACCCATTTTACTGGTCAAATTGTCCAAGAGATCTGCAAAATCGGTGTTTTTTTTTTTTTTTTTTTTTTAAGATCTGCAAAATCTAATCCATCTTTCAACATTTTCATTGCATCTACCATCCTCACCCCTCAGGATTAATTGAACAAACTAATGGCATAATCAAAACTCAATTTGCCAGGGACATCTGGGAGGCTCAGTTGGTTGAGTGTCCGACTTCACCTCAGGTCATGATCTCGCGGTTCCTGGGTTTGAGCCCTGCATCAGGCTCTGTGCTGACAGCTCACAGCTGCTTCAGGTTCTGTGTCTCCCTCTCTCTCTGCTCCAACCCCAGTTCTCTCTCTCTCTCTCTCTCTCTCTAAGAATAAATAAACATTTGAAAAAAAAAAAAAAAAAAAAAAAAAACCCGGTCCCAAACCCTGCCTCTTGTCCTTTTATCTAAAATCTAGCCATACTGGAAAAGCTCAATTGTTTCCATTCCAAATCATCACTAGGCATCCTATGAACCTAATCAAGGGTCACTTGCCCTCCACTTTGTTACAAGGAGAAATTCTCCAGTACTGTAAGGGACTTCTGCAGAATACATATGAAAAGGCCAAACTTGTTAAAGATTCATTTTACAGAATGTTCCTGGGAGATGAAGAAAATACTCATGACCTTAAGCCTGGAGATCCAGTATACTTGAAGAGACATCAACTTAAAGATTCTCTACCGCCAAAATAGGACCTTATTAGGTATTGCTAACCAACTCGTATGCAACAAAGCTACCAGGGCCCAACTCATGGATTCACATTTCTCATTTAAAAAGGACTCCAGATCCTGAAAACAACTGGTGAGCCACTCCCCTTCCAGAAGATATCCCAAGACCCAGAACTGAAACAGACAATATCCAATGAAATAACTGAAACCCGAGATCCAGCACCAACCCAGAACTCTACTTTTACTTTAGTTCTTATTTTTTCCCCTTTTGTCTCATTTTCATCACTGTTCTATTGCCCCCTCCCAAGACTGGCTTGAAGTTTTATGACCCTTAGCTCTTCCTGTGGCTTGAGTTCTTAAATGGAGACTTCCTTAATGACCCTCAGGCTTTAATAAGACTTAGTCCTATAGTCCCTACCCTTTGTTCTCAACTCCTATACAAATTCAAGAAGAAAAACCAGTTAACAATATCCGTATTACTATGTTCTATCAAAGAGAGAACCCCTGTGATTGGAATACTAATATCATTGTTAAGCCTTCCCAAACATAGCCCATGTCCCAAACATACCCCCTAAAAATTGTTGGGTATGTTATTATAACCCACACAACACCCCAACCAAATACAAAAATACACTCTATTAACTCCCCTTGGTTCAAGAAGATTGTCCCACAGATAATGATCATTAAGATCATGCACAACACCTCTAGTCAAATATAATTGTTCCCCCTCACTCTCTCAAAGGTACCCTAACCCCATTTGCTTTAACCTCCTTTCCTTGTTTTGACATTACTCCTGTACACAATTTCACTTCTTAAATAAGATATGTCCACCTGGGACCTAGTCTGGTTTCTACAGATGTAAATCTCACTTTTGCAGTCACTGATCACTATAATCTATCAAGCTACAACCATATTTTATCCATGTCCCCTAATGCTACTTCCCTCCACCAGGTCATCGCAGAACAAAAGACAAATGATGAAACTTACTATCAATACTTGGGTCCAGTGATTTCCCAGGGAATGACATATAGAAAGTCTCATCAGTGGAATATATGTAAGAGGTTTTGCTATAATCAAACTAATCCCAAATTCTATCCTTACTGTGATCTCCACAAACCTTATGTTGCAGGACCCCTATCTTCCTTCTGTGCCAATTTTTCCTTCCCCATTATCAAAAGCACCACTCTGAGCAATAAAACATGAGCAACTGAATCTTGGTGTGGTTTTGAAGGGTGTATTTTTATCTGTGGCAGCCCTCTTAATTATCTGTCCTTATATGGGAAACCCTTATGGAAGAACTAACCAAGCCTTAGCCTTCAAAAGCATTAACAATACCTGGGTCACTGGACACTGTACTCTAGGATTCATATAACCCAATCTGTCTACCCTACCCACAACTCTACCCCTAATAGAACCCAAAGGACTTTAGGTATAATAGTTGTTGGATTTGGTCTGGCTATAGGCATGCTGGCCCCCTGGGGAGGATTTTCTTATCACAAACCCACCCAATGTAATCTCACAAATGTTCTATAGGAATTATCCCATGAAACTGGTTCAGCCCTACAAAATTTACAATGATCCTGGGACTCTCTTGCTTCAGTAGTCCTAGACAATCAAATAGCACTTGACTACTGGTTGGTAGAACAAGGGGGTGTCTGTGCTGTTGCTAATATCTCTTGTTACTCCTGGGTAAATACTTTGTTCAACATGGAATTAGAAATTTAAAAAAAAAAAAATTCACACAGGGCTCTTGACTTCACAATATCAACAAACCCACCTCCAACATATTAAAAGCTACCTACCGTCATTCAATCTCTTTAGTTGGTTGCCTAACAAAATAGGAAATATCTTTAAACCTGGACTACAATACTGAATGAGACTATTAATGTTTGGATTAAATATCTGGTTGCTATATAAAATATGTTTTGTTTGTTTCCAGAAGTGCCTCTCTTTTCCTCTTCCACTCCCAAGCTAATTATGATGACTTAAGCTTCTGTGTATACTGCTCCAATGTATATCCCTATGCCCCCTATGAAGGACTGGATAGAACCAAGCAGACAAGCACTTGGGCAACAAGGAACTCTACCATAATGAGTTTCCCCCACCATAATTGACCATGGTGATGTTTCATACACCAGTGATCAAAAAGGGGAAATGAAGAGGAAAAGGGGTGAAGGAACAGTTGACAACTCTGAGTCCATCTTGCAACTGTCACCAGTTGGAGGTCACAGAACAGTCACTTACTAGAATCAGGATAATCATTTTGAGGTTTAGACACCTAGAAAACTTCCCCCCAACCCACAATACTGAGCAAAAGAGGCCAACCAATCACTGAGCAAATGATACCAACTGAAATTTCTCCCTCATTGTGGTTTGAAGCTTTAAAAACACCACCTCCTCTCATCCTTTTTGGACAAGCACACCAATTGAGTTTGGCTGTCCTTCTGGTTTGTAAAGCTAAATAAAGATCCATCTCCTTTCTCCTTATTCACAGGCTCACTCTTGAAGGTTTTCTTTAACAGCAAACATTTTTTTTTTCTACTTTAGTACATTTTCCTTTAACTTTATGGAAACAACCACCATAGCTTCTGAGTCTGTGCAGCCAGGTGGCACATTGTAAGATGTCCATATATAGCATTGGTTTTCCACTTAAGCAAGTATAGTTTTTGGTTTTTGTTTGTTTCCTTAACTGAGAGCAAAAAGGTCAAGCTCTCTGTTTTTTGGTCAACTATCTTTGTTCCTTTGGCCTCCTCATCCGTTTCCTCCGCCTCATGGCATTCTATCCATGAACTGGTGTTAGGAAAAAAAAGATTGCTAAATCATAATTAGGAAGAGGTTTATAAGTGTGTTGTCTCTGGCTGCTATTATTTGTCATGAAGTTACTAAACACATTCAAATTTACCTCTCACCATTTTTGTATGTTGTAAATGTAAGTAATAGCAAATAAATTATAATACGTGGACATTTTAGATGGTATGGTAATGAATGATTGTATTCTATCTCTGGGGATGCTTGTCCCTAAAAAAACAGGGACAACTAGGTTAAAAATAGGAACAAAATGGAAAAAATAACCCTCCCCATTCACTAGGGTATAAGAATCCATAATATATTACCAACACAGACCCTGTTTGGACTCTGAAACATTTCAAGAAAGGTTGCAAGAACATTTTTTTTTTTTTTCTGAAATGTATTCTTGCCTGGAAGTGTAGGGAGCAACTAAGTAACTATTCACCGTTCATTTCTGCATTATGATTTTATGACATGATACATTCTTTAATATTCTGGAGCTCAAATATACACTTACAACAAGCCCTTAAGCTTTTCTTCTATCTCAAAAATAATAAAAAGTGCATATAAAAAGTCCCATATGTTAGGCAAGTGAAAATACTCTCTGAAAGTACATATAATAGCTTTATCTGCAACTACTATTAACACAATGAAATTTTTTTCTCTTGGTCAAAGGAAAGTTACAGTTTTCCCCCAAAGTAATAGCTCTTTGTGTTTATCTCCTGAAGTCTGTAACACAAGTGCAAAAAGGCTGCCATCAGACTATATTAAAGTTGATCATTTCAGTTGCCTGTTACCTAGTGGTAGAACTTGCTAGACACAATGAAAGAAATGTTTAAGCAATGAAACAATTTCAGAGAATGACTTACCCTCCTTTAATATAGTCAAGGAATGAAACTTCTGTTTCTACCAAAAAAGAGAGTAAGGTTACCTGAAAAAGAAAAGGGAAGAAACAAGGCAAAAATTACCTGCTGGTACTAACGGAAACCTAAATGGACTTTGTTCTAACTATTAGAGAGGAACTCATAGTTCATATTAGAGAGGAACATTACATTTTGAAAATCAATAATGATATTATTCTTTATTAAAATCCATTAGGACTGACTGCTCTTATATTTAAATTTAGCAGAAGGAAAAGGGTCAAAAAAATTAACTAACTCCTTCCCATGAGCAGTTTAGTTCCTTTGAAGAATAGCATGGAAATTATTTACAATGACACGGTGTTACTTCCCATTTTAGATAAAAGGAAAGATTAAAGGAGTTGAAACATAGTTAAAACTAAAAAATCAGAATCAGTGAGTTAAACCTTATGAGAGGAAAGGTGTGCTTTTGTCATGTTCTTGTAATGGGGCTATCTAATATTTTAAGTGTCTTGCAGTATACATCTTTAAAAGGAAACTTGAAGAGAACTTAGATTTTGCTTCTCCTAAGAAAACTTAATCTGATGATAAAAATCTTCAGTATATTATAACAGAAGTATCACAGACATGAAAAGTACAGCAGGTCAATAATACTGTAATAAGGTTGTATGGTGAAATCCAGTGACTGCACTTACTGTGGTGAGCGTGGAATAATGGTCAGAATTGTTGCATCAATCACTTGGAATGATAACATTGTGTGTTAATAATACTCCAATGGGGGAAAAAAGGCACACTTGAATTCTCCAAAAAGAAGGAATAGGATGATTTTAAGATTTTTTCACAATCTTAAGATACTTTCATCGACACCTTCCTGTCCCGGTTTAGACCTGCATTCTACAAGGTGCAAATCTTAACACACTATAAGCAAGTACTTTCATGTGCCATGAGTCTTAATAGTTAAGTGTAGCCTGTAAAGAGTATAGTCATTCTTACTAACACACTTTTTCACACCTACTTGATTCTCTCTAGTGTGATTCCACTCAATGAAGATTTCATAACAAAACTTCAGCTTCCCACAGAGGCCACAGAATCCTGAGGACAACCTGCAGGAAGCTGGGTCACTACTTTTTATAAGGTATTCTCCATTACAACCATTCCCACGGCAAGTTCATTTTTCTATTATACACCTTCATATTAAAATCCTAGGTTAAATTGAAAAAAACAGGGGCGCCTGGGTGGCTCAGTCGGTTAAGCGTCCGACTTCAGCCAGGTCACGATCTCGCGGTCCGTGAGTTCGAGCCCCGCGTCGGGCTCTGGGCTGATGGCTCGGAGCCTGGAGCCTGCTTCCGATTCTGTGTCTCCCTCTCTCTCTGCCCCTCCCCCGTTCATGCTCTGTCTCTCTCTGTCTCAAAAATAAATAAACGTTAAAAAAAAAAAGAAAAAAACAAAAACAAAAAACAAAAACTCCCATTCCCGAGGGTGTAAGAATCCATAATACATTACCAAGACAGGCCCTGTCTGGGTTTTGGGAAATTTCAAGAGTTTAGTCTTTAGTACTATTCAATGTAAATGTTACACTTTTTTTTTTTTTTTAACTCATTTATTTGGCTCTTTAGTGAATAACATAAAATTTGACTTACTGTTCCCGAATTAGTATATTTTTTCTTTTTTCCTTTCTTTTTGGGATTCACCACCTTGAAAGCAGATAATTACAATGTGTTAGGATTTATACATAACATACATAGGATTTATACAAAATATATAAAAAATGTGTAGTTCAAACTGCTGTCTTCACTGCTGATGCATTTATTCATTTACAAATGCCTTTACTATGATTCCTGTACAGTCCTTAGGCCAAAATTTCTCTATAAAATTTACTCATGACTGTTTTCTTTAAAAAAAAATTTCTTTTTCAGTAATATTCTTCTCAATCACTTTATGCATTGACTACCCTTATCCATCTGTATCTTCTTGATGCAAGGGAGACCTTTAACATCCTAGGTCCTAAATAATAATAATTATGTATAGCAAAGAAGAGTATATTCAGGAGACATAAATTTGTTATTAGGTAAAGAACACTAACATAGCAAATCACCTGGCTATGTGCATATATGAGGGCTCTGTTACTCTTTTGCTGTCAGTGGCAGTAATTTCCACCAGACATCCAGGCTATGCAATGATTGGTAAAGGTCTGGTTGTGGACCTAAGATTTAATTTTTGACCATTTATTCCATGAGGAAAATATTCTTGCACTCCTATATTATATAAGACACCAAAGAACATAGGGAATATGAAGATGAGTAAAATCTGTTGATCTAATAGGATAAAAAAACACATAAGTGCTTTAAGAGAAGATCCTTCAGCACATCCCAATCCAAAATACACAGGAAACATTTGACAGGTAAAGAAAGTTAAAAGAATTTATGAATAAGTAGTATTTGAAGTAAACTTTATCAATTTAAACTAAGGCTACAATAAAAAAGGAAAGACACGACATTTGAGAAAGAGGAAAAAGCAATCGGCCCAGGTTGGCTGGAGCAGAGTGCAAATACATGTTATTGAAATGAACCTGAAGGCCTGCAGGTACATGAAGGCTGCAGGAGACACTCCTGTCTGCATGCATGGAGATCCTGAAAGCTCTTTGCAAGCTTAGAGATCCCAAAAGGGCTCTATACATTGCTCCAGCCCCTTCACGGCTGCAGTCCACCAACAGTCCTATGGGTCCAGGGTCCCAGTAAGAAACAATCCTGTCTGCAATTGTCCAGACCTTGAAAGGGCCCAATACTTAGTTTCAGCTCCTTCCAGCTATAGTTTGTGAGCAGTATTGCTGACACAAGGACCCACCAGGGGACACTCACATGTCTGTACCTCAGGAGATCATGAAATATCCTTATATTTATTAGGCCTCAGCCCCTCTGATCTTGATCAGGAAGCCCGCCCAGGGACCTGGTGGGAGACATGCCCATCTGTACCTCCAAAGCCAGGTCTACAGACCAAAGTCTCGGCTATGGTACCTGAAACAGCCATGGGACTCAGTGGCTGACCTTCTTAGGCATGGTCCACAGCCAGTCCTGCTTAGACACCCATCAGGTGATCAGACACGAGTTCTCAAAAAGTGCTGGCTGGAGCCACACACATCCTCATACTTAGTAATAGGCCAACTGACTGAGGACCCTACTGTATACCCTCAAGAGGAACACTGGTTCAGTGCCAGCCTACTGAATAAAGTACTAGAGCCAGTCTCATCCACCCAGGGATGAGATAGAATCCATGCCCATTCAAGACTCTGATAAAAGCACCCCCAACCATAGATACTAGTGCAGACCTAACAGCTTCAAAAGCGGCTCCAACCCAGCATGACTGCAGTTCTGGAGGTAATCCCATCAGCTCAGGAACTGACAAGAGGTCTTTATCTGCCAAAACCAGTCTGGAAAGCTGTAGGGGGGTTTTAAAAGCTTGGGTTTTGCTGGAGATATAGAAGCCCGAGGATAGGTGAAGAAACCAGGGATCGGTAAGTACCACCTGTCTTCTATTATTTTCATTGCCTATACGGAGCCTTAATATTCCGTCATTGGAAGACGCAGATAGAAAAACTGATGCTTACCCCATCTTTGCTCTTGCCTGGGAAGTTTGCTCTATAATATCTCATACTCTACTAAGTAAAATACTATACAGTATTTAGCACTTAACAAAATACACCAGGGGTGCCTGAGTGGCTCAGTTGGTTAAGCATCCAACTTCGGTTCAGGTTATGATTTCACAGTTCATGAGTTCAAGCCCCACATTGGGCTCTTTGCTGGCAGCTCAGAGCCTGGAGCCTGCTTCAGATTCTGTGTCTCCCTCTCTCTCTGCTCCTTCCCCGCTTATGTTCTGTCTCTCTCTCTTAAAAATAAACATTAAAAAAATGTTTTTAAATAAAAAACCATATTTCATGTGTTAGTCTCCCTTACACACTGAAATTTTTAATCATCTCTGTATCTCTGAAATTTTTAACCATCTTAACAGAGAATGTGGAATATAAAAGCCATGCGATAAACATTTTTACAAGTGAATGAATGAATAAGTGAATGAATAAAATGCTACTGCCATAGAAGAAGGAAAGTGCTCCACTCCTAACTTAAAAGAGGGTACAATTTTAGTGTCAATCTGGCAGGGAGAGTTACGATTATTGACTAATACTAAAATATTCTCCTTTCCTATTGATGTTTGTTAAATAAAAAAAATTATAGAGAATGTACAGGTAGCTTAGCTCAGGTATTAACAGTGCCAAAACACACCATGTGCTCAAAACATATCTGGTAGCTAACTGGCAAGGTAGATTTAAGGCAGAAACAACTACTGTGCTTGCCTTAATAACCTGGATTTCTTTCATGACTGAATCAAGCTTTGTCATTCCTTTCAGTCTTCAACTAAACAACAGGGAAGTCGCTCAATCTTATAACACCATGGTGACATAATGAAAACACCTATTTTTCTCTTTTTATTAAAAAGAGGAGGAGGTTTGGGGGAGGAGGTTGGTAGGAAGGCAAAACACAAAGGGTGAGGCTTATGAAAAAATGAACTTGCATTCATATTGAAGTTTTAAAAATAATAAAAAGCTTCATTGGCAAGAATGTTTAAATTTCTCAAAACAGAGTTAAAAGATCATGGAACTTTAAGAGAAATAATATCATTCAGTCTCCAAAACAAGTGTGTTTAATAAGCTTAAAGATTCTTACGTATATTGGTACTTACTTAACCTTTGCCAATTATCCTTTACAAAATCTATACTTTCAGAGCATAAATTTACTTATTCCAGAGGAAAATAATAATAGAATAGAATTCCCCTTACCTCATATACATTGAATTGTGATTGTCCTCTAGAAAGTTCCCTATAGCTTGTTGTAAATTCTCCAATGAAATCATGACTAAAATTAAGGGCAAAATATATAGTATTAGCTTTCATACATTTGCCAATTATACCTTAAAGCTTTTCGCAAACGTACAGTCTAATCATGAAAAAATTACTATGAGAATAATTTAATAACATATTTTAAAAGAGAATCCATACATAACTTCATTGTTCTTTAACCCTGAACTATGTACACTCAAAAATTACATTGTGTTAGTATTCAAATAATATTCAAGTTATCCCAATTTGATTAATATTTATAAAATATTAATTTGAACATTAAGATTTCAAATGGTACTTGTTTTAATAACTCATATCTCAAAGACATTTCATCATCTATACTACCAAAACGATTAATAATTTATTCAAAAAGGATTAAAGCTTAAGACACTCAAAACTTACTATTATTTACATCAATAATCACAAATACAATATACAAAACTCCTAAAACTTAATGACCAGGATGTAATAGGACATTATTTTTCAAGGGTATCCCATGTTAACATGGATAATAGTCACCAAATTTCATTTTCAATAATAATTGTTTAAAAGTATACTGTTAATATCAACATGGTTATTCTGAGTTTTTTCATCTTGAAACAATCATCATTGCCTTTTCAGAAAGCAGGCCTTCTACAGGTGTCTTCTCAGTTTAGCTGGGGAGGGATAGGAATTGACTAAACATACGTGTTAGTTCTCACCATAAAATCTTTGTCAATGTGACTACTGAAGTTTACCTAGCAACCTAAAAAACATGTTATGCATTCGGTAGTTTAGAGGGGACTTGTATTCTGCTACCCTATGTAATCTGAACACACACTGCTAAGAAATGCTGGTTTTCAGTGCAGTGGTGAAATGTAATGCGACAGAGGAAGAAGATAAAGATTACAGGAACTAAAGTGGTAAAACAAACCATAAGGGATGTCACCGTTATTTATATCATAGAATTTAAGCTTGGCCCATTCACTTTGCAAATGCAAGGTGTTCATTATTACCATATATATATATATATATATATATATATATATATATATATATATATATATATCCCGAAACCTGAGGTAGGTTTAATGCTTAGTTGTGAATCACTAAAATCCATCAAACCTCCATAGACCTGATGACCAGTGACAACCAACAAATAAATTATCTAGCCAACCAAATTACTGATTTCTAAAGATGGCATTTGGAAGAGAAAACTAGCTGCCATTAATTTCAGTAGAGTTTTTGCAATAGGAATTGTTTTATAACATTATTTAAAATACAGCTCATTTAGATTCCAGCCTCTCAGTTCTCCCTTATGTCAAAGATCTTACACATACATGATATTATTCGAAATGGGACATCCCTCTTTATAGATGTACCACACTGACCCCTTCTAGATTTGACTTCCAGAAGCATATCTACACACACGAAAATGTGAAAGGAAACAGGGTTGGAAACAGTGGTAAATATATTTGTATGTATGAACCCAATCTCCTAGGAATCACTCATTGAAGTTACACAAGGAAAATTATAAAATAGTACTTTAGTGCTACATATTTCTAATAAGTGGAATAATTTTCTTTGACCTTCAGAGGTGGAAGCTCATAACCTTGGTATCTTTCACTGAGACCTTAACAACTGAGTTATAGAGATTCTGTTTAGAATCTATCCTCCTCCATTGCTGTGCGTGCTTCAAATATCTTAAAAGTCACGGAGATCGAGGCGCCTGAGTGGCTCAGTCGGTTAAGCATCTGACTTCAGCTCAGGTCATGATCTCATGGTTTGTGGGTTCGAACCCCGCATTGGGGTCTGTGCTGATAGTGCAGAGCCTGGAGCCTGCTTCAGATTCTGTGTGTGTGTCTCTCTCTCTCTGCCCCTCCCCTGCTCATGCTCAGTTTCTCTGTCTCTCAAAAAGTAAATAAATATTTAAAAAAATTAAAAAAAAAAAAGAGTTCCAGAGATAAAACATTCTATTAGAGCGCTTCAAGCACAATGCTTTGGTATTGGTAACTGTGGCCAAGCCTTATATAACAGAACTTACCACACTAATCGTGGGGACTTAACATAGAGGGCTTAAAATAAACTCTGGATCACTTAAGCCCATATGGTAGTTTTCTGACTATGGTAATCCTCATCTGGTTAACTGTTTAAATTCAATATGCAGCTATTACTATTAACACTAAATTCCCACCACTCAACACTAATCGAAAACTTGGTAGAGAGAAGCAATATTTACTGATCTCAAGTAAATACAATTACTCAATCAAGTCTCAAGAACATGTAATACCCATTTGGATAAAGTCCAGCAGAGTGGCAAATCTGGACCTAATTGCAATGGTCAAGTTTATCATACGGCACACATTGATGTGCTCCTGTTGAAGTCATTATGGAGCTCTCTAAGAAGCATTTCTCTGATACTTGGTTCTGTTTTGTTTTGGTAAATTTGTTACTCTCTACAGAATTGAATGATGAACAATGGGACTCAATGCTTATGAATCTGCACTTTTGTGCTTCCATTTGTGTTTCCTAATCTGAAAGCACCCTGTTTATTAATAAATGGAGATTTTCCCCTCTGCATTAGTTGTTAGAGGGTTTACACCCAGATGTATGGCCATTTCTTGCAGGATATGTATGCATGATGTGCTGTCCTATGCAGGCTTTTCAAATTTCTTACCCTAATTTCCCCCTTTGCTTCAATTTCCTCGCCCAGTTTCACCATATGTTACTACATGCATTTCTGTAAATTACCTTGGATCCTTTTCAGAGTAAGACAGGACACAAATAAATGGAAGAATGAATAAAATATTTGCTCCTCCCATTCTGAATCTTGTTCAAGATTATCATTTTGAATAAAACACTGAATGTGCATGTCATATAAATGCAATGCTATGATGTGTTGTAGAGGAGAAAATGTATTAAGTGAGTCACAAATTGCATTTCAACCTCCAAGACAACATTCCTGCGAGATAAAGAAAACACATTATTGTATCTATTCAGAGCCAGAGAAATGGATGACCAAGAAGTGAGGATTTGTTGAAAGGTTATCAACATAAAGCATAAAAGCAGGTAGCAGTAAACTTGCCAACCCTAGATATAAGGTGCTTTGTCTCCAGAATACATCCTAAGAATTTGGGTGGATAAGTGGACTCATTCCCAGGTCAATTTCATCATAGATCTCTTGAACACATGGACATTTTTAGTTTCCTTTGTAACTTGTCTTACTTAAAAAATTATTTAGTACGCCATAGATAAATACTCTCAAGAAAGTATTAAATGTAATTTTCACTGATTTATAATTATCTTTTCCCCTATCACCAACTATTCCAGATTTTATTGAGGTAAAAAAAAATTTAATTTGCTTTAACATTTTTATCTGTTCATGATTTTCAATACTGTGATATTGAAACAATTATCACTATACAATAAATCACAACCAACAATTTCCTTGTGATTTAATAATACTGCTTTGCTATTTCCTGTTAATTTAATTGCATCTAAAATAATTTTCTATGTTATGTCTTTGCATTTACAAAATAAAGTGTACCTCAGGGCTGCTTATCTGATTTGTGTCTGTTTACCTCTCTAATTTGTTCTCCCTACTTTTTATAAGGGAGGAAATAAAGAGATTTTTAAAGCAAATTGATTATGACTATATAGCTTAGAATTTGAGGAAATAAAGATTTTTAAAGCAAATTGATTACAACTATATAGCTAGTAGTCTGCCTCTAAAATCCTTGTTTGAGCAAAGTGATTAAATTGTTAAATAAAATCTGTATATTACAATTATTTCTGTGCTCCACTAAGAGTGGAAAAATGGCGATTGTGTCTACTGACATTTACATTTGAAACCTGTAGGACAGTCCCTACCTAACAAATGTGTCTTTCCCACCACACCGCCCCTCCCATTTTTGGCACCTTCTTTCCCAGCGTCACCTATACTATGGAGGCTAGCTATTATGTCCTCCAAGAAGCCTTTCCTGCTTCATGCCATTCTCTCTTTGCTTTTAAAGAAGCCAATATCTCTCTACTGTCACAAACCTGTATTGTATTGTACCTGCTCTTTACATAGCTCCCCTCTCAGTCTCCGTACTTGAAGGTGAGAAAGGTGATAAACTCATCTCCATGTTTTCAGCATCTACCTCATTGCCTGGTAAATGGGCACTGTTGAAAGTTGGAACTAGATTCAGGGTAATATCACAGTCATGCTGTGATCTTACCTTGCAGGTCATATGAACAGATTTGCCTCAGACTATATTCAGTCTAAAAGACTAGCACAAGTGCCAATCACAGTAACCACCATCACTCTCTCTACCTCCTTAAAACAACTCAGAGAGTAATGAGAACAACTGTTCTTTTCCCCAGAAGTGCACCCACACAATCCCACCAGAGGCAGAGAAAAGAGAAGCAGGCAATATTGCCTTCTGTGGGCATTTCTGGTGATCTTCCTGAAGGCCACCCTGCCTTGGGACAGATAACTGTTACTTTCTTGACTGTCAATAAACTACTTTTGCACATAGTGTATACAAATGGCATGTATGTACCGAATCCATCTCAGCCCTTTCTCTACCACCATGTGGTCTGGAGTGAGTCAACTTTGGGGTCCTTAAGTCTTCACCGAAAAATGGGAGGCAATGCCTACTTACGGTTTTGAAAACAGACTCAGAAAATTCATTTGATTCTTTTTTTTCTGTGAAAAGTGTTTAACTCCTCAAAAAAGACACTACTAAGATACCTTTTTCCAATTATTAAGAATATGATTCCAGACACACATATATATAATTGTAAGAAAGCTTCCATCAAAATAACTTGGGAGGACGTAATAGGCTTATGAACTGATATATGCTGCGTTATGATATTCTGGAGTTACACACACCTGTGGCTTGTACTATTCCAATGCGATTCCTTTCCTCTGGAGTACATACACTACAGTGTGCCGTGTGCCAGGTGTGTGCTGAAGGACCTCTCACATAAGGATTTGTAAACAAATTATGTGTTAAAGACAATTTCTCTAGGATGTTGAAAAGATTCCAGCTCAAAAATGGGCATGGTCTTTCCCATGGAAACAACAGCCCCGGATGCTAAAGTCTCCTCCATTGGTATTTAAACATACTGCCTTCCCATGTTCCTCTATCTTGTCTAATCTGGTCCAGTCCTAGCAAGCATAACAACATTTTTAAAATTAGCTAGAGATTAAGCAGTCACAGAAGTGAGAGACACTTTTAATTGAAGTGTAGTCATGGTGACCCTAATTAAACTCATAGGTTGCAGACATTCTTACTGGTTAAACCTGTATTTGTAGGAGAGCAGCAGTGTTTTTCTAGAGGTGACTGAAACCAAACCACTAACTCCACGATCACAAGTAAACTATGCCCTCAGATTTGTGATTTCTCACAATCAACACTAAAAGTCATCTTTATGAGTCCAGATATTGTTATCAGCTAAAAGTCATCTTTATGAGTCCAATATTGTTATCAGCTGTGCCTGATTTTGCTAATATTCTTTGCTTTTCTTCTAGTCAAAGCCTTCAAATTTGACAAGACTTTTCAGCATCTAAGAATGTTTTGGTTTTCTGGGGCTTTTTAAACAAGAGAATACCAGCCCCTACTGATTCTTAAATGAAGTAGTTCTATGTGAAAATTTCAACAAAATCAAATCTTTCTTTTCCCTTGTAACTTCCTCAAATCCTGACAGAGAATTTAGTTTACTTTAAAAAAAATCTAGAAATATAACCTTTAAATATTCCCAGATTAAGAATTTGTCTATAAATTTGCAGAATTATTATGATTATTAATTGTGCTAGTAAACAAAGATTATAAACATTCTTACAAAAGTAATTTTTTTAATTTGTAAAGTCCTGGTTTATTCCCTCCATAGATTACAATAATACTTCTGGGCCTTCAAGAGGAAAACAGGGGTGCCTGGGTGGCTCAGCGGGTTGGGCACTGACTTCGGTTGGGGTCCTGATCTCACAGTTTGTGAGTTTGAGGCCCACATCAGGCTCTGTGCTGACAGCTCAGAGCCTGGAGCATGCTTTGGATTCTGTGTCTCCCTCTCTCTGCCCCTCCCCGCTCACGCTCTGTCTCTCAAAAATAAATGTAAAAAAAAAAGTTTAAAAAAAGAGGAAAACAGATATAATCATATCAAATATCAAGAATTCAGCAGGAGAACTAGGCTAATTTTATCAGTCTTATCCATACCAGCTCCTTAATACATTTCTAATACAGACAAAAATTTAAAAAGATATAAATAGCATATATATATATAATAAATACTATTGTCATTTTAGGTATAAATTCATATAAAATATTACATAGTAATATATGATATTACATCTATGTAAGTGTACATTTTAATGTATGTATTATATCTATTATTATTTAATATTTCATTTATTAACTTTATTTTCATTTATTTATTACATCTATACAAAGACTTGGGACAAACAACACATTTTCAGATAAAGATAATATTTTTGATGTGATTTACATTTATATAGAAAAATGATATATGTCATCATAAAGAAAATCTTCTGTATGATGATTTATCACATTTAAGCTCAAACTGTGTGCCTATATATCTACTCCATTTTTTTAAATACAGGGTATAGACATATTTTCTTATATATATTTACATGTAAGTATTTTTATAATATATATTTATAAATGTATTATTTAAAGTCCAAGTGTATTTACTAGATATAATGCAAATTTCAACTACACATAAAATCTAACTTTTAAAAAAATAATTACCTTTGATTCTTTTCTATTGCCTCTAATAAGCTTAATGCACCAATATATCATCAGGCAAATAAAAATTTGCTTCATTAAACAAAGTGAATTGTATATGGCCAAAAATTCTTAATATACAATCACTTTTACCTACCAATAATTTCACAAATGCAATTTAATCCATTGAAAGGTAGGGTGAAGTTTCTTTAGCTAGCCAGGATCTTTAGATATTTTTTTCTAGGATTATATTAATTAAAAAGTTAACTGAGATAAGGTCGGAAGTTAGATTCTCCAATTTCATCAACTTGTACTATTTTATGTAATCCATGTCACATACTTTATTCTCTATAATTTCAAAGTGATTGAATTCTAGTTTTTACCTTGAACAGTAATCTCTAGAAAGGAAGGTCTGTGTGATACACTAACTTGTTTTTGAAATTTAAACTATCAGCCAGTGAGTGATATTTTTTCAGCTGAATGAGAATAGTAATAGTATTGTTATAATAAGCAAAACAACAACAAAATACCAGGGGGGGACCTGAATGGCTCAGTCCATTTAGCAGCCAACTTCAGCTCAGGTCATGACCTCGTGGCTGGTGGGTTGGAGCCCTGTGTCATGCTCTGTGCTGACAGCTCTGAGCCTGGAGCCTACTTCGGATTCTGTGTCTCCCTCTCTCTCTCTCCCCCTCCCTCTCAAAAATAAACATTAAAAAATGAAAAAAAAAAAGATCACCCCACTTTGGTGAAATTTCACATTTAGATAGAGGTGACTGACTTAGATCTTATTTGACAGCTCAGAACTTTTGGATTTGCAAGAATTTCACCACTGGAGATTGTGTGCTATTTTTATATTAATACAAAAGTAATAATCATTTATTGCCATTCAAGATTTATAATACTTTCTTTGAATTCCTACATTATTACCCATTATATTTCTTGAAGTGAAAATTATTTTTTCTTATACTATTTATGGAGAAACAAAGGTTTTAGGCATTCTGAGATACTTTAATAATTTTATGTGTTTTTGAGGCATGCTACTTTTTAATGGTTTTAACAGTGTGAATATCTTCAAAGTATTAAAATATGGAAATAGAATAACCCACATCATAGAAGTTTTTCCATGTGTGTTAGAAGCTTGAATAAATTAATACATTTTTGAACCAAATGAGGCTCCAGGAGACTATGAAGCAAAATTTCAGAATCACTGAGTTCCCAAGAGATACAAATCTAAAACATTAATCAAAGAATTAAAAGTACCCAGTGAATTGGTGTTTGGGTTGCTTAGATAGGATAATACTTATGTGTAAAAGTTCTTCCTTTTAAATGATAAGCTTAATTAAAAACTTGTCCTTAAAATATAGTATAATATCTGGGAATTTTCTAGTGGAAATGAAAGAAATATCTATGCAACCCAATAAAAATAATGTGTGCCTATAAGTTCTCCCTTTGGGATTTACTGATTTTGCATATTTGCATAAGTCATTAAGCTTTCTAGTAAAAATTTTTCACCCCTCAAAAGCATAAAATACATTTTCCTATTCACTTCAAAAAAAAAAAAAAAAAGGTGAGTTGATTAACTTCAGTTGTTCTGAACAGAATAACAGAAGTTTGTTTTGGGTTCTTGGAAGAAAAATATTGTATTAGAATATGGCCATAAAAGCAGCCCTAATATCAATATATGTTAAATTTAGAGGTTACAATATGTTTATAATACATATATTTCATTGGCTTGTTCATTTAGACTATTCTGTAATATATGCAAATGTATTAGCATGTGATCTAAAGTAGAGTTTTTCCACATATTAACTATCCTATTCTACACTTTTAGGAAAAATAACACTAAAGAACTATTTAGATAGCAATGACTTCAGATGGGCACTATGAATGTGTGAAGATCTAAATGTAAGGATAGTTTTCTATAAATCTAAACATTCCAATTGTGAATTCATTTTAAACATAAACGGAAAATGGCACATTAGAAAATCCTTCTCGTTTGTATGTTTATTTTGTTCTATCTATGTACAAAATCACCAATTGTGGCCAAAAATATGTTTATAAGCTTTTATCTCTATTGTGGTGTATAATCATAGAATAGTGCTAGTAAACCAAACAACTGAAGTGCCATAATCTATGAATATTCATGTACTTTCATACATTTTTATGTATATATCAATCTGGAAATTTAAAAAATTTTGTTTCTGGAAAAGGTTGCCAATAATTCTGCAACACCCCTTAGCAAAGTATACACAATTGAAATGAATATATGCCACTTGTATTATAACTATATGTATTTAATCAACCTTAAAAATCTAAAACTGCAAATTTTGACAGCCTTACATACATGATATAATAAATACTAATCATAGGAGAAATTGTGATACCAAAAAAATACCTAGCTGTTTTTAAGGACCTTTTATTTCCTAGTCAAAAGATTGTTACTGAGTACTTCCTTTAACTGAACCTCAATGCCAAACAATTACACTTAATCTGTTTAAATATACACATAGACGTTGCTACAAAAGGCCATATTTCATTCTTTCTCATTGCCAAGTAGTATTCCATTGTGTATATAAACCACAATTTCTTTATCCATTCATCAGTTGATGGACATTTAGGCTCTTTCCATAATTTGGCTATTGTTGAGAGTGCTGCTATAAACATTGGGGTGCAAGTGCCCTATGCATCAGCACTCCTGTATCCCTTGGGTAAATTCCTAGCAGTGCTATTGCTGGGTCATAGGGTAGGTCTATTTTTAATTTTTTGAGGAACCTCCATACTGTTTTCCAGAGCAGCTGCACCAGTTTGCATTCCCACCAACAGTGCAAGAGGGTTCCCGTTTCTCCACATCCTCGCCAGCATCTATAGTCTCCTGATTTGTTCATTTTGGCCACTCTGACTGGCGTGAGGTGATATCTGAGTGTGGTTTTGATTTGTATTTCCCTGATGAGGAGCGATGTTGAGTATCTTTTCATGTGCCTGTTGGCCATCTGGGTGTCTTCTTTAGAGAATTCATGTTTTCTGCCCATTCTTCACTGGATTATCTGTTTTTCGGGTGTGGAGTTTGGTGAGTTCTTTATAGATTTTGGATACTAGCCCTTTATCCAATATGTCATTTGCAAATATCTTTTCCCATTCTGTTGGTTGTTTCCTTTGCAGTACAGACGTTTTTATCTTCATGAGGTCCCAACAGTTCATTTTTCCTTTTAATTCCCTTGCCTTTGGAGATGTCTCAAGTAAGAAATTGCTGTGGCTGAGGTCAGAGAGGTTTTTTTCCTGCTTTCTCCTCTAGGGTTTTGATGGTTTCTTGTCTCACATTCAGGTCCTTTATCCATTTTGAGTTTATTTTTGTGAATGGTGTAAGAAAGTGGTATGGCCTTTTGTAGTAACATGGATGGAACTGGAGAGCGTTATGCTAAGTGAAATAAGTCATACAGAGAAAGACAGATACCATATGTTTTCACTCTTATGTGGATCCTGAGAAACTTAACAGAAGACCATGGGGTAGGGAAAGGAAAAGAAAAGTTAGAGAGGGAGAGAGCCAAACCATAAGAGACTCTTAAAAACTGAGAATAATCTGAGGGTTGATGGGGGGTGGGAGGGAGGACAGGGTGGGTGATGAGTATTGAGGAGGGCACCTGTTGGGATGAGCACTGAGTGTTGTATGGAAACCAATTTGACAATAAATTTCATATTAAAAAAATAAACATATATATAGAACAGATTAGAAAAATCCAAAAGAATGGTTTATTCTCAGATATTCTTTAATGGTGTCAAATTCAGTGCAATACCAAAAATGCAAATTTATACGAGGTTAGCTTAATATTAAAATGTTGCTGATTTTTAGTAACAACTGTGAATGTAAACTGTACTATCTGGTTTAAACTACAATGCAAAAATTATTCCAAATATTATGAAATGTACACACAAAGGAAAGTTCTGTCTTCTATTTCTAATGAAGTGGTTAATTGAGACAATTATTTAGATAATTCAAACGTAATTACCTGTATATTTTAAGTAAAGCTATTTTAAGCCTTTATTTTCCCTTTTCAACTTGTAAGTACAGACATCAGTTAGAAATTATGAGTACCAGCATTATGTACCCAAACAGGTTGGAACTAAGAATCTCATAGTTGAACATTAGAGCTTAAATATCAAAATCAGAGCAGAAATCCTTGATGGGGTGCAGCCAATCAACCTTTAGGACATAAAATCATTTAGGAAACTGAGCTTCTATCCATACCAGAGAGACATATGTCAATCATTTGGTCAAAATTTTTTACAAAATAAATAAATAACACCAAGCACTGAAACATATACGAATATTTACCAAACCTAAATTGTTATTGGTAGTGGCAGTGTTCTATGTGTCTTAATTTTTCTCCGGATCAGCAACTATAAAATTTTCCTTTCCAAACAGGATTGAAATGCAACATGAATACATGGCTACAATGTATTTTTGTCTTTTTTTAATTCTCTCAGGTTATGTCTACAATAGTCAACATCAAACGCTAAAGCTAAGAACTCATGTTTCAAAGAAAAGATTCTGGAATTCTGAATACCATGTTCCATTTCTCCTACACTAAGAAGCGAAAGATGATGGGAGATAAAAGCAGTGCTTAGAAAGATAGAGGAATAAGCAGTAGTTTGATTTGCAGCCAATGACTAGTTACTAGTCATGTAAAATGGAAAAACCATTTCCACATTTTCCTTCGTTTTCATGTCTGGAAAAAGAACAATAATAATATTTTTTATTGAGAATTTTTTGAGAATTGAGAGGAAATGTGTAAAATTGCTTGGCATACCAAATTAAATTTAAAACTTGTATGGTGCATGATCTTAAAATGGGATTCCCAAGCTATCTGTAGAACAATTTATATAACAAAAGGACTGTACACACCACAGTCTCTCTTATTCATTTTCTCTCTTTCTGACTAGACAATTTCGATGAAATATTAAAATTGTCACAAAGTAAAGGTATTTGGCAGATGCACATCTATAGTGACCTTGTCACCTGCTAAATTTTAATAAACTTTTTCCGGGACTCAGTTGTCACTAAGCTTAGTTTTATGTGTATTTGGAATACTAGTAGGTGAGTGACAAACGCTGTACAACTATACAACACATGTGCATAACACAAAATCTCAAATCATCTTGGTATTTAGAATCACAGAGAAAATAATGGGTGACCAATGCATATCAGTAAATCCTATTGCATAAATGATCAGCATCATTACTATCAGAATCTTTTCATCACTCACAACTAGAAGTTTCATTTAATTGGAAGACTTTTATGACCAGCTCTGTAGAATTTTCCCTCAAAACTCTCAGTAGGTAATTACATATACTTCCACTGTGTAAAAGAGATCTTTGAGGTACATGTTTCTCCAGTTTATACCTTTGATTTATATTCCAGCATCTCTCCCATCCCCTAGTCTCATATTTCTAATAGCCTGATATACATTCTCCCCTGTGATATATAACTTTAAAAAAGAATTGGGGATGAAAAAAAAAGAAATAGAATGAAAAAAGCAATCTTGGGGGGAGAGCAAGCAAAGCCAGGTCTTCAAAATATATGTATCTGTTAGGAAGAGAGAGCTGGGTATTGTAGAAGAGAGCACAACAGAATTAGGTTGAGGTGATCTGAATGTTTTTGCTCCTCTGGCATGAGGCCATCATGAGTTCTAATACTGTTTGAATGAGACCATTCTCTAGGTTTACATTTGGGAGTCTCTCATCAAAACTAAGCAAAAGCTTCATCAAAAAGAAAAAGCTTATGCACAGTTAAGGAAACAGTCAACAAAACTAAAAGGCAACCTGTGGAATGGAAGAAGATATTTGCAAATGACATATCTGATAAAGGGTTAGAATCCAAAATATATATAGAATTTATAAAACAACACCCCAAAACCAAAAAATCCAATTTAAAAATGGGCAGAAGACATGAATACATATTTTTCCAAAGAAGACACCCAGATGGCCAACATCACTCATCATCAGGGAAATACAAATCAAAACTACAATGAGACATCACCCCACACCTATCAGAATGGCTGAAACCAACAACACAAGAAATGACAGGTGTTGGTGAGGATGTGGAGAAAGGGGTACCCTCTTGCACTGTTGGTGGGAATGCAAACTGGTGCAGCCACTCTGGAAAATAGTATGGGGTTTTCTCAAGAAGTTAAAAACAGAACTATCCTACAATCTAGCAATTGTACTACTAAGTATTTACCCAAAGAATACAAAAATACTAATTCAAAGGGATACATGCACCCCGATGTTTATAGCAGCATTATCTACAATAGCCAAATTATAGAATCAGCCCAAGTGTCCATCAACTGATGAATGGATAAAGTGGATGTGGTATATAAACACAATGGAATATCACTCAGCCATAGAAAAGAATGAAATCTTGGCCATAGATCGAGCTAGAGAGTTTTTATTATGCTAGGCAAAATAAGTCAGTCAGAGAAACACAAATACATATGATTTCACTCATGTGGAATTTCAGAAACAAAACAAATGAGCAAAGGAGAAAAAGGAGAGAGAGAGAGGCCAACCAAGAAACAGATATTTAATTATAGAGAACAAACTGATGGTTACCAGAATGGAGGTGGGTGGGAGGATGGTTAAATAGGTGATGGGGATTAAGAAGGGCACTTGTGATGAACACTAAGTATTATACGAAAGTCTTGAATTGCTGTCTTGTATACTTGAAATTAATACTACGCTGTATATCAATGAACTGGAATTTGAATAAAAACTTTAAGAAAAAAGCTAATAAAAAAGTTTAAATTCACCCAGTCCAAAATCAGGTTCATCATAGCTACCTCAATTTCCACAAACTGACAAGTTAGCAACCCCCTATTTCCATTAGTGATGTGCATATTTCATTCTCAACTACATTCAGAATATGAGATCTGTGTTTTACTTCAGTCTTCAACTGTAACCATCCAGCAGCTACAAACTTATATACTCCATTTCCTTAACACTGGCTCTAGTATCTAGCTTCATTTTGTATAAAGAACTGAAAAGCTCACAAACCATGCAATCTGAAGCAAAAAACTTAACCTCAATTCACTTATCAGCAAAACTAGGAAGATAATAAATAATACCTACTGGATTCTTATAAGGATCAAATGAGAAAGTGGTGAAAAACACTTTTGCAAACTGCAAAGCTCTATGCATATTCAAAATGTAATTTAGTTGTTTTTCACGGCAAGGGTTTTATGATTTTTTATTGCCTTTACTGCCAACCTAATATAAGTTTCATTACTATCCCAAAAACCTCCTTAACCTCTAAACTAGTTTTTATACTTCTGTGTCTCCCTGATTCCAAATCATTCTGCAAATATTTTCCCATATCTCTCATAGTGCTAGAATGTCCTTGGTTCATTATTCAGTAACAAAATCTCTTAATGACTCCAAAGTTCCAATGGAATTCAGAAAATACTCTCCAGTCTATCAGAAGCCTTCCATCATATGGTCCTGACCTACCTTTGTATATGTATCTGTATTTCCCATTAATTCCCTCTAATACATTGTAACATACTCACAATCACAGGCCCAAAACAAAATCCTTTACTTAATGGGTTCACAAAATCCCTTCCTTTAAAATCCCTACTCTCCTTTCAGATAAATCACCTATCATACTTTGTCATGAGCACATCTTGGCACTTCTGCTCAGATATGAACTTGTCTTTCTCTAAAATTTAACAACACATTATACCTTTCTCAAGGAACACGCCCTGCCTAGTATTTTGCTCCTAGAATGGTACTGTACATTCTACAAGACCATATGGGCTGTGTGTGAATCATTTTTTAATTAGCCTGTAGTAACTAGGATAGCAATCTGCACTTTATAGATGCTCAAGAAAGCATTCGTCCTATTTAATTGTGTTGATATTCAGTTCCTAATCTCAGGGGAAAAAATAATGATTTCATAAGTAAGGTTTTTGTAGTTTTAGTTTTAGTTTTTAATTTTCCCATTTCTAACAGATTGAGTGAGTTTCTAAAAATGGTTCTCAACTCAAATCTGAGTTAGGCTGACCTGGGGAGTTTTTTCAAACAATTCATGTTTAGACTGTATCCCAAGCCTACTGAACCAGTATCTGTATCTGGAGAGGTATTATGTTAAGGAAAAGTGCTTCAAGTTACATCTCCAGCTGCTGCAAATGGTCCACAATGTTTCTGGCAATAAATGAAAAAACACATTTTACTCTTGATTACAGGAAAACTTCAAGGTTTTCTATCTTATAAAATGGAGATGACACTTGAGATCATTATAGAGATGTGCAAGATATTCTTCAATATAAGCAAAAAGAAAACCTGTTTGAAAATGAATGAAAAATCTTTTGGGATACACATGACAAAAATACCTGAAGTCACAAATATGTTAATTTTAAAACTTTTTTTAATTTTTATTTATTTTTGAGAGAGAGAAACAGAATGTGAGCAGGGGAGGGGCAGAGAGAGAGGGAGACACAGAATCTGAAGCAGGCTCCATGCTCCGAGCTGTCAGCACAGAGCCTGATGCAGGGCTTGAACCCACGAACACTGAGATCATGACCTGAGCTGAAGTCAGACACTTAACCAACTGAGCCACCCAAGAGCCCCACAAATATGTTAACTTCGTAGTGAAAAACAATTACCATGAATGGGAAGAAGAGGTAGGGCTTTGTGTTCTTCTTTTGGAAAATTCAACACATTTTTCATGCATGTTATAATATAAATAGGCTGTATTTTTGCAGACTAAAATTACAAATTGCAAAATAGTCTGAAGGATGGCATGAGATGATAATAAAAAGGACAAAAAGAAACAATGTTGTATTGCTTCAGAGCTGAATGAATGATTATCTTGTCTATACAAGTGTCCATCAATTGAAATGGTATTTAAAACTCTGCTTCCTTTCATTAGGAGACTGTTCTTTGGCTAAAAGCATCTATATAAGAAATTATTCCTGAATGTTTTAAAATATAATAGAAACAGAAAGGTTTTAATTTTAAGGACAAAAACTAAGAACCCATGGAGATGCTAACAGGAACCTGAATCACAACCTTCTGAGGTAAAACAGGTGGTACCTTAATTTTCATGGAGAATAAAGCACAGTTAAATGTTTCTTTTTTGTTATTGCTCGATATTAAAATAGGATCTAGAATTCTACATTTGGAAAATACTGATTTAATTTGCATATGATTTAGATGTTTTTGTCTCTTCAACTAATAAGAGTGCAATACATATTAATTTAATGAATGAAAAAATTAAGATAAATCACATGTAATATAAACAAATCTCACAAATTTAATGTTGAGGGAAGCCAGACACCAAAGAGTACCTACTACTTAATTCCATTTGTTTAATTCAGAAACAGGCAACACTGAAGTATGTTAACAAAAGTCAGGAAGGTGGTTAACTAGAAGGAGGGGAAATAATGAATGGAAGAGGGAAGAGGAAGGCTTCTGCAGTGCTGGTAAAGCTGTTTCTTTCTTTTTTTTAAATTTTTTTTTAACATTCATTACTTTTTTAGAGACAGAGTGTGAGTGAGGGAGGGAGACATAGAATCTAAAGCAGGCTCTGAGCTGTCAACACAGAGCCCGATGTGGGGTTCGAACTCAAGGACAGCGAGATCATGACCTGAGCGGAAGTCACTTAACCGACTGAGCCATCCAGGAGCCCCAGTGGTAAAGCTGTTTCTTGATGTGGGTGCTGAATATACTGTATTGAATGCTGTATTCAAATTTGTGAAAATTCATTGAGCTGTATATTTATGATGTGTGCACTTTTCTATACTACATTAACGTTGAATTAAAGTTTATTTTACACCTCCTGCTCTGTGCTGACAGATCAGAGCCTGGAGCCTGCTTTGGATTCTGTGTCTTCCTCTCTCTCTCTGCCTCTCCCCTGCTCACACTCTGTCTCTCTCTGTCTCTCAAAAAATAAATAAATAAAATGTTAAAAAGTTTATTTTAAAAAAGGACCCTTTAGCTCCATCTCTTATTATGTTTGGAAAGACCTTCCAAATTCAGAGATTATTTTGTAGTCTTCTATTTTCTTTTCTTTGTGTTTTATTCTTTTCATTTATGTGGCTATTT
This sequence comes from Panthera onca, assembly GCF_046562875.1. Lineage (NCBI taxonomy): Eukaryota > Metazoa > Chordata > Mammalia > Carnivora > Felidae > Panthera > Panthera onca. The sequence continues at coordinate 66,137,047 of NC_138345.1, forward strand.
TTTGCTCAATGGTATGAGTTTTAATTAATTCTTAATTAAACTTAAATCTTACTTAAATCTTACACATAAATTATTTCAAATCATGTAAAATGCTCAATTGGTTATTTTCCAATTTGTCATTCTTCCTATTCTCATTCTAAATTAAAACTTGACCGGCCTTGAAAACACAGGCTTCTTTCCCAGCAGGTCTGAACCTGACTTATTGTAGAATATTGGGTCCTGAGAGTTATAGATCTTACTACTAAATCATGTTGATAAGCCAAATTAAAAAGTAACATTTTCAGGTAATTTGAGTTCTTTTCCTGTGATGTAGGGGAGCGACATTTACCACTCCAAAATGTGTCTCTTTAAAGTTTTATCCATGTAAGTAATCTCTACACCCAACATGGGCTCAAATTTACAACCCCAAGATCAAGAGTCGTATGCTCCTCTAACTGAGCCAGCCAACCTCCCCCAAAATGTGCCTCTTTTGCATGTGGATTATTTTATGCTGATTATTTTTAAGAAACAGAAGGCTTGGAAGAACCTTTGACCTTCCACCTAATTGCCTAACAGAATTTAGATAGAGGACCAACTCCAGGAAGGGAACTATCACCATAGATTACTATACTATGAACTAGGTATAGTAAGCAGGGAGGTAAACCCCCTATAAAACTCCTATGGTGAACAGACCTATCAAAGTCTGTTTGTTAAAATTCCTCCTGTGTCCCAATTATTTCTGTAGGGCCCAGCAAACATTTCTTACCAAACACTTATTCTTTTTTTATCTTCCTGTGAATAAATCTTCTTTCCCTTTGAAGTCCCAGACCTCTACCCATTTCTCCTTAACTCTGAATGGGATATAAGCCTCAATTGCCTGGCTGCCTCTGGCCCTTATAGTCTTTATGGCACTCCCATATATATGTAATTAAGTTTGATTTTCTCTTGTTAATCTGTCTTATGCCAATTTAAATCTTAGACCAGTGGAAAGATTCTTGAAGGATAAAGGAAAATTTTTCCTTCCCAACAATGTCAATGAGTTAATCCTAATTCAGCAATGGTGGCATTGAGATACAAAATCATTTGTTTTGAAAACACAGACTTGTAACCCACATCTTTTCTGACACACATTTATAAAACCTCAGCTCCACGCATTTTCCCTCTTTCCAGAGTTTGCCAGAATGTTCTGTGCTATTCTCAACAGTTCTCTACAAATTCCCGTTCTTCTTTTTCTAGAACTATATAAATCCTATGATTAAAAATTCTGTTTCTCCACTACTATGATTCAGGATTTCTTTTGTTCCAATTCCTTTTCTCTTTCCCTAAACTGCACTGTAAAAACTTTTTCTACTGTACTGTTGCTCTCTTTACTATTCTTTCAGTATCCATAGACTTAAAAACAAATTATTCCCATCACAATGTTGAATTATGATACTGTTGCCAAAATAAATACCAATTTTAGCCTTGTAACAAATATTTACACTCTTTTCATAAATATCCACATTTATTTCACCTTTTAACCTTGTGGAAACTAAAAAATTATAGAACTAACTGTAGGAAAATCATGAATTCACATTAATTACAATAATGGCATGATTTCATTACTTATTTCTTAGATATGCTGGACTTGGCAAATGACTGGAAATGGTAGCTGAGAGCAAGGGAGGAGTCAATATCATGTTTCAAGTCTGCAAGCCTGGGATTATGATAATGTCTGGAGATAACACTCAAGAGTGAAATCCAGTAGAGTCCAAGTAAATGTAAAAATATAAAAACATTTGTCTACTTAACCACTGTTCAGAGTGAGTCTACTCTAAACCTCTTTGTCTACTCTTCACAATTCAATCTCTTATGAGCCTTTCCTACTACTCCAGTTTCCAAGGACCTTCCCTAGGGTTCCCCAGGTCACCCTATAATCCAACAATTAAAAAGTTGACCCTGACAAAGAAAAGGGTTTCCAGGGACCTATTTTAATTGCACAGCTGTCATCTATTTTGATGGTTGATAAACATTTTGAATATCACCCCTGGTAATCTCACAATAAAATAAAACCTATGAGAGGAAAGGCAGATTTAGCGGTGAAGTTGATGATTAATTCACATTGGACATAATTAAATAGACTCAGTTTCTTTGTTAAATACAAAAAAAAAAAAAAATCTAAGGTGTCTACAAATAGTTTTTAAAAAGTGAGAAAATGACAGCTGAATTAATTACTGCCTGAAGTTTCAACTAAAGAGATATAATCGCTAACATCATTCAAGATAATTTCATAATTTCAAGTAAAGGGCAGAAATGAGAAGATAAATAACCATCACTGATAGAGGATTGGGTGTTTATCAGAAAGACAACAGAGTTATTTCAAATACTCTCTTCTGTAACATTGAAATAACACAAGAAGCTACTCCATTAAAGACACTGTAACTTACATTGTGGGAAACAGTAAGACAAAATACAGTCCTTAACCTCAGGGAGTTTACAATTTAATATGACAGCTAAAGCAGAAACAAAATTTCAGCATAAATCATAATATGCTAGATATGCTAATTAGCATTCCTAAATGGTAAACACAATACACAAAAGAGGGATTAAATGAATTTTGATGTATAGGAAAAGCTTTCAGACAATTTGAGACTATTTAATTTGGGCTGAGGGGCATCTGGGTGGCTCAGTCAGTCAAGCATCTGACTTAGGCTCAGGTCATGATCTCAGCATTCATGGGTTCGAGCCCCATGTTGGGCTCTGTGCTGACAGCTCAGAGCCTGGAACCTGCTTCAGAGTCTTTGTCTCCCTCTCTCTCTGCCCCTCCCTTGCTCATGCTCTGTCTCTCCTTCAAAATTAAATGAACATTTAAAATTTTTTTTTTTAATTTAAATTGGACCAGAACAGAAAACCAACAGGCAAAAATTAACACAGAAATGGAAGGACATATAAAACACATTAAAGAAAATTAAAATATTCTTGTATAAAGATTAGAATTGTGTATTTTCACTAGCCTGACAAATTGTTTAGCACATAATAAATGCTCAATAACAATTTCTTTCAAAATTAGTTAATAGAATTTCTATTAGGACATAGAGACATACAAAAATGATTACCACCTTAGATATCATCATATACATAATTAAATCAGTCTTTAATGAGGGTAAGAATTATAGATTGGAGGGAAAAGGGGACAAAACCCCACAAACTATATGTGAGGAAAATCATTACCTAAATTCGTAGGAGGTGGAGGAACAAACGGTAAGGCAGTAAACAACACATAGATTATGAAATTCCATTTATCTACATTTTTAAAAAGTCTCCAAGGAGTGGAGGTGGTGGAACAAGAAAAGGAAAGTGAATACACATTTAGGACATTCAGGGTTAACTGCAAGCAATCAGACAGCTATTGTTAGGGAAAGTTTAATTAGAGTAAGTGAGAAAATTTTAAGTAATGAAAAAACTACAAAAGGTTTGCATGTGCTTCTCCTAAATGAGTTATAAATGCCTTAGACAACTTACAAGTAAATTCTTGAGTGGGGCACTGGACCGAGAATGACTGTTATTTCACACCATGATGATGCATAATTGCAGAACTAAAACATCAAGTGTGTTTATCAACTATCTTCAAAGGGAACAGACTAGAAAATGATAGATAGCACTTACATGGTATTTCCCAGATAAATGAAGTTTGCACTTATTCTAAGTGTCACTATTTAAAACGACTACATTAGACACCATGCAGAGCGCTAATAAAACCTTTACTCTCCTTGTTCAGCACATTTCAAGAGTCAAATTTTATGACTGGCAGCTCACTAGTTCAGCCTTTTCATGAAGTCATCTTCGAGAGATAGCGATCTACTCGGTGGCCCATTTACAATCAGTTCCACATCAGAGCCACGAGGTTTTAACGCAGAGCTGTTCTGTGAACGCTCCCTGAATTTTAAACGAGCCACAAAGTCAGCTGAAGCTACTTCAAGCAATTGAAGCTTTTCAAAGATACTACCACTGATTGCTTTGTAACCCAGACAAGTCAGTTTCTCAGCACTTCAGCTTTTCAATTGTTAAAATGAGGTTTTAAATATTCTTCCTTCACATCACTTGACGAAATGGTGGGGATTATGGAGACGATTTTAGTAAAGTGGTTTTAACTTGTTGAAAATTGGTACATTTACACTGATTATTCATACTAAGGTCAAGCAATGTCTCTGCACTCAGACCACTGCCAAGGTGTTTAAATAGAAAAGGACAAGTGACTATATTTCTTCTGTTGCAAATTAGCTCAGGATACCCATTTTAATGTCAACTGGTTACTTGCACAACAGCATTGCCACATTTTTGTAGGCATCAGGGTGCACAAGATGTTTGTTACAGAATTAATCTCAAGTTGATGAATTACGTTAAACATACCATTAGATTTCTGACCCCAAATCACACCACTTCATGAAGTTCCTAATCTGCGAATATAATTATCACCTCACTTATCTGAAGCACCCTAGCTAGTAAAACAAAACGTGATTGTAAGCAAGTAACACTGTCAAGCATTGTTCACTTAAATTCTTGACTGAAATATTCTCTCTGAACTGACAGATCAGGTTACTTTGTGGGTTACCTATGGTTAAATTCATACACAAAATAATATAGATATCTGGACAGTTTTCCCCCACTTTGTAAGGGGACACTCAAAACTATGACATACAGACAAATAAAACTGATTTAAAAATAAAACAAAGAGCTGATATAAAGTTACTTAAGATGTATATTATATGGGTTTAATTAAACTTTACATCGTGCTATCTGGTATGACAGTTGCCAACCAGATGTTGCAGTAGGGCATTTGGAATATAGTCAGTCTGAATGAGGTATGCTGCAAGCATCAATAACATACCGGATTTCAAAGACTTAGTATAAAAAATGTAAAATGTCTCATTACTAATTATATTGATATTGATTCTATATTAAAATAATATTTTGCATATATAGAATTAAATAAAATATATTATTACATCATTTTCATTGGTTTATTTTTAGTTTTCAATGTTGCTACTAGAAAATGTTAAATTACATATGTGATTTGCATTATATTTATACTGGACAATGCTGATATAGCTGTCAAAAACAGGTGAGAGGAATCCACTGAGTAAATAATCTTTTTTCTTTTTTTTTTTTTCAACGTTTATTTTATTTTTGGGACAGAGAGAGACAGAGCATGAACGGGGGAGGGACAGAGAGAGAGGGAGACACAGAATCGGAAACAGGCTCCAGGCTCTGAGCCATCAGCCCAGAGCCCGACGCGGGGCTCGAACTCACGGACCGTGAGATCGTGACCTGGCTGAAGTCGGACGCTTAACCGACTGCGCCACCCAGGCGCCCCAATAATCTTTTTTCTAAATAGAGGAAACAAAAGTTCTCAACCTAGATACAGAATTTAAAAATTGATACATGTACATGATTCATGACAAATACTAAAGACAACAGGAAACAGTTTCTGCTGATAATTACATTGTATCATGAAATATAATGAATGTCAAATCATGTTCACCCTGATTTCAGAAAAGAACATCTACATTGGGAAATTATGTCAGATAAGCAAAATGTGTGTAGAAAGTATAATAACCATGTTATCATAAGCATATGTAACCACAAGCTGGAATATCAACTTGTAGAACAATCTACACAGTGACTACTACACATTATAAAACTAGTATCTAGATTCTATGGCTTTTAGGCATTATTGTTATTAGAGACTAATGTGCCTTTTAAATTTCATAAATCATATTTATTTAGAAGAAAGACTTATCAAAAATTAATTATTTTAATTTTTCTTTTTATATGTCATTCTCAAACATCATTTTGCTAACACTGAAAAGCTAATTACTATACCCGGGTCATATAAAATTATGCACTGAAGTTTCTTAGATTAAAATATGGATCTATATTCTGGATTAAAGAAAGAGCATTTTGACCCGTTAAAAAATTATTAAACCAGTTATAAAATTATAATACACTCCTGCAATTATTCTGCTAATCATATAATTCATTTCCAAGGAATGTTCAAAGTTCCCCCTAACAATTCTTCCCCTGCCACCATCATCCCCTTTTGATTGTCAGACAGTCTTACTCCTGAGAGTTCTTTTGAACATGCTGTTAATGATGGTATATGGAGGTGGAATTTAAAATTAAATCAACATGGGATCCACCACCACCAATAGGTGAAGATCCAATGACAAGATGAGTTCATCAAATTTCAACACCTAAATGTTTTCTTTCCATCTAAATTCATGTCTCAAAAGTAAATCATTGTATATCAAAAAAAAAAACCACCCTAATCTAATGACCCAAATGCTTCACTTCCTTTAACTACATTCTATAATCCCCCCATCTTTCTATTTCTACTCTCCCTCATGCGCTTGTTCTCACTCAAGCTCTTATTCTCATAATCTAAGACAGCTCATTTATCAATTGGATAGCTATCAAGATTCTTTCAAAATCTGAAATACTCATTTACCTCTCCTAATTTCCTGTTACATAAGACTTGCTACCTAGGAATGCTTCATCCACCTCTCTGAGTAATATAAAATGTTAGGTAATGGCATACTTACGTTAAAACGTTTCTTAAATAGTACTTGCATTCTTCTTCATTACAACATTATCAATTGCCAAAGAATCATAGAGTAAGACCAATGTCCAGGTTGAAGGCTTTTATTTATATAACATGATTTATAATTATAATGTTAGAGAAATATAGTGTATTATTTATGAGTGAACTGTTGGACGAAGAACACTGCCAGGGTTCAAGTCCTGGCTCCACCATTTGTTACTTGTGTGACCTAGGCACATTACTTCTTTGCCTTGATTTTTTTATCTGTAAAATAGTATTAATACACTATCTATCTCTTACTGTGAAAATTAAATAAGGAATAACATGAAAAATGCTGAGAGAATACCTGGCATATTAAAAATATTCAATAAATCATATGCTCAAAACTCCAATATCAAAAAAGAAAGAAAAATGATAATTAAATTCCAAGGTAATTCTGATCTCCAAAACTATTCAAAATTTTTGTGGCTCAGAAGTAGACTGGAAGACAGAAAGAGAGTCATAAAATCTCACTTTTCAAAGCAGGACAATAAAACATCTACAATGTCTGCAAATTTTAGATTAAAGGTCATAGATGCAAATGAAATCTGAATTTATACACTTCATTTCAAAGTGTTCAAATTAAAATTTCCCTAATTTCCTAATAGAGAAAGGCCACCATTGTTGCATTCTCAATTAAAATTTAAAACAGGGTATGATATAAAGCATAAAGTCCTGCTTTACTCAGATTGGCATTATTTCTTCTATTTATTCTGAGGTGCAAAACTCATTTTCTCAGTGAATAAAGTTTAATGAAGCAATGGAGCGAGCATATGTCTCTATGAGAAAACATAATGTTTTCTACTGAGATTTCTCCAGAATTCATGTAGAAATTGATTATCTTTCAGAGTAACTTTAGGGTTGCCTGGGTGGCTCAGTCAGTTAAGCATCCAACTCTGGACTTCGGCTCAGGTCATGATCTTGCAGTTTGTGAGTTCGAGTCCCCCCCCCCCCCCCCATTGGGCTCTACGCTGACAGTACAGAGCCTTCTTGGGATTCTCTCTCTCTCCTTCTCTCTCTGCCCCTCCCTCACTTGTGCTCTCTCTCTTTCAAAAATAAATAAATAAACTTAAAAAAAGAGTAACTTCAAATGGTGTTAGGATGCTTTAGCACAGTCATGCTTGAGATACCACTTGAAGAATGAAACCAATTATTTGGTGAGAGCTGAAGTGTGGGATAGTATCTTCACCTCTCTCTCCATCCCCCCTTATCAGTCCACAAAAAGGAGAAAATACTAGTTGGGCCAAATTCATGTCACCAATTGGACCATGTATGCAAATGAATGGATGGGGGTGGGGGAGAGGGGAAAATGGGTGATGGGCAATGAGGAGGGCACTTGTCAGGATGAGCACTGGGTGTTGTATGGAAGCCAATTCGATAATAAATTATATTAAAAAAAAAAAAAAAAGGAATGACCTAGGGCAAAGTGAGATGTGAGCATTTCTGGGTCCCTTGGCTTAACATCATTTAAAACCACATCAGTACTGGGGCGCCTGGGTGGCTGGGTCAGTTAAGCATCTGACTTTGGCTCAGAACATGATCTGAGTTTGTGGGTTCGAGCCCCACGTCAGGCTCTGTGCTGACAGCTCAGAGCCTGGAGCCTGCTTCAAATTCTGTGTCTCCCTCTCTCTCTGCCCCTCCCTCACTCTCACGCTCTGTCTCTCAAAAATGAATAAATGTTAAAAAAATAGTTTTTAAAAACACCTCAGTATCAATCCTACTTAAAACAGTAGAAACAGTGGAAAAATAAAGAAGAAAGAGAAAAAAGTAGTGTGTAACTTCTCTGTTAGTATTTAACATGTACTGTGATATGCAGAGGAAAACCATGATTTTGGAGCTCTGAACATTGGCAATCACCAGACATAATTCTAGAGTTTTGTTTTGTTTTTTGTTTGTGAGGTATGTGCCTTTTTTAGGGGGTTAGGGGTACTCAAGTGTTCCCATGGATGACAGGGCATAAAAAGTTATAGGAATCTTCAGGGAAATTATGAGGCACAGACATTTGAGAATCACTACTATGCAGCTATATAAGACATCTGTAAGTTTTCCAATGAAAAATCAAGTCCCAGTTGAAAATCTGCAATGTTACTAAAAATGAGGAAGACCTGTATTTTATTCTCCAAATTGAAAAATTACACTAATGCTTAAAATCCCATGTAAGCACCTCAGTAACATTTGGCAACATCACACAATCTGCAATCTGAAGATTAAAATTAAAACATATGGTCATATTGATATATTTTTAAAGAAAACAAATTTCAAGAGCAAGAATAAAAGAAGAGATTGTCTTACCTCCCATCTCGATCCCAGTCATACACCTCTACTTTGATTGTTCTGTCCATGAGGAAAACATACACATAAAGTTACTTAGTAAGATTAAAATAACACGATTGAGCATTAAAAAATAAGTTGCAGATTTTCTTAGATGAAATAATGTAGGTTCCATGAAATAGTTTGAAGTTGATTTTGTTGATTTTATTACTATATTTTGATTTATATCTTAAAATGGGCTTTTCAAATCTTATTGATTCTTCAAAGGCATAGGGAAAGTATATGGGAGGAGCATGCGGAATTTGACATAGCTCCTCAATGAGAAGGTCTGCAACTACTTTCCTACTCTTGAAAACCATTGTGTTAGAGCAGGATTTCTCGATTTTAGCATGAATCACAATCACATGGAAAGCTTCTCACACCTTGAATTGTTGGGCTTCATGCCCAGAGTTCAGTGGGCTTGAGTTGGGGCCTAAGAATTTGAATTTCTACCAAGTTAAACCAGGTGATGCTGATGCTGCTCATCAAGAACCACACTGCAAGAACCACTTTCTTACAAAATGAGTTCAGTTAGGTAAAGTTATGATCTTGTTAAATGAATAAAAATGACATTCAACTTCAATTTTCAAGGAAATTTAACGACATGCTGCTAATCAATAGTTCCTTCTACACTAGTTAATAGAATAAATTTGCATTTTTCTAATACTCAAGTAACAAGATAAATAAAATAGCAAAGATATTGGGTTTTTACTTTCTATTTATTTGCTTTTCCTTTGGGGGTAAGGGCTTTAATTATAAACCTCATAATCAACTTCTATTTGAAAAAGAAAAAAAAAACTTTAATGTCAAGAAATCTTAAGATATATTGTGGGAGGATCTTCAGGGTCACCTCACCCAGTTACTTGTAAAGCACCAGAATCTCCCTGTCCTCCATCTATACAACTTTTATGATTCAACATCCATGAGAACAGTGATGCCAAATAGCATTTTCCATAGGAGACTCTTAAATATGGAGAACAAACAGAGGGTTACTGGAGGGGCTGTGGGAGGGGGGATGGGCTAAATGGGTAAGGGGCATCAAGGAATCTACTCCTGAAATCATTGCTGCACCAAATGCTAACTAACTTGGGTGTAAGTTAAATAATAATAATAATAGCATTTTCAAGAACGCCTCAGAGTTGATAATATACGTAGTCATAGTCTTCTACGTTTACTTATTCCACTCCAGAAAGATAATGCCAAATTAAAGCATTGAGGCAATGAAAATTCTACAGTGACTTTTGAATAATATGTCAAAACAAACTAAAATTTAATGTATTTTTAGCATTTTGCGTATTTCTGGCCTTGGAAAATCAATCAGTTGAACCAAACTTTAGTCAAATTATCCCTCTTCCCCAAATTATCATGAATAAAAAAAAAAGCTATTCAAAAATTCTGAATAAATCGTCTGTTGGTAAATACACATTTACATAGGTAAAGAAGCACCCTAATTTTTTTAAATTTGGCTTAGATTATCAGATACAAAATCTATAGTAAATATTCAAAACTCTCAGAAAAGTCGTCATTTATTTTACCTGTCATAATCACCATTACATAATGCTCTGACTGAGATCTTGAATGCTTGCCATACAGGATTTAGAGTGTTTTTGACAACTTCTGTTTTATGACAAATTGTAAAACTGTAAAAAAAAAAGTTTTCAGTTATTTTTATAATTCAGTTATTATATACAGCTTAAGCAGTAATTCTTCTTTTTCTTTCTTGTGTAGAACAAATGTTGTCAGTCTCTCTGTGGCTGGTATATCATTTAGCAAAAAGAGATTTGTTTTAAAACTTTAACGATAAGCTCACTACAACACAAAGCAATGAGATTCTGCAATAAGTTTGTGAAAGATGATCTTTTGCACATTCAGTAAATTCTAAAGTTGCTTTGTAAATAATCTATAAAAATTGTGATGACAAATCAAACAGTGAAAAATATCTATGTATGCCCAACAAGATTAGCTTGTTATAGTGCTGAGAACAAAAACCTGGTTGGGTGGGTTGAAGACAGAAAAGAGAAACAGAAACAGAGTGTGGAAACAATATGTTTGGAGAGTTTAACTGTAAAGAGAAATTGGGGGTAGCTTCAGGGGATAGATTAGTCCCTAGAAAGTTTGTGGTTTTCGTTACTTTAAATTTTTCTCTCCAAGATGGAAGAAAAAACAGCAAGGTTGTATACTGAAGGAGAAGTCCCAGTAGATAGGGAAACAATTTATGATGCATAAGAGAGAGGGGAGAAAGGCTTCAGCAATGTCCTTAAATAGATGAAAGTGGATGGGATCCAGGGCATCAATGCAGAAGTTGGCCTTGGGACCTCAGATAGTCATTCTCTAGGAACATTCAAGAAGGCAGAGTGCACCAGAGATGCTGTGATGGGATCATGAGAAAGTTCTCCAACTGCCTCCATTTTCTTATGAAATAGGAAGCATGATCATCAGCAAAGAAGAAAGTGAGCAGATGTGCTCAAGTGCCTGGGAGAGAGGGAAAGTTGGTGGATTAAGTTAAAAAGTAGGATTCTTGAAGAGGCCTAAGGGCCCCACTTAAGGTAAACATCATGAATTTATAGTGAGACAACCCAGCTTATAGTTCTTTCTTTATCTAAACCATGGGCTCTATATATCTAAAGAGTACACAATAAGAGGTCAAATCTATGTAGCCTTAAAGGTGGTTTTCCGATTCAAATTCCAATGTTGTTTCCACCGAACCATTTCAATCTCCATATATCAATTAGGTCCTGGAAATGTTTTTGCCTAACATAAATGTATGCAAAGTTCATGAGCTATGAAATTATCCTGGCCAGAATGATACCCAAACCCAATCCTCAGGAAGACCTTAGTAATGAAGTGTTTCAAACACAGGGACCCCAGTAACAGTCATGAACATGAGAATATGACATAATCACTGTAGTGGACATACTGCACATAACCCCCACAAGACAATACTCTCATTTCAAAAAGGCTCTCAGTTGATTTTCCTCCTCTCAGTCAAGAAAAGTCTACTTCTACTAAGGGATCAAATAGAAACATAATCTAAAAGGATCAAGTATTCATTACAAGATTTATGGCATTAGTGCTATCCCCTTTCTGGTAGTACCCTTGCCCATCTAAACAAACTCCTGCCACTAAATTCACAAGCTCAAGAGAACAGATCTGTGGTTATATGTTCTCAGAGTTGACTCACCCAAAAGCACTTTAGGGGCAAAAGCCATGAAAAGAAAGATGGAAGACAGACTGAGAAGATTCAAAAAAGGGTCATTGAGATACCTAAGATGGAAGAAAAGCAAAGGACATAAGGAAGGAATAGGCAGGAAAAACACAGAAGGAATCAAATAAGAAAAGACAGTACACAAAAATGTTAAGAAAAATTCATGGGGAGAGAGGCACCTGGGTGGCTCAGTCGGTTAAGCCTCTGACTTCAGCTCAGGTCATGATCTCACAGTTTGTGAGTTCGAGCCCCGCGTCAGGCTCTGTGCTGACAGCTCAGAGCCTGGAGCCTGCTTCAGATTCTGCGTCTCCCTTTTTCTCTACCCCTCCCCAGATCACACTATGTCTCTCTCTCCCCAAAATATGTAATTTTGCCCTCAAAATTACATATACAGTTGACCCTTGAATAATTCAGAGGTTAGAGGCATTAACCAACCACACAGTCAAAAATCTGCATGTAACTTTTGACTCCTCCAAAACTGAACTACTAATAATAGTCTACTGTTGATCAGAAGCCTTACCGATAATATAAACAATAAACACATATTTTGTATGTGTATTATATTCTGTGTTCTTGCAATAAAGTAAGCTAGAGAAAAGAAAACATTATTTGAAAAAATCATAAGGAAGAGAAAATGCATTTACAGTACTGTAGTATATCAAAAAAAAAAAAAAAATCTGGGGCACCTGGGTGGCTCAATCGGTTGAGCATCTGACTTTGGCTCAGGTCATGATCTCATGATTCGTGATCTTGAGCCCCACATGGAGCTCACTGCTGTCAGTGCAGAGCCTGCTTCTGATCCTCTGTCCCCTCTCTCTGCCCCTCCCCCACTTACTCTCATAACTCACTCTCTCTCTCAAAAAAAAAATAAAAACATTGAAAAAACAGTCCACGTTTAAGTGGACCTGTGGAATTTAAACCCATTTTGTACAAAAGTCAACTGTCCTGTTTAGAAACAGGAATCCACCTCCCTTCATAATACATTATTAAAAATCTACAAAGGGACTTTCTCTTCTTGTATCATATTCTTATATATATCAAGTCTTTGGTATGGTGGTAGAGACAGATATCTAGATAGATGATATCTAGATACATGGGTGGATAGGTAGATAGAGCAACCGCCTGACTACCTTCAAACTAACATGCCCAACAATTTATTAACTTTTTGGTCTTTTTGTTTATGGTTAAATCAGAACTTCTGTTATGTTCATAGTATAACCAGCCATAATAAATATGTTGATAACCTTTGCTCTTAAGAAAGTGACTTACTTTATTGATCTATATTTATTGCTACATAAATACATATATCTATATTTATAGATCTCTCTCTCTCTCTCTCTCTCTCTCTCTCTATATATATATATATATATATACACACCAAATAGGATTATATATACCTTTTACTAAAAAAGCAGCTATTCCAAGGGGACATTGTTATCTAATTATGAATACAGTTTAAGTTACTAAATAAATGTGACAGCAAGAAAATAAGAATTTATAATCATAGGTTGTTAAGGATCTTTATTAATGCTTCTATTAAAACTAAGTTTTACCCTATCTTATAAAATGAGGCTCAAACACAGTAAGCAACAGACAATTTTTGAAATAGCTTCATATTCAAATAAATGTTAAAAATAAAGCTAAAATCTTTGCAGTTAAAAATAGAGACTTACACATAAAAAGTTAGGAGTAAAAGCATTTTTACTCATTCAAAAGTCATCAAAACAAAGCATAAATATACATAATGCACTAGCATATATGCTTTAAAATATATATTTGAATATAGACGGTGACCTAGTTTGCTGTGTGTAATAAAATGGAAAGTTTTCTGAAATGAGATTCACCAAATTTTAGCAACAGTTTTTAAATGACTTGAGAGTTTTTTGAATAATTGTACTCTTTTCTTAATATTGACATTTTATTTAATGAATAAATTACTACCATTTTTTACACACATAATTAATTTTCATAATATAACTCATGTGTGAGGGACTGAGATTCTCTAATTATACAATTAATGTTTATAAATAAAGAAAAGTAGTAACAAAAATAGAAAGTTCAGAAAATAAGTAGTTCAGACAGGATGAGAGATAACACTCTTTTGACTAAAAAATCTTGAACCACTCTTTAGTTTTTTTCCACCTTTGAAATGACTGGCAAGTAACTATTTTCTTCATTGTCCCATATTTTTCACATGGATAAAAGTACATCAGCATTTTTACCACCAAGATAGAAGTGAAGTACGAAAAACGTGATAATATGACACCCTAACAGCATCGCCAACAGTTGCTCAGTTGTATCCAAAAAAATCTCACAATGAGCAAAGCATCATTTGATATTGCTCAGTAGCAATATTTTAAGTAGCAAATATTCTATTTTTATGTAACATTTTATATACTTGTTTTAGAACATTAACATGGGTAATTTCATTTGTAAGTGTAGCAGTAGTCACAGGTTTTTATCTTTCTGTTCCCTTCATTTTTAATCTGTGAAATAATATTTTCCCTTTAGCTAATACTTTGCCCGCAGTTCAGGAAAACAAAAAAAGGAACACTATACAATAAGATTAATAATAACAATAACAGCTAACATTTATGTTTTATGTATTAAGCAAGCTTCCATTGTTTTGTGTAGTAACTCACTCAGTACTGTCAACAACCCTGTGAAGCAGCTGTGATTCTTAGCCCATTTTACAGATGAGGAAACTGAGTTGCATATGGGTTAAAAACCTTGCCTATGGTCTCATAGCTATTAAGTAGCAAAGCCATGATTTAAACTTGGGCAATAGAACCTTAGCCCATAATTTTACCACTAAACTTGCCCACAGATACTGACAGTACAATATGAATCACAACAGAAAAAATAAGATATATTTAATGATAGAATCATACATATTAAATCATATTTTGCAACCCATGGATAAATTTTCAAGCCATGTAGAAACCAATCTAATCATGACTGCCAAAAGAATTCAAACTACAAAAATGTAATGACAAATGTTATTGCATGTTAGGTAAATGTTATTGGGAAAAAATCTCAAACCCTGCAGTGTAAAAAGCAACCCATAAAATCCAAACCCTTCTCAAAAAAGATGGTTTTTCAATTTTATAACCCAAAACCTTAGTTTTAGCATTTTAGATTTCCACAAAAATATAACTCTTTCATACTATTAAGGCAATATTATAAGTGTAGGGAAAGTACAGGAGAAATGTTTCTTTGAAGCTGAAAAATCATTCATTTTAAACATCACACAAAACATATAAAATGCTTGTAAAATTACACATTGTTATTGAGATGCAAAAATCAAATCAATTTTTAAAATACCAAAATATGTTACTGTTTATCAATTTACTGAGCTTCTCTGAGAAAAAATAATCATTCAAATATCATTCTTACTATAGAGTCAAAAAGCATAAAAGATAAATCTACCTGCCATCTTCATTACTTCGATAAAATACAAGAAAAGGGTCTGACTTTCCAAAAAAGTCCTTCTTGTCCAATTTGTTCGCACAAAATTGCATCAGAACAGCATCCTACAAACAAAATTAATAAAATATCTCAAAACCTGGGTTATAAATAACTAGAAACTGCAGATCACAAGACTTGACAAGAAAACAAATTTACCATTTTAATGCAAATGGCCAAGTGTGCAAGAATCCCGGACAACATAAATTACTTTTCAAAGGATTGTGAGACTAAAAAACTGACTCTGCAAGTTTTTGTTCTAGTCAGAGAACTAATACTTTTTTATAACTTCTAACATTTCTCCCTGGAAAAGTGATATTAAGTATGACTCTAGATATTCAATATTATAATACAAGATCTCCATTCACACCTTCAGTTATTCAAGTACACATTTTTAGAACATAACTTTTTTAATTTCTCAGGAAATAATTACTTATCATCTACTGCATATCTGCCATGGATTAGGTGTTAAGATATTTTAGATCACTAAATGAGGTACAAGACAGATACAGACTGACCACATAGTTGTCTATCTAGGGGGAAAAAGGGTTCCTTTTTAATTATACGTAAGTGTATTACAATGTCTTAATAATAATTCCTATTATATTGGGCTTCAAGAAAAGTAAAGCACTTTCATGTTTCTCTGTAGTTTAATTACACACTTGTATGTTAATTATTAAGCCAAACCAGTAGTTGTTATCAATGTATATATTTAAGCACTCATAAGCTACATGGTTTAGCTTAAAAGTAAACAAGCTGGAGTATCATACATTAAGGAAGTTAAACATTGTTCAATTATGTAGGAGAAGTACCTTTGAAAAGTAGAAATCAATAATTTAAAAATAAAAATCAGTATTTTGATTTGGTTTTTTAACTGAAAAGAGATGCTAACAATTTTGAAAAGACATAGAGTGTCAAAGTAATTCAGATTCAACCAAGAGGTTGCAGTTTTAAATACTATTTGGTATTAACTATGACTACAAAGGCACACTCTTATTCACCACTTTTTTATTTTGCAGAGTCCAGCAATTATTTATTAAAATCTACGTAGGGGTGTCTAGGTGGCTCAGTCAGTCAAGCTTCCAACTCTTGATTTCGCCTCTGGTCATGTTCTCAAGGTTGTGAGATACGGCACTAAGTTGGGCTCCATGCTGGATGCGGAGCTGGCTTAGGATTCTCTCTCTCCCTCTCCTTGTGCCCTTCCCCTGCTCACTCTCCCTCACAAAAATAAAAAAGAAATAAACATCCACCTAAAATTCCCATTACTTCAGCATTTAAAGGAACACTATACAAGAGATGATGCTATGTCTCTTTTTCATTCATTCATTCATTCATTCATTCATTCACTTACCTAGCAAACACTTCTCAAGTACTCAGACTAGAATCCGGGAACAGAGAGATGAATAAGACATATTTCTGCTCTTTTAGAAGTTTATAGCTCTAGATTTCTGGTCTTCAAAGCATTGGTATAGTGTCATTTTACTTTGGAATTTAGCACCGATGCAGTAACTTCTGCCAGAGGAACACTCGTAACAGAGGAACACTCATAGCAGAGGTCACCGCTGAACAGGCATAATAACCAATATGTATTTTAAAGAAAATTAAAAGAACAAAGGCAAGAATATGGGCACCACTAACACTTCAAACCTCTCAGCCATGATCACCTTTCAAATCTGAGGTTGACAACAAAACTAAAAGGCAACCAACGGAATGGGAAAAGATATTTGCAAATGACACATCGGACAAAGGGCTAGTATCCAAAATCTATAAAGAGCTCATCAAACTCCACACCCGAAAAACAAATAACCCAGTGAAGAAATGGGCAGAAAACATGAATAGACACTTCTCTAAAGAAGACATCCGGATGGCCAACAGGCACATGAAAAGATGCTCAACGTCGCTCCTTATCAGGGAAATACAAATCAAAACCACACTCAGATACCACCTCACGCCAGTCAGAGTGGCCAAAATGAAGAAATCAGGAGACTATAGATGCTGGAGAGGATGTGGAGAAACAGGAACCCTCTTGCACTGTTGGTGGGAATGCAAATTGGTGCAGCCGCTCTGGAAAGCAGTGTGGAGGTTCCTCAGAAAATTAAAAATAGACCTACCCTATGACCCAGCAATAGCACTGCTAGGAATTTATCCAAGGGATACAGGAGTACTGATGCATAGGGGCACCTGTACCCCAATGTTTATAGCGGCACTCTCAACAATAGCCAAATTATGGAAAGAGCCTAAATGTCCATCAACTGATGAATGGATAAAGAAATTGTGGTTTATATACACAATGGAATACTACGTGGCAATGAGAAAAAATGAAATATGGCCTTTTGTAGCAACATGGATGGAACTGGAGAGTGTGATGCTAAGTGAAATAAGCCATACAGAGAAAGACAGATACCATATGGTTTCACTCTTATGTAGATCCTGAGAAACATAACAGAAACCCATGGGGGAGGGGAAGGAAAAAAAAAAAAAAAAAAAAAAAAAAAAAAGAGGTTAGAGTGGGAGAGAGCCAAAGCATTAGAGACTGTTAAAAACTGAGAACAAACTGAGGGTTGATGGGGGGTGGGAGGGAGGGCAGGGTGGGTGATGGGTATTGAGGAGGGCACCTTTTGGGATGAGCACTGGGTGTTGTATGGAAACCAATTTGACAGTAAATTTCATATATTAAAAAATAAAAAAAAATAAAAAAAAAAAAACAAATCTGAGGTTGAAAGAGCAAAAAACTCTTTACTATTAAGGAAGCAGTGAGAAAACCATCTTGATGATCTCTAGTTTTCTAGGAACAAGGGACAGGATATTGTTCTTGCTACAGGAAAAAAAAAATACACACACACACACACACACACACACACACACACACATTCTTTCAAAGTGCCTGGACCAAAACATAAACCACCAAAAAAAAACATTCTGATATACTCAAAATGCATAATAGATTAGTGAAATGTACATACTTCAAATTGAGAATAAATCTTCACAGAGATTAAATATTAATGAAACAACTTTTCATCACTGGTAAATGTAATATCAAGTTGTAGTTTTTCAAATTATATTCCTTAAGATTTGCAAAAAAAATAATTGATTAAAAAACATTGGGGTGCCTGGATGGCTCAGTTGGTTAACCATCCAACTTCGGCTCAGGTCATGATCTCCCAGTTCGTGAATTCGAGACCCACATTGGGTTCTCAGCTGTCAGCACAAAGTCGGCTTCAGATCCTCTGTCCCCCAATCTCTCTGCCCCTCTCCCATTTGCATGCACATGTATATTCTCTTCTCAAAAATAAATAAACATTTAAAAAAGAAACCTTAAAAAATAAAATAAAAAATAAAGATTGTTTTCAGTGTACTAAATTGTATAAACTTGGGGGAAATATGTTTTGCAATTACCCAAGTTAGTCATTTAGCAGAGATTCCATCTGCATCTAACACAAAAGAAAACTAATTTCTGGGAGGAAAAGACAAGCATTTACTTATTTTTAGAAATATATAAGCATCGTTGCAAAGTTGTGTTTTTTAAATCTCTTGTGCTTTATGCCACCTGAGAGAATTAAGGTTTGTCTTCAATGCTTCACACCAGTAAAATAAGCTTCCTGTGGAAGAAATCCACTCGAATATGCCACAGGCACTTTTAACTCATTCAAATCTAACTTGCTCCTTCTGCAATCTTCCCAGCTCAATTAGTGGTTAGTCATCCATTCAGAGTGCTCAAGGAAGCTGCCCTTGACTCCTTCCTTTTCCTGACCCTTTATCCAAACCATCAAGTCACACCATTCCACCTCTAAAAGATTTCTCAAATCTTCAGTCTGGCTACACTGGCCTCCCCTTAGTCTGAGCCAATCTCCTCTTGCCTGGGACATGCACAGTGGCATTTATTCCTTTCTCCCCCTCCTACTCTTGCAACTTTCCAACTTATGTTCCATTCAGTAGACGCCATGGTGTTCCCCAAACATAAAAGAAATAATATTGTTCATAGTTTAAAATGCTTCAAGGCTTTCTCTTGTATTGAAGATAAACACAGAAATTTAACATGGTCTACAAAGCCCAGCCCTAAATGGGCTCTGAGCAGCCTTCTCCACCTTCATCCCCCAAAGTTTTGTCTCCATCATCTCCCACTCCTAGCCCTTTGCCACCACACACCTGACACACTTCCTTCCCTCCTCACAATTTTATGCAAGTTGTGCGTTTCAGTGGAATTCTTTCATTTAACTGGCAAACCATTCCTTAGGGTTAAGCTTAAATGTCATTTTCTCAAAGAAGCCTGCAGTGATCCCCTCTCCAATATAAATTAGATTCTCCATTGTACTCTCTCACATTGGATCACTTGTATACATCATGACATATTTACCTGCATAGTCATCTGACTGTCTGTCTTTCCCACAAACTACTTGTTCATTAAAGACAAGGACAGGGGTTGTTTGTTGTTGTTTTTTCTCACCATTGTACTCTAAGCATCCATTCCAGAGACTAGCATATTGTATGTTTTGTAAATATTGTGGAATCAATCAATTAACCAGAATGAAAAACATTATTTGTGGATAATTTCAAGCTACTTTTAAAGCACTGAGTGAACAACTCTATCAAATTATGCAAATTGATGCAAAATCGCATTATTTCTGGAGCACCTGGGTGGCTCAGTCAGTTGAGCATCTAATTCTTGATTTCGGCTCAGGCCATGATCTCTCAGTTTGTGAAATCGAACCCCTCATCGGGCTCTGCACTGACAGTGAGGAGTCTGCTTGGGATTCTCTCTCTCCGTCTCTTTCAGACCCTCTCCAGCTCTCTCTTTCTCTCTCTCAAAATACATTAAAAAATAATTATAATTTAAAAAATTGCATTAATTCTTATGCTGGCATTTGATAGATATATTACAAAAGTTGCATTTTGAAATAATGTAATACTAGGTTGAGATAATTAAAATTATCACACTAAGGGGCGCCTGGATGGCTCAGTTGGGTAAGCATATGACTCTTAATTTCGGCTCAGGTTATGTTCTCATGGTCCATGAAATCGAGCCCTGCATTGGGCTCTGAGCTGATAGTGCGGAGCCTGCTTGGGATTCTGTCTCCCTCTCTCTCTGCTCCTCCCCCACTTGCACTGTCTCTCTCTCCCTCAAAATAAATAAATAAATTTAAAAAAATATCACAGTAAAAATAAAAATTTGTACAAATTTATAATTTACACATCGTTCAAATGCTGCCCCTTTTTTATTCTGCCAAGTAACTATCTGGGGAAGATATCAAGACATCTAGCATTTTACAAATGCAGAAATTAAAGCTCCAAGAACATAAACTCACCCAGCTGAATATTGAAAGAGGCAAGACTGAAATCTAGGGGCCCTGATTCCAAAGTTATGCCCAAGTAAATAACTAACAATGTGTTTTAAAGAAAAAAAAAACACCAATTTGTAGGATGTCAAATGTGAAATAGTTATTTCATTCAAATTTCTGTGATAATGCTTGGTATTTTCAAGGTACCCTTAAATGTACGTTTAACAGGCACTGTCTCTTCTGAAGTAACTATGAACATTGTTTTGAATATATTTGCTTCTTCTACTATATGAGCATAGTAATATTATTTCAAGGTTTATACACCTCAATGATGCTGATTATCAATAAGGCTGTAGGTAAGACTGAGAACACACCATATGTAAGTCAAGTTAAATCTAGATTCTAAGCAATGTTTTTAAAATATTAGATCTATAATTGTTAAGTATAATAAATATGTGTTTACTTATTGGAAGATAATTCCAGATATTCTAAAGGCTTTAGTAGCAGAAAGAGTGGTAAATGTCTCTAGATGACTAAGTAACAGATTCTACTTCATTTGCATGTAAGCTTTCCTGTTCCTTTCTGCTCTTCCAAGGAAAACAATAGAATTTAAAGTGGAAGGTATTTAAGATGCAACCTGGCCGTACTCAATCTATGCCCTTGGTATATTGGTTCTATTTTGAAATGGAACTAATAATCATGTGTTCACTGGCATAACACAAAATCACCTTAACACCAAGATTTTGGCAAAATAGCATGTTAATGTCAACACAAAGAACATGTATCGTATTGACCTTGAACCTCACTTTCTCTTTCTTCCCTCACTGTACAAAATACATATATACACGTATATAAATTTAGAGACAAGAAGTATAAATGATCATTAGATGATATAATTTTAAGAAACCATTGTGTCATTTTAACAAAGAATAAGATGGTAAGTAATATTTCTGCAATTAAAGTGTTATACTTTTTGTGATGCATTTTTAGTATACATAAAATGTTTTCATGTATGTTATACTTTCAGATTTAATGTCACGATAGTCAATTATGAGAGCTGGGAGAATTTTTTAAAATACTCTGGTGACTTGGTTCACATCTGGCTTCCCCCCACTTGCAAATATGGAAAATAAATCAGAAAAGTCAAGTGATTTCATAAGATAAAACACAAATTCATAACAAATCCAGAACTCAACTTAGTTTGGTCTTTAACAGCATTGTACTGGGCATTTAGGCTCTGGGCATTTTAGACATGAAAAACAGATCTAAGCAGTCAGATACCCCAAAAAGAGTGAAGGAAGAAGAGGATGGTCTCAATTTAAATGCATTTTAACTACTTAAATTCTAATATTTCTTGTTTAATCAGCTCCACAACACTATTACTAACTTTCCCTTTTGTTATCTCACTGGCCACTCCCTACCCCACCAAAATTTCAGTTTCCATCATTTGCTGGCAGGATTCTGACCATATTGTCTTAGAAATATATTATGCATATAAAGCCATAGTAATTATCTTTAAAGACAACCTCTAGAGATTAAAGTTACATAATCAGATAATAATTACACACTCAGATAATAAATAGTAGTTCTCTATATGAAAACTGCAGCCAGTGTCTAAGCATTAAGTTTTTAATATTCTTTGGGAACTTCTGTTCCTAAAATTATGAAGCAAAAGTTGAAAATAAAAAACCCCAGAGGTTTAATCCAGGACAATCTTCTTTTTTCCCCTCCCAGAAACAACAATTCCCAGGGATCCTCTGGGCCACACTAAATAGTCAATATTGACTTCAGATTCAGAGAGCTATCATTAGTTCCAGTGTGGAGTGTCAAAGACATCACCTCATTTCTTGATGACAGTAAAATCACTGAACATGAGTCAATGGCTATATCAGCAAATCACAAAAATAGCAGTTTTCTAAAAATACTGACTGTGCAGTCTATATCATCATATTCCTAGTTGGAATAGTAGCTGGTCCTTTCTTCAAACGTGAGCTTCCCAAGCTAACAAAAGATGGGAGCTTATATAAATTTTAAATTAATTCAATTAGAATTATGGACAAACAAGTATGTTATGCAAAAGGACTAAAGGCAAACGAATAGAAACACTCCTTGAAAATCACACAGAAGGCTTTAAAATTTTTACAGGGACTGAACTGATTGGTACAACTGATAATTTCTAATAGTAATGCCCCTCCCCCATTAATGACACTGACATTAGGTTTTATTTTAATAATTTCTATTTCTTAAAAAGACTGTTACAATAACTGATATCCTTTTTGGACTATAAATGTAGTCACTCTGGTTAAAGTGCTAAGTATCTAAAATGATGTCTTACAGACCACAGAATTATATAACATAGTCTAAATTATAAAATTACTCAAGAATTAATCATTTAAGTATAGTTTCAAAAATATTTTTCAGAAGTATAGGAAATATTTTTTAAACCAAAGAAATATTTACTTACCCTGCAACAGTTTAATTCCTCTGCTGTAAGTATAATTGTACCACATTTCTTCCCTGGAATTCCTCTAAAACAACAAAAATATATTTATAAAGATTAATAATTTATGTTAATTTTATATCATAAACTAATATTATGTTTTATTTTTATGGAACCAAATAAAGAGCATCCTACTAAGAAATGAGCTCTTTCCTAACAAAATGTAGTCCTAGTTTCAACCTTGAGTTTATCCTATATATCCACATTTCCTAATGAAGCTAAACATATCAGACATCTGCCCAAGAATCATCAACAGTTTCATATTGTCTACCATATGTAATATATAACATAATATCTATAATGTAATAAAACTTCCTCCCATGGGTTCTAAAATTTCTACTATGTGATTAAAACCTATTCCTCACCTTGGTTTTCAATATTTCTTTCCCCTTTCATCAACATAGTTATTTCTTGGTGTTCATTTCCTCTTTATGGCCATTCCCAAGCCCTGATACACCTCATCATGCTAACTGCTTCCTATTTCACCTCAAACCTTCCATATCCCTAGAAGAAGTTCCATTTGTCCCAGGAAACTTCATCCCGTCGACCTCACACAAAGTTTGGCCTTCTCCACAATCCCATGGCACTTGAAGTAACACAAGTTTAGCATTTAATTATTCCTAACTTGTTACCATCACATATTTTTCCCTGTCTTTTCTCAAGTAGATTATCACATCCATAAGAGTAAAGGTTCATGACATAGACCTCTTGTGAAGCAATAGAGTTAAATGTCTACACATAGCAGGTGCTCCATATACACTGAAAATATGTAATACATAAGCAAAATTAAGCAAAATCAAACTCGCACACATTTTTCTTTGTACATGTATCTGGTATATTTATGCTCACATAGATTCCAGCTGACACAAAAGTGCACTAGGAAAATGCAAGGTGTGTGTATGGTTCCCTGCGTTACATGAGGGAATACAGAGACAAGTCCATAAGAATCCCCCAAAGAGTAATCCTAATGCTCTCATAGTATACTTCATGGTTCTTTTGTCCCATCACAAATCATAGTTCAGACTCTTCTGTTATTCCTGGGACCTACAAGTTGTGGAATTGCAGCCCAACAAGGGTGTCTGTCCTCAAGAATATAATTCATATCTGATAATCTATATCAGCATGGATGCAACAAATACATAATCCCCTGTTCTCCATGTGTAAAGGGACTTGGCTCTTAGCCTAACTGGGAAGAAGGCAAAAAAAAAAATAAATAAATAAAAAGGCTGAGTTATAAATTTAACAGTGTAAATTATACATATTCTAAAACTCCTCTATCCTTTCTTCCTTTCTACTGTAATATTTTCCTCTGGAGAGTACCACTTGGTTTTGAACTAAAAATGTCATCTCATAGCTTGTGCAGTAAACCGCCTATCACAACATTTTGTTTTCTTTATATCTTTCCTCCCCATTAGGTTAACTACATGTCAGGATCTTCCATTTTCTCCAAGTCTTTATGACTAAAAGATCAATTAATTTATTCTTGCACATCTTTCCTTGGAATATTACATACATCTTTTTTAGCATCCTTCCAGCAACCTTAATCGGTTAATTTTTGTAATCTAGCTGTACCTTTTTCCCTCCTATCTGTCAATTTCCAGGTTTACATTTTACATGTTATGACAAACTAAACACCCTGACTGAATGTGTACCTGAAAAGACTGTAAAATGCTGAATAAAATTTGCCACAAAGTCTTTATAAATGCTCTAGTAACCTGGCAAAAACAGTAAGGACCAATCAGAACCTGAAGAAGAAAAACCAGAAAGACAAGCAGAGGTGACCCTGTAGAGCTTGATCTTGGGCTTCTTTTTCATGACGCCTTAGGACATAAAAATAAGAGACCAAAAAAAGCGGGGGAGGGAAAGACTCACAAGGTGGAGAATTCAATAAATGACTAATACCAACATAGAGCTTGGATCACAATTACTACACTGCCTGATTGTAGCATGAATTAGATACAAACATTCACTTGGGAGAGACCTAAAAAGTAAATCCCTGCCTTAAAACCTGATGACGAATAAAAGAGAAAAAAAAAAAGTCTCCTAATCATTCATACCTCAAACAGTCTTGTTAGTTTTTCACTACCTGGTAGTTATAAAAAACTCTAACCAAGAATTCTGTTTCGTTGAAGTGATCATAGGTAACTGGTAAATGGAAAACATCTCTGCAGAGTTTGCCTTCTAACTACATCTCGAAAGATTCTCACATTAAAAATTTTTAAATACATATGAGTTCACTTCAAAGTATCACAAAAAAACTAAAGGAAAACTGTACCATGTATTAGGGTGTCTAGAAACAACAGGCTACAGCATCAAATACAGACTTAGAATACTGGAAATATTATGAATAATTTACAAAATGTAAGCGTGCATAATATACCTAAAATTTAAACAAAGATATGGAAATATGAGTAACTAGCAAAGGATAATAAAAATAGTTGAGAATATTTGGAGAAAAAATAAGGAACTTCCGGAAATAATAGAAAATGAAAACTCAGTGAACGGATTTAACCACAGATTAGACACAGCGGAAGAATTAGTGAACTGAAAGACAGATGTAAAATAATTATCCACAATGCAGTACAGAGAGGCAGACTGTACTGGAAACTATTATAAAGAGGTTTACAGACATGGAGAACCAGATAAAAGTTTTAATATACATATCATCAGAGGTTCAGAAGGAGAAGAAGGAATAGAGAAGATGTAATATTTGACGAGAGAATGGCTGGGAAACTCCAAGAAGTGATGTAAAAAATCAATTTCCAGACTCAAAAGGCTGAATGAATCCCAAGCAGCATAAATAAAAGTAAATTTATACCTATACACATAAGAGGACCATAGCAAAAGAGCAGAGATGAAGGGCACATGTTCAAATGAGCCAGAGAGAAAAGACAGATTGCCTACAGGGACGGGAATTTCAGAAAGAACACTGAAGGTGAGAGACAAGTGAAAATGTCTTCAGTGTTTGAAAAAAGTAACTATCCCCCTAGGAATGTATACAGTGCACATCCCTTTTAAGAACAAGCATGACCCACAAATAATTTTAAACAAGTAAGCACTGAGGATTTATAGCCAAAGATCCTTGCTTGAGGCCTTTCTAAAGGACTTCAAACTACAGGAGAATGATCACAGATGGGAAGTCTGCAATGAGAGAAGAAACAATAAAGGAAGTGGTAAAATACAAATAAATCTTAATAAATATTGAATATAAGACAAGAATCAAAATGTTAAAAACTACATAACAATACAAATGATAGGATTAATTAGGAGAGTGAGAATTTAAGTTAAATCTTCTGATGTTCTTTGTTCAAGAAGAAAGGACAAGATGCTTTGAAGTGAATAGAATTCGATAAATTAAGCATGTATGTTTATTTTTTTTTAATGTTTTTATTTATTTTTGAGACAGAGAGAGACAGAGCATGAGCAGGGGAGGGGCAGAGAGAGGGGGAGACACAGAATCCGAAGCAGGCTCCAGGCTCTGAGCTGTCAGCACAGAGCCCAACGTGGGGCTCGAACTCACGGAGTGTGAGATCATGACCTGAGCCAAAGTTGGACGCTCAACCGACTGAGCCACCCAGGCACCCCTAAGCATATGTTTTAAAACTTCTGCAAAACTACAGTCTTTAAAGGACTTTATAACCTAAAGTTTAGAATAGGAAAATTGTAAACTAGTGTTTTAAAAATACAACCGACTCAAAAGAAACTAAAGAAACAAAGGGTAGAGCAGATAGAAAGCAGTAAGAAAGTAATGGAAATAAATCCAGGGCAACAGTCACTAAGCCATTTGATAATGAAACAAATGGTCCAGATTAAAATCATATTGTCACTTTGTATAAAAAACATAAAATTCAGGGGCACGTGGGTGGCTCAGTCGGTTAAATGACCGACTTCGGTTCAGGTCATGATCTCACTGCTCATGAGTTCCAGCCCCGCATCGGGTGCTGTGCTGACAGCTCACAGCCTGGAGCCTGCTTCAGATTCTGTGTCTCCCTCTCTCTCTGCCCCTCCCCTGCTTGTGCTCTATCTCTCTCAAAAATAAACAAACATTAAAATTTTTAATTTTATTTTTTATTTTTTAAAATTTACATGCAAATTAGTTAGCATATAGTGTAACAATGATTTCAGGAGTAGATTCCTTAATGCCCCTTACCCATTTAGCCCATCCCTCACTCCCACAGTAACCCTTAGTTTGTTCTCCATATTTATGAGTCTCTTCTGTCTTGTCCCCCTCCGTTTTTATATTATTTTTGTTTCCCTTCCCTTATGTTCATCTGTTTTGTCTCTTAAAGTCCTCATATGAGTGAAGTCATATGGTTTTTGTCTTTCTCTGACTAATTTCACTAGGCATAATACCCTCCAGTTCCATCCACATAGTTGCAAATGGCAAGATTTCATTCTTTTTGATTGCCGAGTAATACTCCATTATATATATATACCACATTTTCTTTGTCCATTCATCCATCTATGAACATTTGGGATCTTTCAATACTTGGCTATAGTTGATAGTGCTGCTGTAAACATGGGGGGTGCATGTGTCCCTCTGAAACAGCAAACCTGTACATCGTGGATAAATGCCTAGTAGTGCACAAACATTAATTTTTTTTAAAAAAACTTAAAAAACATAAAATTCATCTATAAGCTATTTACTACAGATATCAAAATTTAAGAATTTAGAAAGTTCAAAAGAACAGAATGTAAAGATATGCTTAGGCGAAAAAAAACCAAACCCAATGAAAATCAGTGGGCCTACATTAATACTAAACATATAGATTTTAAATTTTAAAATATTGCTACAAATAGTTCTTATGTAATTAACAAAAGTTTCAATTAATTAGAAAGATATAAAAATCTCAATACTTTATGCATCTAACAGTATAGCTCCAAAACATGAAAAACTCATCATACTATACAAGAGTATGTGTACCTTACAGTGACCATTTTAATCTGGCAAACATGACTTTGCCCAGTGATTACAGTTAACATCACCAGCAATAAGTCATGTTGATATCATGTACTGCTGATATGATCTAACGAGGGTACCTCACCTTTGTGAACTTCCCCTCCAAACCTACAACGAGAAAAACGTTAGACAATCCCAAATTGAGGGGCATTCTACAAAATATCTGCTAATACTCCTCAAAACTGTCAAGGGCATCAAAACATGGAAAGAGTAAGAAATTGTCACAAAACAGAAGATACTGGGAGACAGGATAACTAAATGCAATGTGGTATCCTAACCTGAACTGTAAAACAGAAAAAAGGACATTAGCTGAAAAAGGACATTAATGGAAGAAACAAGTGTGAAATTCAAATGAAGTCTGGAGTTAGTTAACTGTCATGTATCAATGTTGGTTTACTAGTTATGACAAATGTCCATTGGTAATTAAGATGTTAATGTTAGGAGAAACTGGGTGAAGAATGTATAAGAACTCCTTGTACTGTCTTTGTAACTTTTCTATAAATCTACGGCTATTTTAAAATAAAAAGATTAAAAACAATGTGACGAAAGAAAAGACAGGTTGAGGAACTATTCCAGGTTGAAAGAGACTAAAATCAGGACAACTAAATACAATGTATGATTCTTGACTAAATTTTAGACTGGGGAAAAATCACTTTAATGGATATTACTGGGATAATTGTTGAAATTTTAATATGGAGTATGGATTACATATCATTGTATCACTGTGAAATTTCCTGATTTTGATCATCAACTCCCTATTAAGAAACACACACTCAAGAATTTTAAGAAAGGGGGCACGGTGTCTCCAACAATGCCTCCAACTTACTACTAGAACTAGAATATCAAAGAGGGGGATAAGAAGAAAGAAGGTGGGGGAGAAAATGATAAAAGCACTTCGGACAAAGTTAATGTCTGTTATTCTGGGTAAAGGGCATCCAGAAGTTTCTGGTACTATTCTAGTCAATTTTCTGTATAACTGAAATTATATCAAAATAGAAAGTTATTCAAAAAAGTCTATTTTGAAAAGTTTCCCATACTACTATTCTTCTATTATATTTTACAACACATAATAATAATAATAATAGTAATAATAATAGAACTCATCCCCAAGACAGCTGAAGAGACATGTCAAGAGAATTATTAAAGATGAAATAATCCTTTCCAAAATTGACACATGACACATAAATGGTCTCTTGAGAGACTGGGTGGTTTGTTTTTGTTTAGTTTGATTTTGCTTTTTGTTGATTGTTGCCATCAGGGTTGTTTGTTTGTTTGTTTTAGTTTTCTAACTGTAACATTTTTCCATATCTCTTACTACTTCTCCATTACCTCTAGCAGGTATGCCTTAGTTCATACCTTTACTCTTTTGCTTGGATTACTGTAGTTTTAATGTTCCTAACTGGTCTCAGGCTGGTACTCCTTTAATGTATCCTCTCCATGGATGTCAGATTGATTTGATCATGAATTCTAACCATGAAGCCTTCCATCTTCCAGTGGCTCTACATAGATCCTACAATAATTCCAAACTGATTAATTAGGACATAATATCCTTCATAAAATACATTCACTGTAAAATATCTAATTTCATCTTTTCTGCCATTTTTGAACAGAGCCATGCTTTTTGTTCCTTGAATCCATAACAGATGTCTCCTTCCCCCCTGCTTCACCCAGAATACTCACCCTACCAACCACTCAAGGCCCCTTTTTCATTTCGGTGATCTCCACTCATTCTCAAAATTTTGCTTTAATTTATGAAACATTTACTAAAATTGACCACACACTATGTCATAGAATATTTACTAAACTATATCACATTTATTGACCAAAAAAATTTGAGTTAGAAATTAATGACAAATGCAATTTTTAAGACATTTCTGAAAACTCATTATTAAAAGAAGGAATAGCAGACAGGAAAGAATACTCAGAATTGCACAATAACAAAAATAAGACCTGTGAGATTCTACTAGTTTAGTATTTTGCATGCAAAAAAATAAACAAAATAGTATTAAGCAAAAATGCAGCAGTGTATTAATAAAAGATAATACAATACCAACACATAATAGTAAGAAAGTTTAACACTCCACTTTTCAATAATAGATAGGACAACTGGACCAATGTTTAGTAAAGAAATAGAGGACGTGGACAACATCACAGACCAACTGGACCTAATGGACATAAAGATCACACTCCAACACAACAGAACATACTTCTTCTCAAGTTCACATGGAATATTCTCCAGAAGAGACTATATATTAGGTACAGAACAAGTCTTAACAAATTCAAGCAGCTTGAAATTATACAAAGTATGCTTTCCAATGACAAAGGAATGAAGTTAGAAATCAATAGTGGAAGGAAAATTGGAAACTACACAAATATGTAGAAATAAAACAACACATTCTTAAACACCAATGGTTCAGAGAGAAAGTTACAAAGGAAATCAGAAAATACCTTGGGGGCACCTGGGTGGCTCAGTTGGTTAAGCATCCGACTTGGCTCAGGTCATGATCTCACAATTTGTGGGTTTGAGGTCGGCATCAGGCTCTATGATGACAGCTCAGAGCCTGGAGCCTGCTTCAGATTCTGTGTCTCCCCCTCTGTGTGCCCCTCCCCCACTCACACTCTGTCTCTCAAAAATAAACATTAAAGAAAAAAAAATTTTAAAGAGAAAATATCTTGAAACAATGAAAATAAAAATACAACAAACTAAAATAAAATATATGGGATGAAATGAAAGAAGTGCCAAGAGGGAAGTTTATAACTGTAAATGCATATATTAAAAAAAAAAAAAGACTACAAATCAGGGCTGCATGCATGTCTCAGTTGGTTAAGCATCCAACTCTTGATTTCAGCTCACATCATCTCATGGTTGTGAGATTGAACCCTGCATCAGTCTCCATGCTGTGCATGGAGCCTGCTTGAGATTCTCTCTCTCCCTCTGTCCCTCCCCTGCTCTTGCTCTCTCTCAAAAAAATTTTTTTAATAAAATAAATTTTTACAAAGACTACAAATGAACAACCGAGTTTTATACCTCAAGGAACTAGAAAAACAAAACAAAGTAATCTCAAAACTAGCAGAAGTAAGGAAATATAAAGATTAGATCAGAGATTTAAAAATGGATGATAGAAAAACAACACACACACACACAAATAAAACTAAAAGTTGTGTTTTTGTAAAGTTCAACAAAATTGACAAACCTTTAGATGGACTAAGAAAAAGAGAGACAATACTAAAATAAAAAAAAATGGAAGAGGGAACATTACAACCAATGCCACAGATATAAAAAGGATTATGAGAGAATATCATGAACAATTACAGACCAGCATATTGGATAACACAGAAGAAATGGATAAATTCCAAGAAGCACAGAATCTAACAATTGTATCATGAAGAAATAGGAAATATGAACAGATAAGTAACTAGTAGGGGGATTGAATCAGTAATCAAACACCTATTAACAAAGAAAAGTCCAGGATAAAATGGCTTCACTAGAGAATTTTCCCAAACACTTAAAGAATTGACATCAATTTTCCTAAAAGTCTTCCAATAAACTGAACAGTAGGGAATATTTCCAAGTTCATTCTAACAGGCCAGTATTACCCTGATACCAAAGCCAGACAAAGACATTATAAGAAAAAGACTAGAATCCCCCATAAATATTGATGCAAAAATCCAAAAGAAAATACTAGCAAACTGATTTCAACAGCACATTAAAAGGATTATACACAATGGCCAAGTGGAATTTGTCCCTGGAATCCAAGGATGGCTCAACATATCCAAGTCAGTTTAATATATCATATTAACAGAATGAAGGACAAAATCCATATGATCATCAATCCCAATGGATGCAAAAAAGCATTTGACAAGATTCAACACCATTTCATGATAAAAACACTTAGCAAACTAGGGATGGAATGACACATCTCGACATAATAACAGCCATATTTGAAAAATCCACAGGTAATCTCATACTCAATGGAGAAAGACTGAAAACTTTTCCTCTAAAGTCATGAAGAAAACAAGATGTCCACCCTTGCCACTTCTATTCAACATCATAATGGAAGTGCTATCCAGAGCAATTAGGTATGAAAAAGAAATAAAGACATCCAAATTGAAAAGGAAGAAGTGAAGGTTATGTCATATAAGTTATATGTGGAAAACCTTAAAGATTCCACAGTAAAAAATACTGTTAGAACTAATAAATTCAACAAAGCTGTAGGATACAAGATCAACATAAAAACCAGTTATGTTTCTATATATTAACAGTGAACAAACCAAAAAGGAAATTAAGAAAATAATTTAATTTACAATAGTACCAAAAATAATAAAATACTTAGGAATAACCTGAGAAGGTGAAAGACTCTCACACTGGAAGCTATAAAATATTACTGGAAGAAATTAAAGAAGACACAGATAAATGGAAAGACATCCTGTGTTCATGATTTTAAGATAATACTGTCAAGATGTCCATACCACCCAACACAATCTACAGATTTAAAATAATCCGTATCAAAATCCCAGTGTCATTTTTTTTTTTTTTACAGAAAAAAAGTAGAGGGGCATCTGGGTGGCTCAGTCGGTTAAGTATCCGACTTCGGCTCAGGTCACGATCTCACGGTTCGTGGGTTCAAGCCCCGCATCGGGCTCTGTGCTGACAGCTCAGAGCCTGGAGCCTGCTTCAGATTCTGTGTCTCCCTCTGTCTGCCCCTACCCCATTCGCTCTCTCCCCCCCCTCTCTCAAAAGAAAATAAACATTAAAAAAAAGTAGAAAAACTCACCCTAAAATTTATATGAAACCTCAAGTGACCCCAAATAGCCAAAGCAATTTCAAAGAACAAACCTGGAAGACTCACATTTCCCAATTTCAAAACATATTACAAAACCAGAGTAATCAAAACAGTATGGTACCAGCACAAAGACAGACAAATAGACCTATGAAAAAGAACAGAGAGCCTTTTCTTGATTTTCATGTTGCCCCTACATCTTTCAGTGAGAAAAGGCAGGTCAGGTCTTTCCCATGCTTTGAAGTCCTTTGACCTCCCCACGTGCATCAGCCGTATCTCTCTCATATTCTGTTCTGCCTTTTGCTTCTAATTTTAATTTTTATTTGTATTTTTGCTTTTTTTCCTGTTTTTAAAGGCTCATGTGATTAATTTGACCCTAGTTAGATAATTCATGATAACCTCTGTATCTTGAAGTCAGATGAATAGTAATTTTAATTATGTCTGCAAAGTTCCTCTTGCCACATAAGTAACATGACCATTGGTGTGACGCTAGACAGCAAAGGTCATGGGCCAAAATTCTCCCTTCCACATCACACCTACCTTAAGACACCAGAATTTCATTCCTAGGCATATAGTAAGAAGACATCCAATATTTTTTATATGGAAATAATTTTATATTTTATATCCAATGAGGAGATATATAATAGTTTTTATTATAGCACTGTTTATACAGAAAAAAAAACTGGAAGCTATAAAGGCCCACCAACTTAATATTAGGTAAATCTGTTTATAATTCATAAAACTGATACAGTAATGAAATAAATGAGTAAAGTATAACTTCACACATCTACACATCACACATTACATATATGGCTATCACAATTTTGAGCAACAAATCAAGTCACAGGAAAATATATGCAGTAGAATTTCAGTCATAGACGTTGAAAACATGAAAAATGAAACATCACACTTAATAACATTATGAAGGAGCTACTATCAAGCTTAATATTTTTTCTGAAAATCAATTTGCTTATGCTGAGCTGAAGGCAGTAAGTCACATCACTAAAGAGGTATGCCTTCAGTAATCTACAATGCTTCCTGCCTTAAAATATCTCCTTCATCAGCCTTTCTCAATATTGAAAATTTTTAGGATCTCAGATTCATCTTTAGGCTATCTACCTGGTAAACACTTCATTTTTCAAAGCCCAACTCAAATGCTGCTTCTCTGACTCTCATAACTAGAGTTGATTCGTCCACCCTCTCTACCTTGTAGAAACTCCTGTTGTCTTACAAGACCTGGACATAGGCACCGCATTTGAGAGTTCCACAAAGCTAACTTCACATCCCCGGTACATCAATTAATGACTGTGACCTTGAACAAGTTGTGTAATCTTCTTGAAACTCAGTATCCTCATCTGAGGACTAATAATTCAGTTTTAATATCAAATGTGTATAAACAGCACAGAGCAAGTATTCCATACATTATAGTTATTATCATGTGCTTACATGTATTATTCACAAAAGCAGACAGCTCCAGAAGGGGAAGGGTTGTGCATCGCCGTCTCTGCCTGTCTACACCTAAAGACATCTGATATTGACATTCTCTAAGCATTTGTTGAATTGCATTGCATTTGATTTAAGAGAGTGATTTCAGAAGTCCCCAGAGAAATAATGTAACTCAATATGGATGCACAAGAAAACTAACAAATTAAGCCAGTAGCATGACTTCTGTTCAAACTTAGTACTAATTCGGTGATTATACTAGCTCAATCATGAGTGGGCCAGATAATAACAGGATGAAGTATATTCACTGACTGAAGGCAGGAAAAAGGAAGAGGTGATAAAATATGAAAAAACAGTTCCTGATATAGAATGTTAGGCAGCTAAAGAAGCAGAATGGGAATTCTAAGTGTTTCACCTGTGTAGGTAATGGCATTAAGAGATAATCTTCAGTACAAAATTTGCCAACTTAACATATGGACTAGTCTTAACTGCAGTAATAAATCCCCAATTGGAGGCAGTTGGAGAAAGGACCTAGACTCTAATAAGAGCTAGTTCTTAACTGGATAAAGGATAATCCAACACCTTTCCATGCTAAGCCGATCTATTTGAACTGGGACAAAAACAACTCAAACTGAATGAACTCTTTTCAAAAAAATTGAATGAAAAAAATTAATGTAGTACCTAGTGGCACAATGAGTTATTTATGTAATATTACACTAAAATTTGGCAACACATAAATTATTCACATATGAGAGCTCTGTTACACTTGAATTGTGAGGGAGAAGTGACGTAGAGTTTAAGGAGAAGTATTATGCAAAGAATTAACTGACACTTGCCCTGTAGTGAAATGCAAAACATGTGCTGCAGAAATAAACAATAAAGGA
The DNA here is from genome assembly GCF_046562875.1 of Panthera onca. NCBI lineage: Eukaryota > Metazoa > Chordata > Mammalia > Carnivora > Felidae > Panthera > Panthera onca. The sequence continues at coordinate 66,172,469 of NC_138345.1, forward strand.
TGAAGAATATTATAACTGAACAAAGATTCAGGTACTACACTAACAATGGGCACCAATCCTAGTCTGGTAGAGACCAGAAAGATTTCAGAGAAGGTGACAGGAGCTGTGTCTAACAAGGTGGGTGCAAATTGGCAAGTGGGGCAAAGTGCATAAAATGCCTTCCAGACACGAGGATCAGACACAGTGATGTAAGAATATGATCCAATGAAGGACATTCAAGTCGCTCAGAGGATAATGTGTGTTTAGGAATATTAGAGTACACTGGTGGGTGTCAAGTGCCATTGCAGATTGAGTTTTCTACCCAACAGGGTATGGGGAAGAGCTGAAGAAGGAGCTGAATTCTACGTCTGACTCTAAAAAGACCAGTAGGAGTTACTGCATGCAGAGGAAACTGGTGCGGACTGTAATTACAGACATCAGGTCAGGAAGAGCTGTACAACTAAGTAAGAGGGGTTGCTGCAAAAGAGTAGGGGAAGTGAAGATGGACAGCTTGGCTGCTGAGCAAGGAAGGAGAGAGGGATAAAGGGCATAAAAGGACTCCCACCTACCTTGCTTAGAAACTGCCTAGCAGTGCCATCACAGAGAAAGGACACAGCAGGAGGAATTTTGATGGTATAAATGACAAATTCACCTTTGGGGCATATTCAATTTGACATTTCTTTGAGACATCTATGTTTGGTAGGCAGCTATATACATGCATCTGGAGCCAACAAAAGAAATATGATTGATATAAGATGTGATATCATTGTCATATAGGTGACAGCTGAAATCAGAGACATATAAGACATCATCCAGAGTAACATATCCTGTAGGGTGTAGGTGTTAAACTTTGTTAAGTGACAGACACATTTGAGACTCTAATAAGAGCCAGAGACATTTTCAGGAGAAAAATGTCACTCAGCATTTTGTGCACAATTTCAGGTCATTGTTTGGCCCATGATGCAGGTAAGAGGACTATCCAGGGAGCCATGAGGGAACCAGTGAAAGACGGTGTCATGAAAGCACAGGGAGAGGAGTTTCAAGAAAGAACTGATCAACAGCAACAAGCACCACAGAGAGGCCAGGTAAGATGAGAACTGCAAGCATCTATGGATATGGCACACAGGAGGTAGCTGAGCCCCCAAGCAAGACATTTAAGTGGAATCATGAAAAGTGGGTTGACGAGGTAGTGGCAGTGGAGCGGTGGAGCAGCTGTGCAAGAAATCTTTGAAGATTATTTGCTGTGATGGGAAGAATGGAGGCAGAGCCACAGTGTAAGGTAGAGGCAGAGTTATGTGTCTGGAGGATGGCAGGGTGGAAGCAAAGTCTCTAGGGATGTCTGTGTGGCGTGCAATCCAGGGCTTAGAAGAAGGCAGTTGTTCAGGTGGAGAAAAGTAATATATGCTCAACTAAACCAGGAGGGGAGGAGGTAAACTAAATCTCCCCCGTAGTGTGCCAAAAATGGGAGAACGATTAAGGGGTCACACCTGAGTTTTAAAAAGCACCTCAGCTCCTGGCTTCCTTCCTCTCCAAATTTTGGGTGAGCATTTGACTTATCTAAGCCTCATTTGTTCATCTGCAAACTATGACTAATAATCTCTGGTTTGCTAGGTTGAGGAAAGATTAAATGGTACAATATATGGAAAGCTCTTGGTGCAGGGTGTTAGAGTGTTAAATAACAGATGCAGCAACTAATAGTATTTATGATATTATTTTCTCTGAAAGTAAAAAGGTAAAGTTGTAAAAGCAAAAGGCTAGGAGTGAGGAGAAGAAAGGTTATGTGACAGAGGGCTTGAAGAAAGTTATTTGTAGCCTTTTGGAAAAGCTGCTGAGAAGAAAGGAAAAATGTACCCACAAGAATGAAAGAGCATAGAAGGTTGAAGCCGGGCTGGAGATCAGGATTCAGTGGTATCACCGGACCATTTGATTCTGGACTGTGACACTGAGGTGCTCAGATCACACAAGTGTAGATACAGAGAAGGTAAATAGCTGGGGATGATGACATAAGAGACCAAATGTTTCTTGTTAAACAAAGAAAAAATCAAAGCCACATAAATAGCTCAGTAATTGAAAACTAACACTGATGTTCAAGCAAAAAGAAACATACTTTTCGTATATTAGTTTTCTTTTGAAATCTAATTACAGGAAGAAATGATGTCATTTCCAAAGGCAAAACTAAAGATGCATGCAAGTAGTTTTTCAAAACGAATGAATATTTTAATTTAAATCTCATACATTTATCTTTCCAGGCAATACATTTTGTCTCTAAAAATTATGAAGACATTGTTTCTAAGATTTTACTCTATCAGTTATCACAAAAGAAAATATATGACGTTCACTGTTAAAATATGTTAAATGCCAGAAAACGGCAATAGCAAATTTTGTTGAAATTTTTAAACACTGTGCTCAAGAAATCCATCTGCTCCCCTGTAATTGTTAAAATTACAATTAAATTAGGGGCGCCTGGGTGGCTCAGTCAGTTGAGCGGCCGACTTCGGCTCAGGTCATGTTCTCATGGTTTGTGGTTCGAGCCCCGCGTCGGGCTCTGTGCTGACAGCTCAGAGCCTGGAGCCTCCTTCGGATTCTGTGTCTCCCTCTCTCTGGCCCTCCCCGCTCATGCTCTGTCTCACTCTCTCTCTCAAAAATAAACATTAAAAAAAATTTTTTTAATAAAAAAATAAAATAAAATAAAATTACAATTAAATTAAATGTGGTCTTCTTTTATGGTCAGAATGTAAATGCTGACATTAAAAGAAAGGCAAGGCAGTTATTATCACAGTACAGAATTATGAGGAATACACAATTGGTGATTTGAGACACAGCTTTGCAGTAATAAAAACAAAGTAAACTGTTCATAATCTCTGGAGTTGAAAATTTTCTTTAAAAGTAACTATTGACAAGAATGATGTGATCCTAGCTCTTAAATACCACATATGCCAAAAATTTTTAAGAAATTATTTCAGCTGGGATAAACTAGATCTGTCCATCTACGTACAGAAATATTAGGTTACTAATATTATTGCAAGTACCCTTTACATTTGTGATGTAGTAAAATGCATAGGTAGCAACATTATTATAATCTAAAAATTCTATTCCAAGCCCTGAAGTGCAAAGTTATAATGCGCAGGAGAGACATTTTGTGTTCTTAACAAAAAAGAGAAAAACATATAAATTTGATTCTTATTCTGGAAAATATAGTTGAATAAACATTTACCAAATCTTACCATTTACAAGGCACAACAACAGGTCTCTACAATGCAGAGGATATAATGGTTTCTTTTTAAGTCTTTTCACAATTGTTAAAAGAAAAAAAGGATGGAGGAAAGGCATTCAGCAGCTTGATTGAATTTTAGGAGGTTGTTCAGGGGCTTTGCTCCATCATGCTGTGGAACCCACATGTGTCATGGTGAACAGAAGAATTAATAAGAACAGAACAGGAACATCTACTGTGTATTCCTTTGATTATTGTTTAAGTAGACCTGTTTAGGAAAGGACAACAGGGAACTTAAAACAAACAAAAATAGTATGAAAGGGAGAAGGTAAAAACCTTTATTAAAATGTTGGGAGAAGCCAACAATTCAGTTAGCTAGAAGTGGTATATTTATACTAAAAAAAAAAAAAAAACCAACACAATACATTTATGCAAATGACTAAAAATATATGTTGGAATCTAGATGTATTTGGAAATGTCAGTTTACTAAATTGCCCTCCATGTTTAGAGTCTTTCATCGGAATTAACTCAAATTGGGAAACAGTTGAGATTCAATTGATCTGTCTCCATGATTACTGGCTCTAACCAATACTGGTATCAAAGCAGACAGTGAGTTGCAAAGATTACTGAGATTTTTCACTTACTAGAATACATTCTCAGAGCAGCCTACTGCATTGTGAGAATCTGCCTGTACCTAAAATGGCACTGTGGCCCAATCAAGGATAATTACTCACAAAGGCCTTCAACAAAAATAATATAAATAAAACCCCTGACAATATGTTTAATTTCTCTTCCCTGAACACTGAAAGAGAAGAAAGCAGCAGAAAGCTCGTTGCTTTTAGAAATGGAAGCACATCATCCTGCATTACCAAATGGAAGAAATGACCAGGAAGAATGAGTACGTGGTGCTATGTACTTGTCAACACACTGAATTCAGAATGATGATTTTCTAAAAGATCAGGAAAAAACATCACACACTTATTTACCTCTTTCCAAAACTAAATATGGATTTATTTTTAAAATTCCTTCCAATAGTCTTCCTATTTAGACTGTGTTGGCTCTGAGAAAATTTAATGTTACCCCTAGAGAAGGGTTCTGTCACCCTAGTTGACCACAGAGAGCAGGCGCAGTAACCCTAGAATGAGAATAGCTGGCACAGGAAAGCCACTCTTCTCCTCACTTACAGGGCTATTGCTGTTCTCTTAATCATCCTAGGGAACAGAAGAGTACAGCACATCCTCTATGGAAACCTGGTATAGCCCACAGAAGCTAAGTCTTCATGACTCAAGACAGAAGCAAGAAACAAACCGCTCTGGAGATGACCTCGGGAATTTTTACCTCAGGAATTTTTGTTTTTACTCTGGACTGTGCTGGCATAAGAGTTGTGTGGGTAAGACATCGTGCAAAGGAACCTCATCCTTGAAATGATCTAAGCCAAGATGGGTATCTTTAAAGCTCGTCTTATCATTCAGAGACATTCTTGACTTTTAAGTAAATACTTTTTCATTACTAAAATGAAATAAAATTAAAAAAATCAATTTCCTTCAGAGCCATATATAAATATATTCATTTGTTGAAGGCATTATAATGCGGTAGTTAAGCACATGGGTCACAAGCCAGACAACTTCTATTTGAAGCGCGGTTTCTCCAGAATCCTTGTCTCAGTTTCTTTCTCTAATGAATGGGGATGATTATAATACCTATCTACCTCACAATGGTGCAGTAAGGGTTACAGAACTTTTAAGTGCAAAGCAGGTAGTATATTGACTGACACCTTATAAGAATTCAATCAAGTTAGCCACTGGTATTATTTTTTTAAAAATTCACTGCTCTCTTTCAATTGCTTTGAAGACAAAAACCAGTTGGGTATAAATACAGGAGCAGAGACAATCCCCAAATGTTAGTTCCAAACATTCATCTCATCAGTGGGCTAGAGCTCAGACCAAGATTCTTATTCTAAGGTTGGCCCATAAAGGTCTTTCTTTACAACTAGTTTGCTTAACTATAAAACTAATATTCCCTGGGCTACATCTTGAATCCCAGAATAAGCAAATTATGCCATAACCTAAGAGGGAAGAAAGAAGAAAGAAACAATGAATTTCATTGTAGAGGAACCTATAATTTCTCTGAAAGATTTTATCCCAACATAATCTCTAAACATTGTCTATACTAAGGGTAACCCTTTAGAAACTTGTCTGATACTAAAACTAAGTGAAATGAGGAATGTTTATTCAACAAGTAGGTTTATTCAACAAGAAGGTACTATTTAGTTTAGAAGCCATCTTCCAAATAACACAGATCACATCTTATCAGTTCTTTCCTTCAGCTTTATCAGTTTTTAATCCAACTCAATGAGGTTAGACAAATATAAACAAACAAAAAAGAATGTTGCAAATGTTTACACCTTGCAATACAAGGATAGAATGACTCATCTCTTCCTAAAACACTGATCAACTGTGAAAAGCCCAGACATGGATGATCTTCCCCTTGTCAGAAAATGATACATCCATCTATTTAGTTACTTGTGCAAGAAATCTGTAAGCCTTCCTTGAAATCCTTTTCAATCAAGACTATCAGCCTATCATCAATCCTTGTGAAATGAATATTAAAAACATATTTTGATCGGCTTATTTCTCATCTTCTTAGTCCAAATTACTGTCTACTCTGAACTAGATTATTTCAACAGTAATTAACTTAGTAATTGTTCCTGTTAACTACCCATAACCATTCTGCACACAGAAGTGAAAGAACCTCTCTGAACAAAAATCATGATTTTTCCCACTGTATTTACGATAAAAATTCAATTACTAAAAATGACCTATATCTTCTGGTCTAAGTCAGTACTGCAATTTTCATAGGGTTTATATCAATATGTAATTATATTTATTTGTATGACTATTCATTTAATGAATAGGTGATTATCTCCATGAGGACAGGAACAACTGTGTTTTCATAATTGTATGCTTAGTACCTAACAGTTCCTGGTCCGTTATATATTCTCAGTAAAGATGTGTTGAATAAATGAATTAAGAGAAGAAAAAAAAAAAAAGAATCCTTAGAACCTCTACCAAACTGAGGTGGTATCTGATAGAAAAGTAAACAAATCCAGTCAATAAATACAGTCTAAATAATAAGCACTTAGATAAAATAATTTGCCTTTTATTTTCTTTCTCAATTTTGGATGCCTAAAGGAGTTACTTGTACATAAGCTTCATAAGAACAGGGAAATAACATCCAAATCAGAAAAGCAGATCAACCATTCTAGGGCTTGCCTTTGATGATGATATTAAGGACTATTTTAAGAAAAATGTATTTATCTTATCCATATCTTTCATGACTGGCCATATTCTTTGCAAGCCTATCTAATCAGAACAGTTCCTAATTTATATGCCTTTACCAAGAACAACTGGAATTTCTGCATAGAGCAGAGAAGTGTGGGGGCTTACAGCTGTATACAGTCACTCTTTCAGGTTAAATACATCTCTGCGGATTTTTCCAGAGCATGAGCTCAGATCCACAAATGAATGTTAAAAAAGTGGGCCAGGTGAACATTTACTAAGTTTCTGTTATATGGAAGACTCATAATCTGGTGCAAGATACATAAGGAAATGTACTAAAATTCTCTCTACTTTTAGTCTTTAGAGCACACACAATTTTTCATATAGACTCTCCCAAAGGTAGATAAATGCTTATGCTAGATCAGTGAAGCACCTAACATCTCTCTAAGATGCAATCAGTGGTTCAACTTTTAATGTGTTGGAATCATATGAAAATTATAAATATGTACACACATCAATGTGATCTTTGCAAATAAGAGAAAAATAATTTAATTGATATTGTCCTTTAGATTATATTTTGCAATTACATATGAACCTGGGCAATGGTCTAAAAATCCAGGGCATTTCCAAAAAAAAAACCAAAAAACAAAAACCCACTATCTTATAAAACCCAAACTAATGACAAGCAGAAACTGAGAATAGACAAAATAATGTTTAATATTTATATTTGGTCAACACTTAACAATTTATATATATGTAATATACTTTGGCTCAAAATTGTCCTTTATCTAATCTTACTGAATTCCTAGCTAAATGCTTCTCTAAGGAAACAAATACTGGAAGACAAAAAGACAGAAAGGCAGGAAGGAAAAAAGGAAAGGAAGGAAAGAAGAGAGGGAAGGAGAGATGGAAAGCTGAGCTTATTAGGTGATTGCATTTAAGGTCTTTCCTAAAAGACGTTAGCTATATTTAATAACAACATTAATAATAGCTGCAATTGGGGTGTTTATTAAATTCCAGTGTCCTCCATGACAAAAATAAATTATGATCCCAGATTTGACTGCCCCCAAAGCCCATGTCCTATCAACTCTGTTACAGCAGCTACTTATTTATCTCTAGACTAAAGTTTCCATACTACAAATGTAACCCACAGGTATGGAAATTTAATATAGATGTACAAATTTTGTAATGTAACATGTGAGTTAGTACCAGGCATGGTACTAAAAACATCATATTCTGATTTCCAGCCCAGTGCTCTTTCCAATAAGAAACAAAAATAAATAAAAATAAATAAAAAAACAGGGAGTATAACAATATCAATCTACTCTGCAAGGAAGTTACTAAAGTCAAGATGACTTTGAAGGTCAAAATTTCCCCCAAAGCTGACTATATTTTCACATACAAAATGTTGCACAATAAAGACAAGCTCTGCTTCATCGTTAAGTTTGGATGTTTCTCACCTTCAAGACTAATCATTCTCCCATTCTTCCTCCTCCTATTCCTCTCACACTGACTTCATCTACATGCACCCACAGCTACAAAATAGCTTTCAGAATCAGGCCACATTTGAACCAGATCTTTAAGGCAAGCCTTTAAGGCTCTTGCCTCAAGTCCCTCCCAAGCCCTCTACTTCTACATTATTCCCCAGCTTCCCTTCTGCTCTGTTCCTCTCTCCACATTTCTCCTGTTGAACTTCAGCACCCAATGTGCTCTGTCCTTAAACCCTTTATCAGAGTTGGTATCCCAGTGTCCATCCATCAGCTGCAAGCTGGTCTTCCAATTATCACCTGCTTTTGAGCCCCTGTCCCTGTACTCCTCTCACTGTACTGTTCCCTAATCACTCTTAGATCCCTCTCTTTATCCTTTACCCACTCCTGATTGCCTAGATCACAAGCTGCTACAGCCACCCTACAAAGAACATAATCTTTTCCCTTAGCCAAAACAGTTGCCGGTTCAATTACCCATGGAGTTCCCCCTCCTCTCCAGGGTAAGAATCTTCCTTCTAATCACAACCAGTCCCTGCCTCCTTACTCCATCCTTTTATACAGAACCAGTCATGCCTGGATGAGCGTAACAGGAACAAACAGGTCTATTACTTGATGAATATAATAAATGCTTTCCTCCCAGAGAAGAGAATGGCAATCTTTCTTAAACTGGTGCTGATTCTAGCATTTTGGAAGGCTTTGCCGAATCCATCACTGAGCTCCCTAAAGATAGAAGAAGTAAAACTCTCTGACAGCATCACGCAGAAAATTGGATACAATCTCACAGCATGAGAAAACACACTGCTGAGTGGGTATAATGGTAAATAATAATGGGACAATCTAAAGCGAGGAGCCAATGAGTCATAGGAAGACACAGTAAGTGCTGCAGACAAATTAAGTAGCACAAGAGTCATTTTAGGAGGGCTCAGGGAAAAGACCAAAATGTTAGATGGAATTAAGATATGAGAAATGTGTTTGCTCAAAACTTGAATCCAAATTTGCTCAAAACTTGAATTCAACAGAACAGATTATTGGAAATTGTGAAAATCGTGAGCTGCTATTAAAAAGTAAATTAAAAATTCTTGAACATCAATTTCAAAAAAAATTAACCTAAGTTCCTACAAAATATTAAAAAATAATTTTCTTTAAAGTTTATTTACCTTAAGAGAGAGACAGCAAAAGTAGGGGAGGGGCAGAGAGAGGGAGAGAGAGAATCATAAGCAGGCTCGATGCTGTCAGTGCTGAGCCTTATGTAGGCTTGATACCACGAACTGTGAGATCATGACCTGAGGTGAAACCAAAAGCCAGACGCTTAACTGACTGAGCCACCCAGGCGCTCCTTAAAAATTAATTCTTATTCTCATAAAGAAGAGAATCTCACAATAAAAGTGACAACAATAACTGAAGCACAGAAAATAAGAAGTGATTTTAAGTTCACATTCTGGGGGTGCCTGGGTGGCTCAGTCGGCTAAGCGTCTGACTTCGGCTCAGGTCATGACCTTATGGTTTGTGGGTTCAAGCCCTGTATCGGGCTCTGTGCTGACAGCCTGGCCTGGAGCCTGCTTCGGATTCTGTGTCTCCCTCTCTCTCTGTCCCTCCCCTGCTCATACTTTGTCTCTCTCTTTGTCTTTCAAAAAATAAAAATAAACTTCAAAAATAAATAAACATTAAATTCACATTCTGTATTTAATAGAGCATGAGGCTATACACTAGAAATCCATGTTTCCTTTGAAATAAATATAACTTAGTTTTCAAAGGCTTGGTGAGTAACAAACAATTTAAAGCTCTAGTATATCTGCTTTAAATCTCCAAATTTTATAGTTATCATCATTTGTAAAAGCCCAACACTGAGGAGATATTATAACACAAGCGCAATTCAAAAGCCAAAAGAAATTATTTTTCATGCCTTAACAGAAAATAATTTAAACTAGACCATTTAAAGGGAAGGCTTTAAAGGGAAGAAAACGATAGAATCTTTGGAGTAACTTAGAATTTAAAAGGAAAACTAACTGGAAAATAAATCTCTCATCTAAAACAAATTGGTGAATAAGCCCTAAATCACTTGGATAATGCTATTTAAGATAAATAACATTTGAGACACAGGGAGACTTTCTAAATTCAGGATGAGTCAATTTTGTTAATCGCAGGTGGATAATCTGCCTCCGGAGGTGTCCTGTGCTACAATTCCAAAGCCTATACCCTTCCAGACAGGGAAAATCCTCCAACTCCCTAACAAGATACGCAAAAGTAATGGCTACAACAGGAGAGTATACAAATCCTATTTTTATCTCCAGCCACGATGAATCAACCATGGAAAAACAATGGGATGTTTAGTGACCATTTTACAATGTTATCTTTGACTGGATAGCTAAGCCCTGACCAGGGCAGGTTCACTCCATGGGGGTGGGGGTGAGGGCAGGGCAGGAGGAGACAGAGGGGACTGTGAGCAATGGATGTAAGAGCTACATGTCAGATACGTATTATTTCCCAATGCAAAGTTTATTGTTTCTGCCATGCTTTAAGATATTCCACTATGTTTATGTATTATGTGATAAAACATGGTATCCTCCTTTAGAAGTTATGGTTGTCATTGAGTTTCCTGTGAGAAAACACTTCCCTGACCTTACATCATCTCCAATATTCTCCCTGGCTCTACCCTTTCTTCCAAAACCATTCTCTCCTCCACTGAAGTATCACATACCTTCCAACCTTCCCATCTCTCCATTCGATCGATTTGAAAAACCACGTACAGGAAAAAAAATACATGGCAGTGACTAAAGGTGATCAGGGATGAGGGTGGAATCTGAAAGCATCCATCTAGTGGACCTGCTAATTTTAAGGGCTACTTCGACATTATGGGCAGATAAAACTTCCATGAAAATAACATTTCACTCTCTTCCTCAACCCAACTACACTTTTAAACAAAAAGGATAAATGATTTTCATTGCTTTTCATTTGATGTTGAGGTAAAGGAGTAAATTGCCATTTGAACAGAAGATGCATCTTCTCTCAGTAACCCTTTTCTTAATACTTATTTGCCTGAGAAGACTGCCTAGTAAGGTCCAAGGTTGAATAAAAGATTAGTTACATACACTTTACAACATTGAATGAATTCTACCTTGGTCAGTAAGATAGGTATAATATCAACACTTTCGATAAACTTGTCTAAATTACAAAATACCCTATAGATGAAGCAAAGCAGGTGGTTACAATGGCTTCGTGTTGCCTGAACAGGTTTCCAAGGCTTTGTCTCACTTATGCTACTCCAACCTCAGCAGGAGCTAGGAAAAATCTAAAGGGCATCTCATCTTTTCTGATTACATAAGATAATCATGATGCAACTGCCAGAAAATACTCTCAACATTTGCATAATCATTACTCTAGACATCTTCACCCCTTAGCCTAATTGTATTTTTGTTGGTCTTGTCTAATGGAAATTGTCGAATGACCTGAACAAGGGCCACATTTCACACTATATTCTATTCACCACATGCCCCAACCAATAAAATATCAACTTTTTAACATGTTTCAAGACCAACATAAAAATAATTTTCTATTGGGAAGAATTTTAAGTAATTTAATAGTCTTATGAAAGTAGAGTTATATTTTCCTTTTATGGAGAAAATAACACCAGATAAAAATAACCAGTAAAATGATCAATTTAAAAATATGAGTGCAAGTCCTATAAAAATCTCTATTCTGTTACACTGAAATAAAAATTCTCTATTTTAATTTCTTTTGTTTTCTCTCAAAGAATATTAAAGGCACCTCTGAGGTAGCATTGTGTATGTTATTGATTCATTTTTCAGTAAAAAGGGTGATTCAGTGACCTTCCAAGAATTTTCATGGGCCTAAATCATTAGACTCAACAATACAGTAACAATTATATATGCTTAATAAAATTATCTGCATTTGTCTTACAGATTACTTTTTACTGACATATTAAAGTGAGCATAAACATATTTGAATTATAAGCTTACAAATCCTACAAAGATAAAAAAAAATTATACATGAAAGAATGTTAAAAAAGATAGTTGATATGCAAAAGTCTTCAAACTGGCACTAAGTAATAAGTTAATAAGTGAGAAGTGAGAATTCATAGATTTCTTATTAACCTGAAAAGAATACACTAAACATAAAGTTCAATTTTATACAGATACTGTGAGAATGATGCCCTTGGACATTTAAGTATTTGGATGTCAAAGGTGAATAATTTTGGAAAGTTTTGACAAATTTATTTTATGAGTTTGAGATTCTTAAAAGAATCTGACTTCCAAATTTCCCAAACCTTTTGATATTGTGGTTAGTTCTGCAATTTTCTCAGTATTCTTACTAAATCATCTGATTTTTATGAACAGTTAAATGAATCCAAATAATTGAGATTGGGTGAGGGTAGGAAGAAGGAGGATAGTAAGGGGGAAGATTTAGGAGAAATATCTGGAGTTAGTTTGCTGTCTTATTTGGAACTGGAGAAAAATAGGATCATCCCATGCAATTGATCTGAAATTGAAAATGAAATATGATCCCAGTGACTGAAAGTGAAGGAAGAATACATAATTCTGAGATACCATCTTCTCTTAATCTTTATACACTTACTTTCTTTTTCACCCAATTTTGTAGTAAAAATTATTACAATCTCAATCGGTAGAAATGCATTTATTAAACATATGGTATGAAAAATGGTGCTACATATAGTCCCTAGCCCAAAGGAGGAAAATATCTTTTTCAAAATGTTTCATTCTTAAAAACAGAAGAATTAATACTATAACCAAACAGAAAACAATACATTTGCTTTTTTAAGTCTCCTCCTTTCATTTTGTGAACATTCTGCAGCAGGGCATATGACAGCTAAAATATAAATGATTCTTTACAAACATGTCAGAACTATTTTGTTAGAAGAAAAAACTCAGGAAGATTTTTAAACCCACTTTTGGTCTACAACCACATATTTACCAATTCCAAACTACCAAAATAAAAACTGAAGAGTTAACATTTCATTGTCTGCATTAAAAAATACTTACACTATTGGCTTTTCCAGGCGACTTCCCTGAGAACCAACAATCTCCCCCAATGTACAAAACACTTGTCCCAGAAAGTCCTAAAATAGATAAAAGGATTAAAGCTCATAAGTTCTCAAGCTGTCTTTACACTACATATTTTGTACATCATATCTGTATTGGTTTCATTGCTGAAATACTCAATTCCCCGACTCCCAATAATGAATAAAATGAGCTCAACAAGCATGAATTTTAGCATGTGATTTTCCTGCAAACTGGCAAAGCCTTTTGTCCTTTTATCGCAGCTAGCTTGTTAATGCAAGTAACCGGGAAACCGCTTTTACTTTCTTTTTCTTCTTGAAATTACAACAACAGTGGAAAGAAGTTCCAGGATTTGAATCCACAGTTGGCTTTGGATATCTCTGAAACTAGTAAGCTTTGGGCTGAGGAGGTAGACTGTGAAAACACAGAGCAGAGGTGGTTAACAATACTCAGCGTTACCTACACACAGGCTATGTGAGGTGGCTACAGAGGGGGTCCGAAGCCACACAGCCAGGTGTCTGTTCCACTACTGACACTCATTACCTGGGACTGGGCAATTAATTAAGCTCTCCAGTTTCCTCATTGCTAACCTGTACTAGTTCCCCTCACCATTGGTTTGAGGAGGAACGAGTTAATATTACATGAGTTAATATTAGCATATGTTACATACCTAAAAATAGGTTAAGTGTAATACATTGTAAAGTTCATTACAATGTACAAACTAGATGTACCTTATTTCAAGTACAATCTTATACTTATTTTCAAGACTCAGAATAACCTTGCACAATGAAAAATCTGTTATTGATCTTTGTTTCACATATAAAGAAAATCCTAATCATACAGGAGGTTGATTTCTTTCATGGTCTGAGCAGTCAGAAATAGCAGACTAACCCAGATGTTCTGATTCCAGATTAATATGCTGCCTAAGAATTTAAATATCATAAACACAATGCAATTTCACATGCCAATAAAATAAGAGTTCCAACATCATCTGGGCGTGTTGAATCAAGAAAATATGGAAGTATTTCAGAGAGAGACACACACTCTAGTTTAGCTTGTATAGGATTTCAATCTGTCCTAAAAGAGAAGGTGGAAGATCTCCCTAAATTGTAGAGAACTGGCCCATGGGAAGCCCTAAGAAGGATGGACAGGAATGAAGAAACAAAATATTCAAAGTTTTTAATAAGTAAAAATTTTAAATGCCTAGCAAGTAAAAGCTATGTATTCAGTTCTAAAAAGTAAAAGGAGAGAGTGTTCTAAGTCTGATGAAGGAAGTCCATGCTGGAGACTAGGATAGTCAGGGTAATATTTCCCAAAGGCAGTAAGCCTTGAGAGCCAAGTAGAAATCAGATCATGGAGAGAAGAGAGTTGGATATTCTGTTAGCTAGGATACAATGGGAAGTTACTCAGATCAAAGGGCTGAAAGTTATCAGGAGAAGGGAGGAGGGGGAAAGGACAAAAGCAGGGAAGGAGTGTGTTTCGCTTTGCAAAAACCAGCAGTTCCCAACAGATACCCAGTAAGGTGTTTCACCTGTTAGTCCCTTGGTAGGTGCTTCTTTCACCTGATAACCCCTTACAGACCCTTACAGGAACCAGCTGAGTCAGTCTGAGCCATTTTGGAGTTGAGGACCTGCAGAAGTTCCCGCACCCCACCCCTCACCTAAGTTGTCCTGCAGTTAGTTACCTTTAGCTCATTACAAAACTAGGATCCCCTCCTATAAATGAGATTTTTCCGCCTATTTTTCCACCTGTTGTTTGAACATAGGTGCATGTACTAGCATGGTGACATTCTAGGCATATGGAATTGAACCCAAGTGCCTAATAATAGAATACGTATAACTCCTTAATGTATATGTAATGCATTTGCAAGCTCCCTGATCCCACCCCCTAATACACTGGATAAAAGCTTCCTGTACTAACTTCAGGGACAGACAGTGCTTTGAGAGCTGCCTCCAGCTCCTTACTTGTGAAAAGTAATAAAAAGTTCTTTGCTTTCAACACTTCCTTTGGTTGTGTTCAATTTAATGCACTCCAGGCAGTGAACTCCTTGAGTACAGTTACAATTCCAGTTAAAAGAGAAGAGAATTGGCTACCCAAAAATATCTCTTTGCCATAAGGATTATTATTTTTTTAATGTTTATGTATTTACTTTGAGAGAGAAAGTGCTATCAAGGAAGGGGCAGAGAGAGAGAGAGAGAGAGAGAGAGAGAGGGAGAGAGAGAATCCCAAGCAGGCTCCATGTTGTCAGTGCAGAGCCTGACAGGGCTCGATCCTACCAACTGTGAGATCATGTCCTGAGCCAAAATCAAGAGTCCAATGCTTAGCCGACCGAACCACCTGGGTGCCCTGGCATAAGGATTATTTTAGGCTAATTATTTTTCAGAAATAGCAGACATGGGGGAAGCTCAGAAAACCAGGTTAGAAGTTAGCCTTTTGCAGGAGACATTTACATTTATAAGAAAAATTTCCATTTCTAAGGCTGTCTTCCTCACTGTACTAGGATGAAGGGGGTTACTAAATCTCTTCTCAGTGGAGAAGGCAGAGACTTAAATCTGCATAAACTATGCCCTCTTTAAAATGCTTTGCCTGAAAACCTCCCATAACGCTTCCCCACTCACCAACATTTTTTGTCTTTAGTTAGAGATGGTATAAGGCTTGGGCCATTTCAGGGAGTTACTCCATTTTCCTTAGTATCTCCCATGTATACAGGAGGTATAGCATGTTATTAAACTTTCATTTGTTTTTCTCCTATTAATCGTCTTTTTTATTACAGAGGCTAATAAGAAGGGTAGAGGGAGAATTATTTTTCCTCCCTTACATAATCCTAGAGAACAGATCAGAGTTACAGGCAAGAATGTAATAAGAAAAGAATGGGTTTCAAGTAAAGGGGAGAACTGAAGATGAAGAGCCAAGTCAGACTGTAGAAGGTCCAGTTGGCCGGTCAAAAACAAACAAACAAGGAAGTTGTCGTAGGATAATCAGAAGCAACTGGAAGTCTTTTAGCAATGCAGGGGCACCATTAGAACAGTACATTCAGATTACTCGGGTACCAGTGCGAAGAATGGACTGACAAATGAGGTAAAATCTACAATCTGGATCAATCAGGCTATAGTAGTTAATAAGAAGCCAAGTGTTAAGACCCAAACTGAAGTTGTAGCAAGTGGTAGGAAACAGTGCAGAGCAGAGTGACAGGATTTGGTGTAAACTATCCTTGCACATGATGAGGATGGGGAGGGGGACAGTGGGGACAAGAAGGGAGGGACAGAAAATACTCTGGATCTGAAATTTGGTGGCTTCCAGAATGACATCATCACCAGCTAAACCCAAGACATGACCTGTATTGCTCACCTGTCTGTACCCAATGACCTTTGGGTCCCACGTTTTTCCTTAAGTTCTTTCCAGTTTATCTATTACTCAACTCAGGCAAAAGGCCCAACGGGCACAGCATCCCATGATGGAAACTGAAACTACCCCTTAAGCTATAACGACTGGCTTGGCAAAGAGTTCCAGAGGCCCAGACCACCCAGATCAGTTTGAGCTCAACCACAGACTCATACCTGCGCAGACGGACTATGGAGTGAAGGACAGTTATTCCTACTTCAATATAATGCTAAATTATCTGTCCAAGGAGGAACACAAGCCTCATTAACATAACACACAATATAGGTATAGGCCTGTTTTCTTAAGGTGAACATGCAACCTTATGCCCACCTCTACATATGATGACAGGGTTCCCCTTTCTAAATATTCATCCTAACCCTAAGTAAAAGAATCCATCCACTCTTGCTCGGAGAGTCAGGGCTTTGGAAGTTATTCCCCATGATCTCCTTATTTGCTGCAAATTGATTCCTTTGTGTGACAACTCCATCTGGTGTTATCTCCACCTTGGTGACTCACCAAGGAGCAAATTCACATTAGTTCAGTTACAACACCTTCATGAAAGTGCAAATCATTTTAAATTTTGGTTCTGAGTAATTAGAAAGTACTTAAGGTACAGCCTGGACATATTTAAATTAAATATCCTTAGTAGCAACATGTCTTTCCCAATTTCAAAAGAGACTTTACAGGTATGTTTATGGGTTAAAAAAAAAAAAAAAACAACCTAAATTTCTCTAAGTCTCATGGCAGAAAGTGCTGAATACTAAAGATTTGGAACAGATCATTGTTCTGCGTTAGCAGTCAAAAGCATGGGGGATTCTGGAACTCTTTTCTAAAAAATATTAATACTGATAGATAGCTGTGCATACTACATGTTAAATGGATATGGCCAAGTCTCACCAAAAGCTGTTCTGTGCTGTCATTACTCAAGAAAACAGAACTGAAGTACAGAGCATATCCTTATGAGAGAAGACATATTAGCAAACGGAGAACACACAAATACCATCAGTGATGAACAAAAAGGAAATTAAAATAATAAAATAAAATGTATACCAAAAAGCTATGGCATTCATCTGTACACACTATCTCTATAGTTATTGCACACTTTGCCCCTAAATATTTATAGCATTTTTGTAGTTCCTTTAATCTGTCTGTGCTTCCGTACTCCTTATCAAGCAACACATTTACTACTCACAGTGAAAAAATCAGCATATAGTGTTTGTCAACTAACTACTCCTTGCACTGGAAATTTCTACTGAATCTTTATTTTTTACTCATCTCAATGCTTCACATTTTCTATGCATTTTACACAGTATGGTAACAGAATACATGTGTCCTTTAATGGCTATTTTTAGATATTGTGGTCTGTAGTTAGATAAAGATAGAAATAAAAATTACCTTTAACACAAACTGCTTTACTGTTTCTTACTATGGTGTTGTGTGCCAGTTGATAAGTCATTAGAATTACATTAAAATAGAACTTCCAGTAATAAATCCAGGCATGTTTCCACAGCTTTAACACACACATAGACCAAATCTAGTTCACGGTGTCTGGCAATTGAGAAATGCTTCCATTTATTCAGCCATATTAACTATTGTGCTTTCCCTCAAATGGCCAAGAGATCAATAAATATTTGCCAAATTTAATTATTATTTTATAATCTAAATAATACACAGATAGAACTTAGTTTTGAAATCTATTTAAACATACATAAATACATGTTGTTAGTATATAGGATGCATTCTACCAATATTACCCTGAATATATCCCAATATCGCCCTGAATACAATATGCTGGTATTAAATCTGAAATATCTAGCAGTGCAAAGTAAAGTAAACAAGAAAAAAGCAGAAAGCATAGCACACAAAGCAATATAACCATGAGTTTTGTGTTACATAGGTAGTTAAAAAGTTATCAGCACATCAGAAGGAGTCTTTGGATTACTCCTATAACTACTTAAATCTAGTTTTATTACTAATACAATGCAGACAAAAATCCAAGGAAACACTGCTATACTATCAGAGTCTAGCTGATTATTATACAAATACACAGTTGACTCTTGAACAACATGATAGTTTAAACTGTGCGGTTGCACTTATATGTGGATTTTTTTTTCAGTGTATACAGTATAGTACTATAATTCATTTTCTCTTCCTTATGACTTTCTTATTTCTATAGCTTACTTGATTGTAAGATTAGGGTATATAATACATATAACACACAAAACAGGTATTAATTGATTATGTTATCAGTAAGGCTTCTGGTCAACAGTAGGCTATTAGTTAAGTTTTGGGGGGGTCAAAAATTATACACAGATTTTTGACTATTGTGGAGGTTGGGACCCTTAAACCCCATGTTGTTCAAGGGTCAACTGTATTTCTCTTCTTTTTCTTTTTAACATTCAGAAGAGCGTCTCCTTTAATTGCATGCATGAGCAAAATATTCTACTTCCTTCAAACTTATTACTTCATTATTTTTTCATACAATTTTTACTGATCAATTCCTCCACTACATTTCATATTATACTGTAGCTAGCTACTTACCTATATTCATAAAAATTACATTAATGCTATGTACTTTAATAATTCCACACATATTAATAAGGTAACTTACTTTGCAATAAATGAACTTGTTTTGTTGGTTTATTTGCTTGCTTGCTTGCTAAGTACCAGTATAAATTCTGATACATCCTTTATAAAAGATCTTATTTATTTATTTATTTATTTATTTATTTATTTAGCAAAACAGTATAACATATTCCTTAAGAGTGAGAATTATGAATGTCTATACTGTTTGTATTCTGGCTGAATCATTTACTAATGACTCTATGTCTCGATATCCTGACCTATAGAATAGAGATAATGAATAATGCCTATATATAAATTATTGGGAGGATTAAATAAGATATTATATGCAAGGTACTTAATAAGATTATATACGCAGATAATATATGCAAAGCCCTTAGAACAGATACTTGAACATGGTAAGCATCTAATAAATATATGCTTCTCTTCTCCTCCCTACCTCCCTGGGGTTAAAAGGATATTACTATGTACTTAAAACTTATCCCTGACTACTAGATTCCAGTACTGCAGATACTATAATTACCTGGATAAAGTATTTTTATATCCCCTTTACACTCATAGCCAATTCAAATACCCATATTAAGTGCCATTATAAAATCCTAAAGTGCCTTATACACTAACTTATCTTACATGGTAAGTAGTATACATATAAACATACATATGTAAAAGAATGACATTTTTAAAACAATGGTATAGTGAACCAGGAGGCCTTCATGGTAAGTGAAATTTCTGATTTCTACACTATCACAAAGCCAGTCAACTGTAGTTGATCATCAGCATCATCATAAACAATTTCATAAGCATTCAATAGCGTGGCATCTTTCTCCTAAAAGTTTATAAAGATAGTCTGTAAATGGCTTTCCTATTTTATGATGTGATCAAGGAACATCTGAAAATATAATATCTCTAATTAATAGATAATTTAGATGAAAAGACATTAAACTGATTTATGATAGCTAAGTTTTAACACAGCACAGTAATTGGGTGCAGTCAACTGTTCAGTAGTTAATCATTCTGTTTGTTGATAAGATAGACTATTTGCCTCCATTTATTGCTCGTACCCATTTTGTGATCATTTAACTCATATTAAGCATATTCATGCTAAGCCACTAAGAGCAAGATAAAGTAATACAAAATATTTTGCTTTTACAATATTTTAACCATTGCAGAAAAAATTAATGAGGAAAGCTTATATTACCTGTGAAATTTTATTGTTGGCATTATCTATTTTATTGCTGGTATTCCCTGCTAATATTGCTGACTACCTCTCTATTTAATTCATCCTAATCACATCAACTATAAAGACTGAGGTGTGACTTAGTTATATTATGCTAATATGGCAATCATTTATAATAATCAAATATAGGTGCTTCCATTCCCCAATAATGACTTCTACTTTCTTTAAGGTTGTTAGCACATCTATATGCTATTTTGAAAATAAGGCAAACTCAACATGAAACAATTGGATTCAATATTTTGGAAGAAACAATTTGTCACGTTTTAACATAATAATACAACTTTTTTAAGGCAGGGATTTGTCTATTTAATGGATAGATCCATCTATAATTCAAAAATGCTATTCTACCTCCAAGAGATTAATAAAATTTCTAAACTTAGACATCAATGGTTAAATTACAAATACAGTTTCAAAATTATACTCTAAAGTTGAATGTATTTCTTTTATCTCAGCACAAATGTTGATTTTAAAAATAGTTTTTGTTTGTTAAGACTCCAAATGAAAGCAGTAAGCCACTGAATGAAAATTAAGCTTTCAACAATGAGGGATGGCCATTGAGCTAAATTAACAAATTTTTAAAATTATTCGCAACATATATATTTAACTAATTGAAAACCATGCTATATAGAGACTACAAAATAAAGCTATACTATTCAGAGATAAACCTATGGAAAATATTTATCTTTTGGGGGCATATCACTTTATGTTTGTTCTCATTAGCAAAGAAGCGAGAAGTGTAATATGCTTACAGAAAGTAAGTTAAATATTCTCTCTGCTGGTAGTCATGGTAAGACAGTTGACAGGCCAAATAACTAGAAAACTTACTACTACTTATTATTAAATAATATGAAATATAATATAGCATTATCCGATACTAGATAATAGTATTAAATATAATGTAATACTATCATTCAAAATCATTATTAAATATTGAATTCGAAATAAGGGCCAGCTTTGCATGCAAACAATCACACCTAATATAACTTAATGAGTGCTGAAGATACTGTCATCAGACCTAATTCAGGCATTGTCTCTTAAAGTCTAAGATTCTACAAGCCCTTACTGGAAATGCAAATGGAAACATAATTCATTTATAAAACATCAGTCATTAATACTTTAGCTTGAATATGCTTAAAAAGCTAGCTCTCATCATCTAGTAAGGGCCTGAAAGCATGTTTATAGAAAAAGAAAGTTATTACTGCAAAGGCCTCTCAGGAAGCGACAATTTAGTAGAGATTTAAATAATGTAAGAAAAAGAACCATGTGAATATTTGGCATAAAAACATTCCAGGCTGGAGGAAAAGCAAAAACAAAGTTTCTGAAACAAGAATATACTTGGGCATTCAAGGAAAAGCAAGATGGCCAGTGGACCTGGAACAGAATGAGCAAGGAAAAGAATTAAAGAGAGAACCAGGAGTCTGGTTCTTCACCCGAAGGACCGTGAATTCTATCCTGAGTGTAGAGGGAGGCCACTGAAGGGTTTGAATTGAAAAGTAACATGTTCTGACCAGCTTCTAAAAATGCGAATTCTGGCTAATATTCTTCCCTCAAATTTCTAAATGCTTCAGTTCACCAAAATTTCTAATTTAAATTCTATTTTCTTCTCCATTTATATTTTTTTCAGGCATATATATATATATATATATATATATATATATATATATATTTTTTTTTTTTTTTTTAAGGTAACTTTAATGAGTTCCAACTCTATAGGCTGATGATTTGCAAAACCATCTTTCTATTCTCCAGATATGGCCTAGTCAATATCTCCAGTTGGATGCTTATTGGGGTCTCAAACAACATAAACCCATTCTGAACACTGAGTTCTCCAATCTCACCCCACCACCTCAATCTCTTCCTCCATGATGTACCCCTCGCAATAAACTAAACACCATTTATTCAGTGGCTCTTCGCCAGTAACGTAAGAGTCATTCTAAATTATTTTCTTATGTTCTCACCTGAAATCCAATTCATCAGCAATAATATCACCAAAACATATTCCAAAACTGACCACTTCTTAGCCCTTCAAGGGCTATACCCACCAAATACTATTCATTTAGCCAAATCACAATAGCCTTACAGTTGGTCTCTTTTGGGTCACCACCAGGGGAGTTCCCCGGGTAAAATCTGAAACTGGCACCCATACCTAGAGGGCAAGGAAAGACTGAAGAAAAAAGGCAGGTCCCTCCAGATTGGTAGGTGGCAGGTTTAATAAGCAAGGGAACTTACATTATGAGGCTGTCTTGGATGGCTGAAAGATGAGTAGATCTCCACACTTGCCTGCCAGAATCACAACTTTTTTACAGAGGCCTTAATGGGGTTCAGTCATACATTCAGTCCAGATGGTCTCAACATCCATTACTCTCTCAGACTATGTCTATGAAACAGGCCAGTGGGCAGAACATACTTTTCAAGGACAGGGAAGGGAGTGACCAGATCCAGTTCACAGGTAAACCAGTCATGTTCTCCTCCAACAGTTTCCTTAATTTCAGTCTTGCTTCCCAGCCCCATTCTCCACTTCAGCTGTCAGTTGTTATTTAAATGTATAAATCATCTTCCGGTGAAATTCATTAAACTTTTTTTGAAGCCATGGCCTACAAATCTCTGCATCATCTGAATTCTGTGTACCTTTTCAATCTATTTCATTCTGCTCTCCTTATCATTCACAAAATCCCATATATGGTAGCTATCTTCAGTCACATCAACATTCCAAATATTTTCCTGACTCAAGGTCCTTGCATTGCTGTTGCTTTTACCTGGAATGCTCTTTCTCTAGATTATCAGTAGTTCCCTTCTTCTCTTTGCATAAGGATACCCAGGATGAGAACTTGTGCAGAATCACTCCACCTGGTTGAGAGGAACCTAAGCTTCTAGCTAGCATTCTTCATCAGTCACTGTTTCTCACTATCAATTTCTTTTAAGTGTATAAAGAAGTAAGTTATCTTAATCATTTTGCATTTGTTTCTATTAAATAAATCTTGCCCCTTCCACTTCCCCAACTCCAAAATGTAAGCTGTTTTAGGACAGGGGGTCCTTGTTTGTCTTCTACACTGCTACATTACTGAGCACTTGAACAGCACTTAAATATATTTATTGTTTGCCTGATTTTAAGAAAATACATTAGAATTTGGTTCAGTTATATATGGGTTAAATTGGTTTTTCTTCTGATGAGAAAAATATTACCCCACTTTCTATGAGAAAATGCACTTCATGGTCCAAACAATTATCTTTCAAATGAAATTTTCAAAACAACTGATCTACATGTGGAAGTTTATACATATATGATATTTAGAAAATATACTAAAGAACATACACACCCTCACTGAAGGCTGGTATTTCATGGCCCAAATAATCCAATGAGCTATTAACATGTCTAAACAAAAATTTTAGCAGGTACCTTCCAAGATCATCCAAATGGAAAAATGCGTTTTGGATTGCCTGGTGTGTATGGAAATTTAGTACACAAAGTACAGTTTTGATGTCATCTGGTCTAGAGCGCCAAGCAGAATCCTAGATACACCAATTATGGGCCTGTTATTAATCTTTTCATTAATGATTTGGCTGGTGAAATTAAATTATTCAAATGAAAGTATGCTATGCAGTTCTGCTAATGGCATTAAGATGAGTGGGCTCGACAGCAACTTAGAGAACAAAACTGGAATTCAAAATGTCAGATTTTGTTCACAGGATCTAACACTTTGGGGGGGCTAATATTTTACTAATTTCCCTAGAAAATCATAAAATGGATAAAACCTCTTAAGGAAAATGTCCCTGGATTCCAGTGCCTGCATCATGTAATGTTTCTGGTGCATGTTTCTCCACTACAAACTTTCCTACCATGAATAAAATCAGTTAAGGGGCGACCAGGTGGCTCAGTCGGTTGAGCGTCTAACTCCAGCTCAGGTCATGATCTCACGGTTCGTGGGCTGGAGGGTTCAAGCCCCACGTCGGGCTTTGTGCTGACAGCTCTGGATTCTGTGTCTCCCTCTCTCTCTGCCCCTACCCTGCTCACACTCTGTCTCTGTCTCTCTCAAAAATAAATAAACATTAAATAAAAAAAAAAAAATAGGGGCTCATGGGTGGCTCAGTCATTTGAGCATCTGACTTCGGCTCAGGTCATGATCTCGCAGTCAGTGAGTTCGAGCCCCGCGTCGGGCTCTGTGCTGACAGCTCGGAGCCTGGAGCCTGCTTCGGATTCTGTGTCTCCCTCTCTCTCTGCCCCTCCCCCACTTGTGCTCTGTCTCTCAAAAATAAATGTGTAAAAAAATTTTTTAATAAAAAATATAAATAAATAAATAAAATCAGTTAAAAGTATACCGATCCTGTATCCACTCACCCTGTATTCATTTGCAGTATTAGGAATCTAAGGTACAATGCTATATTATATCTCTATTTTCCCTACTAGTACCAAAAATTTAAGAATTTGACCCAAGATCCCTGAATATTGGAAATCAAATAAAGTCATCCCGAAATGGGTTTCTGTCAAAATTATCAGAAATGAGAATAGGAAAAAAAAAAGATTTTATTATTGTTAACTCAAGGAGTCTCTCTTGCTACCAAATCCCCTTTGTAAAAGGTAAGTGTCTGCACTCCACATGCAAACCCACGCACTTAGCAGTCTTTCCTAAAAGGTTCCAGTTTTCATTTCACTTTGCAAAGTTGGCAGGTCGACAATCACACTTTTAAACAACTGTATCCTCAGGGAGTAGACCTAGTTTGTTTATTGGCTTCTCTAATCTAAATCGCTCCTGAACTCATTTTGGGTTGAATGAGTTATAAAATCTGTACTTGGATGCTTTCAAATAGCAAGGGCTTTTGTTGTTAATTTCTAACAGAAATTCGGGACACTAATTTCTAACAATTCATATCACAATTCCAAAACACATTTCCTTCCTCATCTCACATGCTTCATCCATTTGTAAGCTCAGGCACTTATTAACTAATTTGTACTGACTGCTTAATATTAAAAAATATAATACAGAGACTACTGTAAACAAATACATTAAAATGTGAGGTAATATGAACCACAGGAACTATAGGAAGCTATGCAATACTTTGGGAGAAAGGTGATGAGAATCTGAATTAAGTAACAGTAAGAAAGGAAAGAAGACAGAAGAGAAATAATACTTCATTATAATGGACAGGATTTATAGCTCACAAGATGTGGTATGTGAGACAGAAAGAGGTTAACGATACATCCACGTTTTCTAACTTAGTATACCGTGATGATGATAATTCTCAAGATAGAAAATACAAGCAGAGGACCAACAACAGAATGGAAGAGGTCATACATTCTTGATAATTTGAGTTTTAGGCTTCTGCAGACTAGCTAACAAGCAGTTGGAAACTTGTTTTTGCTAAGGTACAAAGAGAGATAGACACTTGGGAGTCATCAGGGTAAGGCATGGAAATGGCTGAGATTTCCCAAGGAGAGCTTATTGAGATGAGATGACAATGGAAAACAAAACCAGGAAAAACCAATAATAAGGGAGAGGAGGAGGAAGAGAAACTGAAAAAGGATAGATAATGAGTAAACAAAGAAGTAAGAAAAGAAGTAAGGGAGACATTTCTGTGGAATTAAGAGGAGATGAGTTTGTTAAGAACAGTCAATTGTATCCAAAATAATGGGAAGGTCAGGTAAAGCAGAAAGTGAAGAGAGGCCAAGATAGTTTTCTCTAACCCATGTCAGAATAGTTCAAGCAGAAATGAAAACCAGAACACAGTAGAGTAAGATGGGAGAAACCCAGGCTGCTCTGAAAAGAACTGCAGCAGTAAGAAGGTGGTAAAGGAGATAGCACGAGAGTGAAGCAGAGTCAAGATGTCAGGAGGAAGACACAAAATCTTTCTTATGGAACATATAAAAAGCAAAAAAAAATATTTTAAAAGATATGTACATTCATGCCTTCTATGGTACATACCTCAGTATGGATTATTTAACGAAAATATAGTTATATCATGTTTGAGGTACCTTCTTATCCCATATACTAGTCTCTCCCTGAATTCAAGGCCACCACTTGGGTAAGGACCACATGTTACCCCCTTCACACTCAGCCTCAAAATATCCAACCCTATGGAAAGTCCTTAACTGCCAAGTTATCATGCCCTCTAAAAAGTAGTTTGAACTGAGAAACATAGAAATTATATTCAGGGAGAATGGGCACTTGAAAGCCTATGTCCACTCAAGAGTTTAGGGAGTTCATTTTTCCTACATGCACAAAGATGAATAAACAGAGAAACTTGGTTTTCAGAGAGAAACAGAAGCTCAGAGAAGAGTCATAATGCAAAGAATATGTAGCCTCAGAGAAAAAGAAATAGAGAAAATTGCTGTCTCAATCCCAACCCTCCAGGCCTGTTTTTGGCCGTAGCTCCTACAAGGACAAGCTACACATCACATTTTATGAGATGCTTCTAAATCTCTTTAATATTAACCACCTACATGTGAAATAAATATAATGCATTTTCTTTCCTTGCAACTAAATTTTTTACTAGAAAATGGAATTCTTTTTCTGGTTCTTCCAGTAGAATTTGGAAAACTTCCAACACAAAGCTTTGCAAATAAAATTTAAATATCCAGCCACAATGCTCCAAGTCTTATGAGGAGCAGGAAGGCAGCATGGCAATGGTAATGAGCATTACTTATGTGGAGGAATGAGCTTATTACAGTATTTGCTTTCAATTTGTAGAAAAGTCAATCAGAAAGACTATTCTTTGAATCCTTCATCAAATGATTCTGCTCTTTGCTTCATGACAAAAATAAATATCATAGCTTCTTTACAATGAAGGAAAGGAACAGTAAATTGTGATTTTTACCACCATACCCAGCTTCCTAGTTTCCCCAAATCAGCCTCTCAACCTCTTAGCTTGGGATTACCTCTCATGTGTCTTCTCTTCTCTGAATTAAGACATCCCTCCTCTCCAAACTACATTGGAAATCATATCCATCTGTTCTAGTCAGTAGGCTACAACAATGGAGAAGTGAAAAAAATCTCACCCGCCTGACCCTCTGGGCATGACCATGACTCCAGCCAGCCTCCCACCTCTCAACTCTGACACGGCTGCCAATTCTACATCCATGTATTCAGATTCCACTTGGTACCTGGTTAAACTTTCAGAATGCTGTTCTCAAACAGCACCCCCTCCACCCCCATTCAGCTCTTCCTGCTAGTTTGACCTAACTCTCCCTCCAGACCTCAACCTCTGCATCTGCCTAGCTCTGAGGCCTTTGCTGCCCCTGAACCTAAAAACATCCCCAGGGAATAGTTATGGCCTGGGGAGTAGAGCTCTTGAGAAAAGAGGAATAGGTAGAAGGAGGGAAGATCAGGACCCAAAAAGAAAAAAAGAGACTGTAAGTGAACTTGAGGACAGACTCTGTATGTCCATCTTGCTCATACTGTACCCTCTGAAGCAGACATGGTGCCAGCATGAGGAGGCACTTAGAAAATATGGTTGAACAAATGAGCCACAAGGACTGAAGAATGGCAAATCACTCTGCCCTACACCCAAGTACTTCTCATTCTCGCACAAGCGAAGCCTCTCCAAATGACACGGGCTTCATCTTGCTCAACCTGAATTAATTTCAAACATTGCAGGGAACTGAAAGAATTTCTTTTAAAAATATATAAATAAATAAGGTTAATCCATTTCACACACTAAAGGTACCTTTGCTTTAAGAATTTCCTTCACGTGCTATTCTAGGATCCTTTAAAAATGTTATTTATTTTCTATGACAATTATTACATGAAAACTTATGGGAATATACCTTTAATATTAATGCATCAACATAAATACCAATCATATGTTATGATTTTGCGGTCTATATTACGTAATCATCCTAAAAACATAAAGTGTGAACTTACATGTTTGGACAGGTTGGGGCTCTTTGAGTCAACATCATACCTAAAAGATTAAAATATGAAACTCAGATTATTTCCACAAAATAGAGAGCTACAGAAAAAATATCAGTATTTTCCCAAAAAATAAGTAACATTATAATGAACCAAAAATATACCAGTAGGGAAAAATTAGCAAATTAAGAAGTTTCTTATAATCTTTAGTCTATATGCCAATAGTAGCATTCACAATCTCTGAGTCCTTTTATTTCCACAACCTAAGTAGAAGTCCTGATATTTTCAGTCATTAATTCTGCTGCTTGATAAGAAAGTTATAAACTTCTCTTTTGTACTATCATTAAAAAAAAAAAGTTTGAAAAGTAAAACAAAACACAAAAACCATTCTCTTTTGTGTGAATCAGTAGTATCCTAACTGTTTAAAACTCCCTAACAACTGCAATTCCTCTCCTCTGGATACCATTTAAAAATAAAAAGGTTCAGGGCACGTGGCTGGCTCAGTGAGACGTGCGACTCTTAATCTCAGGGCTGTGAGTTCAAGACCCATGTTGGGTGTAGAGATTACTTAAAAATATAAAATCTTTTAAAATCAATCAATCAATCAATAAGCAAGCAGGTGCTGGGAACAGGCTGTCGTTTGTGTACCTTTTAACTTCTATTTAATATTTTAAATGCTACTGTTGACTTTGAAATTTGGCTAAAGTAAGGAGACGTTACTTTTCCCCAATCACTGGACTTAGGGAAACCGAATATTTTACGAAAGATAAATACATTCATATAGTACTACGTTAGGTCCTGATTTTGACCAGTTGGTACTGGAAATAAATGATTTCTTAGAAAGATTCTGGGAAAACATCACTCACTATTACCTTAACCTCTCATTTTAAAGAAATTCTAGAAATGGAAAGGTTGCTACCAGTCAAAACAACCTCAAATAAATGAAGTCTTGAATAGGAAAATATTTTTTTCTTATTCAACACTGGCTCCAGTGTTTCTCCCAAATTATACTCCTTTCACATTCCTTGTCCATAGCTTCCTACCAAAAATTAACTGCCTTTTTAAAGATTAATTAAAGCCTTCACTCTCACTAAACAAGAATGTTTTTACAAAGAAACAAAGCATCTCCATCAATAAAAGGCAAAGAAACAGAGTTCACTGAGTGTACCAATGCTGGGCAGAGGTTCACGTACTCCCCAGCTAAGAATGTTTACCACAGATTGGCTTTCAAATTGTATGAGGCAAATACCTGCCTTGGAGGAATTACAAATTACTCTTCTTCACATTAGGGCATTCCGATCAACTCTGAACAGCTGTAACCTACAATTTTAAATCAGCAAACTGCCAACATCTACTGAAAACCTACAGATGTTAGCACCAAAAAAAAAAATTCTTATTCAAGAAATTTTTCTTATTCAAGACAACTTTTAAAGAGAAAATTGAAATTAGCAACTACAGCAGTATCAAAGGTGAAAAATAACTATGCTGGTTCCTTCCCAAGAATCAGTCATGGAAACTGTTTTCTATAAAGGGTATACTGTGGACGGGGGAGAAATAACATGGTATGTTCAGTTGTGCTAAAAGAAGCAAAAAGAGGGGCGCCTGGGTGGCGCAGTCGGTTAAGCGGCCGACTTCAGCCAGGTCACGATCTCACGGTCCGTGAGTTCGAGCCCCGCGTCAGGCTCTGAGCCCCGCGTCAGGCGCTGGGCTGATGGCTCGGAGCCTGGAGCCTGTTTCCGATTCTGTGTCTCCCTCTCTCTCTCTGCCCCTCCCCCGTTCATGCTCTGTCTCTCTCTGTCCCAAAAATAAATAAAAAACGTTGGAAAAAAAAAAAATTTAAAAGAAGCAAAAAGAAAAGGAGTTTGTTTTCATCACAAAGTTTAAGTATCTTCAAATATAATCTTCTTTCATTGCCTTTAACAAAGCTTTTTGAATGCTACTCTCTTGAAAATATGTAATTTGCAGCATAGTTCTGATGGCTTTAGATAACATGTTGGATTATAATGCATTTGAAATTATCGTGAGTTTTCCTTTAATGGACTTTTCCTTCTAACTTTTCTAAAAGTATCAAGACTACTCTGGTCCTTACCCTCAGACATAAACCCCACATCCTAAATAGTTAAAGTGTGTGTGTGTGTGTGTGTGTGTGTGTGTGTGTGTGTGCGCGCGCGCACGTTTACATGTTTGAATGCCATACTCTTATTAAGAAAGATCATATTGGCAAGCAGGAAGTTAAGTAGTTTACACCTACAAGGGTACATCCCACTGCCTAAATTTACTAATGTTAATTTTGCAAACTTGAAGCTGCTACTTAATTGGCAGTAACCGATTTGGGTTGATCCTAAAGATTACCTTTCAATTAGAGGTAACAGATGTTGACTAGAGTTTTTCCTGTACTTCTGGAATTCCAGCTAAGGTCCAAAGCTAAAAACAAAAGATGCTAATATGCTTAGCTCAGATGTGCCAGTCAGACCTTTCTTCACAACTTACTCATAAAGTGACAGGCTATTTCCTACCCCTTGTGGGGGCAAGGGGAGGTTCGTCCCATTCCCCAAAGTCAAGTGAAGGGGATCTCCTAAATCTGAGGTGCCTGAAGAAAAAGATAGCATCTGAGTCCCCAGTCAGATGCCGCTGAGCTACAGAAA
Organism: Panthera onca; assembly: GCF_046562875.1. Lineage (NCBI taxonomy): Eukaryota > Metazoa > Chordata > Mammalia > Carnivora > Felidae > Panthera > Panthera onca. The sequence goes on from NC_138345.1 coordinate 66,203,150, forward strand.
CTGCCTACAAGTCCAGCCTGTGGCTGCCATTAAAAACTATGTCAGCTGACAGTCCTAGGAAGTGCCTTCTGAGGGCTGAGGAACAAGTAGAATGTGTGACATCTGTCCCCTTTAAGGTCTAGATTCTTCAGAAGATAAGAGACCCACACCTCTGCCTCCCAGCTCACCTACCCTTTCCTTTTTCCACCCTCTGCTCTCCCGCAAGTAGCTGAAAATAGCTCCAACTGATGGGAGAGGAAGTGAAGAGTTATGAAGTTTGAGATTAAAGTTTTAAAGTGAAGAGTATAATGATTAACAAAATAAGATGGTTCTAGGGGCGCCTGGGTGACTCAGTTAAGTGTCCAACTCTTGATTTTGGTTCAGGTCATGATCTCAAGGTCATGAGATTGAGCCCTGCTTTCTTTTATGAAGTCTCTGAAATACATACAGTGAAGTTGAACAATGTCATTCATTTATCATGAAATACTAGAGAGGTGTGTTAAGTTCTAGCAATGCCCTAACTTCTTCCTACCTTTAAGCCTTTCCTTGTCCATGCTAAGCATACCAAGAAAGCTTAGAAACATGAAATAAGTATCAGGTGCCTCAATGTACCACAATACATTCTCATTTGGACTCACTAGTTTGTCAGAGTGATTTTTGAAATGCTATCTGTTAAAAGAGGCATAATATTTGAAGACTAACCAGCACTGAGTTCAGTGGAATTACATTTCTTGCACTCAACACGTTTTAAAACCCATTGGCTTCCACAGCCTCATCTTCAGTAGAGATGAGAATGCAATCGTTAGCCTCCATACAGGCAAATCATTCTTTACCTTCGTTTCCTCTCCAGAATGACTAGCCCAGCTCTCAATTTTTGCTCATTCGTCTTCTAACAAACATTTGATTGCTATCATCCTTTTGAAAGCACTATTTCCTTTCTTTTCATTCCCCTTGTGACATTCTATAATAGCCACAGTTATGATATAAGTGATAAAGGCTGTGTAGGACACGGGCTTAAGAAGCCAGGGCCAAGTGGGTACAGTGGTGAAACAGTCACCTGGCAGCAGCTGCTTGTGATGGTGACAGGAGCCTGTTGGCAGACAGCAACCAAAATGAAACAGAAATGGGTTCTGAAAATTGGAGCTAAAACATAGGCAAGGCGCTCAGAGAACAAAGTATATAGGATCTTGGCTTCAAAGGCAAATTCCACCAAACTTTAAAGAAGAATTAATACCTACTCTTCTTAAACTATTCCAAAACACAGTAAAATTCCAAATTTGTTCTATGAGGCAAGTATTATCCTGATATCAAAACCAGATAATCACACCATCAACAAAGAGAACTACAGGCCAAAATCCCTGATTAACACAGATGCAAAAATTCTCAACAAAATACTAGCAAACTGAATCCAACCACACATTAAAAAAATCAGCCACCATGATCAAGTGGGATTTTTGCCTGGGTTGCAAGGGTGGCTCAATATTCATAAATTGATCAATTTGATAAATTGCATCAATAAAAGAAAGGGTAAGACCATATGATCATTTCAATAGACGCAGAAAAAGTATTTGACAAAGTACTGATAAAAAAGTATTGATAAAAAAGTATTGATAAAAAACTATTGATAAAAAAAAAACCCTCAACAAAGTAAGCTTAGAGGGAACATACCTCAACATAATAAAGGCCATATATGAAAAACCCACAGTTAACACCATCCTTAATGGGGAAAATCTCTCAGTTTTCCCTCTAAGGTCAGGAACAAGACAGGGATGCCCACTCTCACCATTATTATTCAATATAATACTGGAAGTCCTAGCCACAACAACAGAGAACAGAAAGAAATAAAAGGCACCCCAATTGGTAAGGAAGAAGTGAAACTTTCATTATTTGCAGATGTAATGATACTATATACAGAAAACCTGAAAGACTTCACCAAAAACTGCTAGAACTGATAAACGAATTCAGTAAAGTCTCAGGACACAAAATCAATGTACAGAAATCTGTTGCATTTCTATAGGCCAACAGTGAGGCAACCAAAAAAGAAATTAAGGAAATATTCCCATTTACAATTGCACCAAAAATAATAAGATACCTAGGAATAAACCTAACAAAACAGGTGAAAGACCTGTACTCTGTAAGCTATAAAACACTGATGAAAGAAGACAAAACAAAGAAATGGAAATATATGCCATGCTCATGGATTAGAAGAACAAATATTGCTAAAATGCCCATACTACCCAAAGCAATCTACAGATTTAATGCAATCCACATCAAAATACAAACAGCATTTTTCGCAGAACTAGAACAAAGAATCCAAAAATTTGTATGGAACCAGAAAAGACCCTGAATAGCCAAAGCAATCCTGAAAAGGAAAAGGAAAGCTGGACACATCACAGTTCTGGACTTCAAGTTATATTACAAAGCAGTAGTAATCAAAACAGTTTATTATTGGCACAAAAACAGACACACAGATCAATAGAACAGAATAGAAAACCCAGAAATAAACCCACAATTATATGGTCAATTAATCTTCTACAACTCATGCAAGAATACGCAATGGGAAAAAGTCTCCTCAACAAACGGTGCTGGGAAAACTGGACAGCAACAGGCAAAACTATGAAATTGGACCACTGTCTTACACCACACACAAAAATAAATGCAAAATGGATGAAATACCAAATGTGAAATCTGAAACCATAAAAATCCTAGAAGAAAACACAGGCAGTAACTTCTTTGACATCAGCCGTAGCAACTTCTTTCTAGGTATGTCTCCTAAGGCAAGGATCAAGGCAAAAATAAACCATGGGAACTACATCAAAATAAAAAAGCTTCTGCACAGCAAAGAAAATAATCAACAAAACTAAAAGGCAACCTATGAAATGAGAGAAATGACATACCTGATATTGCAAATGACATACCTGATAAAAGGATAGTATTCAAAACCTATGAAGAACCTATCATACTCAACACCCAAAAAACAAATAATTCAATTTAAAAATGGGGAGAAGACATGAACAGTTATTTCTGCAAAGATGACATATAGATGGCCAATAGACACATGAAAAGATGTTCATTATCACCATGAGGGAAATGCAAATCAAAACTACAATGAGTTATCACCTCACACCTCTCAGAATGGCTAAAATCAACAATACAAGAAACAACAGGGGTTGGTTAGGATATGGAGAATAAGGAACCCTCTTGCACTGATGGTGGGAATGCAAACTGGTGCAGCCACTATGGTAAACAGTATAGAAAAGCCAAAAATAGAACTACCTCATGATCCAGCAATTGCACTACTGGGTATTTACCCAAAGAATACAAGAATACTAATTCAAAGGGACACATGCACCCCTACGTTTATAGCAGTATTATTTACAATAGCCAAAATGTCTATTTGGCTAATTGATGGACACAAGAGCCCTAGTGTCCATCAATTGATGAATGGTTAAAGAAGATGTGGTGTATATATGCAATGGAATATTACTCAGCCATCAAAAAGAATGAAACCTTGGCATTTGCAATGACATCAATGGAGCTAGAGAGTATAATGCTAAGCAAAATAACCAGAGAAAGACAAATACCATGTGATTTCACTTATATGTAAATTTTAAGAAATAAAACAAAGGGGAAACAATGAGACAGACAGAAATTAAATTTATTTTTATATGAATTTAAATTAAAATAAAATATGAAAATGAAATTAATTTAATGAAAAATATGAAAATGAAATTTAATTTAATGAAATTAAAATGAATTTAAATTCATATAAAAATATAAAAAATTAAATTAATATAAATTAAATTTTATTAAATTTTTTAAAGTTTTAAAAATTAACATAAAAAAGATTTCTAAGTTGGTCTCAAAGATTAGCATGAAGAGTACCCCTATCTACATCTTTTTTTTTTCAATATATGAAATTTATTGTCAAATTGGTTTCCATACAACACCCAGTGCTCATCCCAAAAGACGCCCTCCTCAATACCCATCACCCACCCTCCCCTCCCTCCCACCCCCCATCAACCCTCAGTTCTCAGTTTTTAAGAGTCTCTTATGCTTTGGCTCTCTCCCACTCTAACCTCCTTTTTTTTTTTTTCCTTCCCATTTCCTTTCCCCCATGGGTTTCTGTTAAGTTTCTCAGGATCCACATAAGAGTGAAAAAATATGGCATCTGTCTTTCTCTGTATGGCTTATTTCATTTAGCATCACACTCTCCAGTTCCATCCACGTTGCTACAAAGGGCCATATTTCATTCTTTCTCATTGCCACGTAGTACTCCATTGTGTATATAAACCACATACATCTTTTCATCCTAAAATCTGACTCTGAATAATTTACATTCTGAAAATGAAAAAAATATATAAGAAATTTACCCAATAGGATACTCACTGCAAGATTATATGTAATAGTAAAAATAGAACCAGCCAAAGGATCCATCAGTAAATGTTTGACTAAATAAATAGTGTTTTTTCAAACAATGAAAATTATGCAGCATAAAATGAATGAAACACACACACACACACACACACACACACACACACACACATAATGGCATAAAAAGGTATCTGAAAAATGCAAGTAATAGGAAAATATTTGTGATTTTCAAAATACTGAGATTCCCATATGCAAGTATATACATTGAGTCATGTACGTTTTTGGTTATTTGTGAATTTTTTGTTTTTTGGGCCTTTTTTTTTTTGGTATTGGAAGAACAAGAAACTCTGATGTTAAAAAAATTTTTTTCATGTTTATTTTTGAGAGAGAGAGAGAGAGGGAGAGAGAAGGAGACAGAGTGCGTGTGGGGGAGGGCAGAGAGAGAGGGAGACACAGAATGTGAAGCAGGCTCCAGGCTCTGAGTTGTCAGCACAGAGCCCGACAGGGCATTTGAACTCAGGAGCCATGAGATCATGACCTGAGCCGAAGTCGGAGGCTTAACTGACTGAGCCACCCAAGCGCCAAAACTTTCACTTTTAAATGCCTACATTATTTAAAATTTATAATCAATATTTACTATTTTTAAATGAGAGAAAACAATATAAATGAATAAGAAAGAGAGAGAGGGAAAAGGAAATAAAGAGAACAAGAATCATGAAATAATGGCTGGTTTAGGATACAGTTAAGTCTAAAACCAGGGGCAAAAAATTAAGGGAGTACCACACTGGTATATGAAAGAGAATTCTTAAAAACAATGGCTATGAAGGCCGTGAACAATGAGAAAATGAAACCACATTCACATGATTTATATGTCATTTTTAAATAATATCACTGTGAGTAATCTCCACGATAAACATGGTCAGGAAACCATTACATTCTACTTTTTCTCTTAAGTATGATTTTTATTATTTCAGAAGGGGTTTCAATAAAATAAAAACCAAACAGGCCATAATAAATTTTGTTTGATAAATATAATGAATAGTGAAAACTCTTATAACTCTTGAAGGAAAGGGCCTGGCATAAAATCCTCCTTTTTTAAACAGAAGCATGGTGGGTTATTTTACTGCACACATTTTAGGGGACAACAAGAAAGACTGTTAACAGTAAACAACTTTCTACATTAAGAAGAAAATGATGACTTTTTCAAATAAGAGATGATAGCTTTCATCAAAAAAAGTCTATACATTGTGACAGCCTGGTACATTTTATTGTTTCCAGCTATTTAAAGTAAGACATTTATATTTTTAAATACTTGCAATGCTCATAAACTCTCTTTAATCATTTAAATTTATTAAATACATGCTATAACATATGTTATACTTTTCCCTCTCAATAGGTTTTCTTTTAACAATATCCAGATGTTTCAACAATGACCACAATTTACCTCTGTGAAACAAAAACTCAATAACAAATAACATCTTACAAACTGACACTAGATTCCCTGCGGACAAGAAGTTGAATTTGACAATAATATTTTGATCTGCTTAATTTAGTGTCAAAATAACAAGAATATTAAAAATATCAAGCAGTCTGGCTCTAGAATCCTATGCCTTGGCAATATAAGGGCACAAAGGGATAAAAGGAAGGCAGATATCCATATACTATACGAAGAAATGGCTGAGAGAAACAAAGATCTGGGGGACATGGGAGTACATGAGATCACCTTGGAATATATGCAGAGGTTGAAAAGAAATCACTGAGGCTTAACATGGTTTGAAAGAATGTCCATATATACCATGCAGCATTTCTACATGGTTAAATTGCTCACTAATTTTTCAATAAATATATAGCCAAAAACCTATAAAATGTAAAGCAATGCTAGAGACAGTGCTCAGGACACATTCTAAATAGAATTAATCTGGTTTCCTGCCAGTGTAATCTAGTATTCAGTGCAACCAAACCCAGCCTTATGTTACACAATATGCCTTTAACAATCATTTTTTTTTTTTTAATGCAAGTTATATCAGAACTTACAAGTCAAAGCGAAGGTTCTCCCTTTCCTCAAAAAAGTAGTCCAGGATAAATTTTCTTACAAAATCAGGATTTAAAGTATTATCAATTACTTCAGTCCTTCCAAACTATAGAGAAAAAGAGAGAGAGGTTAAAATCAAGTCTTGCATGATCATTACAGTATACTACTTTGTAGTAATACAGTTCCTTGAAAACAGAAGCAAAAAATATCCCACTGGCTTGATAAAATAAAGTACCACCAAAAAGTCTTTGGAGACAAAATCATTCCCTCTTATTCACTCAGGGAAATCAGAAAAAATGAGCACTGAGTTCATTCACATTATTAGAAAAGCAGCTTCTGAAAATTCATATAACAAGCTGTAACACCTTCTTCCCTCCTCATCCTCCCCTCTTGAAAACCAAATCTCATTCTAGTCAAAAGAAGTTATTTCTCCCTTAAATTTTAATGTATCACAGATATTTTTCCTAACCTAGTGTAAAACTAGGCCAAGCAACATATATTTTTACAACTGGAGGGGTCCAAGTATTCATACTCCAGAAGTTCTCCACACACAAGAGTTCATCAGCCATGTTCTGGGGAGAACTTTCTTATAATCTAATATACACTTTAATCATTTGAGTTTTGTTTGGCTTTGCTTTAATTCTTATGGCATCTAGACAGCCAGATGAGGACCTATGACACTTACATGTTTTAAGCTAGTGAATTGCACTTTTGCTTAAAAACATAAGTCTCTCCATCTTAGCGGAAGTGGAAAACAAGAAAAGACACTTTCTAGTCCCTCCTCTAACTGTGAAGGAAGGCCACCAGGCTCTGTTTCCAAAGACAGAGCGATATTCAAATTTTACATCTTTTTGTATTTGGCTTACATTCTTCCCCTCTCACTCCCATGGAATTCTAATAAGGGAATTTAAACCTTTGTGAACAGCATTATGCATGTCATTTTATCAGAGAACCAGTTTTTATTAAAGTTCATGGAAATACGATTTTTTAATAGGAATAAGAGAACTGTGATAATCCAGTAAAAAGTGAAGGTCATGTTTACATAAATTTTGATGATAAAACTATGGTACAAAATATTGATGACAAAGGATTTACTATGGCTATTGCTAACTAATTACCCCAAAAAGAACTAGTTTTATGTATCTGACAATTTTTTTAAATCATGGACCAATATCATAAAGGTAAACCACAACCCAAGTAACTAATTCAGTATGTCCAAAATATTGAACATTTACTTTGAACAATAATAATAATAACAGTCACCATTTATTGAGTATTTACTTTGTTCCAAGTACTTTTTACACATTACTTTAACCATGAAAGGTAGGTATTATTAGCCCATTTTAAAGATGAGAACATTGAGGCAAAGGGTCCCAACTTTGGGCTACAAAATCTACATTCACTTTGGCTACAATATCTACATTCTTTCTAAGACCCTCTTCTATTTCAGAATAAAACATGTGATGCCCTGAGAAGATCCAACAATGAGCCTATCCAGGGTTTTCTAATTTTTAAAAAGTGGGAATAAGAACATGTACCAAGTAACCATGTGCTGGCAGTGCCCACTCACCCCATAAGAGAAGTACAGAAGTCAAGAAGTTTAATTCTGAAGCAGACACAGGCTGGGCCCTCCCAGCCTTTCTGTTGCCTGGAAGCTCCCCAGACCAAAGAAGAGAGCACGAAACAAACGTCCAACACTCTTATACTCTGCTATCTCAAGTGAAGATTAATAACGTAGCCATTAAATTTTTAGCTAGTCAACACAAAGCCCTGAAATTGCTTCTGATGACCTCACCGGTAACCTTCACACTGTGAAATCTAGTGGTCACTCTGACCCTTCTCACACTAGATTGCTAGCACCATGGGACACTGCTGTCCACACTTTCCTTTCTGAAGCAGTCTTTTCTAGCTTTTTACACCACACTCCCATTTCTCTTCCTTCCTAGATTCTCAGCCATGCAATCTCTAGTTGTCAGAGCACACTTCTAGGCCTCTTTATTTGTCTATATTCACTCTTCTGTTAGATGATTTTATCTGCTCCTTTGGTTTTAAATCCCATCTACATGATGGTAACTTCCAAATGCAAGCATCAGCCCAGACTCACCTCTGAGTATACTCATGCACACAACTGCCTTCTTGGCTTATACATGTGGTTGTCTAACGTGTCCCTCAGAATTATCACCTGACTTTAAATACTTTTTTTATATCACAACCATACCCAATCTTGGTCCTTACCAAGTCTACCCCTTGTCAGTAAATGACATCATCATCCACTCAGTTACTCAGGCCATAAATGAGAGTCATCCTTCTTAACTCCTTGTCTTTAACCCACTGACTCCTACTCATCACCACCTCATAAGCTGTCAATTCCAACCCCAAAACACACCTCACAGCTGTCTACCTCTCTCCATATCTCCTGTCAACAGCTTAATTCCAACTTTTCATCTTTCTCATGGACCACCTCAAGGGCCTCCTAACTCACATCTTTGTGAACTCTTGCTCTCCCTCCAATTCTTCCCCCATATCACATCCAAAATAATCTTTTAAAAACATGTAAACACAGGTATGCAATTTCACCACCCAAAAAGTCTTTAATGGCTTTCCATAATACTTCTAATTAAACCTCTTCTCTTTTGTCTGTAGGACTGACCCTTGTCTACCTCATGAACTTCATCATGGGCCAGTATCTCCCCTTCCTCTTTATCCAAGCCTGTTGGCCTTTTAGATCCCCCTACTCACCAAATCCTTTCTCTCCTATAGCCTTTGCACCTGTTATTTCTTCTTCCTGGCATGCTCTTAACCCCACTCTCGCATGGTTGACTTTTTTCATCCCTTAAGCCTCTATTTAAATGTCAGCATTCTGGCTCTAAATACAGTAATGTTGGTCCCTTACCACTAAAATTATTCTCCTTCATAGCACCTGTTTATTCTTCCATAAAACTTGTATTTTGTAATTATACTTTTGTTTTAGAGTCCCCTCATTAGACAGTATGCTTCATGAAGGCACAAGACATGCATACCTGTTTTACTTACACCTATACAAAATTGAACAAATGATTAACTAAAGGAGATTTATAATATATTATTCAAAGAAAGAAGAATCAAGGATAACTTACAGTATAATACCAATTTTGATTAAAATATGTGTATGTTGGGGCACCTGGGTGGCTCAGTCAGTTGAGTGTCCGACTTCCATTCAGGTCATGATCTCACAGCTCATGAGTTCGAGCCCCACGTCAGGCTCTGTGCTGACAGCTTGGAGCCTGCAGCCTGCTTCAGGTTCTGTGCCTCCCTCTCTCTCTGCCCCAACCCACTCGCATTCTGTCTCTGTCTCTCTCAAAAATAAACAGCAAAAATTTTTTTATAAATATATGTTTATGTTGATAGAAATAAAAAGAGGAAGGTATAAAAGAATGTAGAAATTATCATCCAATTGTTTTTTTTTTATTACGCATTTCTGGGTTTTCCTAATTTCTTGCAATGACTATGTCTTACTTTTAAAATCAGAAGCATAAAACTTTTAAGCAATGTTCTTGTTTTTTTTTAATTCATTCTACTATGAAAAGTGAAAACTGGCAATAATAAAAAATCACAGATACATTATGACTGGTTTAGCTCATGGAAATATATTAGTTCTTTCCCAGAGGCTGGAATATATTAGCTATCAACTAAGTGATTAATCTTTTTGACTCGAAACCTAATTTGTCTCAGCTAATGCCTTATACTACTAAATAAGAAATTTCTAATTCCTTGGAAAATGTATATTCACATATAATTCTATGCAGATCAGAAAGGATTAAAATGTTGAGGAAAGGAGTGCCTAGGTGGCTTAGTCGGTTAAGCGTCAGACTCGATTTTGGCTCAGGTCATTATTTCAAGGTTCCTGAGTCTGAGCCCTGTGACAGGCTCCCCAGTGACAGTATGGAGCCTGCTTGGGAGTCTCTCTGTCTTCCTCTCTGTCTGTCCCTGCCCTGATTGTACATGTACTCACTCTCAAAATAAATATATAAATTTTTTAAAAATAAATAAATAATAAAAATAAAACTTGGAGGAAAGACAATTATTAGTAACATTTATTGATGGTATACCCCAGGAAATA